>NC_046633.1:18707465-19349965 GCF_900324485.2 Mastacembelus armatus | reverse complement strand
TTGCCTGTAGGTTTGAATGTGAATGTGAGTGTTTGTCCGTCTCTGTGTGTCAACCCTGTGATAGACTGGGGATCTGTCCAGAGTGGACCCTGCCTCTCACCGAATGTCAGCTGGGATTGGCTCCAGTCCTGCATGACGCTGAATTGGACTAAGTGGTATACTGTATGGGTGGATGGACCATTTCAGACACTTTTCTTGTAGTCAGTCAATCCCAAATATTCTCTGATTTCAGCGTCTTAAATGAGAGAACTTCCGGCTCTTCTTTGTTATGTATGCTTGTAAACTAAACATTTTTGGGCAAAATTCATTAGGTTCAAGCTAAACAAGATGTCACAGCTCTGCAACTTTTGCAATGAGGTTTTATACACAAAAGTGTTGAAAGAATTATTGGCAGATTTTATTTAGAACTATTGGTCTAAAACATTTTAAAAACTATGTGATGTGACACTTCTAACCAACAACAGTTGTATTGTAACAAAAAAAACCATTACCCAGAAAATTCTCTATTGTTGTGTGCCTAATATTGTTTCTTTGGCACATCCATGTACACATTTACTGTGTCTGGTTTTGTTTATCTCCAGCTCTGTTTGTATGAGCTAAATGTTTCACCTCTTACTCCTTTGCTATACTTACATTTCATTTCCCAGCACTTATCCGATCACATTACATGGTAAATTACTTGTAACTTCTGATGATGCAATCATGGGTCTCTCACTTGCATTTTAAATGTGGATATGTTGGTTTGTTTCCTCAGAGATCTTTCCAAGAACCACATCTCCTCCCTTGATACCAGCCTCTTAGATCGTCTCACTAGCCTTCGAGAACTGTGAGTAGCAGCAATAAAATGTATTTGTGTGTTAAAATTGCTGTTAAAATTTCAATAACTATCTGTCCGTCTGTCTACCTGTCTATCTATCTATCTCGCGTCTTACATCTATATATTATTTATTTTTCAGGTATCTACAAGGGAACAGGATCAGCGTTCTCCCGCGAGGGGTATTCTGCTGTGGGCCACTCTCAGTCCTGTGAGTGCAAAGTTTAGAGAAGATGAGAACCTGGCAAACCCAAGGTTGAGAGTAACGAAGAACGAGGAAGATTAAAAAGAAAACAGGAGAGCAAAGGCTCGGTTTAGTCTGGATTTAAGTAGGCAGAAATCCCAGGAGTGAGCTAGTTAGACCAGAGAACATTTACAAAAAATATACACAGTGTATACTTCACACACACACGCGCACGCACATATGTGCACATGTACACACACACACACATCAATCACAGCACGATTAAGTTCAATTACAGCTTACTGCTCCAGGCTCCCACTACCTCCTTTATCCCTCTCTCCATCTAACCATGTCTCCTTTCCTCCCTCCATTACCTTATTTCTTCCACCCATTGAATGGGCGTTTAAGCAAGTGTGTGTGTGTGTGTGTGTGTGTGAGAGAGAGAGAGAGAGAGATGAGAGAGGACTCTGGTGGTTTCCATCAGTTCCTTCCAAAACCACCACACAACGGCCCCATTATGTAGCCTACTGGATAGAGGGGGGAGAGAGAGGGAGATCAAGAGTGAAATAAGACAGAGAGAGCTAAAGAAAAAGAAAAGACAGAAGGATGGAAACAGGGCAAACAAATGTAAAAACATCAAAAGTCTGAATGCCAACTGTTACTAAGCACTTTTAGTCATTTTGCGTGACAGCTGTATTTCCAGTTTCATAATAATACAGGTGAAAAGTTTTACATATTAGTTAATTAAATGACTCAATTATTGTATTTGAGTTTTTTGGTCAGTAACAATGCTCACCACGTTGATCCTATGATAAAAATGGTGCCAAATTAAATGTATACAAGGAGTAAAAGGAAGTTGCTCTTTTTCAAATGCCAACAATGATTTGTCTCTGTTGTTTCCATCAGTGATTTGAGCAGCAACCAAATCACCACCATAGAAGAAAGAATATGCAATTTAACTCAAATGTAAGTAATCTGAATTTGTTATTTTTCTCTCCCATTTATTTACACACACACACACACCTACACATACAATAAGATGAATGGAGCTCTATTTCCGACTGGAGTGGGAGATTGTAAGTAGTAATTATTGCCACCAGGTCTTTAGATGAGTGTTTTTCTTGTGCACAGTCTGTAATTGAGTGATGCCTAACAGACTAGTTGTTAATAGACAGAGAAAGTTACATTTTAAAATCTTGTTGTTCTTGTCTCTTGCTTCTATCTCTGTCGCTTCATTTAAACACCCTCTTGTTGTCTGGATGTATTTTCCGTTTATCAAGCTCCCCTAAATCTGTACAATATATACTTAAAAGGGTAATTTGGATTCTCAACACATATCAGTAATAATCAGATTAATAGCCCAGGCAAAATAAAGATGCATCATGTAACCAGACATCTTTACAAACACCATTTACCAACATCGGCTTTAGTATTTCGTCACACAGACATCAGTTTATTACCAGTGGCGTCAGTGGTACTTCATTCTCCTATTTCTGTGAGTTTTTTCTTGTTTCGCTGTTGATCCAGTCACTTCCTTTGCATCCTCCTCTTCTCCAGTGACCTGAGCAGTAACCCCTTTGAGTGTGACTGTAAGCTGTTGCCGCTGCTCAGCTGGCTTCAGGAAAATGAGGTGCGAGTTCGACGCCCAGAAGCCATGCTCTGCAGCCACCCTCCTGAGCTCCGCCACCAACCTCTGCTCAATGTCAGCCTGCTCACCTGTGGTACGAAATGAAGACACACCAACACCTAAACATTTTCCTAAAAAAAAAAAAAAAAAAAAAATCACAAAAATGTGCATCATAGAAAAAATGAGTTGAGGACTTTGTTGTCCTAAATTATCTCTCAATCCCAATAAGATGTGAGCCATTTCCAGCAGCAACAGTCAGATTCATGAGAGGCTCAGCTCACAGGAAGACATCACTGAGATACACACTTAAGCCTTAAGCAGCTAAACATTTGTGAGCTACTTAATTGCCATGACAAACAACAAATATAGTCTTACCACGTTATACTATCTTTGTTATGGAAACTTCAGACATAAACCACTCATCACTGAAGTTTTTTTATCTCTTGCTGGACAGAGTTGGTTTGGTGCCTTAAAGCCTCTCTCTTCTTCAGGTCTGAACTATGCAGCTTGTCTTGAGGACAGCAGCAGTGGAGGAGGGGGACGAAGCGAGCTTGTTATTTTCTCTTCCTCCACACCTGGAAACTTCACACGTGAACATTGCAACAGTGTGTGTTTTGCTGCATCCCACCGCTATGGGGGCTTGGGGGCTAGGCAAGAGTGTCTCTGCAGCACAAACTCTGAGCCCAATTTCATCAGTGAATCTCAGTGTTCAGCTGCCTGCACAAAGCCCCATGTCATGAAGGTATTCAACACACAGCAGGGTCAGATAGTCATCACTGTACAGCAAGATGCCAAATGTCTAAAGCGTATAGTGTGTCTTCTGATGGAGATCTCTACTGTACCTTCCTTCTCTTGATTTATTTCTTTTTTTTATAAACACATCCTTCTGGACATCCCTCTATAGACTTCCCTATCGTCAGATTCAGTTTCCTGCAGGATTGTTGTACAGAGCAACTCAAGAGAAGTTTTCAAGACTACAATTAAAAAAAATTGAGATTTATTTGTTTTAACTTGGAGCAGTTCATAAAACCACATTTCTATTTAAATCCATAAAATAATAGTGAAACCACAAACATCTTAACAATTAACATAAAAAAATTTTTTATTTTACTTTTAAATACTTGTGCATATTAGCACAAAAACCTCTTCCTCACATGGTTTCGTTCAATTCACAGGAATGTGGGTGGACTCTGGCTCATGATGTGTTTGCGGTGGACTTCTCTGTCTCACTGAAGCCTCTCCCACTGCAAAGTGTTCATGACCGCATCAGTTTCTCTGCTGCCTCCTCTGTTGCTCCAGTGATGCTATCCTGGGACTTTGGTGACCTTTCAACACGGGTCAACACTACTGGGACAGGGGTGACCACAACAACTCACAAATATGGACTTCCGGGGCATTATACAGTCACTCTGATAGCCTGGGCTGGACACAAGGAGGCAAGAATCATTTTACACTGCAAACCATTTATACAGTTTTGGTAATCTACCGGTGACTTTAATGTTTTGTTCTATACCTACGTGTGTCAAGGTCTCTACACGGGGAGGGGTAGACGTGACACTTCCTCCTAAACTGGAGCTGCACTGTCCAACTCTTGCAGTGGTCAATAAGAGCCTGGAGTTTACACTTGTCAGCTGGGGCGGTGTTGGTGTTGATGTGGACTGGAAGATCACAAGGGATGGTGTCCAGATAGCCAAAGGTACGATACACCAACACTCAGGCTCTGAGCAGGCAATGACACTAACATGATGGATGAGTGAATGAATTAGCATGATGAAAGAATGAATTAGCATGATGAAAGAATGAATTAGCATGATGAAAGAATGAATTAGCATGGCAACAGTTTTTGTAATCAGCAGCCACTTAGTCTTAACTTTGTATTCTCTGACTTTCGGTGCATAGCAGGTAGCGAACAGGTGGTTTTAGTGTGTTTCAGAGAAAACAGTTGTTTATATGGTAGCTGTGAGGCATTATGTGCATTATGACATTATGTAGTGACAGGTGATGATTATCTGTGGGTTCATCACTACAAGCAGTACCTTTCAAATTATAGTATATTTAGTCAAGTGATTCTTGAAGAATATGTCAATTACAGCTGCTGTAAGTTCAAACTTACAGCAGCTGTTTTTCTACATTCTGAAAAACTCAGCTTCTTCTAAATGGTCGGAGTTGGCCAGAGTCTCAGTTACAGAATATGCTGTATCTCCCTTTTCGCACGCACGCACGCACGCACGCACGCACGCACACACACACACACACACACACACACACACACACACACACACACAGATAGGGAAACAGTTCACTGGTCTCCCTCTGGACTGATCTCCAGACAGCCTTCCTTTCCTTCATGTACCTTTTTCAGCTGACATGAGAGTCTATTGAGATTTGCTCCATCATTTGATTTTTAGGATTTGAATCTTCTGCTTTTATTCAATGTGTTCACCAGCTTGTTTTTTTGAGATATTGTGAGGCTGGCCTCTGCTAAGTAACTTTGCTTTAGAAGAAAGACTCTCTCTCCATCGTCTTACCAGATCTCCTAAGGTCTTCTACTTTTTCCTAATAACCTGTGTGTCATTCCCAATCGTTGATTAACCCACCCCCAACACACACACAGGACCTGTTGTTAAAACTCTTTTCTCCAATGAAGGTGCTTGCTCTAAATCTCATTTGTGATAAAAAGACAGTACAAGGTGAGAGTCTGGGAAGCTATTGTGATGCACTAGAGGAAAAAGTTCTTTCTGTGTGTCTTAAGTCGATAGTGTGTGAGTGTGTCCTTGTGTACCTGGCGTGTGAGTAAGGCCACAGTCTATTCAGTGCTTTTTAAAGTTTTTACTCTTCTTTTACTTTTTAACACTTATCAACATATTTTCTTTGGCTCAGCCTTAAGAAGCTGAGACAAACCACTGTTCTCGTTTTTATTAAAAACGAGAACAGTGCTGTAGACACGCATCAGCAGACCTGACACTAACATCTTGACGATTTTTCACACATATCCATCAACATTACGTATGCCTTTATCAGGATTTTAGCAGAAATGGATGCACAGACAGAAGAATTCCTAGAAGAAAATGACATCATAAATAACAAATAGTCAGTATTAATATATGAAATCAGTGTATCCTTAAAGTTCAGTACCTTTGCTACTTCTTTGTGCTTCAGTTTATGTACTTTTGTTCCCTTTTCATGAACATACACCAGACTTGAAGTCAAATGTTTTGAATACTGTTTCAGCAGTGTGATAATGACTGTGCATGATGTTGTAAGTGACAGTGCAAACGATCTAGGAAATAATGTGAATGTTTCTGTCTCCCACCAGCCTCCCCTCACTGTCCAAAAGACGGTGTGTACCACGCGGAGTCGTCATGCTGTTTCCAAATTGTTCCTGACGAGTTAAGCTGGACTGATGCTCGACAACAATGTTCAGACCGTGGTGGGGATCTGGCAGTCGTGAGGAGTGATGCGCTGCGTAACCTACTAGCACTTAAAGTCACCCAGTGAGTGTTTTCTGTCTGTGTGTTTTTAATAATACTGTGTATATAGTCTCAGTTTTTTCCTAATCTGTGATCTTCCTCAAAGTGAGACAGTAGGTCAATATTTCTATTCTGTCAGTGGAAGAGAACAGGCCCTTCAGAAATTTGTTAGATATAGTGTCATCGCTGCTGGTTTTTGTCCTTAATTTTTGTCATCTATTACATCTTCTCTATTATTATTTAATCTCTACCTGCATAAAGATACTGAAATTGCTGTTTTTTTTCACCCACATACTACAGTTTCTATTCAGATACAAACAGATTTTGACATCAGGCTTAGTTGCAAAAATGGTACAGTAAACCATCTCTTTCCACAAACGCAGTAATACTACTTTGCTCTGTGTACCGTATGTCTCTGTAACAATCATATATCACCGTCTATTTGGCTTTGGAACAATGGAAAAGTTTCTGGCCTTGTGCTGATCTGGAGGCCTCCAGTGTTTGGTGTTTAGGTCGGAGAAGGTCGCAAAAAATACATCTGTAAAAGCACAGCTGCGTTGTAACTTTAACACCCTTGGAGAAGGAGTCCACAGTTCATGGTGTGTGTGTGTGTGTGTGTGTGTGTGTGTGTGTGTGTGTGTGCGTGGTGCGTGTGTGCGTGCGTGCGTGTGTGTTTGTGTGTGCGTGCGCGCGGGCGTGTGTGCGTGCGTGCATTTTAATGTGAGGGTAGAGGCCCTGCCCTCATAGATTGAAGCAGATGAGAGAAGAAAAAAACCTGTTGTAGCTCCCTCCTCCTCTCTGTTCCTCCACCCCCTCATTTATATAAGGAAAAACCTTTTTTATATCAGACCTTGTTTTTTGACACAAAGATCCTTTTTCTTGTTCCCTGTCCACTTTTTAACCTTCAGCTTTTTGAGATTGTGATTTTTACAGATGTGAGTAGTCAGCCAGCGTGAAAAAGTCTCACCAAAAATAAAGAAAACAAGACAAAGAAGAAAATTTTCATCCAGGTGAATTTTCCGATATGTTATAAAACAACTCCCATCTGCCTTTAGATCATCATGAGTCAAAGATGACCTTTTTTTTTTTTTTTTTTTTTTTTTGATGTGTGTGTGTGTGTGTTAGAAGGACGACCATTTTGTTTTCAGTTACCACTGTATGACGGAAAGAAAAATGGAAGCTGGGGGAAAATGTGCAGTCCATTAGTGGACTCATAGAGTGAAAATTCATTTTATCTGTTGTAATCACAGGGACACACTGAATATCTAACATCCCACTAGGGTTCAATCAAAGCCCATTTTCATTCTCGGTACCCTGCAGTTATTGATTGTTGAATTCAAGCGCCCTCATAATTCATTGATCTCAGTGTTACTTCTTGAGACGCACATCGATTCAAGTCTGGATGTCTTATATCAAGTTTCCTTGTCTGACTACAGTCATGTTAACATGGACATGTGTGAAAAGGACATTTTTCCATCTTTTCCATCTGACCCTTGCATTGCACAAATAGTACAGTTTCCAGTGTCTCCCACAGGTCTGAAATATACTATACATCACCTGTCAGCTACAACAAACAACAATCACGTGACCTTTCACACAATATTTTGATTTATTCAATATTTCGATTAATTTCATATTTTTACAGATGCATCCTACTAACCCTCCCCTCCATCTACACATATGTGACGAGTAAGAGGAATAAAAACTTGAGAACGAAACATTCTTTGGTACACAAATATGGCACTGTTTGTCAGAGCACTTAATCTTCCTAGATTTTGCAAAGAAGACACCTGCGCATATGGAAATGCTTCTGGTGTTAGTCCATTTATCAGTATTTGCAGACATGCAGCCAAGTGCTCCTCTTTCATTCCTCAGGGCGGTATTCACCTGACAAACAGATGAAAAACATTAAATTAAGTCTTGATATTTGATTGAAAATCTGATATTTGATCCAAAATACTGTATCGTGTGTGTGTGTGTGTGTGTGTGTGTGTGTGTGTGTGAGAAAGGTACATTTAATTTACTGTACCCAGTTAATGGTGGGATCTCTCTGAGTTAACATTGAAGATGGGGATGACCAGCCCAGCTGCCGACAGAAGACAGAGGGAGCGATGGAGCCAACAACCACACACTTGAATGACCAGTAGGCACTCTACTTATCTATGCTACCTGTCCATTCCTGCCCTAGGGAGCGAGGTGTATGGCTGGGCTTAAGTGACGTCGACTCTCCAGGCAAGCTGCGCTGGATAAATGGCTCAGAGGCACAAGAAGGAGAGGAGGGTCCACCACCGCGTTCCTCGATATCCCGTGGAAATGTGTGTGTGTCCCTCGATCAGCGCAGTCAGACCAGTTCACATCTATGCAGTGCCAAGCGGGCATATGTCTGCCAGTACAGCCCTCAAGGTAGGCCTAATACATGACAGATACACACGTGAAGCAGTCTAAAAACGTGTATCGAGAGAAGGAAAATAAAAACTGAGGCACAGATTTGATGTAAATACAAGATCCTTTACCTTGGTTTTTTGAGCTGAAGAGCAGAGAATTTTAAGCTTCTTCACATCTATGCTTAGTTTTAGTTTAGCAACTTAGTTTTTTTAACAAAGTTGTGGCACGAATAAGTGCTGAAATGAAAAGCAAGCAGCCTCCTGCATAACTAATCACAAGGACAAGATGGGCTCTCTGAAGCACCGTTTATAACTGGAGAACATTGGGCTTTGATACAAATTGCTCCTTGTAATAAAAGCATCTAGAGAATATCTTTTATCATTTTCAGCGTTGTAGTAACATTAGAAAGATATGGTAAAGCACCTCCATAATTTAATACGTGGTTGTTGATAAGGATTTGTTTCTCTTTATGAATGGAATCACAGTTTCAGACTAGGTGGTCAGGGAGGATAAGAAACAACTCTGTTTGGTAAAGGTAATAGCTTTGTTACCTAAGGCTTGGAAATATTTCTACTTTAGTGTTCATAGACTTGGACTGACTGGACCACCTTTGATTGCTGCAGCAAAATTGCTGCTATTTCATTTGTCTAAATGCAAAGTGTTTACCACAGCTAGGTGTTAAGTGTCCAACATAATGTTAGTGAGTCTGGTTATTTTTATCAGTGAGACTAAGCTAAATAACAATATAATGCAGTACATTTCAATAGCAGCACAAACTACATCTTCCAGAATGATAATAGAGTTGATTACAACACTTTTCATCAAGGGAGGATTTATTGCAGGACCGCTGTCTTAGACTGCATTAGTTTTAGTTGAGCGTAGCACTCTAAAATGGCCTTCAAAACTGAACTGAAATCCATTATATGTGTGTTTTGCTCTTCCTCTCTCTCTTTCTGTCAAAAGAATCTGTTACTGTGTGGACAGTTGCTTCACCATTGCCTTTCTCTCCCCTTTTTTTAAGTCCTTCAGTCCTCTCTCCTCTTTCCTTACCATGACATCATTCTGTTTACGCCTTTACAGTGCGTGTTCCAGATGCAGGGATCTACATGGTGGGCCTGGCTGTGTTTCCCTCTCATAATCCTTTGCACTATGCCCCATCCACTACTCTCACTACTCCACAACCTCCCAGCAGTGGCATAGAGGTGAGGAGGAATCTCAGCTTGTTTATTTAATTATTGTACTGTTCTCATCAAACCATATTTTGTCAGGTTCTCATTTTTCCCTTTTTCCCCCTCACTCAGATGCTGTTATTCCCAGCTCTGAGCTTCGTTCAGCCAGGCCGTCTGTCCTCACTAGAGTTTGTCACTCGGGAGCGCAATTCAGAAATCCACATTCGATTCCAGACCTACAGACCTCACTGTCATTATCCCGGCCTGCACCTGCTGCTACCAAGTGAGTCACACACTGAAGCACAAAAACACACTCTGTTAACAGACACTATAAAATATTTGGAACGTAAAAACCGTCTGCACATTCCTGGTGTTAAAAAACAACACCTGCATCCACACCTCCAGTTGGACAAAAATATATACACACACACTGACCTGCCCTGTCTCTAGTTGTTAGATGGGTGAATGTGAAAGACAAGTTTGAATGGAGACAGAACGGCAAAACAGGAGAGTCAAGATGACCTCCCTTATGTCCTCATCCAGACACAGGAAACACACCTGCAGCACTGCAGTGGCAGGAACAAAATATTCAGATGCTTTGTTTGTTGTGCATCTCTACTAAGGCACAGCAGCAAGGAACACGAAAAGGTGTGAGAAATGCAAATCTACAGAGGCGAGCAGCTTAGTAAAGACACACAGGCTTTATCTGATTTGGAATTTGTGAATACAGCGACAGGAGAAGAGATGTCAGAGATAATGAGATAACTCTATTAATTACACAGAAAGCAGGGTTGATGTACCCCATGCAGAGACTGTCAGTCTCGCGCACTACTTATGTCCCCACTATAATTACACCCACAGCACACCCATCTTTCACATTAACGTTTTATATCTGCACACTTTTTGCTTTGTTTCGGAGAGATGTGTGTGTTTATTGTAATTTGGTTCCTTTTAGATTCAGATTTTCCATGTTTATAAAATAGTTTGAATACATATTAAAAAAGTAAGGAGGTAGGGATCAAACCCGCTCCTCTTGTTACAATAAAATTGCCGCTCTGCATTGATCCAATAATCAAAGTAGTTCAAACTTAAAAATAAACAATTAAAACAATATACAATCTTATGTCTCAGGTTGTGGAGGTCCAGTGTGCGCTGCAGTGGCTGTTTGTGTCCCCAATGACACCAGAAGTGGTGATCCATCCCCTTGCCCCCGACTAGAACAATGGTGTCCCTTCCAGCACCGATGCCTGCCCCTCTCGAGTGTATGCCAACCATCTTCATGTCCCAACTGCATCCAAGGTCACCACCTGCCCCCCGGAGTGCTGAGGCCTAGATACACCTTACAGACCGAAGTAGTCTTTACTCTATCAGCAGGTCCAGCTGCACACATACTGGTGAGAGGATCTTTTTCTTTTTTTTTTTTTTTTAGTGTTTTTTTGTAGCTGTAAAGTGCACAAAGTTCAGAAGTAGTTGATGACTACCAGCTTCAAGGGTGTTTACAGCCAGTTGGGATAAAAACGTTAAGGGATTGCAGCTGTTCGGCAGTGCCTGCCATTTCGTTTCAAGAGGGAAATCAAGTTTTGATGTTTTGATTTAATACAGAATACGCTTATTTTGTTATTTATTTTTCAGTGGGCAATGTGCAGAAATACTTCCATAATCTGTATTTTAATTTTAATATAATATGATCCTTGTTTCTGCCAGATACAAGAACAATTGGAGGACCTCCTGGTTTCCCGTGGTGATGTCATCGCCCTGCAACATGATGCTGGTCCTGCCTCCCTGCTGCACTGCCAGACTTCTCCACATTCACTGTGGCGACAACCAGTTTTAGCTCTCAACCAGTCAGAGTGGTTTTCGTTCGACAACACCAGAAAATCAACAGATAGCTCAGCAGACTCTCTGCCTGACCCGGAACTTGACGTCAAGGCGCTGGTGGAGGATGGTGAAGGAGGCTGGCTGGAGGAAGTAGTTTGCCCCATCAGAGTGCTTTATGTGGGACACAGTGAGATCCAGCTTCAGGGAACACAGCTGTCTGCTGGATTACCCCAGCCTGGACTCTACACCCTGCTGGTAACACATCAAAGCTGTATCATATCCCAGCATGCATCTGATTTCAGAACGCAGAAGGAGGCCACATAAGAATGAAAAACCTATACAAACTATAAATTAGATAAAGCAATTCTTTTTGTGGTTAACGTGTTGCCAGAGATGCCAGTAAATGTAATGAAAGTTAATATTTGTCTCTGGCAATCGGATATCGGCTCAATGGAACAATACATACCTCCATTCATTATCTATTCACACTTATTCCTAACTAGGGTCCCAGGGACCTGATGGAGCCTATCCCAGCTCTCTTTGGGTGAAAGGCAGGGGTACACCCTGGACAGGTCACCAGTCCATCACAGGGCCTGGACCAATACATTTTTCCCTTAATTTAGTTTAATTTTATTTTAATTTAATACATTTTCAGTATCCCATATACTGAAACCCATTAATTAGTACCCATTACATGCCTCTATTGCTTTTTTATGCAGTTAGTTCTGCTTTATTTCACTAATAAATGAAATGACATTTGAATTTGATCAATTTCAGGTAACTTCTACTGAGACATCATACCCAGCCTCAGCATCATGTCCTCTACGGGTGGTGCCTCCTCTGGGCCTGACAATCCTCCATCCCATTTCACAGAACAGCACCATTTACCTGCAGCCCAATGACACCCGGCTGTTGCTCCGTGTCCAGTCTCGCTATCTAACAAGGGTATCTCAACGCGACAGTAATCGCAGTGTGACCTTCCATCCTGAATGTCCGTCAGAGTTTTCGGCCAGCCCAGCACTATGTCGCCCAGGGCCAAACTCAGGAACCGGGGTCGATACCTCAGAGCCTAGTGTGTATGCGGTGCTGGAACTGAACCTGTCAGAGGAGGAGCAGAAGAGTCCAGTGCAGGTGGAGCTGGAGGCCCATAATAATGTGACGGAGGCCAGCCTGGTTGTGGTTGTCCGTCTGGAAGAACCGCTTAGAGGACTTGTGGTGCAGCCACACCCTGCACAAAGAGTGCTGATGGAGTCAGTGGTGGTGAGTGTGTTACAGTGCCTGAGAGTTCACATTAAATATTGATGCACTTTTTTTTAAATCAAGTTTCAAATAAATATCTAAATGTTGGTGTGTGTATTAGAGCTACACAGCGTCAGTCCTCGAAGGCTCCAGTCCCACATTTAAATGGACAGTGGATGACAAGCCCTACTTCACCTATTACAATACTGTTCTCAATGTCATCTATCAGCACGCTGCCATCTACAAACTCACAGTGAGTTTTTGCCACATGTTCCAACCTGGTACACTGCCAAACCTTTTCTCTTGTGTTTTCTATTGTCACTCTTACCGGAATATTTAACTTTTTGTTGGGGTATTCACAAAGGGTCAGAAAATTGGTTTGGACAGATTTAACTGGGAGGTTTGACATTAGTAATTGTCAGTTTTTAAAAAAAATCAACAATCAACATGTGGAAAATATGGAACAGTCTGAAAGTTGTCAGCATTGGAGTTCAGACATTTTTATAGGATACACCATATATATATAGAAATACTTGGACTGTGCAACACTACCTTAAAAGTGATGTGTAACTCCAACTTCCTAACAGCTCTGTGGTGTCTCTTCTAGGTAACAGCCATAAACCATGTCAGCGCCCTCAAAGAGCATTTCAACGTGACTGTGGACCGGCTGCAGCCCATGGCCAATCTCACAGTGAAGGGCGTGCCTGATGTGGTCCCTCAGGGCTCCACTCAGACTCTCACCACGTCTGTGCTCGTGGACATGTCTGTCGCTGCCACCTTCAGGTATGAACACATGATTGATACATCCATACCTTTTGTGATGTGTTTAAAACAGAAACTAACATAAAAAATTCCTCTGTCAATACTCTGTGTCACATCTACTCTTTTATTGTTGAGGCAGAGAAAAAATAATACATGTGTTAGTGTTTGCTCCTTTCTTTCTCTTTATCTGTCTCTCTGTCTTTCTCTTTGGTCTTTTCTCTGTTTTTGTCTTTCTGTGTGCCATAATAGCACCGCAGCAGTCATACCATGCAGGGCCTTGGATTTATAACCATGTGGTTAGAGCAGATTGCTGACAAGAATTTTCCCTTCTGCTCGGCTGTTTCCCCTGTTCTTTTTTTCTCTTTCTTTCACTCTTTCTCTTTACTCTTTTTCCGCCCTCTCCGTTTCACATTCCCACCCTCTCAACTGTGGCACACTCTTTCACTTAATTTCCCTCCACTCTCACCATTCTTGGTCCTGAAAGGCTTCCTAAGTTTTGAGTTTCCACTTCTCTTCGTCCAAACCCTCCGTTGCCTCGTCAGAGAAGATTCCCACTTTCCAGTGGTGTGTGTGTAGAAGGAATTGTTATCAGTACAGCTATTCATCTAACAGCTATATTTTAATGGTTACACATTGTCTCTGTTATGCTGCAGATGGTCTTTTGGTGATGGAGGATATAAGGAGTTTGAGTACAAGCCTCCATACTCCCCCATCCTCCTCTGCCCTGAGTCCCTGAATCAGGTTTTGCTAAGCCACAGTGTCACCTATATCTACTCTCAGCCAGGTAACCCCTAACCCATCACACTGTCAAGCATTCAGTCTTGACAAGAAGAGCAGCAGTATACACACATACAGCTAATTCTGCCTCCTTGTTCTCCCTTTCTTCCTTCTTTCCATACAGGAATATACACAGCGTTAGTGTCAGTGTCCAACCGTTATGAAAACATCAGTCAGAGTATTAACATGAGCGTCTACAGCATCCTCACTCGTGTTGATATACAAACAGAGCCGCACCTTCTCCTCACTGGCAAATCAGCCGATTTTGAGGCTCATCCTCTGCCCTCACCATATGGCATTCACTATGACTGGCACTTTGGAGATGGTTCTGCCCCGATGAAAGGTCGTCGTGTGGCGCATACCTGTGCACAAAGTGGCATTTTTAATGTCTGTGTTGTGGTAAACAACACAATCAGTTCTACAGAGAATTGCACTAAGCTGTTTGTATATGAAGAGATTGAAGATCTGACAGCTGAAAGCTCCTCTCCCACAGAGCTTCACACTCCTACTACGGTGCGGGCACACCTTGCTTCAGGTAATAACATCACATGGACGTTCTCGATGGGTGATGGGACCATCTACACTACATCTGAACCTCAGGTGTCACACAACTACATCAAAGATGGCAACTACACAGTAAACCTGACTGCTGCGAATGCTGTGAGCTCTGGCTGGACAATCCTGCCTGTGCAGGTGTTTGTTTTCCAAGTAATAAGAATGGAGCCATCTGGGTGTGTCCAGGAGCAGACCCCTGTCAACTTTAAAGCCTGGGTTTCTGGTAACGAATCAGCTCACATTTATGAATGGAGTTTTGGGGACGGTAGACCAAATGAGACGGAGCATGGCAACCCCAGAGTCTCACACACCTACTGGGAAAGTGGTAGCTACCACCTCTCGCTGCTTCTTTCCAGCGGAGCCAACGAGGCCACCAAGGCCAACTTCTTCAACTGGGTGTGTGTACAGCCAGCTTTGACCAACATCAGCCTTGCCCTTGAGAAATCACACTATGTTGTTGGGGAGGAGATACAGTTCCAGGCCAGAGCTGAGCCAGAGTTTAACTACAGCTATGAGTGGGACTTTGGTAGAGAGGAAGCCCTTGTGCTCATCCGTGGCTCTGGGAACACAATGACAACATATAAAAACCCAGGTCATTACATCGTGACAGTGACTGTCTTCAACAACATATCCACTAGTAACACTAGTGTCATGATCGATGTTCTGATGCCTATAGGGCCAATTATTATTCAACATAATGGCACTAAGTACAACAACCTGACACTTAAAGCACCGTACACTTTCTCCACTTTGTCCTTGGCCTCCAATGTCACTTACACCTGGAACTTTGGAGATGGGAATGTGCTCACAGGCCAGAATGCTGTCCATACATACAACTGCTCAGGAAACTACATCATCACACTGACAGCAGCCAACACCGTAAGCAGGAATCACACTACTTTACCTGTTGCTGTCCTTGCACCGATCCGTGGATTAACTGTCAATGCCAGTTTGGTAAATGTCCCTCTAAATGCCTCCGTCCACTTTGACGCACATATGGAAGACGGAGATGGTGTCAGGTTCTCTTGGATCTTGTGTGATCGCTGCACCTCAATCCCAGGGACGCACACTATGTTCTACACGTTCCGCTCTGTTGGCACTTTCAACATCATTGTGACAGCGGAGAATGACATAGGGACATCTCAAGCGAGCATCTTCTTGTTTGTTCAACGTGAGCTGGAGGGGCTGCAGATCTTAGCAGAGGGGGAGATTGGAGGAGGTGGAGGTGTCGGATTGACCAGTTGCTGTTTTGCTACAAATCGT
Organism: Mastacembelus armatus; assembly: GCF_900324485.2. Taxonomy (NCBI): domain Eukaryota; kingdom Metazoa; phylum Chordata; class Actinopteri; order Synbranchiformes; family Mastacembelidae; genus Mastacembelus; species Mastacembelus armatus. The sequence goes on along the minus strand of NC_046633.1, from coordinate 19,333,902 downwards.
GTTCTCCACCTTCAAGCAGGATTGAAGGAAGGAACCAACATGACATTTACCTGGAACCTCATCAGAGAGTCAGACCCCATCAGCTCAAGCTTCAACATAAGTGGGAAGACTGTGGAGGTGAATTTCTCTACACCGGGTTCATGTGACATCTATCTCAGAGCCACCAACCTTCTTGGCCAGTTGTTCATCAACAGAACCATCCACTTTCTGGAACCAGCCAGAGGGCTGCACCTGCAGATCAGCAACAACCCAATTGCAGTCAATGCTTCAACTAACCTGACAGTTTCGACTAAGGAGGGCTCAAACCTGCAGTACCACTGGTCTGTAGCAGGGAATATTCTGCAGTGGAACAAGCCTTGGAAGACGCTCAACTTCATCAGTCCTGGCCAAAAGCTGGTGACTGTGGAGGTCTTCAATGAAGTTAGCTCAGAGGTTGTGTCAGAGATTGTCAGTGTCCAGGAAGTCATCTCAGGGCTAAGGTTCACAGCCACCAATGTGACAGAGCAGAATTATGTGGCAACTGGCGCCAGCATCTCGCTCCAGGGGGAGGTACTGACAGGAACCGATGTGATGTGGACATGGCTGCTGGAAGGAAGAACAGAAACAGGAAAGAAAACTAATGTGATTTTCCAGGAGCCAAAGTCAGCCACTGTTACTCTAAATGCCACCAATGATGTCAGTGGGCAAGTGGTTTCCAGGGAGTTCTTTGTTCAGGACAAGATTCAGGGCTTGGAGCTAAGGGCAAGTAAAAAGATCGCAGGAGTTGATGAAAATGTGGAGTTTACCATTTCAATGGCTGCAGGCTCGGATGTTCGTCTGATCCTCAGTATTAGTGGAGATGCCACTGTTACACCTCAGCCCAACCAAACCTATGTTCACACATTCAGCAGGGTGGATACCTACATGGTGAACCTCACTGCTCACAACCAGGTAAAGTCAGAAGGGAAGGATAAGAGATTAAAAGAGCTTATTGCAATAGACTGTAGATACTTTAGCTGGTCATGTATAGCATGTATACCATGCAGCTTTTTGCATTTAGCAATGAAAAATCATTTTCTACTTTTGACAGCCTGCACATACACCAAAACAAGGTTTGTTATCTGCCTGACACATTTATGCTAACAATCCAGTGATACCTTTTTTGGCATAGATAGTAGCAACCCCATGGCATCCTTGTCAGGGACTCTTTGTCTGCACACTGCTTCTCACAGAGAGACCTTGAAATGGTTAGAGCTTGTGTAGTATTTAAATATGTACATGGTGTTGTCCTAATACTGAGCACATTGTTGTGATCCATTATTTATCTATATATCAAGTTATTTGACCCGACTGCTGAAAATTTCAGACTTTAGTGTCTCTGGTGGTAGTATTAAAAAGGACCACCATGCACCTGCACCCAGTCTGTTGATAAACCAGGTCATCACTTCCTTACACATTTTTTTAAAAAAAAGGAACCGGGGTTGATTTTTTTTTTTTTTTTAAATGTCAAAGTTGGAATTTTCTGCTGATTACACACTAATGACAACATATTTATGAGTACTATGCTCCATTTCTTCTAATAGATCACTCTAAATATTATACATTGAACCTTTAATCAAAATAATGTTGTAATTATATTTAAATATATTGCAATGTGACAATCCAGGTGAGTTCCAAGAGGCGGCACCTCCAGGTTGAGGTGATGGAAGCAGTGCGTGGACTTACGATCCTGGGGTGCTCTGCAGCGATCCCTGTAGGTGTGAAGAGGTCCTTTGTTGCCAGTATCCTGGCAGGAAAACCTGTTACTTTCCTGTGGACCTTTGATCTGCAACACCACACCGCGACATCACATATGCGCACAGAGGTCAGATCATTTAAATATTTTGCATTTATATAATTTGGCTTTATAATATAGCAAACGGTGAAATGGTGATATATCTCTGCAGCCTCAGATATTCTACACACCAGACGAAGCAGGTTTATTAACCATCTACCTGAAGGCCTTCAATCTCCTGCATACTCAAAACATCACCAAGCAGATCCTGGTACAGAACCTCCTGAAGTCTGCCATCCTGGGTGCTGAACCATCAGAAACTTTCATCAATAAGTTGGTGACCCTGACGGCCTCTGTCGTACCCAAATCTAATTCTCTGGAGTGCTTATGGGACTTTGGTGATGGTTCTAATACAGTTCACTCCAACATCACAACTGTGGATTATAAGTACAGACACCCAGGACACTACATGGTCAAAGTATGTTTTCATTATTTAATGTTGCTCAAATATCTGTTTGTTAATCCTAAACACTAAATATATTAATCTGACAGATATTGTGTGTGAAGGCAAATTTATGATTTCACCATTTTGTTTTCTTCATCCTAGGTGAACTGTAGTAACTTGGTGAGCTCAGTTTTGGCCCAGGTGGAGGTAAACATCAGTGTATTAGAGTGTGAGGAACCAGAGGTGCAGGTGATTCAAGCACCACGCCTGGCCATCTGGCGTTACCAGCCCACTTTGGTGGAGGCCACTGTGGACCTAAAAGGCTGTGTACGCTACAAAGCTCAGTACCTCTGGGAGATTGTGTCAACACCTTCCTATGATAATCATAAAAGCCATCGGATTCGCCTGGAAGTGGATGTGCGGCGGCTGCAGCTGTCATTACCTAAGATGGCTCTGGCAGCAGGGAACTACAGCTTGGTATTTAATCTGTCATATGATGGTGTGCCCCTAACTAAGACTGCATCTCTGCAACTGAGTGTCATGGCTGCCAGGTCAGTAGCCAAACACTGTAGAGCTGTAGATTACATCCTTACATCCAGTGATTTGTAGTGTCTGAATCACTTCTGATAGTGCATGCAGAGTGAGCTTAACGCAATGACCTACACAAAATTTAACTTTGCAGTTGTTGTCACTTTGAATTCATGCCTTTTGTGATGGATTCTAATAGTGACCAAGTTTTATGGCTGTAAAAAGAAAAGTATTAAACCATCCACTCTACAGAATAGTCCATTTCTGTGGTTTTTACTCCATATGTCCCAAATTGGATTGTCAGAATATGACTAAATGATAACATTTCAGTTCAGACTTTTAAATATATCTTTACAAAAGCATAAGTCTAACCTAACCTTGTTGATCTGTAGAACAATAAGTTGATAAATAATGTGGGTTAACTTTTAAAATTGCACCACTTCATCTTAAAAACCTTTTCCCTTGTCAGACTGATGCCCATTATAGAAGGGGGCACCTTCCGGGTGTGGTCGAGGACTCAGGACCTGCAACTCAGTGCTGAACAGTCCTATGACCCTAACATGGACCCAGAGAGCCAGTCACTACTCCACTACCACTGGGAGTGTCAAAGTACATCAAAGGTAAGCTGCTTATACCTGCTCTATTATACCTGAGGTATAATAGGTTGGCCTTTGTGTTAAAGCAATGTAAAGGCTCAGCCAGTTGTGTTAAAGTTTGACTTAACTTTGTTTTCCTATCACATGTCACTATACTTAATTATATGTTCAGGCTCTCAGTAGGAGTGTGCATTGTTTTGTTCTGGTTTGTTCTTGAGATGTGCATGTAGGACAAATTATTTTTGATTCAATGCTTAGTGAAAAATGTGGCCACTAATACTGTTTTCTATTCTCATATAAAAATATTTTATTTACATGGATCAGCTATTGAAGTTTTTCTTTAGGCAGCATCTATTGACACATAGATTATATTACTCGCTAAAAAAACTATTACATAAATTAACGTGTTTTTTTTGTTTTGTTTTGTTTTTTTTGTCTACACCTAGCAGAATAGTGAATGGTAGATGAAAGTAGTAGAAAATAGTCTTTCTGCATATATGGAAGAATACAGCTGTTCTGTTTTTGCTTCTGTGGTTAGATAAGATTGTCTGTCTCTCTCTCTCTGTTTTCTCAACATTTGGCTCGAGTAGAATAGGAATAAAAGTGAATTGTAAAGCCAAACACCACTCTCAGACCTTTTAATGGTGAATTTATAAGAAAGAGTTTGGAGGATGGATTTGATTCTGCAAAGGATACTGTGGCCAAATTATGTAAGAGTCATCTGGTTCGAGTACTGTTAGCTGCCTTCAGAGAAGTTTGGCAGCCTTGATGTGAAGAGGCGAGGAGCTCAGTTGTTCAAGCTGCATGGCATTATTGTGAGGATATTTTGGCCAGTCCTCACTTCTGACACACCTTTAAAAGGCTATTTGAAGGTTAACACTTGGTTTAGGTTAGGATCAGGGTTGGGGTTAGACATTTAGTTGTGATGGTTATGATTAAGGTAATAGGCCAGGGAATGCATTATGTCATTGAGTGTCCTCATAAACATACAGTAACTGTACAAATATGGCTCTGTGTGTATAACTCATCAAACTTCATCATTTTGCATTATCCACACTCACTGCTTCCTTGGCTGAGTGGAAGCACATTCTGCCTGTGTAGCAAAAGACCACAAAATAAGGCCCAATGGGATGGGTGTGTCTAGCAGCAGGACAGAGTGACTGTCTGTCTGTGTGTGTATGTGTGTGCGCATGTGCATGTGCATGCATGCAACCACTGTGCATTTAAGAAGACATTTAAAGGATTACATAACTGTTTAGAGATAAACTTGGCATTCTACAGCTGGTGCTTTGCGCCCCAACGTGACAATTATACACTTGCATGCGAATAACATGCACAGATCACACACACTGACAGACACACACAGCTGTGAAGAGCTGCTGATAAAGTGAACAAAGGAGCACTAAGCTTGAAAGGAGAGAAAGAGCCGACAAAAACATGGTTGTCCTAGACTGTCCTGATCTGGAATACAGATACACTGTAGTCAAGAAGACAGTAATGTTGGTTGAAAGAAATACAGATCCTTGCAAGGCATTTTGACAGTTTTAACTTTATGACTATACACAGCTTTAAGAATTTTAAAAACAGGTATTGAAAGGACAAATACTAAATGCCACAGTAGGTACACAGATCTTTATTTGCAAAACTACATTTATCATGAGAAGCATTACAGTTAAACTGTATCACGGTATGACTATAACTAAGAAATGAACACAATATAGACATTATTTTCTCTGAAGATCAGTGCTTATTCTCATTTTTTGTAAAACATAATGGTTTCATATCATAAACGCTGCTGCAATTATTGTCTGTTTTACTTCTGCCCACTTTGTTTGCAGGGTCCAGAGCACTGCTCCAGTCTAAACTTCGGCCTGGGCTCCAGCGGTCCGGTGCTGGGAATCTCCGGCTCTGAGCTGGAGGCTGGTGTTGAATATACTTTCAAACTGACCATCAGCAAAGACGGCATGGCACCAGAGTCCACCACACAGACTGTAAGTGCACACAAGAATACAATATACACACACTTCGAACCAACAGCTCCCACTCTGAGTGTCTGGGATCTCTCCGATAGGTGACAAAATGATAAATGGGATAGAAATCTGCTACATAAATTTGACTATAGTTTTTACTCTTCTCTAACATTTTTTTGAGTGTAATATTGGGTAACCATTGCTGAAACGAAACAGTGGAAAAAAATGTTCATGGCAGAACACAGTGGAAGACATTGTTTAAGGAGTGTTTGGTTGTTTTGGCTACTTGAGTGTTATTGTAGTAATAAGTTACTGATCCCACAGAAGGGGATGTTCAGTATTTTCAGCTTCTGTTTGGTCATTCTTGAATGTATATTGATAGATGTTCACCAATAAACAGTAAGAATAATAAGAATAAAAATAAGAATAATAACAAATATCTCTTGTTTCTTGACCCTTTGCTATCTTTGATGAGATGAATATAACATAAGATAAAACAACAAAAGGCAAAATTGTTGGGAAGTGTGTTACTGGCTTTCTGATCAGTAGTGAGGCATCCTCTCTGCACATTTAACGGTTTATGTATTTGTGTGTATGACAGGTGTTGGTCCAGAGTGGGCACATTCCCATGGTATATCTGGAGTGTGTGTCATGTAAGGCCCAGTCCATCTATGAGGTCAGCCACAACTCGTTTGTCTACCTCAGAGGAACCTGCACCAACTGTCAGGGAATTCACCAAGGGGTAAACACACATGCACAAACAGGCAGACCCACACAGGCATACAACCCAACTAAACTGACTCTTTGTTTCTCAGCAAAATGAGGTCAGTGTACCGCAGAAATAAGAAGTGAAGTCAAGATTTCCAGATCACTTTCCTACTTCTCCATCTCCTGTTCCACCTCCCCTCATCTCTCCCGTATTCAGAGTTTCCCTGGGGTTTGTGATGCGGCAGTAGTGTGTGGGTGTGAGAATGAAGTCATTCTACAACTGGATCCAGAGAGAATATGTTTTGTCCTTACTAGCACAGGGAAACAATTTAAAAGACAAAATGGTTTTTGAAACACTGGGCCTCAAATTGCACATACCAGCTGACTGCACTGTAAGCTTTTACACTGTACTTTAGTTGTCAGACTGTACAAGGGTCATATTTAGTTGTGCACACTTTCCATATGTCAGACTCACATGTATATCGAACATCAGAGGCTTCTGATACTTTATGCTTCTGTGTAATCCAGACAAAAGTTAATGATTTACCTGCTTCTCATTGATGAGAAAGCAAATACATATATTTCCTAAATCTGCCAAATGCCCTGTGATGTAAGAAGAAACATGAAGTTGTGCCTACCTCTAAAGAACGTTTTTAGACTGGTTATGTGGCTTGTGTCACTCAAATCTTTCTTTCTGTCTTTAAGCGCTGGAGTGCCATGACGCTGCAGAACGAGAATCTGGTCCTGGATTCCACCACCACCACTACAGGAAATGACAGCATGAACCTAGTGTTGCGGCAGGGCGTCCTGCGCAACGGAGACTCCTATATCTTCACTCTGCACGTGACTGATCGCAGTTTGGACGGTGAAGGTGCCGCCTCCATGACGCTTCACCACAATATGCCCCCAGCCGGTGGGGAGTGTCACCTGAGATGTGGAGGGGAGGCAGGGATGGAGTACGGGGATGGAGACAGTGAAGGATGGAGGATACGCACGTTGCTGGACAGGGTACACTTTAACTGCTCAGGTAGGAGGAAGGAAAGTCTGATCTTGATTTCACACGTCTAAATCAAAATTTGGTTGGTTTGACGTCTTTCTCTGCCTTTGTTTCCATTTTTATAACTGTCCACTCTCATTACCAAATTTTTCCCACTCATCACATACAATATCAGTGTCATCAACGTCTTCTTCTGTCATTTGTTCTTTTTGTCTTTTTCTAGGTTACAGTGATCTGGGAATCTCAGAGACACCGTTGCTCTACAGTCTGCTGGTAACTCGCTGCAGGGAGGACTACTGTGAGGACTTCTGTGTGTACAAAGGCAGCAGTCCAGAGCACTCGGCCTTCCTGCCCCCAGGCTTCAGCTCAGCCCTACATCGTGTAGCCGTGTCCATCACAGTGGAAGACCACCAAGGAGCTGCCATCACCGCACTCAACAAGTATCTACATTCGACTTTACTGTTTAGTGCAGGCAACAGTGGGGCCAATTAAATAGCCTGGCTTAGATCAATTGCTAATATATTGTAGGATTTAGCAGTAGCTGCCGTGAAGAAGGAAACATAAGAAGAAATGTACAGTATTATGTCTCACCTATTGTGTTCTGGTCTAATGTTATTGTGCAGGTATGTCAGAAATTTTAAAGCTATAATGTTATTGTAAGTAGCAATGGAGAAAGAGCCCGTAGAAGACAGAAACAAGCTAATGAAAGGCCTTGTACTTTGGCACAGTGATGCATTGAGCTAATTGTTAATGTCAGCTGGTGGCATGCTTACAATGTTAAGTCATTAAAACGTCTTGTTCACCAGAGTCTTTTGGTTTCAAATGTCTTCTATGCAGCAGTAGCCACATTATAGTCCTAAAGTTCACAGTATTGCATAGTTACAAAGGCAATATTTATTGTTTTGTTTGTGTCCAGGTCCATTGAAGTTGTGCTGCCAGACCCGCCCCCTGAGTACAGCAGCCTTCCCCATTGGCTGTCTGAGCTGACAGACAGCAAACTCAAAAAGCTGCTGGAGCAGGGAGACTCTCAGAGGGTCAGAGAGTTATCACTGGTTCTTATCACAGTCTTAAATGAGGTATGTGAAGTTTAATCGCACAACATCAATTAATGCATCATTACTATCTGTCCAGTCTCCAGTCATCATCTACATGAAACATACATGCACTTGTATTTACTTCCTTTCAGTACGAGCAGACCAGGAGCTCAGCACGGGTGTCCCGACATGAGCGTGGCTATCGAGTCAGAGTCCGCAGCAACATCACCAGAGCCCTGACGGCTCTGGACCTGACCACTGTCAACGACATTCAACAGACGTCTGCTGCTTTGGCACAGTGCACGGTGAGCAAGCTGAGAGGGAGGGCATATGGAAACAAACAAATGCTTATGTCAGGACTGGGGGAACTATTATAAATTTTGGACCAAGGAAGCGCCCACACTGGTACCTAATGTTCAACACAAGACTTTATTAACAGGACTAGGAAAAACAAGAACAAAACTCAAGGCAAAAGGGGATAGGTCTAGGCAGGGTAGCAAGGACAAAACATGAACATAGGACAAGGACACGAGGGAACAAGGCCGGAGGAGTCTGGGTCACACACACTTGGGAGACGCACCAGATCACACAGACACTTGAACATGAGAGACGGGGAGTCAGGGCATGAAGGTCTGGGTCACACACACACAATTAGGGAGACGCACCAGATCACACACAAACGCTTGAACATGAGAGACGGGGTCGGGGCATGAAGGTCTGGGTCACACACACACCTTGGGAGACGCACCAGACCACACAGGAAACATGAACGTGGACAGGGGATCAAGCATGAAGGGATCTGGGTCACACACACACCTTGGGAGACGCACCAGACCACACAAGAAACATGAACACATTAAGGGAATTACAACATGAGGTAGTCTGGGTCACACACAACTGGGGAGACGCATCAGACTACACAGGGAGCAGGAACATGGACACAAGGGTAACAGGGCATGAAGGGTCTGGGTCACACACATTTAAGGAGACGCACCAGACACACGGGAAACGAGAGCATGAATACGGGGAATCAAGGCATGGAAACAACAAGGGCATAAAACATGAAACGAGACTAAGACACATGAACAGAGGACATGGGAAAAGGACCAGAAAACTAACAAAGACCAAAAGAGACAAAATACTTAACTCTGGGAGAACAAAAGGTAGTCCACTCAAAACACTGTCTTGGCAGCACTCAAAAGAATACATAACAGACAACCCGGCAACTAAAACAAGAAACAACCAAGGTATATAAAGACCGGGCACAAAACAAGAAACAGGTGAAAATAATCAACTAATTAGGTCAACATAAAGAAACTGAAATAATCAAAAACCAGTTCCTGTCAGGATCCTTCAAAATAAAATAACAGGAAGTCCAGAGAAATGGATCCTGACAGCTTAAAGGAAAGATAACAACCATTTGTGTGTCTTCTTGTTATTGTATGTGTGTTTTTCAGGCGGTGAGTCGAGAGTTCATCTGTGAGGAATGCCAGAACAGCACTCTGAACAAGCTGGAGTCCATGCTGGAGATTTTGCAAAATGACACCAAGCAGGGCACCGTCACTCCGACTGAGATAGGTGACAACATCCTGAACATCATGGGTAAGAAAGAAAGGGCAGGAGTGTTTCCATCTTTCAGAACAGTGCTGGGCTCAAAATCTGAATGAAAGCATGTATGTTTATTGCTAAGAGGAGGGTAGTCCTTCCTCACTGCTGTTGCCTATAACTGGATCATGTACTTGGTCTACAGAGGGAGACCATAAGAAACAATGGATGTACAGCAGGGGGTTTGTAGTAGCTGCTGTTAAAGGATGGGTTTATTTCACTAGTGTTGAAGTGAAACAAAGAACTGAAGTATGTGTAATGTGGCAAAAGTGCAACTACAAAAAGAGCTCAAATGTAAAAATTATCTGCTTTCTAGAATTTGTAATATTTATTGGAGAAAACAAGCTGAAACGTAATAACCTCTTCTTTTCCTCATCTTATCTTCCTTAGCTGTTCTCCTTATCTTGTATCTTCTCTCTCCCTCCAGGTGATCTGATTCATCAGGTCAGCCAGTCAGCCTCCCAGTCTTACCTACAGCCTGCCTACGTGGACTCCCCATCACCCTCCTTCACCTCCTCCTCTTCCTCCTCTGGTAAAGATGGCACCCTGTCAGAGCCCTCACCCTCCTCACTGGAACCACACCCTCTGCGTGTGGCAGCGAAGGCTTACAGCCTGTCCTCAGTCCTCATGCTGATCCTCATGCATGCCAGAGTGCTCAATGAGGAGCCGCTTGTGCTAAGAGGAACTGAGATCGCAGCCACAGGAAAACTGGCAGACCCCCAGAGCCTGCTCTGCTACCATGGCAACAACAGCCCAGGTGGACATTTGTACTTGGCGTACATTGGCTGATGAAAGTTCATGCACAATAAACAGGATTGTGAAGAACTAAAATATTTTTCTTCTGTTTTCTTTCTGTTTCCGTTTCTCTTCCTTTCCTGTCTCCCTCTGTTTCCAGAGTGCCAGCGGTTCTCCATACCCCACGCTTTTAACAAGAGTCTTGGCCGAGCTGCTGCAGGGAACAGCATCATGCAGCTGCTATTTCAGGTAACATCAGAAAACATCTCAAATGATGGAAAGAACTTGTCAGAGTTGGTGCCAAAATTTTTCTTCAGCAAATTCTCCATTAACTTGAAGTGCCTTTGTTTTGTCTTTTCCTTTTTTGGTTTACCATCAGTTTCTATCACATCTTGTTTTCTCCACGCTTCATCTCATGGTTTTCTCTCTCTCCCTTTCGTCTCCAGGTGGAGTCAAACCCCTTTCCCTTCAACTACGTGGCCAACTACACCGTGTCTACTGAGGTGGCATCCATGGAGTTTCGCACTGAAAATGGCACCCAGATCCCAATCTCAGGACTGGATGATAGTCTAGCTATCACTGTTGCCATTAACAATGGCAGTAGTGGAGAACTGGGTGCTGAGCGTTCTGGCACTGGACGGGTCCCCACAGCTGGAGCCGTTAATATCAGTCACTGTGACTCTGTGATTGTCAGGGTCAGCACGGGAAACACTAACAGACAGGCAGGGCTGTTTGTACAGCTCAACTTCACTACTCTGAAGGGTGAGTTCTGGTGTTCACCACATGCACACTGGTTATATAGGGGGTTGGACACAACAACAGGAATAGTTCAACAATATCTAATACAATAAACACAAGTGTTTATTGTGTTTATTGTGTTGGAGTGTAATAATAAATATGTGGACCACTTTGAATGGACTTTTGCCATACAGTATGTTCAAGCAACAGGTTTATCTTAGGGATAACAATAAATATTATTGAAGGGATGTCTAATATTTTAAATAGCCAGAAAGAGCATGCATATACAGGGGTTGGACAATGAAACTGAAACGCCTGGTTTTAGACCACAGGTGACCAAAGGTTTGGCTATAGCAGCCCGGCCATGGGTATTGACCCTGTGGAGCTCCCAACGAACAGTTTTGGTGGAAACAGGAGAGTTGAGGTGCACATTTAATTCTGCAGTGAGTTGGTCAACTGTGGTTTTATGTTTTTTGGATACAATCCGGGTTAGCACCCGGACATCCCTTTCAGACGGCTTCCTCTTGCGTCCACAGTTACTCCTGTTGGATGTGGTTCATCCTTCTTGGTGGTATGCTGACATTACCCTGGATACCGTGGCTCTTGATACATCACAGAGACTTGCTGTCTTGGTCACAGATAATAATAATAATAATAATAATAATACATTTTATTTCATGGCGCCTTTCAAAGTCTCAAGGTCACCTTACAGATAGAAAAGGAAGCATACAGCATGATATACATAGAGTGCATTAAAACAACAGTAACAAGAATACATAAACGGCGGGAGAGAATGTAAAGGCAAAAGGGTGGATTATCTAGGAAGTGGGCGAAGTACAGTAAAAGTAAATTGAAATACAGAAACCCAGATGACAGAACAACAAATATGAAACAGTATGAGACAATATGAAATAGGCAGAGGGTGGTAGGACATCACGGGCTGCTTTGAGAAGTTAAGAGAGTTAGGTGGAAAACGCTATACGGAACAGATATGTTTTGAGTGATGATTTAAAAGTTGATAGGTCCGGAGACGACCGGATGCGATGAGGGAGAATGTTCCAAAGGCGGGGCGCAGTGTGGCTGAAGGATCTAGCGCCCATGGTGGCCAGGCGCGCTGTAGGGGTGCAGAGGAGAGTGGAACTGGAGGAGCGGAGAGTACGAGGCGGAGAATAGATATGAAGTAGTTCAGTGATGTATGGTGGGGCAATAGAGTGGAGGGCTTTGTAGGTGAGAAGGAGGATTTTATAGTTTATACGGAAGGACACAGGGAGCCAGTGAAGTTGTTTAAGGACAGGGGTGATATGATGTGAGGATGGAGTTCTGGTGATGATTCGGGCAGCAGAGTTCTGGACAAGTTGAAGTTTGCGAAGTGATTTGAGAGGTAGACCAGTGAGGAGTGAGTTACAGTAATCCAAACGAGAGGTGACAAAGGCGTTAATGAGTATTGCCGTGCTATCGGTGGTGAGTGAGGAACGGATGCGGTTTATGTTACGGAGATGGGAGTAGGCCGACCGGGTAGTGGTATTGATATGCTGAGTGAAGGAGAGAGTACCGTCTAGGATGACACCCAGGCTTTTAACTTGGGGGGAGGGGAGGACAGTATTGTTGTCAATTTGAATGGAGAAGGTGCTGGTTTTAGAAAGGGTGGATCTGGTGCCCACGAGGAGAATTTCAGTTTTGTCAGGGTTGAGTTTCAAAAAGTTATGGGTGAACCAGGATTTGATATTATGTAAGCAGGTAAGGAGGGAGGGAGGGGGGAGGGTAGAAGATGGAGCAGCAGAGAGGTAGAGCTGGGTGTCGTCTGCATAACAGTGGAAATTGATGTTATGTTGCCTAAGGATATTTCAGGAAGGAGATAAATAATAAAGAGGAGGGGCCCCAGGACAGAGCCCTGAGGCACGCCACAACTGACAGTAGAGGGCTGGGAGTGGAAGTTCTGGAGATGGACGGACTGCGTGCGGTCAGATAGGTAGGAGGTGAACCATGAGAGGACCGAGCCGGCTATGCCGATGGAAGCAAGGCGATGGAGGAGAATATTGTGTGAGATGGTGTCAAAAGCTGCAGTTAGGTCAAGGAGGATGAGGATGGAGACAAGGCCAGAGTCTGCGGCTACTAGGAGGTCGTTGGTGATTTTGACCAGGGCAGTTTCAGTGCTGTGAAGTTGGCGGAAACCAGATTGAAAGTGTTCGTATAGGCTATTGGCGGAAAGGTGGGTATGGACCTGGTGGTGAACAACTTTTTCCAGGATTTTGGAGAGGAACGGGAGATTGGAGATAGGGCGGAAGTTGTTAAGGTCGGCAGGATCGAGACCAGGTTTTTTTAGAATTGGTGAGATGATGGCTGTCTTGAGTGATGGGGGTACAATGCCAGAACTGAGGGAAGTGTGAATAATGTGGGTAAGATGAGGAAGGAGAGAGGGGAGACAGAGCTTGACGAGGTTGGTTGGTAGGGGGTCAAGTTTGCAGGTTGAGGGTTTGGATTTGAGGATCAGGGAAGAGATAACCGTGGTGGGTGGAATGATAAAACTCGAAAGCAGGGAGGATACTGGTAGAGAGGGAAGGGTACAGTGGAGGCAGTTCGCAGTGTCACAGATGGGGGGAAATTGCTGGTGTATATTTTCGATTTTTGATGAGAAGAAATCCAGGAAGTTATTGCACAAGGTGGTGGAGAGTGAAGGGAAGAGAGGAGTATCGGGAGGGCCCAATAAATTTTTGACAGTGGAGAAGAGGGAACGCGTGGAGCCAGAGGCGGATACAATAAGCGAGGCATAGAAGTCAGATTTTGTTTGAGTAATGGTTTGCTTGTACTTCAGTATGTGGTTTAGGTATAAGTCCTTGTGGGTGGATGAACCGGTTTTTTTGAAGAGACGTTCAAGGCGACGGGCTTGGGTTTTGAGGAGGCGGAGTTCGGGTGTGTACCATGGAGCAGAGTGCGTAAAGGATACAGATCTAGTTTTGAGTGGGGCGAAGGTGTTGAGTAGATTTCGTAGCTCACAGTTGAAATTGGATAACATGTTGGAGAGGGACGGTGTGTAATTAGTACATGAAAGGTTGTTGAGAGCAGCAGTGAAGGAGGGGAGGTCGATGTTCTTTAAGTTACGGAAGGTGATGGTGCGGGAGAGGTGGGTTTTGAAGAGAGGTAGTTTGGAGTTAAAGCAGACTAGTTTGTGGTCGGAGAAGAAGGTGTCGAGGGTAGAACATGACTGAACTGTGACGCCAGAGCAGCAGACTAAGTCGAGGGTGTGGCCTAGAGAATGTGTTGGGGAGGTGATGTATTGTTGGAGCCCAAAGCTGTCCAGACAGGAAATTAGGTCTTTTGTAGCGGTGTTGTTGGGATTGTCGAAGTGGATGCTAAAATCACCAAGAAGAATTATGTTGGCTGACAGAGAGATGAGGTCAGCTAAGAGGTCAGACAGTTCGTCCAAGAAGGTCGGGTTAGGTTTTGGTGGGCGGTAGATAGTGGCCAAGAAGGTTGGTGTGTGACCATGAATACGTGCTATGAGAGCTTCAAAGGACTGGAAGGTGATAGTGGGGTGGATGGATATTTTGTATTTAAGGTTGTACAGTATGGCGAGGCCGCCACCGCGTCCCGAGAGGCGTGGATGGGTGAGATATGTGAAGCCAGGAGGAATAGATTGATTAAGTTCAGTGAAGTCGTTGGGCTGCTGCCAGGTTTCAGTTAAGCACAGGATGTCGAGATTGTGTTTAAGAATAATGTCAAAGATGAGGGATGCTTTTTGAGAGAGGGAGCGAACGTTAAGAAGCCCAAAATGAGTGTTGTGGAAAGGTGTCGAGTCCATGTTTCTGGGGATGTTAGCTAGTACAGAGTGGTTGATCTGGCGTATACCTGATTTTCTAGGCTGATGTGCACCAACAATTTGTCCTCTTTTGAACTCTGATATGTCACCCATAATGCTGTGTGCATTGCAATATTTTAAGCAAAACTGTGCTATTACTCTGCTAATTAAACCTTCACACTCTGCTCTTACTGGTGGAATGTGCAATCAATGAAGACTGGCCACCAGGCTGGTCAGATCTAGCCATGAAACCTCCAACACTAAATTGGCCAGTGTTTCAGTTTCATTGTCCAACCCCTGTATGTGTTTAGCTGCATTAGGGAGAGTGGAAGTGGGGATTTTAAAAAGGCTTCACATAGCTACCAAATAGGGAGATTATCATCTGCTTTTGCATTGATATAATGGGTGTAAAAAAGGTTGAACAGCATTTACTGAACTGTATGCTTTGGTTAAATTGGTAACATAACATGGTCCCTAAGAACTTTGATATTTAGGGGCCTACATAATATTATTTTTAATTGTTTTATACAATTTCAGATCTTAAATTGTGATTATATTGACCCAGTTTGATTTCTCTAATTTTCTTTATCTCCTCCAGATATCAGAGAAGGGGGTAATGAGCCTTACATTACAGCCTACCTTCATTCCCATGAACAACCGAATGAGTTCAACTGCACAGACAGAAAACATATCACACTCAGTATGACCAGGGGGCAACATCTGGACCACAGGAAATACACTTTCTTCCTGTCGCCTGAGTAAGAGCCCTCGTTCACTCGCTGCACACTAAGAATGCACAAAGTTAGTCTAAAATGTGCTGCTGTTGTTTTCAGCAGCTGGGGGAGGTTTATAGTCTGTTCTTAAACCTCTGGTTATTGTTTCCTGCTCCAAATGACTGACAAACAGTCTCACCTCTGTTCTATGTTACACAGATCCTACGATACCACACTCGACTATTTTATCAACGTGAGTACGCCCTGCAGCCCTAGTTTTCAGCCTGTGGGAGTCCGTCTGGAGGTTGGGGTGTTTGCCTCTCTGTGTCAGTACTTCAGTGAGAGTGAGAAGCAGTGGCGAACAGATGGCATGATACCCCTTGCAGAGACCAACGCCAGCAGAGCTGTTTGTCTCACCAGGCACCTCACAGCCTTTGCTGCAGGCCTTTTCGTTCCAACCAATGCCATTAGCTTTAAAGTGCCAGTCAGTATCTAACAAAATGAACATTCACTCTTTGTGCACATTCACCAAATAAACACACACTTAAACTATTTGCCTGCTCCTTCAGGAACGTTCTGGTGAACCAAGCCTGGTCGTGCTGTTGGTGTGTGTATTGGGCTTACTGAGTTATGTGGTGGCAGCAGCCATCTTGCATAAGTTGGACCAGCTGGATTTACGCCGGGCTGGTGTGGTTCCACTCTGCGGCCAAGACGGACTCTTCAAGTATGAGATTCAGGTCAAAACTGGCTGGACTCGAGGGGCAGGTGAGTTAGCATCACTATTAGACAACTGTCAGGTTGACAATGTTATGTAGTGTGATGAATATGTACACTACAGTACACTGTAAATACACTCTAGAATAGTTTGCCTGAATATTAGACAGCCCTAACTAAAAACAACAATGCCTGTTAGAACAGATTATTGAAGCACTCTGAATAAAACAACAAAGTTTGATATATGTTGCTGACGTTCTATAATGTGTAGCACAATTTAAATGACATAGACAATAAATAAAGATATAACATCATTTTAACATAGCGATTCAATTAACTGGTGGCCTCTCCAGGGTGTATCCCTGCCCTTCACCCAAAGAGAGCTGGGATAGGCTGGATTGATTTAATTAAAGATTAATGTCATCATCAATTAATTATAAGTTAGCCATAAAATTGGTTAATCTTTTAGAACCTCCTTTAAAAAATCCACAAAAATCAGTGAAAAATGTCCGACACGGCACAACAGACCAAAACCCAAAGATATTCTGTTTTCTATAATATACGACATCGTTTTCTTTTAATAAAATACGGTTGTTAAGATCCTGGTTTCACCTGTGTCTGCTCTGTGCCTGTTGATTATCAGGATGTGCTTCACCTGTTCCTCCTACTGTATAAGCAGGTCTGCAGCCACTCACCCTTTGTCAGATTGTGGTTTGCCTTACAGTCACTACTCTCCAGCCATTTGCCTGACCAATTATCTGTCTGTTATCAGAGTTATCTGTTACTTGACCTGGACTGGAAATCTTTTGACTCTGCCTGCTGATTTGATCCCTGTTAAGTCCTGATACCTGACCTGGACTGTTTTCTTACCTTGCCTTTTCCGACATGATTTCTGCTTGCTTGACCTGAATCTAGGTAAGGATTCTGTTTCTTGGACCTGATTTCTACATGTCTGACCTGGACCTGAGTGACGATTCTGATTTGTCTTTTCTGACCCGACTCCTGCCTGCTACTCGCTGCCTAAATTGAACCTGATTCTTCCCGTGAACCTAATTCTCACCTGTTATCAAACCTGGACTGGACTTTGACCCTGTTTATGCCTAGGGACCTTAGGAAAGTAAATACCTGGTGCTTCCTTTAATATAAAGTGTTGCTAAGGTTAAGACCTCTTTAATATTCTTAAAACTTTTAGTTAACCTGATGTCACTGGATTTGTCAGTGTAGGATTCGTGAGATTTCTCTTTTCATTCTGTACCTACCTGCCGGACCTGAACCCCTCTATCTTAGCCACTCACTAGTGTTTTTAATAAATGTTTGTGAAACTCGGTTTCTCCTGTCCAGCCTCCTTTTTGAGCTCAACCTCAAACACCGTAAAACCTAATAAAGGGAAAGATGACTAATGGGGAAGACAGCCTGTGAATGAATGACCCCATCGTTTCAGGGGCAGTTTAATTATGCACATACTCTGGCTTCCTCCCACAGTTTGGAGACATGCAGGTTAGGTTGATTGACAACTCTAAATTGCCATGTTTGTGCATGTGACCCATGTGGTTGGTTGGTGACCTGTCTGCCCCTCATTGCTTTACAGGATAAGCAGTAGGAGTGATGACTTGTATATAAAAAGCCATGTTTATATAAAGGAAATGAGTTGCTTGAAAAGAGTTTGTCCTTTTAGGAACCACAGCCCATGTGGGAATCGGTTTGTACGGGCGTGAAAGCCGCAGTGGTCACCGCCATCTCGACAGCAGAGGAGCTTTCACACGCAACGCTCTTGATATCTTTCACATTGCCACAGACACCAGCCTGGGAAACATCTGGAAAATACGAATTTGGCATGACAACAAAGGTAGAGGCACACACACACAAAACAGATCCCCACAATAAGAATTTATTTCATTTACATTTGAGAAAACTACCTCCCCTCAGGTCTGTCCCCAGCATGGATGCTACAGTACGTCTTGGTGAAAGACTTGCAGACAGGAAGCAGCTATTACTTTCTGATTGAGGAGTGGCTGTCGGTCGATAATGAAAAAACAGATGGACGAGTAGAGATTGAAGTGGAGGCATCAGGTAAAACAAAAAAACAGTTAAATCACTGGTAATAAATGTCCACTGGTAGTTGATGCCAGTTTGTTCATGCCACTGTATTTCTTCCTGTGTTGTTCAGAAGAGGCTGTGCTTCTTCAGCTGCCCCGCCTGCTGTGGTGTGAGCTGCAGAGGGCGCTGTGTGAGAGTCACCTGTGGCTGTCACTGTGGGAGAGACCCCCCCGCAGCCCCTTCACCCGGCTGCAAAGAGCCACCTGCTGTGCTGTGTTACTGCAGCTCTTCCTATTGGTCAACACTCTCTGGTACAGCATTGTAGTGGACAAGAGATACAGGTACAGTTCTGTTTTGTTTTTCTTTTGTCTTCTCTGTCTCTGTATTTCCACGTTGCAGCTTCTGGTGATTGGTTCCTCAGTTTAAACGTCATGCTGTGTTGTAGCCCGCGGGCTGTGTCGAGGATTTCTTCTCTAAATGGAGAGACGGTGGCAGCAGGTGTGGTGACCTGTCTGATCGTCTACCCTCTGTACCTGCTCGTCTTCACGCTCTTCAGAATGAGCCGTAGCAAGGTATTATCTTCCTGACTCAAACACAATCAGAACTTCAGTAAGCCCGACCATGATGCTGAATATCTTCTGTGTGTGTGTGTGTGTGTGTGTGTGTGTGTGTTAGTGTGTGTCTGTGGAGCAGGTACCACCACAAGTGGACCAGGAGTCGGTGGAGATTGATGACTTCTTGGACAACTCTGTGGCTGGAAGTTCATTCCTCTTTTTTAATGGCGAGGTACAGGATGAGAAAAGACTGGCATATTAAATTGAATCATTCTGGTGCATAGTTAATCTCTTAATGTATTTTTTTACTTTATCATGAAACTTAAAAAATAAAACTGCAGTCAGGCAAGGAAAGATGCTTTTCCCTCATGTGGTCATTAGTTTATAATCCTCTCTGTGTCACACTCTCTCGCTCTCAGTCTAACTCGGAGGAAACCAATGTGGATTTGCCAACTCCATCCACCAAAAGGTGAGTTACTCTGTTGCAATGGCAATTTCTGATGCTGACTTTGATGTGATGAAGTGGAGAGAGAATAGACGATTAAAGAGCTCTGAAAAATAAAAAGGGGAAAGTATTTGTGATTCATATTCTAAAAGACAGTAGAAAGATCGACATTGTTTTAATTTGCCTTTTCTTGAATGATCAAAGTGATTTCTGTCATCACAGACCTATAAATTTAAAAGATATAATTGTCTCACCCCTGGGTCTAGTGTTATGTCATTATTGTCATTATTTGAGAGGGTTGTTTCAGTTTTACAAAGGTCCCTCACTATTTGCTTCAGTGTGGAGAGTTGGGTTATGGCAGAGGAAGAGATGGAGGATGGGGATTGGCCAGAGCTGCTGAGTGACGTGTCTGTGGTTGGAGGGGCAGGGCATGGGGCAGGGATGCCCAGGCTGAAGAGGGGTCAAGGGAGCAGACACCTGGGTGTCGACATGAGCCTTATCCCTGATGACGTGGAGGGGACCGACCAACAGAACAAATATTTCACCTCTTCAGGTAACCAAACACTAAATATTTACATTTCCATTAACAGTTATTCAGCTTATAGAGCACATATATACTTTTGATTGTGTTATTACACAATCTGTTCAAACAGGCGAGTCCAAACTGAAGTCGAGCTGCTTTTTACTTACAGATGAGGATCTTATCAAACACATCCTGGCAGATGGACAGAACTTCTTTCCTCATGCAGATGAAAGTGAGATGGCTGACCTGTAAGTCTGTCGTCTGAACTCTATACTGAACATATAGTCATTTTACAAAAACAGCGAATTATCAGCAGTTCTTGGGACATTAGTTTTATGGCTGCAGTTGAATTGTATTTCCATCATTTGTGTGTCAGGTCGAGCATTTTTGAAGACAAGACTGAAGTAATTCTTCTCCAGAAGCTAAATGAGCCTCTTCCTCTAGAATATGTCAGAAGAGACCCACCAAAAACTGCCTTTACCTCAAATACAGGTAGGTGTGCGTGTGCGTGTGCATGTGTGTGTGTTGAAATGAGGGGAAGTGTACATAATAGAAATGTCTGCAAAGTGACTGGAAACTATATCAGTGCGTACTTTGTTTATATTCTTGAATAACTTAAAAAAAACAAAACATGAGCGTAATCCTATCAAATGTTCAAAATACATTGTAAAATGAATTGATTTTTACTCACCTAAATTCAAATTTCCTCTTTTAGCTGCATGATAAATATGGGCACTGCTCTGCATTTAGATTTTTTTTTTGTGATCACAGTAGAGATGGCTTAGCAGAATAGAAAGGTTGTCAGAAGTCTATTTCTCCTTCTGTCTGTATCTGTACTACTGTAGCTCAGGATTATCAAGCACAATGACAGCAAGGTCCATCTTGTAGATTTTAAATCGTTCGCAGGTACAAAGGTCTTTGTGCTACAAATTACAGGAAATCTACCATCACCACAACAAAGTAAATGTAAAGTATCTTAAAATTGAACAACAAAGGACATCAAAAGTCATTTGCCTCAGAAAATCAATTATCTGCAAACTGCTCTGCTGTTACTGGAGATATTTTGCTTTTGGATCAAATTAGTGATGCATGAGGACATTAGGTAAAGTTCTTACAATGTTAAAACTTGATTGTTAAAAGGATTTAGAGTTCTTGTGGGTAACCAACTTATTTCCCTTTAACATTTACATTTATAGAGTACTGAATTCATAATGTATATGCCCTGAGAAGTGTCTTTGTTTTGTCTCCACTCTGGTTTTTCATTTTGTTTTTCTTTTTCAGTATTTCCTCTTACAAAGTTTCCTCACTCCTGACTGTTTCGCTTCCCTCTCCAATTATCACAGATGTCTGCCGTCCCAGACGGTTCCCTCCCTGGTGTGGATGTGCTGCCCTGTGGGGCAGCTGGGCAGGGATTGTTCTGGCGAATGGCATTTCAATTTGGGCAGGCCATGGGTTCAATCAAAGTGTGGCCATGATGTGGCTCCTCTCCTGTTTTGCCAGTTTCCTGTTTTCCTGCCTGGTGTTGGAGCCAATGAAGGTAGACACACAAACACTGACTAATATTCAGTGATGTGACTATAGATGAAATAACTGCAGTTTGAAAGATGTTGCTTCTAGTTATGTAGTATCTCCCATTTGTCCGAGTGTGTTTGAGTGGCTTTCACCTCCTTGTTGTTTTACAGCCTAATGTTTATGCTTTGGTTCACTCTCTCTCATTAACCTCCATTTTCAGCCACAGAGAGCAGCTGTGTTCAGTGGATAAACAAGCTGCCACTACCTGCTCAGCACAAACAGCAGATATAGGCTGCCCACACATACAGCGTCATACTTTTGCAGCCAGTAAAATGATAATCACCACGGTGTCTGCTCTTTATGTTTCTGTAAATAAAAGGACAAAAGTATTAGCAGCCAAATATACTTCAGGAACAAAAATTAAAATGTTGCATCTCACAATAATGTATTTGATACTATTGGATCATAATTATTGATGCATTCCTGTGTTCATCACTTTAATGCTGCAGCTGGTAAAGGTGGAGCTAAGGTGAACTAACATATAAGAGTTACTTCACATACTGCTGGGTAGCTGGTGAATTTGAGGATCAGTGAAGTTTTATGATTATACTGCATTTTGTTTTATCTGATTTCAAAAAGGTAACTAAAGTTATAAAACAGATGTAATGGAGTAAAATATTTTCCTTTGAAATGTAGTAAAGTTAAATTATGAAATAGCAGAAAATAGAAATGTTCAGGTAACTAAAAGTTGTTTTTGAGTAAATGTAATCAGTTATTTTCCACCACAGCATATTGGTGAACACAGTGGAGCATGTCCATGGTAAAGAGCCAGGTATTTCTCTAATGTATTGTGTAATTTTGTGTTCACAGCTTGTTGTGCTGCCCTAAACAGGCCAAAACAATCAAGACACGATGTTGAAAATGTGATTCTGCCACTTTTGTACCGCTGAGACCCTTAAGATTATTTCAAAACACACTGAATTTGGGATGTTTTCCTTTGTTTCTGAAAATATATACACAAACAGCCCACACCCACATTCTTTTTTTTTCATCCATCTGGCTGCAGTCGTGTTAACACTTTGTATAAAAGCATTATCCAGACTGCAAGCTCAATTTCTCCCCTACTTTCTGTCCCACAGGTGTTGTGTGAAGCTGTTTACTATGCAGTGTGTGTGCGTCGCCTGCGTCCGGAGGACCAAGATGTGCTGGTGGAGTTCCCCCGGGTGGAGCGGGTGGTCCAGCGGGTCCCCAGGGTGAGACCACCACAGGGCTTTGCTCTGTCTCAAGCCCGGAATCAGGCCCGCAAGGTCCAAATGTTGCACAGCATGCTCAAGGTGAGTCAGAAAGAGATATATTAGATCTTTTGAAGCTAAAGCTGTTTTATATTCAAAGCTGTATTTCTTGTTTGATGACACAAGTGTTGGTTCTCATTTTCAGAATTTCCTGGTTTACATGTTTTTCCTCTTGGTGGTTTTACTTCTCAACTACTCTGACTCGGCCAAAGACACACACAGCCTCAGACTGCGCTCTCAGCTGCAGCAAGCTCTACACATAACTGAGTACCACAACATCAGCAGGTGCCCACTCAAATAACAGTTCCCAAACTTGACCTTATTTGTCGATACTGTGCTGGTTCACTTAGACCTTTTTATAGTTTGCTCCTTTGAGAATCTATCTCATTTTTCAAGGATGACTGTTGGCTTTTCTCCTCCAAGATTTGCAGCATAAACATTTGAAGTGTGAAAATATTTTTTGGCTGCGCCCATGACTGAGCCCTAGTTTTCTTCTATCACAGACTTGAAATTTTATTTATATATTTTAGACCGAACTTTCCCAAATACAGTGTCTTGAGGAAATGGTGTCTTTTCTTATTTAAAATAAAGCAGAATTAGTTTCCTTTGGTCAGCTGTTCAGTCATACTGTATGATGCCCTGCAGTTTGACAGCAGTGAGTGACAAATACCCTGATTTGTCTTTTAGTCGAGGCGAAGTTCTGTTGTGGTTGAATGACTCCTTGTTGCCACGGTTACTGGATGACTCCGCCCTCTTGAGAGACACAGGAAGCATGTTGCTTGGCACAATAAGGCTGCGACAAATCCGTGATACACAAGGTGAGATGGTGTTTACCTTTCTTGTGAACTCCCTTGTGGGTAAATATTGAAATAATCTAATTGATCTGACATAAACTCTCCAACCTGGTTAGTCTGTCTACATGAAAATATTTTTTGTGGATATGCTTTTTTTGTTGATCTTTTAATTTGATTGTTTAAAATCCACTTGTCTGTGTTTTGCACCACATTTACTCCAGCAGATGTTAGTTACCGTTCCTGAACATCTGTTTACTGAATGCATTGTTGTTAATGTTTGAGTGAACCTTTCTGGAGGAATCTAATAGGTCAGTGCAATTTAGTCTGTTTGATATGGTTGTAAATGCACTTTTTCCCAGTTGCAGGTGGTGCCAGGGCAGGAGAGGGCTGGGTTACATCTCTCTCTAAAGACACTGGGAATTTCACAGCTCTTGGTGATACCAATGCAAACTGGTGAGGAAAGGGTGGAAAGCCTGACTCTAACAAGGACTTTGTTAAGCTAGTTTTTTGGTTAGATTCAGATCTGTTTAACATCTGTTTTTTGATGTCATGTTCTTTTTTCACCTTCCTAGGGTGTGGCATGTGGGTCAGATGAGGATGTACAGTGGAGATGTGGTCCATCAGCTGAACAGAAGCCTGGTCGAGGCCTCATCCCTCTTACAGCAGCTGCAGCAGCTGCACTGGCTTGACTACAGGTAGCAAACAGGGCTGAACATAGTGTAAAAAAAAAATCATTTTTATCAAGGCCAAGGCAATAAAGACATGATTTAAAAGTGGTTTGCTCAAGGATTTCCTTGACCAGATTGGAATAACACAGATTCATGAATCCTTTGTAAATCTAGAGATTTATTGTTTATCAGTGTCCCTGTGGTGAAATTTGCCTTACTGCCTGCAGCCATTAAAACATTGTGCACTGAGGCCCATCAGACAATAAAATAAAACATGGAGTACTATTAAGTAAAGAATCTGTAGGAATGTTGGCTCACTTTCATCAGTTGTATGGGAATAATATTGACTGGTGGCATAAACAAACCTTTAACCCTGTTAAAACCGCATTTGATATTAATTATGGATATTCAGATGGGAGCAAATTAAGCAAGTAAAAAAATAGGTGGGGAGGTCTCTTACAGATGCTCAACTCTATCTATTGCACAAACTGAGTTAGTGCTTTATATCACTACTATGAAATAAAACACCTATCTTAAGTAAGATGAGTATTAAGAAGAGGAAGTTAATGTTTTTGTAGTCCATTTAGTCTGTATTTTATGTGTGTGTTCCTAGAACTCGTTCTGTGTTTGTGGAGTTCTCGCTCTACAACATCAACACCAACCTCCTGGCTGTCTTCTCGTTCCTGTTTGAGTTCCCGGTTTCGGAGCGTGCCCAGTCCACTCTTGACCTCCTTGTCATCACTCTGTGGCCAATCACAGGCCTGGACCTGCAGCTCCTTCTCACGGTAATCACTGGAAACCTTTCTGACACTGCAAGTAGCTGCTGTTCAGCTGTGAAGTACAGATGAGTCCTTTGTCCTGTTGTTGGTATTGGTATCTTGGTGACACATCTGCAATGAAACAATGATTCTGTGTTTTCCAGATCATCCTCCTCACCCTGGTGTTGTATTTCCTGGTGCGTGGGATTTTGGGCTTCCTCAGAGAGGGCTACAGGTACCTGCTCTCAGTCTGGAGGCTCCTGGGCATTTGTAAACTGGCTCTGGCAGCATCTGTGTGTGGGCTGCACCTGAGCCGCTGCAGTCTGGCCAAGGAGCAGTGGACGTCGTATGTGAAACACCCACGGGATGCATTCACAGACTTCTACCCTCTGGCCAGGCAGAGTCAAATCTACACCGTCATGTCCGCTTTGCTGCTGTTCATACTGGTGCTCAAGGTAAGGGTGAGATGGAAGAAAAGAGCTGTTTCTTAACACAATACATCTTGTTTGTTGTCACTTTAGTTTTATTTCATAGCTGTGATCATCAGGACCCATTGTACTGTATGTAGCTATGGCATTTAAGTTTATTCCTATGGCATTTATTTTTCTGCTCTGTCCCTCCTGCTCTCTCCATTCTGATCTTACAGGCGTCCCACCAGTTGCGGTTTCTCCGAGAGTGGG
This sequence comes from Mastacembelus armatus, assembly GCF_900324485.2. NCBI lineage: Eukaryota > Metazoa > Chordata > Actinopteri > Synbranchiformes > Mastacembelidae > Mastacembelus > Mastacembelus armatus. The sequence continues at coordinate 19,308,307 of NC_046633.1, read as the reverse complement.
CTGTATTTGGCAGAGCGCTGCGGCGCTCAGTCTGGGAGCTGTTGGGAGTCGCCCTTGCATTACTGCTGTTGGTGCTGGCTTACTCACACATAGGACACCTGGTCAGTTTTTTCTGTTCTTTTTTGGTCCTTTTCTTTCCCCAACAAAGGCTAAACATAAAGTATACTTGTATATAATTTGCAAGTACATGAGCTGTTCACCATCTGTCCTCCATATGTTAGTTCATGCAGCTTTATATTTACTTTTTTCAGAAATTGTCTGTCTATTCATAAGACAGGATTTCCTAAACATTCACTGTAGCCCAGTCACATAATGTAGCTTTACATAGACATTTTTGGATTTAGTTTGTTTGTGCTTTGGTGTTTTGTTTGCAGCATGCAGATACTGGATATCCACAATTTAATTTTTTTTTTAATTGTTGACCAACACACAAGCTTCCTTTTGTAATTTGTAAGCTGACAAACTTTTATAGAAGTAATTCGAAGCCAAATCTTTTGAGAGAGCACAAACCCAATTTCGAGAGCTACTTAGTCACAGTTCAGCATTTGAGAGAGAGCAGGTGCTGATTTGAGCGAACAGATGCAGTTTTGAGCGAGCAGAGTGTGTTTGCACGCTCTCGTTTCTGTGGTTGCTCTCTTCCACTTCCTCCAGGTATTTCGGCAGCTTCTGAGCACCTATGGCCACGAGAACTCAGAAATGCACACTTTTGACCAAAAAAAACAGCAGCAGGACACACCCACACCGAAGACACATTGTAATTTGTAAAAGACAAGGACAAATCAAATGTGGTTATAGTAACTTCGTGTCAATACATTTCAGTTTTTAGGATAATACAAAGAAATGATGGTAGTCTTTATCTCTGTCTGGTGGTAGGTTGGTGTCAACTTTTAATTTGATCACAAAGTTTTGAACAAGAGGAAAATTATGATCTCAAACTACCAGTTGATGCTCGTGAGTTTTAAAAGGACTCCAGCTGGTCTGAAATGTTTGACATTACTCCTCTCTGTTAGTAACCCGTGTGGTTTAGAATAGGAGAGCATGAGAAAAACTGCAGCCTGTGCAGATCAAGAGATGTCTATTTTTCTCATTTGTGATTAATTTGAGACCTACTTTTCTACAGACTTTGCAATTTGAAATGTTTCCACCATTGTTTTTTTAAGCACCATCAGCAGTTTAACTTTACCCTCCGTCTCTTTCAATCCAGCTCTTCCACTCTGTGCTGGATGGCTATGGTAGCGTGAGCTCAGCCTGTCTGTCGTTGTTGGGAACTAATGGGCGAGGGCTGTTATCATGGCATCCTGGATGGACGATTACCAGTCCCTCTAGCACCGTTTCCTCACTGGGGTTCCACACGAGCTTTGCCATATTCCGGCTGGTGTTGCTTTGGTTGGTGGCGTCAGTGTTAATGAGGAACTACCGCCGTGCACGAGCGGAGTTGTACCGTCCAGCTGTGGATCTCCAAGACTACGAGATGGTCGAGCTGTTCCTCAGACGACTCAAAATGTGGATGGGACTCAGCAGAACCAAGGAGGTATTTCCTGTTCCGTGTGTACAACAGCCTCTCAGGGAAGAAACACTATTTTTATCTTTTTGGGAATATTTTAGAGGGACAAAATCAGAAAAGATTGATGCAAAAAAAAGGGCAGCATATTGATATGTTGGTTAGCACTGTTGTCTCCCAGCAAAACGGTTCCAGGTTTGACTCCTGTGTGGAGTTTACATGTTCTCCTCATGTTCTTGTGGGTTTTCTTCAGGTACTCCAGCTTCCTCCCACAGTTTAAAGACATGCAGTTTGGTGTTAGGCTAATTGGTGACTCTAAAATGTCCGTGGGTGAGAGTGTCTGTCTGTGTGTCAGCCCTGTGATATATCTGTCCAGGGTGTAACTCACCCCCCAATCTTCTATTCATTTCTTAGTTTCGTCACAAAGTCCGCTTTGAGGGTATGGAGCTGCCACCATCCCGCTCGTCCTCCACCAGCGACTGTAAGTCCCTGTGTTTGCCGCCACTGGATGGTCCTGACTCCCCGCCCACCCCGGACAGCGTTGATGCTGGATCCGAGGCCTTGTGGCGCCCAGCCTCCTCGAGCCCCTGCAGCCTTACAGAAGCTCCAGGGATCGGTCTGGGACTTGGGTTGAGCCTGGGTTTGGGGCTCAGCCCAGGGGTGATTGTGGGCGGTACCAACTGGAGGGAGAGGGCAGAGACTGAAGCCTCTCTGAGGAGGCTCCTGCCCACACTGGACGCCCTGCTGCAACAGCTTGACCGTGTCATGCTGGCAACAGAGGATCTGTACCACATGGAGTGTAACATGGAGCGAGCCCAAAGGAAAAGGAGGCGTAGAGGGAGAAATAGAGGAGGTCGTGGTCAGGGAGGAAGGAGCGAGGCAGGACACAGGGAAAAAGGGGAGGACAAGGACACTGCTGGATGGAGAGAGCAAAAGAGTAGCAACGAAAAACACAAAGGGAGCAAGAAGTGGAAAAAGATGGAAAAAAATGAACTTTTAAAAGACAGTGGAAATGTTGCTGCCAACCTCAAAAAGACTCCTGCAGCCACGTCGGTTTCCTTTTTAAAGCCCAGACCAGCCTCTGCTTCAACACATTCCCCAACTCCTCAATCATCCAAACCCTCAACCAGCGCACCTCCTCCCACACCAGTCACAGATAAGTCTGCCTCTGACTCCTCAGCAAGCACTCCCCCCACCTATATCACACCACCCAAAACACCCACTGGACCTCCATGTACCCCTGTGCCTAGCACCTCCTTGCCTTCTACTCCTGCCCCTACAGCTATAACCCAGGACTGGGACCCTCCCACCGAGAGAGAGACCCTCCTTTCCACCAGCCTGTTCAACCACCCAGCTCACACCACCACCATTCCCACGCGTAAGCGGAAACGCAAGCCTCCACCCCTCAAAAACAAAGTGCACCCTAATTTAGACAGGCATGGCCCTGGACACCCCAAATCCTGAGGACTCTAAATGGAGGGACAAACAAGTAGAAGGTGCAGGAAGAGAACATGAGAATAAATGGTTGGGTTAAGGACGAGAGGAGGACGAGGACAGCAGGTTTTGTCCCCAGGTGCCCCTCTCTAAACCCAGAGGAGAGGAAATATGATAGTAAATGAGAAAGTTATTGAAAATCATACAAGAGACAAGTAGATAATGAAGACTTTGATGACTGAATGATGACTATGCAGGCTTATAAGCAGTGATTCAACCAAATCCCTGTCAAGTTCTCTCAAACAAGGTGCAGGTCACCAGATTGTTTAAACAGCCTGCCAAAGGTCAACAATGAAACCATGAAATTTACCCACATTCTTTATTCCCCCCAGACCAAACCTTGACCCTGAGTGACCCTGGAGGTCATGTGAGGTCATTGACAGGAGCACATGGACGTGCTCACCAGAGGATGTAATGTACTGAAAGCACAATGCAGTCAGACTTTTTGTGTGGGAAAAAAAAAAAAAAGTGCTAATTTCTCAGTTTGTCTAAAAATTTTTATATTTCAGTCACTGTGGGTACTTTTGTGGCCTGTGTCATGTTTTATAGTTTTGAACCCAAATTTGCATGCAGACACACACACAAATAGATATACACACATACAGGTACACATGCATAGAAATAACACTGTAGGCACAAGCATGCTCATCGTGATGTGTTGTACACTTCAGTTCATGAGGAAACAAACACACACATGCTTGTCTTGTGTGTTGGGACGACACTCGCGGATATGATGCATTCTCTAGCCCCTAACTCTAACCTTCACCATCACTAAATAGCGAACCCCAACCTATACCCTAACCTAAACCTAATTCTAACCTGAACCCTAAAACTAAGTCTTAACCTTCAAATACCCTGGCCAAAAGGTCTTCCCATCATAAAGCTATAATGACTCCCAGCATCATGGTCTTTTCTAGATGTTTTTTAAATTGTGATTTACAAGCACTTTTGATGTAGATTGTTTTTAATGGGGTGTGGTGTAAGATAATAAGCTTGGTATTCAAACCAATAGAGGAAGCTTCATTCATACTGTATGTTAACTATAAATGCTGCCAAAGCTTTTGTCATTTATGCACCCTGAGTTTTTACCATGCCTAGTAACTGATTCAGTTGTTTTGTACTTAGCACTTTATTTTCTAATGGAGCTGATATCCAACGCCATATTTAATGTCAAGATTTCATTTTGTATCAACGGTATAGAAACATCTTAGTAATATCGAGGTATTGAAGCAGTACTACGCAGCTGTGTCTTGTACTTTGTCTGGTCATCGTCATGTTGTTATTGTCTCTATTTTGATGAAAAATATACTTCCTGTGTCCAGTGGGCAGATCTCAGGGAACCCGCCCTTTCTACAAAACCTGGAAAGACCAGGAAAACCAAAACTGGGGATGCTTTTATCCATCAAAGGAAATGATGAATTTTATACTTAAATCATGCCACTGACACTGATTTCAGCTTCCCTTTCTTTTAGCCAAAAAGTGGAAAGTTTATTTGTCATTTTTAAGGCAAAGGTACTGGTACCCAAGTGTGATTTTAGGCATGTCTTCCCCCTCTTCCCCTCAAAACCCCACCATTAGACAGCAAATAGCAACATTTTATTTTATTTTGAAATTTGTCACCCATGTCCTGCTCAGCAAGATGCCTAAGATCTCACGAGTTTACGAATCTATGTGCGTGTGTGTACATTTCTGTATATATTGGTGCTTTGTGATGTATATATTTTTGCTTTTGATGATCAGTATTGTTTTATGTGCTGCAGTGGTATACTCATAGGTCAAGCACTGGTGTTGCAAAGCTCAAAGTTTTACATTTCCCCCAGTCTAACTAAAGCACTACAGCCAAAGCCTTCAGTGGCTTTAATATCAGTCAACCTGCCCACTAGAAACCACAGAAAGCCCAGCCATCAACACTAAATGCCTCCACTGGCCTTCATATTCCTGCTCTGTGTGTAACAACCGTTGTCTTCCAGCTGCCTTATTGTGTTGTATGAAGTGTTGTTTTAAAACAGTATTATGTGTTTACCTTTGAAAAGATTTGTCTCTGCTCGTTTGTATCTCATCTGTATTTTTCAGTTGTAGCACTTCTCATGCTTTTGCACTTGACAAAGTCAAATAAAGTGTTTGACAGCTGAACGGTACACAATGGAAGTGTTTAAATGCAGATTACTAAAAGGCTTGAGTGCAGAATACTAATGTTGTGCTCTGGCTTATGGTCTGCAGCTACCTGTGGTATCAGATTAATTTTTTCTATAGATGATGGCAGCAGACCAAAGTTGTGAACATTATGTTATCCCTTTTAAGATATTTTGCTGAACTTGTTCAGTGAGAAGTTGCTTATTTACACATCCAACAGTTGGAGAACATCATCACATTCCTCTTGAGTTGTTTCATGGTGATGATGACTTTATCTGTTCAGTTCTGCCCGACCCTGCAATGGGCCTTCTCTCACTAGGCTTTCCAGTCTGGTACTGTTTCATACATTTGTTTCATGCTCTGGCTGGTTTCAGTGTCTTTGATAGTCTGGCTTCCTTTTGCCACCAGCAATTCTGAGTATACTTTCTTCAGTGACTTCATTGACATGGCCAAAATAAGTAAGCCTGAGTTCTGTGGTTTTACATATTCCACTTCTACCTGCTGTTCATTTTTGAGGAAATCTGCATGAGCCTTGTCCAAATTTGTCTTTCTTCATTGATCCTTTTGATTGGATGTTTCAGGCCTTTATTAGCCTGTCAAAGATCGTTTCGTCAAGCTTCAGATTATTACGATGCAGTTCTTATAAAAATAACTTACAACCACTTAAACATAACCCTGATAAGAAGTGCACTTGGATTTTAATTTATTCCTTCTTCTGGAAACAAGAAAGAGTATAACTCCATATCTCAAATCTTTTCCATTGTCACTTTTTAATGCACACACGTTTACACACAAACTCACCCCTGTGTGTGGTTGTGTGTGTTGAGATAAGAAACGTAATCAAACAAAGTCAGTAAAATCATCTACTGTTGATACAAGTCTCTTCCTCTGCCCAGAGGCTTCTGGGTTGGGTGCTGGAGTGTTTGGCTGAAACGACTTGTTCTGCTGAGCATGTCCTTGAGTCAGCGAGATGCCAGGAGTCAGCCGAGACTGAATGTCTTCTTGAGCCTGAGTCAGAGCAGAGAGATAGCAAGGTGGATGAAATAGTGGATGTGAGAGGAAACTAAAAATGGCAAGAAGTTCAAGTAGTGAGAGATGGAGAATCATTTGTTAAAGTTTTATGTGGGCGTTATTCTCACCCTGGTCCTGATCCTCTTAATGTGCCGTAATCTCGCTAGCCACTTGGATGCATAAGCGTCAGAGGGGTTTGCTCTGTACTGATGCACCAAAGAGGCCATCTGCAGAGAGGAAAAAGACGGAGTGTGCATATGAGTGCGTGTGACTGTGCACAAAGTGTTATGAGTGCACTCAAGTGTAGAAGAAAAAGCACTATGTAAGCCCATAAGACTTAAGTGTGAGGCAGCGATAACAGAAAGACTTACATTTGCATGCAGAGCCATCTGTCTAACTAAGAGTGGAAGGTTGCGGTCTGAAACGATTTTCGCCACTGTCGTGTCCACTAACCCCTCCAGGTCTGAAAGAAAGAGCAGGTGAAGGAATAAAAGATAAGAAAAACTGACAGCAGCAAGTAACGTGACCAGAAAAAAATGTGATTGGCTTACCTTTGCGACACTGGAGGGTGACCAGGTTACATTCATAATCCAGTGGTTTTATAATGACTTCAACAAAATTAAACTGACCCTAAAAAAAGGACAAGAAACTAGAGCTGAATCACAAAAAGGTACTGCAGTTTTCAGATTTTGTGTGTGTGTGTGTGTGTGTGTGTGTGTGTGTGTGTACCTTAATTGTGCCCAGTTTGTACTCCTCTCCAGAGTCATTGTATACCACCATGACAAAATCATTGCCGATGTGACGCTTTTTATTACAGCAGCCCTTATCACTCTCTCTGTTTGGCATTAGTGTGGCTATGTGGAAGATGGCTGCAGAGGCATGATTTCATTAATAAGCTGAGCTGTGGAAAACAAGTACCATAAACATCAGTCTTTTTCTCTCTCTCTCTCTCTCTCTCACATGCACACAAACCTTGCATGATGTCGTCATGCCAGCAGTAAGTGAATTCGCCATCATCTCCATACTGGTCCAGCCCTCCAAGGAAGATCTGATCAGGGTCGCAGTCTTTCAGATGGATTAATTTGCCAAGGCCTGTTAGAAAGGCAGCGTAGCGGTTCGAACCATATTCGTTTGACAGGATGGCAACCTCATTGTTGACCTGAGGGGAGCAAAGAGGATGAAGGTGAAGAAATTATCTGGCAATAATAGCCAAGATATCAGTCAGTGCTCGTCTTCTCACCTGACCAGCTCCAACAAACACCACTCCAATCTTATGGGTGTCATAAGGAGGCATCTGGTCCAGAACCTTCACAGCACGGTCAATCACCTACAAAAGAGAAAATACGATAAACAACATTACGTACATGTCACTGGAGCAGACTCCAGGTCAACGGAGGTCAACTAACCTGAGTTTTGGGCAGAAGCAGTGGCTTGTTGGCTTCATTCCCAAAGAAAGGAGAGTGGTAGAGCTGGAGGAAGACAAAACTAAAAAAGACATACAGAGTGAGAGAATAAAAGTGGTGGGCATAAGAAAGAAAAAAAAACTACAATTTTTAACTTGCTATTCTTAATTTTTCATAATGTCAAACAAGCTCTTAAATTTCAAACCATGATGTACAACTATTTTCTTCACTGGCATGCTGCCTTTGCCAATAGAGCAAAGTGTGTGTCTTGGCACTTAATTTTTTGTGTAAATTGTGGAGTACCTGGGGCTCAGTCCAGAGGTCTTCTCTGTGTTCCCTGGTCCAGGTCGACTGTGGTATGAGTCCCTGTCAGTCCTTCTCTCCCTCCTGGAGGATGGGGCTGATACTGAGATAGTGTGACCCCGGGGTCGGTGGCCTCCACTGGGAGATATTGGTCCAGGTTGTGCTGCTGCCGTCGGAAACTCCAGCTTCATCTTTGCCCCTCCACTTTGAGATGATGCTACACCTGGGCTTTCATCCCCTTGATTCTGAGATCCTAGTCCATTAAGGTCCCCTCCTGTGATTCCCTCCACCTTTTCTTTCTCAAAATGAGGCTGCTGCAGCAGAGACTTGCCCTCAGATGGTGCTCTGGGCTGTGATGTGTCTGCCAGCATAGCCTCAGACTCCAGAGCAGCCTTGGTGAAGGCTTCAGGTAATGTCTGGAGTTCTGGAGAGGAGCTGGACTTGTTAAGTCCATGACCCTGGGACTGAGAGTGGCCCTGGAAGGGAAGCTCAGGGTCCTGGCTGCCTGGGGTGGAAGGCCCCATATTGGGTTGATCAATGGGCATCGCTCCTTCACTTATTTCCTCTAGAGTCGACTTTTCGTCATCATGACTGGAGGTGGAAGAGGACTGGAGGATAAAGATAAACAGAGACGATTTGAAATGACTGTACCAATGGGTTCAACATGTTTTAGCAGATTAATACATTCATTAAAAAAAAAGTAAATAAAAAAAAAAAAAAAAGCAAAACCACAAGCAGTTGTTCCTAGGCAACACTGGACTATCAGCTGTTCAAACAGCAACAGGTGGTGAAGATGTTAACTTCATCTTTTTTCACCTTTCAAATGTTGGAAGAGACAATAGAGCCAAAACATCCAATGTGCATTTATGAGTTTATGTTATTTTCCATAATGTAGTGTACATATACTACATTGTAGGGAACAACGCTATTGTGTTTATATTTGTTTATGTGTTTTGTACCCACCCTGCTGAGCGTTCCAGGAGGCGGAGTCTTTGTGAACTTGTCAGCAGACATGAAGATGGGTTCGGAGGTCACCGGCTCAAACTCATCACTCTCCAGCCAATCAGATGGGGTGTGTGCTGTGGTGACCCCTGAGCCTTCCTCCAGCACCACCACAGAGTCTACAACAGGACATGGCAACAGCAACCACATGATTATTAGTAGACGTACATACCCACAAAAACAGAACCTACTCACCAACACACACACACACACACACACCAAAGTGCTGTCCACCACTAGTTAAACAATCGTACACAAAAGCATACACAAGTGCAACACCCCAACAAAAAACATCAGGGATTTTATGACAGCTGTCAGTACCAATATTGACATCAACAAATCACACACATTCTCTAAGCTCATTAGATTAAGATCAATACCTACAAACACTGACATGAGAGCCACAGACCATTGCAACAGAAGTATTTATGCATTTCTGTTTTCTCTACTTGATTTCTACCAGGACACATGCATCTGCTTAGTTGCCTTGGTGGTTATCTCAGTCCAGACACACTGCAACTACTTCAACAGCAGCCCAGACCAGGCCCCACAGTCCGATATCTGTCAAACGACACTTTCCCGACACTTAGAAGAGGAAGTGACCAAAACAATCAGGCACACGATTATCATCAAAACTACAGCCCTGAAAATGTTCTCATCACCCCACTGTTTCTCCAGTAAGGAAATGAAGTGCATATTACTTGGATGAGGTCTGGGCTTTCCTGTTGACAACATCAGGAGGCCAGAGGTTAAAGGGTTATATTTAAGAAATTTAGAGAAAATGATTAGGAAAGAAAAACAACTCATGGAAGGAGTCAAAAAAAAAACAAACAAAAAAAAAAAACAAAAATCATGATCCATCTTTAGGTGTCAGTGGACTGAATGATCCCAGTGCAGGCTTGTGTTCAGCATCACGTGTGGATGATCCTCCCCCCAGGTTAATACAGGACAGACGTTTAAGCGGAAATGCTCAATTCTTTCACTTGCACAGCTTCTGAATATAAAACAATTTCTACACATTATCTCTCACTTACAATAACAGAACAGTTTCACATTTTGGAGAATATCAATACTACTCTAATAAAGGATATGAAAAATATGAAGCTGCAACAGGGAGAGAGGTGACCTGTCCAGGGTGTACCCCTGCCTTTCATCCCAGGAGAGCTGGGATAGGCTCCAGCAGATCCCCATTCCCCTACATAGGAATAAGTGGATATAGATAATGGATGGATGAACAGGGAGAGAGCTAGCTTAGCTTAGCACAGAAACAGGAGTCTCTGCTGGTTGCCTGTTATGCACTGAAATGAGGAGGTGGTTAGCATTCCAGTCCTGCAACTCCTCATAAAACAGCAACTTGTCATTTGCACTTTGGTTTTAGTACAGGTGAAACCAAGAAGATATTATGTATTGATTAGTGACACTATGAGGCGAAGGCAGATGGATTTTGTTAGCTCTGCTCAGTGCTAGGCTAGCTGTTTCCCCCTTGTGTTCAGTCCATGTGCTAAGCTAAACTAACCATCTGCTCTAATCAACAGAGACATGAGTGTGTCATAAATCATCTTGTCTTTAAGAAAATAAAAATGAATATTTCTCAAAGAGTCAAAACATTTTCAGGGAAAATATTTCTTTTCTTTTAACTGTCACTTTTTAATAGCAAGCAAGAAATAATGTGCAGCTATCTCTGCCAACAGTTTTTAACTTCCTTATAATAAGGAAATAATGAAAGCCATATGATGATCAAATGTCACTTCCAGTTTGTGCTGGCAGACCATTGTACAAGTGTGAAGAAATACAATTCACCAGGAGTTTTCGGAGGAGGGGGAGAGGTAGGTTCAAACATGGTGGACAATACCTGCCCAGGAAATACTCCTGTGCAACCTGCCAGTAGCTGGAGGGCCTGAGGGGACAGAGCCCTGACCCAGAGACCAGAGAGAGGCGCCCACTGCAGGCGAGACACCAGAAGACAGGTTGGTAGCACATGACCGGACATAACAGAGTGCAGCCAATCTCAAAACAGCATGGCAGTGAGAACAGAAAAAAAACATGAAAAATTGAGGCAATGAGAAAAGAAAAAAATGTTGACAGTAAAGAAAAAAAAAAGATGAGTTAAGTTAGAAAAAGTGTGCAGATGAATAACTGGAGGAAGTTGAGCCCCAGAACAATAGAAAAAAAATGTACAAATGTACAGGACACTGGACATCATTGAAAAGGAGGCTTCTGCAGAATAACAATAATGACTTAGAAAACGAGTGTGTCAAAACAATGATCTTAGATTAACACTGAGCAGAGCAAATCCAAGATGGTTTATGGATCAGCTTTGGGTTCAAATAAAGTATCTGCAGCAATGATGTCAAAATCTCTGGCCCTCAAGGGCCACTGACCTGCTTGTTTTCCAACTATCCCTGCCCTTGCAGCTTCTGATTGGGTGAACACACCCGATACAGGAATCCGCAGTGGGTAGGGCAGGGAGAGTTTGTTTGACACCTGTGATCTACAGGCAATTTGGCACTTTGTCTGTCCACTAACAGGAATCCAAGACAGGCAGTTAGGCAGAAATTAGGGATGTGTTCATGCTTAACGTTAAATGTATTATTCCACTAATAACTCTTCTCTTGCTAGCTCTTCTGGATGATGTTTTTGTTTACAGATGAAACTGATATTTTTATGGTCATAACATTTTGAAACGTATAACTCACCAATACACACCACCAATATATATACACATATTAGGACCTCTGATATTTCTAGCTTTCTCTGCTTAGACTGTTACTCACCAGTGTTTGAGCGCTGGATCAGGTTTGCCTTCCCTCCAATGCTGCTTGCTTGAGTCAGGGGCTCAGAGACAGGCGCTGGTGCGGGAGCAGCAGTGCTGGCAGGAGCGCTGGCTGTCTGAGTAGGAGGCTCCTTCACTCCTTCCATCGCCATCAGGACACTGGAGAGCTCCTGCAGTGGCATATTGCCAAGCTCAGAGGAGAAGGGACTAGGTGGGTTCTCTAGACACATCAGCCAGCTCGTGTTACCTGTAATCACAGAAGGACGACGCCTTTGACAGTGCTATTACATTTGTACATCTAAAATGTAGTTAACTAACCAAAATGTGTGAAAGAACTGGGATGATCTGGTGTTTGTAATAATAATGAAAAGAAGTCATCGACCATACAGCTGCCAGTGTTGCTATGTGTTTTTATTTCCCCCTACCAGACGGTCTTCGTATGAAGATCTCTGCCCAGCCCTGTGTTAGCATGGGGACAAACTCAGCCAGGCTGGGGTTGTCTCTGAGAGCTGAGGGAGCAGATGGGGGGGCAGAGGAGGAGGAGGGAGGACCCAGACCATCTAAAGTGGGGCCAGAGGAAGGAGAGAGTGAAGTGGCTAACTCGCCCTCAGAGGGGGACACCAGAGGACTGAGGCTCTGAGCAGGACCGGCACGTAGAGCGTGACCACCTGCAAAATGAAAACATATTTAGGCAGAGAAGAGGACGAAATAATGTATAATGTGCAGCACAGAAGAGTACAGTATATTAAAGCATGGAACATCACAGCTAAGAACATTGCTTACATTGTTTACCAGTGGAATAATGTGAATGTTACCATGAATATTTATTACCTGACATGGAGCGGACCCGTAAGCGTGTGGCTCTGCTGTGTTGCTGGCTGGACTGCGACTCCAGTTTAGCTGGAGCCTCTTTGGTTATTCGGGTGTGTAGTGATGGATCAGACCTGCAGGACCAGAAGAGGGAAATGATGATGTATCAATAATGTGAGAAAGTCATTTTCTGTGTGTGTGTGTGTGTGTGTGTGTGTGTGTGTTTTCACCTTGTCATTTCTGTTCCTCCCAGACGTTCAGACATGTCCAGTCCCAGCAGTGCTTGAGTTCTGACTCCTCCACTGGTTGTAATGGTCACCAGCTTGTTGCCCACGAGCCAGGTCATACTGCGACCACCTGCCAACAGGAACTCTGCAATGGGAGACCTAAGAGGATGGTCAGAGGCCAAATTTACATTCACACTCACATTACAAATACTCCATTTTTCCAGTGACTGCTGTAAAGTGCCAATTGGCATACAAACACAGAGATAAAACATGTTTTCCAACCTCTTGGGCAGTGCAGAAAAGTTGGAAAACACGTATCGTGCCATCATGTCCAGACAGGTCTCAGTGAGCTCTAGGTGGACCATCTTTAGCCCCTCGTCTGCCTGAGTCACCGCATTTTCATCAGCAGAACCCAAACTGCAGGTTGTGGTTGAAGTGTGCATCCTATGGGAGGAAACAGAGAGAAGGTTAGATTACAACAAGAGGTGCAGAGTAAGAAGAGGACACATTAGTTGGTGACACATTTTAATACGTAATCAGTGCGTACAGAGACATGCAAGCTATAAAATATATTTAAAATGAGAGAAATGAAAACATAAATGCGCATTGCTGTCCATATCACAAGCAACCTAAGCAGTTACATGCACACTACTCTACATGTGTTCATGTAGGCAAATGCACCATGAGGTAAAAATTACAATTTGTCATGCACACAGCCACACTAGCTGTCATACTGGTTATCTCCATAAATACAAAAACTGAAGAGATTTATGATGCAGTGTATTGTAATGTATTGCGTCTCACTAAGTCAGAAAACAGCAGAAAAATCAGCAGCCAGGAGCTGTGTGTGAATGTGTTTTACTGTGCACTAATGTTGCAGCTGAAGCCAAATCTCTTTATTAGTATTCATTGCAGAGTGAGCAGCACCTCTTTGTATCCACAACAACCATTACTGCATGCTGTCCAGGCAAATCAGGCTGAAAGCACATTTACAAATGTTAACATCAGTCTCAGTCAGGGCTGGAGAAATGTATTGCATATCAACTGAAAGCCATGCTGACTCACTACTCAGAAGTATAGTAAACAAAGCAAAAATGAGCAATTCACAAAAGCAATTTGTGGATGTCTGAGCCCAAATATAATATCACTGTGCATGTATCAGCGTGTAGTATTCAAGGCTGGCAGAGCGGTTGGTGCAGAATCATCAAGTAAAATGAACTAAAGCAACACAAATTAAAATAAACGAGGCAGAAAGCAATTATAGAAGGAATAAATAAAGATAATGCAAGAGAAGCTTAGGTCCATCTATCATGATAGACAGTTAATTTTGTCTTAGCACTATGAAAAATATATAACAGCTGAGGGAAGGTTATCTCGACAGCAATACATCTCATCTGATGATTCTCAAGGTATATAAATTAGGAAGAATACAAATTGGAATATATGTACATGGTTAGAAAATGACTGAGCTGTTTAAGCACAGATTTTTATTACATCTGTGCAGATTCATTATGGACAAGAAAAAAAATTATATAACTATTCCACACACTTTTACACTTACCATTATTATACTGGCAATGACTGATTTTTCACTTCAATGTCTATTGGACACATACTTTAAGCAACATGCCCATGAAACACTAACAACTGAAAGTGTAAGCTGTCTTTCATTATTTAAACTTTATCTCACTGAAACAGTTCAAACTAAACCTGAATTTTATGGCACTTATTAGATGCTACATTAAAGATAACTTCTTGATGGCACATCAAATTAAGTTTGTTAGAGTATGTCACCATCACATCTAAAAGCCTAAACCATGGGCATGTTGTCTAAGATAAAAACAAATGTCCACCAGAAAACTTAACTCAATTTAATTTGTCAATCAGGTGTCACCATTCAAGGAAAACAAAAACAAACAGTCCGAGAAATCAGCAGATTTGCAGCCATTTAGCAACTGAAGCAGGTCTACACTGCAGTTGTTTAGCCTCCTGAAGTGCCACGTTTCTCTGAAACACTTTATACAGAAGTGTCCAACATTACATTATTGTGCTTTTACTTCCATCTGTTGGACAAGAGTGGTATGACATATTGAAGAGCGTGGCACTGCAGCCACATCTGACAACTGCAATGATAGATCATACATCTGTCACTCAAGCAGATCAGCCAAGCAGAGATCAGTATGAATGTTTGAAGTTTAGAGAGGCAGCAAGTGTGTACATGTGTGGTGATATGCATGATTTCAGCCTTTATATCAAACAGTAAAGTTCACATTAGCTCAGATAGTCCTAAAGTCTGACACTAGATTGCCATGGTCATAGAAGCACAGTGTATACTTGTGAGTGTAGCATAACAAAATAAGTCAAGCAAGCAAACAAAGCTGTTCTGTTGCTGTCGTCCTTTTCACTGGCAGAGGAAGCAAAATTCCCTCTCAACCAGGAATAGGGAGGGAAAGCTGCAATTAAATCAAATCCAAACCAAAAACTAATTCGGTGTTAGAGCTAAATTAAGTGGAAAAACATCAACATAGATCAAGATGTTTTTCAATGTCTGCAAACACTGCATGCAAAAGCAAATCAAAAGAATACAATCTGTTTGTGTATGATCACAGCCCAAGACAAATGAAAACACAAACCTTCCTCCAGCATGCACCACCCCCGCTCCAGGTGTCCCTGGTAACAAGGCCCAAGGCCCACCCAAGGCCCACCCAAAAGACCCGCATGACAATGACACCGCACCCCATCAACCATCCCATGAAGGAAGCAAAAGTGTTTGTTTTTTTTGTTTTGTTTTTTTTTTTTGTTTTTTTTGCTTGGTTACCCAGAAAGCTCTTCTCTAACCTGCGGACCGCGTGTTCGGAGACACTGATGCTGCGGGAGCGGAAAGCGTCCATTGCTGACAGGTCCCTCAGCTCTTTAACTGGAGAGCTGCTGCTATTGGCTACTGCCGCTGCTGCCTTCGCCACTTTTGCCGCCCGCAGACTGGGCGATGATGAGTACCCCATGGCAAAGCGGGAGGGAAATGGGCCCGGGTTGCAATACGGTGGCAGTGGGCAGTAAGGGGATGGGTCATCATAAGGGGGGAGGTGGTTTGGTGGTTTGTGTGTGGTGGTATACCAGGAGGCAGGAGGAATCATCCCCCAAGCACCATCGCAACACGAGCAGGTGACCAGGGGGCATACACGCCACGCGGAGCCAAGGACAGGGAAAGGAGGACAAGGTCACAAAGGTGAAAGGATAGAGGTCACAGGAGAGGGAAGGGGTCAGGAGCAATGAAGAAAGGATCCAGGATGACATAACCACCCCCAAAACACCAACCACAACGCAGCACCCATTTGCAGGAGGCAGGGGAGAGGTCAAATGAAGAATTGAAAGAAAAACAAAACAAGGTGAAAATTAACAGCAGTGAACACTATGAATCCAATTATAGGAGAGCAGAGTAAGAAAAAGAAGATAACAAAAAGGATAAACATCAACTAAAAGGGAAAACAGATAAGCTACAGCAGGGGGTAAACAGCTTCTGCTATTCAGAAAAGAAAATACACACAAAGTATTCAGGAGAGCAAAAAAATTAACATCATTTCACACAGCAGGTACATAGTGAAGCCAAAGACTGGTACAGAAGTAAAATATTAGGGATGGGCTCAGCACAGGCCTGACAAAATGAAAGTTAAAACACAAGAACAACACATCCAACTGAAAATGAAATGCTGGGTTAAAACTGTGGATTGGAGCACAGCAAGTCTGTCCTAAAAATACTAAGAACTAGAAAACGCTATAATTAATTACTTGCTAATAGTTTAATACATTAAATATTAAACACAATACCAGCCAAAGGTTTGGACACATGTTATTTCTGAACTGAATGGGCAATTGTACATAACTGGAGACTTTTGGAGACCCCCAAATTTAATCTTGATATCCCAACCAGAAGTAGTGTGCCCATGAAAAACTGGATATATGATCCATAGGGAATATGACATGCAGCACTCCAATCCAACAGTGGGCAATGAGCAGCAGAAGGACAGATCACTGGATGATAAACACAATATGGAACACTGAAAGTGGGATGATACAGAAGATCGGCAGAAACCGATGTTAGCAGAGGCAATATGTCCCACTATAAAAAGATGTAATGAGGACTGTTGGCAGCAAGGGTGTTATAAAGTTTGAAATCAACTATTAAGTGTGAGGACCCAAACAATAAAGAGGCTTCACTAATACTTTAACCTACATAACTCAACAACAGAGGAGGAGGAAATAACATGTAGCAGTGTCATATATTATTTAGAGACTATCCAGAGTTTAGAGTGTGGCCTCAAACAGCATTAGTTAAATTTTAACAGTTATTTGGGGCACTGTGAAAAGATTAGTTTAACAGGAGATGAAGCTACCCATTCTAATTTTTAAAAAACAATTCTCTGAGAAAAATGACCTTATCCTCACTACTTTTTCCAGGTCATTGTTGTAAAGGTTGTTCTTTTAGTTGGCAAGAAAATGTGCATATTACAGCCAACATCTGTTTAGGAGATTAAGAGACACGGCCTAGTTAGTCAGCCAAGTGTCAGCTGGTTCGACCTCTGTTCTGGCTTCTCTTTCTTTGCGAGTTCTCTTTTAATCAGTTACTCGAGATATTTTTTTAATCCCACAATGTTTGGGCGATTGAGACACGAACAACTGACAAACATTCACACCATGTACAGATGAGAATGACGCCTTGCTGTGAAAAGCTTCCTTACACCTGTGTGTGAAAGGCAGTGTGTATTTTTCTTTGTGTTGAGTCTATTTTCACTGTGATCATAAACAACAGTCATGTAGCGAGATGTGACAACTGAAAAGAAAACAGTTCTACTGCCATGGCATCACTCTATATGTTTTTTTTTTTTTTTTAAAAAAAAGGTACAGGAGATGGGGAAAGAAACACAAACACCTGGAAAATATAATACAATCCAATATCTGGGAACATAATATCACAACCTCAAATATTTCTTAAGAGTTGGCTCAAAATAGACAGGTGTTAATGTTATTTTGGCCACCCCCTGTGTCATGAAGTAAAGTGGATTTTAAATAAACAGAAATCGTGGCAAAAAGAAGAACTTTCAAAATGTAAAAAGCATAAAAATAAGATGTACCAATGATCACCATGGCAACCTAAGAGGAGTCAGTGCAACCATCACGTCACAGTACCAGTCATGCTGAGTCCCTTGTTACCTTGGCAACCCCAACCCTCTTACACAACAGTGGCCACAGGGTCAGTGTGTGCTGTTGCTGGACTGTACGTCAGCTGTGTGTGCACATATGCGTTACCTCTTGGGTCTTTCATTGAGACTGGTGCTACGGGCGCGAAAGGGACTCTGCTCATGACCATCATCAAAAGGAAGCAGGGCGTTAGAACGCAAACCCTGAAGAGAGAGAGAAAAACAAATGTAAAAAGACAGAAACACAAAGTTTGACTAGTATTATAGTATTGAAACTCTACATAACATACACTATCTTATAAAGACTTAAAAAAAAATTAGTCTGCTGCTTTAAATGTAGAGCAGACATGACACCACTAGTATGGGGTTTTTAATCTAACAGCAAAGAAGAAAATGATAATACTTTCAAAAATGTCAAAATATCCTTTCAGCTATTATCTCATAATAACAGGACAACTTCTCTACTCTCAAAGTCTCTTCTTTACAGGACTGAGTCAAGAAAAGTTACTGCAGATCAGGAAAATATTTCCTAAAATGTACATTTTTCTGTTTTAAATGCATAAGCAAAAGGAGAGAAGATGAAAGTGATGACAGTGAATTCCATGTGGGAGTTTTGCTTTTGTACTTTTTCATTATTATACTGTCTGGCTGTATTTTTTTCTGCATTACATGAAAACACAAATGGCAAGTCATGAAAAAGTCACAGAGATCAGGTACAAAAATAGCACACACCTTAGTAATGTACTGAACAAAGTCTTTGCGGAAGGGGAGTCTGCAGCGTATGAACCACATGGCGATCACGTGGTGAGCCAGGGACACAATGTACTGGTTGAACCTGATGGGAATGGACGAAACATACAGGTCAGAGTGTGTCTGAGCACCTGGGAATACACTTATTTGTGAGTATGAGCACTTACTTGGAGGGATTAGTGTAGGGCAGGGAGATGGCAAACACACTGACATACTGCTCAGCTACAAAGTTGGCATACAAATGGGGCAGGCGCACCAGAGCTATGAAACAGAACAGCAGAAAGAACACATCTAAACATCTGAACAAAGCTGAACTGACTTTGACCACTGCAGTGAGAAAAGCCTTTGGTACTCACTGGAGAGGAACTCAAGCATAGGGGATGCCATGGCAACAGTGGCAGAGATGTGGGTGAGCTTGACGATAAGAGCCGGGAGGAGCTTGATCATGATGTCAGGCATCTCCACCGTGCACATTGTGAGGGCCACTACACACTGCTTGGCACAGCGGTAAATGAGGCCAGTCTCAAGGCACTGAACCAGCTCTCTCTGCAGACAGGAAATAAAATCAACTAATGCAGCTGTATGAGCTGTTTCTGTGCACCTATTTTCATGTATGCATGTAAGCAATAAATCCGAGGAATCCTGTTGATAGTGTCACAGATAGTACGACTAGTACTTCATAAACAATTGTTTGTACCTGTCTCGACTGCTCAAGGTAGCTGTGATAGGAGGTGATCGCTGTGAGGACAGGAACCACTGCCAACTGAACATCAGTGCGGGAAAACCCCTCCGGTGTCTTCTTCATGCGCTCTGAGATCAGTCGATCTGTCACCTACAAGCACACACATTAGTGTGCAACATTCTTGTCATGTGTATACAAGCAAATTCACATGTGTACAGACTTATTTCCAATACCATGCAGCAGAGTGTAGAACAGAGCTGGTCCAAGCTACATGGTGACGTCAGCAGCAGCACTTTATACTGCAGCGTCCACGGCAGTTTGTCGAGAACTAGCTTCACCACCTTCCAATCTGTCTCCTGCAAAAAACAAACCAACAAATGCCTGATACCTTTAAAGAAAACAGGGTAATCACTGCTGAAAGTGTATCTGACTAGAGCTGTACTGGACTATTTACTCCAAAAAAATGGCAGACTATTTTGATACATGCACGCCACCTTTCTGTGAGTTGGACACGATCATTCTGATTTTGTGTGTTTATGTACCATCTTGAGGCACTGCAGGAGAACACTGAAGGCTGGTGCGTAGGGAAGGTAGGCTGAGCGTATCGAAGCGGTTGAAGGGGGAGGAGCAGTGGGGGGAGCAGGGCTGCCAGCAGGAGGAGATGTTGAACCTGCTGGCTTTTTTTCACCAACTCGCTTCTCTTGTTCTCTGAAACAAAAAAAACAGCATAATTAATTAATTTTCTTATTATTAGGGGGCAGGAGTCCTTGCAAGAATGGTACGTGTGCTTCATCACCCTGTGTCACAGTAGCAGTAAGGGCTGAACCTCATGGCTCCATCCTTATTAGGAACTCCAATACGGTGAAGGGAGTCTGCACGCAGCATTAGGAAGAACTCAAATACCTGAAGGAGAGAGAACGTTCAAATAAAATAAATGACATGTACATCACAAATGAGGCACACATATTCACAGAAAAATGAATTACCCCTACCTGTATTCTAATACTGGAAGCAATAGCAGAACAGTACTTATGTTTGTAATGAAGCTGCAGGTGGCTAATAAGCAACTCATAAACACGACTAGCGTGACTGGCTGGTAGGCTGTAAAGCTTGCTCTGCCGGAAGAGAAAAATTAGGATTATCACCAAAAAGTTTATACAAGAGTCATTTACCAGATTGACAAAAACATTTTCATTGCTGTTAGATAGATAGTGTACTTCATTAATCCCTGAAGCAAAATGTTCACATTACAAAAGACATTACACAAAGAACTCAGTATAAATAGATAACATGAATAAAGTAAAATAAAAAAGTAGGAACCAAGCTTGAAATAGGACTACATATACCACACTAAATGTACATTAGTGCATATCAAGTGAAGAGTCTATATTTATCAAACAGTACACTGGACTCTACAGTGAGTCAGCATCATTATCATCAGCAGTTAATTTTATTATTGTCCTTCCTGCTACATTTGCAAACATTACTTAAGCAAAGATCACACTGCTTTATCTATTGTATATTTAAATGTTTGGAAATACAGTATGAAAACACAAAGTTAAAGTCATAAGAGTATAAAAATCATGTGAGCTGAGTGTTTACTCTTCTTAACAAATTATATTTTTCCTCAAATAACATCATCACCATCATTCTTAAAGAGTAAAAACACTACCATGAAAAGTTTTGACTGTTGCATATCTAGCCCTTAAAATCTCTATGTCAGTATAGTACCTGCAGGATTTCCAATAAGCCCAGTACAGCAGTTCTGACGTCCTCCATAGGAGACTCTGCTGTGGGGTCTCTCTCAGAAACCTCCAGGGACCCTGAACACACCAGAGAGCGGCTGGCCACCTAAAGAGAAACAAACACTGAAACATTCCCATCTTGGCTAGAATACAGAGAATTAAATGACTTCATGAGAGTAAAAGTGAGATTATGTGTTTGTGTGAATGTGTATATGTACCCGTTCAATGATGTCCAGCAGGCTGGTGAAGTGGTGTGTGTTGCAGCCCTCAGCAAGGTCCACCAGTAGCTGGGTGGCCTGTTTTCTGACAGCCGGGTCCCGGTCATCAGCTATTCCACTAAGTTGGGGAATCACCACCATTTCAATCAGTTCATCCTGGAACAAGTTATTGAAGGGGGAAGACACCAAAAACAACAGAAAGTTAATTTTGAGGATAATCAACACATCTGAGCAAACTGCATCAAAAAAAAAAAAAAAACATCAAATACCACACATTAGTGCACAACAGTAAACCATTTAGCAGTAATTGTACAGACACTCTAACAGTCAGTGGGCATTGGACCAGATAACAATGATGTTATAAGCCTGTATCTTGACAGTGAAGTGTGCACACAGAGAGGCTAACAGATGACAGTTTAATACTGATGCAAATGCGTGTGTCCATGCACGTGAATAAACAGACCTCATACAGCTGTCTGTTGGTACTGAGCACGAAGGACAGGATATGAAGCACTTTGATCCTTATCACACTGCGAGTCTCGTTCCTTTGAGAGAGACAGTGAGATGACAGAGAAGGACAGGAAATATGTCAGAGATGGAACAAGAATGGGATCGGGTTTATCCAACAACGAGGGACACAAAGAAAATACAAACAACTGGCAGCAAGGTATGTGTGCCCTACTTGAAGAATTTCTCCATGAGGCGGTGAAGGCTCTGAATCCAGCCGTCCTTGGCTGGCTGGATAGACTGGGCCCTGTACGAGATGAGGGTCAGCACTGATGCATCCTGTCAAACACACATTGAAGACTAGTATCAGAAAAGCAGCAGCAGTATGTAAAAGGATTACATGGCAACACAGGATGGCAGGGACAGATACTCAAAAGAACTAACAGGTCTTCTGTCAGCACATTTCTCCACTAGACTGAAGAACTTCTCTGTGGAGCCGTGGTAACCATTCTGTTCGTACAGCTCTTCTACTGTGGTCAACAGCTCAAAGACGATAGCCTTCAACTCTGCACTGCCTATTGTCTGAGAAAACAAATGAGACAGGCCACTTGGTCAAATCAAAACTGACATTTTACTGTGTGCATGTTCATACATCTGCAATGTGTATAGTATGTGTACCTGGATCTGCTGTAGCAGTCGCTCTATGATGCTCAGCAGGATGTCCCATGTGACCACCTGCAGCTCTTTGCCATATTTCTTGATCAGTCTGGTGATGGAGAGGACGATTTCATAGGACACTACCTCATTGGGACACGACATGGCCTGAAGGTGAACACAGAAACATAACTGATTTATTCCATTCATAGTATCAACACAGTCCTGTGTATTCAGACTAACCTTGGACTTTCTTATGTATCTCTACTCAATTCTGTCTCATCTCTTCTAAGTCAAGGCAGCAACCAATAACCTCCCACCTGACATGAAACAATATATAATGTATATCTGACATTAAGACATACTAAGCCAGACTAAGAATAGTCTGGCTTGGTTCTGGAGTTACTGTTCTGGTCACCTACAGTCAATGAGGGCAAAGAGTCTTCTTTCAGACACCCTGCCTCGATATAATAGTGTTCCACAAGGAAGCATATTGGGTCCTACTCTGTTTAATATTTATATAATATTGCATTTGCTTTCAGTGACTCTCTTACAAATCTGTACACTGACGACACCATTTACACATCCAGTTTCTTCCGTGACTACTGCACTGTCCACATTACAGGTGCGTTTCAACAGCATTCAAAGCGCTTTCTCCAGTTGGTTTTCAACAGAAATCTACCACAAGTTGAGTGTGCCCCTAAAATTTCCACCCTGGATGGCTGTGAGATTGATTTTGTCATGAGCTACAAGTATCTTGGAATCTGGCTTGACAACAAACTCTCTTTTGAAACTCACATAAATGTAGTGCTCAGTAAGGTCAAATCCCCCTTTACACAATCAGCAAATCAGTGTCTGGACAAAATGACAATGCTCCCTATTCTGGACTATGATGATGTAGCCTACAGGTATGGCTCAGAATCTCTCCTTCACAAACTGGATGTAATTTACCATGCTGTGATCCGGTTTGTGACTGCAGCCTCATTCAACACTCACCCCTGCCACCTATATTCTCTGTTGAACTGACCTTTAACTCCATTCTCATAGTCAAACTCACTAGTTTTTGTTCATTTATAAAACTCTCATAGGGAAAACTCTGTCATACTCTGTCATTTCTGAATATTCACAACACATGCATAACACACATAAAAATGCATTTGGTCACTACTCTCTTCAGTTTTCCTTACCCTTAAGCTGAACTTTCATCCCACTCTCTTCTTTTAAAGATTCAATACAATCAATAGTACAAGACCATTGCACTTGCAAGTCATTTATTAATGCTTGTCACTGTATATATTGTACTTTTCATTGTTTTTGTAACCCTTGTGTGCTTTCTTTTATGGTTGCTTGACTATATTTATGCTGTTTTATGCTGCCTCTTGGCCAGGTCGTCATTGCAAATGAGAACTGGTTCTCAATTGACCTATCTGGTTAAATAAAGGTTAAATAAATAATAACACACACAGCCTTTGCTGCACATTTGTACTTGTGGAATGTTTTTTTATATATTATATTAGAGGTTTTATATAATATTAGAGGTGAAACAATCAAAAAAAAAAAAAAAAAAAATCACAACAGAGTGAAGGTAACACACATATTTTTGTATGTTACCTTGTAGAAAGATGGCAGGACCAGTGTGGGTGTGTTTTTGAGGGCAGGGAGTCTGTGTGCCCCCCACAGTGCCATCCCAACAAAGAATACAGCTCCTCTCAACAATGGAGCATCCTCCATGTAAACCCTGGTGGAAATTGCAGACAGTTAGACACACATGTATACATAAACACATATAAAGAACCACATACGCTTCAAAACAATGTAGACTTAATGTACCACAAGCTCAGAAAGACAAAAGAACAATACCTCTCCTCCATGATGCGACACATAGTGTAAATAGCACTGTGACCGAGGTGAGTCCCTAACACCTTCCTCATCAACTAGAGAATAAAAGAGCAGGATAACAAGAAGGACCAAAGCACAACAGAGGAGAGAAGATCAGAAGAGGCAAATATGAATGATGTTCCTTCAAATCAAAACCTACAGACAATACATGTGTGTCACTCACTTTCCAGCAAGATTCACAAAACTCTTTGACGTTGACCGTACGACAGAGAGTAATGATGAACACAGTGAGAGAGTCTGATGGCAGGCAGTTGTAACACACCACTGCATCCAGTACCTGTAGTGCTACCTGGAAACAATGACACAAGACATGATATACACAAACAGGACAGAAGCTGCAGATCGGCATTAAATAAACAGCTTACAAACGCACATGGCAGGGGCCTGATTATGAAAAAAAAAAAAAAACAATCATGATTATTTTGGTCAATATTGAAATTACTATCATTTAACACAGTTTGTCACAGTACAGAAAACCAAGCT
The DNA here is from genome assembly GCF_900324485.2 of Mastacembelus armatus. Lineage (NCBI taxonomy): Eukaryota > Metazoa > Chordata > Actinopteri > Synbranchiformes > Mastacembelidae > Mastacembelus > Mastacembelus armatus. The sequence goes on along the minus strand of NC_046633.1, from coordinate 19,283,577 downwards.
AACAGAAACATGTTGCATTTCTTGAACTTGGAAAACACCCTCAGGTGCTTAAAGAAAAATTGTGGTGCTACCCAGTGGTGCAGACCCCACCCTGCAGCAAATCTTGCACATGTTTCCAATCCACATCAGATTCCTCAAAACTTTAACTCTTCCCAGAAAACAGAATTGGTTCCACTGTTTTTGCTGACCAAACTCTGCTGGTCCTGCTGCTGCTATTACTCTCCTCCCACCGTCTTTTTTGATAGACTGTTCTCCAACCTTGGTTGAATTATAGCAGTCAGGATTCTTTAGAATCTGTGCCTATCAATACACACAGCCTCACACATGCTGAAGTTTTGCCTCATTTGCTGCAAAATCATGAGTTTCATTTTTCCTGATTACAATTTATGTAATGGCTTTGTTGGTTTTCATATCTGATAACATTTTGGAAGTTACCCACCTCAATATCTGTTGAGGATGTTGTTCTGTTGCACAGGAGACAGATTTTTCTGCAGGGAGCACAACAGAACAAAAAAAAGAAAAAGCAAGTTAATAACACTTCTCCTACAAAAGAAAAACAAAAGTGTGTATGTTTCTGTTTGTATGACTTACTGGACCATGATGGAGACATTTTGGTCCAGGTAGCAGCTGTTGAACTTCACCAGATTTACAAGAACATGGAGAAAGTCAGAGGTGAGACCAATGTCCATCCACAGTAGGACAAATCGTGCTGAGGGAAACATGACATAAACAGGAGAAAAATATATTACAAGTGATTAAGTTGTGTGAAACAATTTAGCTAGAATCTCAATTTATGAACTCATATCTTTGGCCAAATAACAGATGCACTGGTAAGAAACAACCTGTAAAATTACAATAACCTAATAAAATTAAAGTTCATACACCAAAATGATCCTGGTGCATCAGAAAATAACCTACTGTTTAAAAAGTACTTCAACATCCCTCTGTGATATGTCCTCCTCCATGTGAGATTTACCTATGTCCTCCTCCAGGTGTGTGATATCCTTCCCGTTCTCAGTTAAGGCCTTGAAGACTTCCAGCCTGTCAGAGAGATCTTCATTGCATGGCTGGTAGTCGCTGATCACCTTGAAAAAATAGGCTCTCAGAGGGCCAAGCCGTTCACCCTTCACAAGAAGAAACAAGAACTAGATTTGCATTTTGGATGTGTGTGTGTGTGTGTGTGTGTGTGTGTGTGTGTGTGTGTGTGTGTGTGTGTGTGTCTGTGTTGCATCAATATACCTGTCCCTGTATAATAGCCCTCAGCAGCTGCAGGACCGCATGTCGGGCCTCAGGCGGCTGATCCGGAGTCAGCATATCCTCCACAGCTTTCCACACTGCCTCCACTGCATGCTGAAAACACATATACAAACATGTACATGCACACACAGCCTAACAAAAACAAATGACTGCATGTACTGCTACATCATAAATAACAGACTCACCTCTTCAAACTTTTTTGTTTTGGCAAGATCGCAAACGTGGTTCATCATGCGGACACGGTTGCTCAGACCACAGTCCGGGTGGAGCTCCTGAAAGACAGAGAGATGAAAAGCAAGGCCACAGCACCATGTAAGACATGATGAGAAAAAACACTAAAATTACTGAGTTTAGTGTGCCTCTTGTACAGACCTTAATGATGTCAGTTGTAATAATAAACTCAGAGAGTTTGCTTTCACTCGGTTTGCTGGGCAGACGTGAGGGGCCCAGCCCAAAGATCCCCTTCAACTTGTCCTTGACACTCTCCTTGCTTGGTTGTTTATTCATGGCCCAGCCTGGTGGGTTGGCACACTACTGTAATGGAAAAATGATGTTTACTTGTATTCACAGATTGATATTATGAGAACACTGCAGTTGCAGGTTTTTGTTTTTCATGTCTCCGTTTTATCAAGTGTCTACGTGACAGAACATTGTGTACTCAAGGTTGGTTGTATTGCTGTGGCTATATACCAATATGTGAAGGAGTATTTGTAAGATATGCTTCTCCATTATGTGACAGAAAACTGGGTGTGATGAATAAAACAAGCACCAGAAAGCACACCCAGGATGAAGAACTAACTGCCAAATGAGATTGTAAGTTTCTGGGATATAACCATATTAATGAATAATCTTTGTAAAAGGATAAGAAAGAGAGAGAAGTTCGCATCTGTGTATAAATTGAAGCCCTCAACCAAGTAGGAGCTGAGCAGCTGGGGATATAGCAAAGTGTCTGGATTTGTATACTGCTCCTTTCCTTGCAAGGAAATAAAACTCAAAAAACAATTTGGTCTGTCATTCTCTTTATTGCTCACCTCAGGCTTTTTGCCACAACACTACACACTACTGACAGCTGCCCAAAGAAACAGTAACACACTAATAAATTTTTGCACAAACCATCCCAAGTAGCTTAAGATTATTATATAATGCAAAAACTATAGTCCAGAAAAAGTATCTGACTTTGTATAAATGAGACTTGATGTTGCTTGCCAGCTAGCACTTAAATGGATTGTTGCAATAAAATACATATGCTCAGCCAATGCCCACTGCAACTGTTAAATCACTTCGCAATGAGCTATTATCTAGATGAATACAGACCAGAAATATCACTGCATGATGGACTGATATCAGCTATAACTACAGTTACAATAACAAGTAGCAACCACGAAAAAAAAAAAAAAAAGCATTCCTGTGACTGGTTGTTGGCTAAACACATTAGAGTGATAAATGCATAAAACACGTGCAGTTAATAGATTATAAATATTTATATCCCCTTTCTTGTCCTTCTGTAATTCTTTCAATGTTAAATAGCATGGGACTGGAATCGGGATAGTTCTTAAAATGATCTTTTTTGCATGATGAAATAAGCCTTACTTTTAGGTTGAATATTGACATTTATACCTTCGTTTGCTTTCTACGTCTAAGCTGCGACTGTGTGAAGTTACACAGACTTCTTAAGACGACATCAGGACTTTCATTCAGAAATTGTTTAGCTGAGGTAGTCAGTCACCCAAAGATGCTGACACATCAGTTTAGTCAGTCGATGACAACATTAACAGCTGACACAGTCATTACGTATATTGCACTGCAACATAGGTAATGAAATAAAATTAAACATAAATAAAATAAAACATACGTAATTTTGTCTGACAATTAATGTTTTGTGTGTGTATTTCACAATGATGTTTATGGTGGTGATGCTGGTTTGATTTAAGCCTACTGTAATTAAGAAACGGGGGATTTTTCCATATATTATATTTTTCCACAGATATTGTTGAACCTGGCCAATTAAAACCAAAATCACAGAGACCAAACAGGGGCAACTCTCTGTCCTGGGGGTCCATTTATCTCCATTATCATTTCTGGATTATTGTGTAGGGTTGTCTGCTATTGAACCACATCTGTGCATGTTGGTAGATATTCCACCGTCTCTGACACCAGACCAGAACTGCTTAAGCAGTTAAAGAGTTTCTTGCACTAAGCCTGCATTAGGAGTCCATTGGAAGTAAATGAGAAAATGTTTTCTGTAGTTTGGCTGAACAGACACTTTAGGAGTCCAGGTCACTACTAATCAGCACTGAAGTTTGGAGTCCCAGCCTGTTAATGTGTAAACAGGGGCAGGTTTGAAGAATCTGCTGTCATGTGGACTTGACAGGGACAGAGACAGAAGGGAGGGGAGGTGAGGAGACAGACAACGATTGTTCTGTCTCACTTCAACAACAACCAGCACAGCGGCGCAAGGTAGCCCCAATCTGACCACATAAACACGGAATAACCCTGAGAAAGGCGCAACGGTGCTAATGAGCAGCTGGCTACGTTTTGCGTTGCCTGTCAGGGGCTAGCATTCCAGTGTGGCATTCAGTGTCTGGTAGCTTAAAAAACAACGCCCCCTCCCCCCTTCTCCCCTCTCCTCTCTCCTCTCACCTTGTTATATTTGAGTCTGTTCCGCTTTCATTTAGCCACAGCTTCGTCCACACGCAGCCTCCAGAGCCGCCGCTGTCTGTGCGTTGTTGTGACTCCGTATCTGCGTCTGAAACCTCGTCCTCGGCCAAGCTCAGTCCTCCACTCCTCAACTGGATGGCACAGTAATACTCTGACAGGGACACCCGACAAAAACACGGGTTTTTTTTTTATCGCGCTCGTCCATGGGAAATGTAGTTCTAAGATAGCTAGCGTCAACTCTAAACTACGCTAAAGTCCATTTGTTAGCTTGGTTTTCTGCACTGTGACAAATAAAGCGCAAAGTATGTAACGCTACACTAGACTAGACCACTTTAATGTTTCCCAACAGCTCCATAAAACTGGTTCATTGTGGAATAATGGAGATATAAGCGAAACGGTACCAGAGGGAAGTTAGCCAGTAGCTAGCTGACGGTGCTGAAGTTGGTTCCCCGTTGGTGCGGCGCTGCAGTGCAGGCAGGCGGCCTCAGAGGGGCGCTGTGGGCCACATGTTAGGGTCTGGTCATTTTACTGATTATAGTAGATTAAGCTTTCCTCGTGTCACAGGGGGCGCTATCACTGTCTGTGCTGCAACAACAACATGGACACAACTGAAGATGTTGAAATGGTTGTCCAGCCATCAGTGTTCAAACTAAAAACCTAATGTATCTGACTACATAAACTGTTGAATAAGTTGCAAATGTGTCCTGTTTTCTCCTCACACCCACTTTCCACCGTGACAACAACCCTGTGTATTTAAAACTGAACATTTGTATAAGATAGTGGCATATAATATTAAATGGAGTAGTTCTTTACCTTGGGATAAATCATGCATGCTTTAAGCTTCAATTATTTGAAATAATCTAAAACGAATTATATTTTTATTTATACCAGTATGTACAGACATAAGTTTAAAAATATAATATATTCAGGGCCTCCGCCGTGCCAAATCCACAATGCGGATCAATTGATCCGCTGTGGCGACCCTGAATGGGAGAAAGCCCAAAGGGAAAGAAGAAGATTTTTATTTGACTCAACTTCTCCGATCCCCTCGTGACCAGGAAACTCTGATTCTGAAACCGACTTCAATTAAATGCTCGCCGGCCGCTGCAGCTCCAAGGTGTGTTTTGCAGGGAAATGTGTTACAATGACTTCTCCTTATTTCATGCAGACCAGGTCTGTTGTCACCCGGAGTGGAAATCAAACTGCAGGCTGCAGACCTGCGGCCACGGTCGGATCCAAACTTACCAACAGACGGAGGACTGCGGATCCGGTTTCTTCTGTGGAGGTGAAGGTGGAGGTGGAGGAGGCGAGGATCGCTGAGCAGAAAACCCCCTCGGACTCCTCACCAAAGGGTGATGTTCACGTTAAGCTGCTATCTGTAAAAGTGTTTGGCAAAGCATGAGCCATCGTTTCTCTTAACTTCGAAAGGGCTACTGCGCCTGCGCAAAAGCTGGGAGAGTTTTTATTATTGTTTGGATTGTAGACTAGACCAGACTGGACTAACAAAAGCTTGCAGAGGGTACAGGGGTTTAATGCGTCCTGCAGGAATACACAATATACACTATATGGCCAAAAGGCTGTGGGCGAATCAAGGTACTTTTGTTCTGGGGTTGTTTTAATGGTTAGTGCCTATTAAAGACTAATTACTGTGAACGGGATGTTCAGTGAGGCATCCACATTCTTTATCCTAAGGTCTACATACCTTCTGTCATGTAGTCAATGTAGACATATTGCTGTGCTCCAGGGGATGTTTATCATTCTCTCTCCTCCATTCAGGTGGTGGCTATGAACTCCAACAACAGGCCTCTGTCCAGCCAGAAACGGTAGCAGATGCTCCACGACTGTCTTCACACAACCGCAGGAGGAGACAGCTAAAGGTGGAATATGACAAGGATGAAAGTGTTTCACTGGTAAAGACAGAGCACTGGGAACCCCCAGACTGGAAGAAACAATTGGGGTTCATCCGTGAGATGAGGAGCAGCCATGACGCACCTGTAGATCATATGGGAGCAGAGAAATGCTATGACCCAGAGGCCCCTGCCCATGTAGGTGTGGTGTGGATTTTTTTGTTAAAAAGTTGACATAATTCAGATGATCAGTTCCAATGAATGCTGCTCTATTTTCACTGTCGACACAGGTGAGACGTTTCCAGGTGTTGGTGTCACTCATGCTGTCCAGTCAGACCAAAGACCAGGTGACAGCAGCAGCTATGCAGAAGCTCCGAGCACATGGCTGCACTGTAGAAAATGTCCTCGCTACTGATGATGAAACACTGGGAAAACTCATCTACCCTGTTGGCTTCTGGAGGGTAACGCAAAATAACTGTAAAATAACTCTGTATTTCTTTGTTGCTCCGCAAAAACTAATCTGTCTGCAGCCATGTCTCCCCCTTCACACTCCTTCCTTCATTATTACTGTTCACATTTGGACCTGAATTGTCACCTTGTGTCTTCTACCCAACCTAATGTAGAATAAGGTGAAGTATCTGAAGCTGACGTCAGCTATGCTGCAGAAAGAGTTCGCAGGGGACATCCCAAAGTGTGTTGAGGGGCTGGTCCGCCTCCCGGGAGTTGGACCCAAAATGGCTCACCTGGCTATGGACATTGCCTGGGACCAAGTGTCAGGCATTGGTAGGAACTCACAGCCAAAGCATGTATAACCATTTACAAATAAAAGAAAAGAAAATATGTTTAGTCAACAGTATGGATTGCTAGAGAAAAAGACCATTTATTAAGTTTTAAGGTTGATTCATGTTGCTTATAAATAACATACTAAATGCTATAGTTATATGTCACAACACCTGACTCCCTGCATGCTGCTCTCCTACAGTCCAGTGTTACAAACACTGGTTGTTATGGGACTGTTGTGCATTTTAGAATAAATTCAACCTTTTTACTTTAAGGTTAGCTTAGATCTCTGAAAGCTGTAAGCAGCAAGTAAGTTTTTCAAAAGAAATCAGAAGTGTTTTTATGAATGCTGGTGAACTTTTTTTCCTACACTGCTTACAACACATTAGCTAATATGGCTACAACTGCTAACTAATTTATCAGTCCATTGATTGGTTGGTCTATTAAATGTCTGAAAATAGTAAAGTCAAAGTGATGTGTTCACATTGCTCGTTTGTCCAACAAAGAGGACAGAACAGCCTCAAAATGTATCTGCAGGAAAAGATCATGTTCGGTGGTTTTCCTCAATAAGAGACTTAAATGTCAGTATAGCTGCAGGCTAATTTGCCGTTTTGGTCTCAGTTAGGCCAACATTATCAGAATTTTCTTATAATGTGATTAGAGTTGTTTGGTAATGTCTTCAAGGAATTTGAGGTTGCACTGCAGATATTATGGAATAAATAATAAAAGCTAATGCATATGTAGTTTTGGGAGCAGACTGCGTGGGGGCAACATCGTGACTCCTCATTACATTTACCATCTTTTAAAATGACGTTATTAAGTGTGTGAGATGTCATTGATGGTGGTGATCTGTGTTTAGGCGTGGACACACATGTGCATCGCATCTCCAACAGGCTGGGCTGGCTCAGGAAGCCAACCAAGAACCCGGAGGAAACACGCAAGGCGCTCGAGGAGTGGTTACCCAGGTAACAGATGTACCGCTGACCTGTGCAAGCTGGTTAATAGGGACCAACAAACCTATAAAGATCAGAGCCGCTGTGATTGACCTAGATACACACAATTTATCACTGTCTGGTGGCTGATTAAAAGTCATCACCATAAGATGCTTTCAATGAGAATTCAATGAAAATAAAATCTTTATATACAGATTTTTACTGAAGATTTTTTGTCTTTAATTTGACAGATGTTTAAGCAGGTTACAAATCACCCGGATATGTTCTCTTACACTGTTGCAGGGAGCTGTGGAGTGAGATAAACTGGCTGCTGGTGGGTTTTGGACAGCAGGTCTGTCTACCTGTCAGCCCTCTCTGTTCTGTGTGCCTGAACCAGCACAGCTGTCCATCTGCCCACAAGAACTCCCCTACAAAGCGGCCTAAAGTTAAATCCTCTCTGAGCCCAAACTCTTCCTTCAACACTAAAACTGAACCTGGACAGGAAGCTGCTATTAAAGATGAGGGGACAAAGAAGGAATCACTGCTCACAGCTGGTTCCCCCTCCACACAGAGAAGGAGGCTAAAAAACAAGGTTAAACATTGATTTGTTTGTTTTGATGTTGGTGCCTGAGCTATGACCAGATGTTGGCTTCAAAGACAAACATACACTGAGCACCTGACTATAACCTGAACATTGTGAATGTGGTTAATTTACATTTCATATGAGATTAAATAATTTTTGTACTGTTTTTTTACCAAATAAAAAATATGCACTCAATTATTGTTTGAAGCTTTAATTTCAAGAAAGCAAAGTTGGTCAACTATTAAAAATCCAACCAGAGAAAAGAGGAAGAAGGGAGGCAAAATAAAAGAAAAGGAACACGCAACTTACTCTGTTCATGTCAGCACTTTATATTTTGAAATTAAACGATTAACATAAGAAATGTTCTTTTGAATAAAACTGTCCTCAATAGGCTATTATAGTCTACTTATCCTACTTACTCTTATGAAGCTGTGTTGCTCAGTCCTCTTCATCCAGTAATAATAAAATAGGAACCAAAATAACACCCTGTGTTCTCACTAGTTCGGCTACTCCCATAAGATTGTTGTCTATAAGTCCAACACCAAGCAGCTCAGTGAGTGTCAGAGAGATTAGTGTAATATGTCAGCCTTTGTATACGGATCTGAAACTTTGCTCAAGGGCACGACACGTCTGCAGGAGAAAGGGTTACTGTCACGGATGAATCCAACTGTAGAGCAGCCAAACTACTAATAGGCCCATGTTCACAAACATCAGGGGCGTGGTGGCATCTGTTGTTGACGCCCCCCCCCCCCCCCCCCCCCCCCTCACCGGATCCGACAGGAGGACACACGCCCAGCTGACAGGAGCATTAAGTGTTACGTGCAAGGAGCAGCTTTCTAATCCGTGATCTTTTGGATCATTCCTCCACAGGGTTCAGTCCTGTCCGTGGTTTTAGCCGCAGTTTCACACAGGCTGCGCACTATTTTGCGCGCTCATACTTGAACATCTGTCAGTTGAGTTTTTTCCTATTATTTGGTTTGGTTTAAATAGCATAATGCTAAATGATGTTTATGGTTTGGTCAGTGAGGAGCGCAGCTGTTCACGGGATTAAAAGCCAGAGTCTTTTCGCAGCTCTTGGAGCAAACACTTTTATTCTCCTGAGAAACTTTGACCTGTTTTCCTACTGCTGACGCTGCGATGGAGAGTGATCTGAGACCCAGGCTCTGTTACCTGTCTAAAGGAGATCGTGGCTATGGCTTTCACCTGCACGGGGAGCGGAATAAAGGAGGACAGTTCATCCGCAAAGTGGAGCCGGGCTCCTCGGCGGAACTGGCCGGGCTGCGACCAGGAGACCGGGTGGTGGAGGTGAACGGCGAGAATGTGGAGAAAGAAACTCACCTTGAAGTGCGTAATGTATCTATAAATCTTTCTTTAAAAACCACAGATGTGTGCTGATGTGGCAGAGAGAGGATCCAGGTATATTGGCACTGACAGACAATGACTCCTATACCTGTTACAACACGGGGGAGGAGGGGGCGACTAATAGGCCGATGTGTAATGGGAATCGGGGATATCTTATGTGCAGCTTGGTCATTATTCACTAAATGACAGCACAATAATGTCTTCATTCTCTGTCCCTGCCCTGCTCCTGTCTCCAGGTGGTGAGTCGTATCTGTGGAGCGTCTCTCCGCACCAGGCTGCTGGTGGTGGACAGAGACACGGATAGTTACCTCCGCAGCCGTGGACTGGCCTGCACCGAGGATCTGGCCATTGAGATGGGAAACCTCTGCCCGCTCCTGCCCCGCGCACCCACCTCCTCCTCTTTTCTTATTCCCAGAGAGAATTCGTCCCTGTCCCTCAAACAAAACCACATCCAATCACTTCAACTTACTGCTGCAGATTCAAGCACAGCCGCTGATACAGAGGTAAGAGACAGAGACTCTTCGTGGTCTCCTTAGCAGGAGAAGTAGGTTTTTGGGCGTTTGTGGGTTTTCTGTAGAGCTTATATTAGAGAAAAGGGAGGGAAGAGTCCTAGTTCTGAAGTGATGATGGTACCAGACCCACACAAATCTCAAGTGCACTGAGGAGGAGAGACGAGAACAAAGAAATTAATTGAAGCCGCATCAGAGGTTAAATAAATACCCAAGTCAAATAAAAATGGACAGTCACTGTTTGGTGGGCTTATTATTTTAGTTGTTTTTGGCTTCACACAAAAAAACACTGCACTCCTTCCTGTTCCTGTCAAAAATCAGCCTGTAGAGTCTATTGTAGTGCTTGGCCTATAGACATCATATTAGGATGAAAATACAACTCTTTTTTTGTGGGCTCAGAACATTTTACAAACATACATTCAGCGTGGATAGGAGCTATGGTAATAGGGTATGTCATGTCAGCAGTTTTACAGCTTTATTAATGGGGGTCTGTGGGGTCCACCGATTTGACAGGTGGAGGTGTGCTCAATTTGCATTCAATGTGCCCTCAAAACTCTTTCCCCGATTCTGTAGAGAGTCAGATGAAACAGGAATTTCATTAAAAAGGTAAAACTGTTTTAAAATCTCAATTCAATTCAATTCAGTTTTATTTGTATAGCGCCAAATCACAGTACAAATCATCTCAAGGCACTTTACAAAAACTAAAAACCCAACAAATCCCTTATGAGCAGCACTTGGTGACAGTGGAGAAGAAAAACTCCCTTTAACGGAAGAAACCTCCAGATGAACCAGGCTCTCAGACGTCTTATTTTGACAGTCGGCTCTGTTGATGACTGTACTTAGATCTTTGTAGCCAACAGGGACCAATTGTCCAACAATTTTATCACTGCTTGACTTTAATTCAGGTGGGTTTGGGTGTCTGCTGGAAGAACAAAATGTACCAAGCAGACATGAGAGGTATCAGATTTCAAGCTATATATTTTTACATAGGTGTTGTAATATGTTTGTTTAGCTTATTTTGGGCTACATGATCCCACATTCTCCTGCTGCGTGACCTAGAACACCTTCGACCTTACAGCTAAAAATGGGATCAAGTATAGACAGAAATATCCTTTGGTATGCTCGCAAAGCTTTGTTACTGTACACAAAATACACACAAACCCATGCAAGTTTATAAGCCAAAGTATGATGCAACAAAAAAAAAAATTCCACAAGGGCTCCAAAAAAAGGAACCCAGGATCCTCAGGACCAGTGGCTTGTGTCAGAGTGTCCTCTGTTTAGCCAAAAGCAGCATAAATACAGGCTCAAACATGGCTGGCTATTGCAACTGTCTTTCCCAGTCTTGGTAACGCAGATAAAACATCATATGCAATAACAGCAGCACCATACAACATAGTGCAGGCCATTACATCATCGGCAACTGTGGCTCCAAATATGAGCTGATCACCTAATGTTAATTACATGTTAATTACTGTTGTTTTTGTTATTGTAACTGGAGTAAATGGGGAAACATAGGGTCCTAGGTTTTTACACCAAAGCATTGTATACTTACTAACATTGATCAGTTATTAAATTACATCACCCATTTGTAGGCATTTTCAGTGAGTGACTACTAATCTGCCATGATTAAGTAGCCATTATGCCATATTAATTCCAGGCCAACACACACACACACACACACACACACAGTTAAAATGTTTCTCATCTCACTTCTTGTTCCATTCACATTATTATACATGTAAATACAGATGTGGTTTCATTGTTGCATGGTGTTATGGCAGCAGACACCCATATACTGTATTCTTACATAAACACTGTCTTGGTTTATTCACACACTTCATTCTCATACACACACAGAAATAAAACACTTTCGCTTTCCTTTCCAAATAAGACTTGTTCTCACATTCATAACATTAATGTTTTGTTCTTCCTGTTATATCTGTGTTATCTGTAAACTGGTGTAAGAAAATGTAACAGAGACTTTGAAACTATAAGAACTATAAGTTGACTGATGTGGTAAATACAGTAAACAGGCCAACAACATAAACAGACATCTTTAAAACCAGTACCAAACATGGTGACCTGTTGCCACAGCGACCTGACTTGCCACCATAGCAATCTGCTGCCAAGATGTTCTGTTCCATTACTGCGATCTGAGACTCCAGCTGACAGATAATGACAGACTCTGATACACTGAAAAACATGTTATCATTCATACACAACACCATAGACTCTTTCACCATCTGTGTATATTTCAAATCTTACTTGATGCAACAGAAAGAACAGAGAGATCTCAGCAGTGTCACCAGCCAGTCACGCTGCCTGGGCCTGGCAAGAACAACAAACACAAACAAACCCACACACACACAGTACAGCATATACCTGGTAGTAGAAGTACAAGTTCATTCAAGCAGATAAGTGTGTCAACTTTTGTCTTTGATCAACAGGTTCAGGTTTGTCTTAATGTCTCTCAGCAAGATCCACTTAGCTTGATCTGCTCAGCCCTGACACCACTGGTTTATCCCAGCAACCACTTTCTCCTGATTGACTCATCATACCACCTCATGAATATACAAGTGGATATTTTCCAACATAAACACTTGTTGGTTAAACTTACGTGTCTTTGCACATTTCACATTTTCAAATACATGTGACACATTTAGATTATATATGTTTTTTCCATTATGATAAAAGCAGCCAATGGTTTTCATTCATTTCCATTGGATGTGAAAATCTAATCTTAATATTATAGAGAGCATCTGATTACTAGCTTATGTAATATCTGATTTTTCATCTTAGGCTTTATTGTTTTAATTCCCATATAGCTGCAGATGGAGGTTCTTCCCCGACTGTGTCATCTGGTGAAGGGGATTAATGGCTACGGCTTCAACCTGCACAATGATAAGACAAAGGGTGGACAGTTTGTTCAGTCTGTGGAACCTGGCTCAGCTGCAGAGAGTGCGGATGTCCGGCCTGGAGATAGATTAATAGAGGTACAGTACAACCAAAGCGCAAACACCTTAAAAGCATCCCATCATTAGATGTACAAATTTAGGAAATGGATAGCAAAAACAACAGTACCACTGGTGAGTTTTACCTCGAAGTTCTTAAAAGGGTGTTGTACGCTGTAGAGTTTGTAAAACTCCTTTAGGCAAATTTATGATCACAATAAATTTAACTGACACACTAAAATTTTATAAAGTTGTGCTTCAAATTTCAGGCTGATGTTTCAAACAGACATACTTAAATAGATATGTTTAAAACTAAACTAAAAACATTAACCTCATAGAGTCCTACATACAACCTGCATCATGTGAGACAAAATACAATAAGGGGATAATAACATAAACGTGAAATTCAAGATTTATGAGGGAACACAGAGCCCTGAGTACAACAATAAAATATATTTCTATATACATATTATCAAATTTAACAGGCTGAAGGAAACAATTTATGCAAAAATATACAAATATCAAAAAAGAACATGATATATTTCCTTGTTAGATGACACTAAACAACAGTAGGCTATGCTTCTTTTTGTTTGATCATCATCTACCGTATGTCTTTAACTGGTTATACTGTAGGTGTGGCAGAATAAATATAAAGTGTCATAACTCTTAAATGTTTTATCTGGTTCCAACCAAACTGCCTTGCACAGAGTAGGGAAGCAGATGAGAAAGTACAAATTCATACAGTTTTAACAATATGGGAGCTACAGTAAAAAAAAAAAATCCCATACTTACTGTATAGGCAGAGAATGAACTGGGAATTATTACTACATGCTTAAAAGATTCCACCATATGGCCATTGATATACCTTGAAATGTGAACAGTTAACAATATGTGATGAGCCAAAGAGTTGGTGCGAATTCCCCCATGGAAGCTTCATATACAGATGATGCTTAACCTATTACATGGCCCCAAAGACAGCCATGCTGATATAAATCTTCAAGACCGCCCAACAAGCATCACCATCCCCCACCCTAGCCTATCATAAAATGCACTTCCAGTGATTTCCTAGGCACAACTACAGTACTGGGGCATAAATGCAGACCACCCGGCTGGCTAAGGCCCAGAAGGCTCCAGCATCCCAGAACCTCTCCCTCATCAACCTGCACCCACACCCCCAACACACTCCTTGATCAGCCACATAATCAATATCAAACCACAGCTAGTCCATGACAAATACTAACTAATCCCCACGTTAGCAGCATGATGCCTTATCCACCAGACACTTCAAATAACCCATCAAATCTTCATCTGCCCCCTTTTGTAGGCAACCGGTGCTCACTCTGCATACATGAACCAGTTAACTTTCATCTCTAACCCACTACTACCTCCTATCTACGCAAAACTGGTAGCCTGCCTCACACACCAAACATCTGATAAAAACCTAGTCCTCATGATCAAATGTAACTCTGTTTAACACATATAATCCCAACATGAGTTGCAGATTACAATTCAATCCCATCTACTTGTTCTACACTTACCTGTTTTTGCCCAGTCACAAAGATTTTCTACCGGAGCCGCTCACTGGAGTTGACTGCACTATCAGCCATGTTTTTCACTTTAGGCCCCGCCCTCTTATACCTAACTCACTTAACACAAAAAAATTACTTTCCAACAAACCCTCTGCATCCAACCTCCACTAGGGCAGATGTTAACTTTCCAGCTGAAGTACTCTACCTCCATAGCCTGCCTCCATGTAAATCTAAGCATTTTCCTCTCGTAGGCTACACTCTTCTACCACCACATATTTGCAGTTACAAACACACTTCTGCGTTTGACAGTTCTTACATATTTAGGAGACTGATGATTTCATTCTGTTTGTGATGTCTGTTATGATTAAAGAGGTATTCATTTAAATAGAGATAATATTTTTGAATATTCATCTATGGTAAAGAGCATAGAATCATCAAAACCTGAAATGCTATACATGTTAAAGTGAAACTGGTGCTCCATGAAGAAGTGGTCAGCATATTGAAATGTGCTGTCTTTCATCCTCATTCACTTTACTCCACTGCATCTTTTTTGTCTAATGTCTCATTTTTCCCCATCTCAGGTGAACGGAGTGAACATAGAGGGCCGGAGGCATTCAGCGGTGGTGACCCAGATTAGAGCAGGAGGGAACAAAGTGCAGCTCCTAGTGGTTGATCACGAGACGGATGAGCTATTACAAAGACAGGGAATCACACTCACCACTAACAATGCCAAAGGTCACACATTGCACATACATATAGGTACACACAGCTCCTTCGTGCCAGCATTTTAAATCTTGTGTCTTCTGTTTTTTGTATCACAGAGGACTTTGAGGAAGAATCAGCCTCAGAAAGCATGTCATCCAAGCATTTTCCCAACACTGAACTCCCCACTGGAAAACCTTCAACCATAAATGTCACAGTGACAGACTCTCCAGATGCTGTCAGGTCTCCAGAATACCAGGACAATGGTAGCTCAGCATCCCTGTCCTCCAGAAGTTCAACAACCCAGTCAGATAGCAGCTCAGACTTCAGTATCCAGGTAGAAATGATGAAAGAAGACAAAATAACAAAGAGCAAATGAGAAGATAATTAGTATGCACATTAAACATGCATGTTTGTGTGTATTGTAGGCCCCTGATGAGTATGACAGGCGTGTTTCCAATCCTTCCGTGGACAGTGGTCTACGTCTGAGTCCTACAGCTGCTCAGGCTAAACAAAAGGCCCTTGCTTGTCACAGCAGGAAGAGAGCACCCCATATGGACTGGAGCAAGAAACAAAAGATCTTCAGCAACTTCTGACTGCAGAATGCAAAGGAAAAAGAGAAACACAAAGACAGCACAGGACAATAAATAATCCTGTGATTCTTTACTGTTTGTATTGTAACCTTAAATACCTCCATCTTGTAGTCACAATAGTAATATGAAAAGCAAAAGATAGAAAAGAATAATATGAGCAAAAGACGTTAGTAATCTTATTACATTTCTTCATTGTAAAGCATCTAATTATATTTCCTAGATGCCTACTTTACAGTATCTATAGGGGTAAACAGTGTTATCAAATCAATCAATCAAACAAGGTTATCCGTGACTGGTAAACAATGTATTGAGAGGCTTGTCAATGCACACTGTTTCTCTTCATTAAATCAAAGTCATTTCTGAGCCTGTGTCCATGATATTCTTAGCACATTCTGACTTTGGGCTGTATTTGCTCTCGAAAAAGCATTTCTGTTTTACCTTCTATAGATTTTTGTGTCATCTCTTTTAATCTTACAATGAGCTGGTGTCTAACTTATATACAGGCTATAAACTGTCAGTTTCATATAGCACATACCATTAAAGTTATGAAATATATGATGCTGGACCTCACCTCAGTGATTCTCGGTGATTTATGAAAAGGGAAATATTTAAAAGACATGATTAGACTGATTACAGTGAAGAACTGTAGAGCTCCTGGTCATGTCTTTCTTTTAAGGAATTATCCCCATGTGAGTTGAAACACCTCACAATGAACAAAAAAGTGTAAAGTGCCAGAATAGGACATCTGTTATCAATACACAGTAAATAATAAATAAGTGAGCATTCTTTTAGAGCTCACCTAATGTTTGAGCTCATATTAACTATATAACCTGTCATTGGCCTTGTAGGATCCGGATGTGTCAACAGATCACAATGAGACCTCTAATTTAACTCAGTTTAACCATGAGCCCCAGTTATTTTTCTAAAGCTACATTGTGTTATCTGACAAAAGACATCAAACTGGCAACTCTAACACCCAGCCTTCAGCATGCATGACATGATTTATTTCAAGAATCCACAATCCAGCTGGATTTTCTGTAGTTTTTACACACATAAACTATAAATCATACAAAGCACTAAAAAGCATTTTATTTCCATCCCCAAGTTCAAAAAGGGAACATGACTGGCGAAAGTAACCCACAGAAAAACAAAACTACCCAAAGTCTTTCTGCCAAACTGCAATAATGTCAAGCTCTTTATTATATAAACAGAATTTTGGGGGAAAAAAAACATTCCTCCTCTATCTCCCTCAATCTGTCCTTTGTTCCCATCTTTTTTATACCTGTGTATCACCCCTCCTTTTTCCTTTCTCATGAACCTGTACTCATGAACCTGTCACTGGAGCAGACTAATACAGTACCATCCAAAAGAAAATGTAGCTGTTCTTAAAGATACAAAAACCATTCATGAAACATCAGTTAGAAATTAACACGCATCCTGTAGAAGTAGAAACAGACCAGGGTTCAGATTGTCTTGTATTTGAACTTATCAGTGATTGGGTTTGATTAACTGGTGGTTACAGTTTAGGTCAAATCAATTAAGTGCCAACATTTTGTTAATTTCCAAATATGGACCTGGAGGAAAAAAAACTGACATAATATGAATAAAAAATGAAGATCCCTGTAGTCAATTTTGCTGGCAAACATATTTCATGATTACTCCTAAAAAGCCCTACAGTGCCTATACTTTGACATCATCATGATGTACTTATTAATTACTGAGATAGCAGCTTTCTGTACTCTTTCACTTTTAAATTTCAGTCAGACTATTGCTCTTTGGCAGTGTCCTAGCTCTTATTCTTTTAATTCTTCTCTGCTCTCCTCTCATTGTGAACTGAGGTGGCATGTTGGTGTGTAAAGGGTGGTCATATTACTTTGATATATATGTAAAACATACACCACTGCGCACACACACACACACACACACACACAGAGTGACAACAGACACAAAGCATGCACACAAATTAGGTTAGGGCAGGTTAAATACCCTTCCAAACAAAAAATACTTGCACCCTCACTGTGCACACACCTTAAGAACAGCATCTAACTATCCAAAACATGCTCATAGGTCAAAAAGGTTCTCATGCGCACCTACTCATGCTCATGCCTACTCACACGTGTACGCACACATACACACACCTCAGCAATATGGCAAGGTTAGTCATTGTAAAAGTGCGGATTAGTCGCAGTTTCACAAAGGTGTTTTTATTTGCCATTTAGTATTGGGATATTTTTGCCAGTCAAAGACACGTAATTTCACAGTGCAACACAGTATGACAAACACTGACATTAGGGTCAAGACATATCATATGGGTGAGGTTAAAAAAAAAAGTCCATACAAAAAAGAAAAGGTCAAATAAAAAGTGCAAAAAAACAAAAAAAAACAACAAAAAAAACTTGTCACTGAAAATAGCATTATTTCAAACATTTTTTGCGTTAATTGTGCGAATTTAAGTTCACTATAGAAACAAAACTCATCAATAGCAGCAAAAAAAAATGGACCAGTTTTAAAACATTATAAAGATCACAATGACACTGCCAATCACTGTTTTACTAAAGATATCAATATGGCATCAAATGGATATCAGTATGAATGTAGACATAAACACATACACACTTTATCTTGCACACACGCACGAATACACACAAACACTTGGTCACAGTTAACAGGTGCCAAGGACATTGCGGTGGGAGTCAAGTTTTAGCTCGGTACCATATCAAAAACAATACATAGTTCACACACTGTTAACACAGAATGCCGAAGGAAGGATTTACAAACTGCACATGCATGCGCGCACGCACACACACACACATATACACACAAAACCTGAAAGAGACAACTAAGGATGTGATTTTCCTTTCTACAGTTCCCTCCCCCACTGATGAGAAAACAAAATGTGTTAGCCCTAATTCTCCCTTCCTAGAGGAATGGTTTCTGTGAAGCCACGAGGAAAGACACTTGCTCTTATATAATTTTTTTTTTGTTCAGGTAGAAAATGTGACAGGAATATGTCTGATAGATGGATAGCTATGAAGCAGCACTGGTAAAATAACGGTAGGAAACGCAGATGCAGATAGTGAGATCTTACAGTTAAGAGGAATTCAGTAACTACAGATGAAGTAATTCATATTGAATCCTAGTCCCCAGAAAAGAAAGATATCACCCAGAAAATGAACAGAGTTTAGACACCTGTCTGTCCCTAACTACATGCATTAGGTCTCAAAAAGTCTAAATAATAGTGCCGCCCACAGTCGGTTCCATGTACTGCATGTACAGCATGTGCAAGTGTGTGAGTCTGTGTATGTTGGTCTGTCTGTCAGTCAAGCTATCCATTACTCTTAAGTTTTAAGAATCCCATTAAAATCTCTAATGTCCCTGTGCTCCCAGCCAAGTAACAGACCTTTCTCTAGCTCTTTTTCCCTATTATTGATTTCCCTCCCTCTTTCCCTGACCTCTCTCTGTGCCTCCATTTCCCTGCGTCTCTCCAACTCTACTCCATGTCCTTCTCTCTGTCCTTCTCTATCTGTCCCTACCAGTTAGTTTTTCTGTGTCGGGTCCCTGCCTAGTTAATCTAGAGGTGTCCCCCTGTCCCTCCCTCCCACCCGCCCACCCTCCCTCTATGGACAAACACATAGGGCGTGGGGGCCGTCCGTCAGGGGGAGCGGCCAATAGCGTCCCTCTCCCTCCCCCCAGATCAGGGCAGTGCAATACACAGATGGATGAGTTTCCCATTCACCCTCCTCCTGCTGGCTCACCTAGGAGGACAGATATAGACACAAAGAAGTTAATTTCAACATAATCCATCCTCCATATAACTATGATTTGACTTTATATAGTGATGTGTGTGAGGTTACCTTTAGGGTGGGTGTAGAGAGTCTAAACGCCATAGCAGGCTGCCAATCTCTCCTTCAACAGGGGGGGGAACTGCTCTGAGAACTGCTGCCAGTTCTCCTCTCCAACCTGCTCCTTAAAACCGTGCAGGATCTGTGCAAAAAGGCAGAAAAAAAGTTTATTTCAGGCACATCATCAGAATCTCAATGCTGCACTGACCAGAGCTTGGCTAACCAAGCCTGCATTGGTACCTTTTGCTTCGTTCAGGTTTTCATTTTAAAAAAAATTCATAGATGCCACAAAAGCCACAATTCATTTATATAGAAATAGTATGAATATATGCATCTGTGGTTTTGCAGTGTCTCTCAGCCTGCTCTAGTTTTAGCTTAAAGCTTATATGTACATTAACTAAGATTTGACATAATTTCTAAACAATCAAGAGAAAATGGGACATCATGTCTCACAGCTACACTACATCCCCTCCATGACATTTAGCTCCTCTCCTGTTATTCCAGTTTGTCTAAACTGTGCTGTACAAATACATTCCATAAATTAGCTCCACCTGCCAGTGAGCACAGGCTGTAAGAAGCATTTTTCAAATCATGTAGTCATTCTGAACTAGTCAGCCAGGGTCAGACTGAACCATCACCTTGTAGAACATGTCCCTCAGGTCATCTTTAGGATTCACCCAAGATGCCACCGCGTCACAGAAGAAGATGAAGTCCTGAAGAAACACATAAGTAGTATTGAGGAGGCTCAGAAATCAAAAGGTGTCAGGATCAAACCCTAAATCAGATTTCTGTTTTACGGTGTCTCACCTGCACCACACCTCCTGGGTTCACACCAATCATCATGCAAATCCCACGAAAGGCAGAGTCTTTCTCTTCATTGTCTCGGATGTTTCGCAGAGACGTACACCTGCCACGTAAAACTGACCAATCAACAGCTGGAAAAGGTAACGCTGTCACAACTCTTGTATGGTCTATGAGAACATTTTTAGAAATCTACTTAAATGAAAACAAAGAGCTAGAACCAATTTCAAATAGCAAAATAAATGGTAACATCCAAATTGCCATTATCCTACAGCATAGGACCTTTGTCTTTTTTTTCTATGTCTGGGAAAACTCTCACACTTCCTCATTTCCTTCTCACTTCCTGCTGATTCCAGTCAATTCAAGAATTTTTTTACAGATTGTCGATACTGCAGCCTCTGTATGGCTGTGATTGTGTTCTGTGATGTGGAAAAACTATGAGAGGCAGAGCGCCTGTGCTGAGTGTGTGGTATATAAAGCAACTGCCAATGCAGACAGCATATGTGCACATTATAAGTGCACTATAAAGGTGATACTGTGTAGAATGAAAGACAGAGAAAGAGATTTAAATGTCTCTCACCAAGGTCGGATAAACTGTGGCAGCATGGGAGCCACCTCCTGAGGGCACACGTAGCCCAGTCGACCAATGGTGATTGCTGGAAGTGGATAGAGATGAGTCAGGACTGCATTTAGAAGAGTGTGTGTACAGTATTGTGACCCTAACTGCAGTCATTTCTCCCACACCAACCAATAAATACCATTTTCACTGGAATTTGCACTAAACTGTCAGTCTTAATTATTATATCTGTCAAATTCCCTTTGAAAAACAAGTATAAGAATATGTATTTACCAGTATTCTCCAGCAGGGTCTTAGGGGTGTTGGGTCGATTAATAATCTCAACCAGCTGGTTCAGCACCATAGCAATGTATGGCTGCATCTCCACTCCTGGCAGAGCAAAAAGTAATGTAAGACACATATATCAATATATTGTGTTCCATATTCCACAGCACAAGCACAGAACAGTGTTACATAAAAATAGATTTGCTGCCACTCACCCATCTGCATGCAGATCTCTCCTATGGCCCAAGTGGCATTGTTGCAGACAGAGATGAACTCTGGGTTCAGGTTTGTCCCGAGAATTGGCATGAATTCAGCTAAAGGACACACACAAAAATGTCACCATTACATTAGAAACACAAAAAGGAGGATGATGGGACATTTTGGAGGGGGGTGGGGGGCATGATGAGATAATTACCAATACATGGCTTCACATGAGGGAAGCAAGCCTTGGTTAAGTCACCAAGTAGAGCAAATGAACTCTGTCTTACTTCAGGCATCGTATCCTGGGACAAAAGAGACAGAAAGACAAAGACAAATGTGAACATACACCATCAACACACCTAAACCTATGGCTCTTCTTCTTACTCAGTTAACGTTGGGCCAATAAAATCAGCTGACTGACTGTGCAGACAAGTAGTGCATTTCCTGTGGCTCTTTCACAATAAATGCAACTGTGAGTTGCAAATACAAATAGAACTGAACAAAAAACCTTCTATTAATGAGATAAAATAAAGTCATATGTGCAGATGATGTTAATCTAGTATAGGAATGATGAACCCTGCCATGATCAACAGAAAGTTCAACACAAAAATGTAAATCTACTGAAAGTCTTTTGCTGAAGAAAACATCAGATTAGAAACCATTGTAAGACAAATGAGACATACAAACACAGGCTCTCCTCACCTGCATGCACTGGAAAAGTAGAGTCATGATATTACTGCGAGCCACAAGCGTGTCCACATGACCCCCAAGTCCCTCAGCCAGGCCACTTAAAAGATCCAGAGCCACGATCATGAAATCCTTGTCGGGTGCTTCGTACTGGTCTGGCTGCTGACTGTACATCTGAGACACACAAGCAGAGCATGTCATTTATGTAAATAATTTATGTAAATCAGCATCAAGTGCATTTTAATCAAGTCCATTGAGTACACAAACTCCACAGTGACTTGGTGTTTAACACTCACCATAGCCTGAGCCAGTGTTTTCTGAACTAGGGTGACGCAGCGCTGGTAAACAGGCTCGCAGTATGGGAGGAAGCCGCTTTGCAATGCCGTGGCAACAGATGACAAACACTCGAGGAGAGGGAAGAGGTCTTTGTCTTCATCCTTCAGCTCATTCCACTTGGCTATAAGTGGAGGCATCAGCTTCTGTATGTACTCCTAAAAACACATTGTGAATTTTGGTTATGATTTCTCATACCATTACTAAAATGATCCACACAACACATACAAAACATGCTATGTAAAGGTGTGTGTCTCTGTGTGTGTGTGTGTGTGTGTTTGAGGCTCACAGGCTGGTTGAGATGGTGTCCCACAGAATCTGCCAGTGTTCCTATGGCATCATAAAGGATGAGCAGGTTCTTGTGCTGATACTTTCCAAAAGCAAAAACCAGTGTGTCCAGGATGAAGCTCAGATAAGGCACCAGCTCTGTACATGCCTCCTCCTCCAGGGTGGCAAATGCACTTTAGAAATGATGAGATGGGTAAGGAAGAAATAGAGTTTCAGCATGAAGTGAGAGAACACGGGACAGATCGAAATATGGAAAATGTAAGGCCTGTACCTGCATGCTGCCTCCTGCACCCTCTTATTGCCATCCAGGATACGTTTCAGCAGTTCAGTCATGAGGGGTTTGAGGTGAGCGTCAGGGGGCTGGCTGACCACCCAGTGGGCATAGCGGCTGAGGGTCCAGCAAGCAATGGAGCGGACCAGGGCCTTCTTATCACATAAACACTGGATGAGGTGGGGGATGAGCTCTGGCAAGTAAGGTACCATGCCTTGCATACAGCCTGAAAGGATAAAAAGATATCATATACTGGGCAGGTCTCGAGTTCATATTACAGCATCTCTGAAGTCATTCTGGAGTAGCTTTACTTTAAAGTTTGCTGCATATTTTTCTGTAGCTCTAGCCCATACGTCCAATCTGGTTTCATTAATTGGACTCCAACATTGCTAGAACATTGATTAGAGGTTGACATAATCACCTACACTATGATTGTTTTGATTAATGTTTCAATATGGACCAGAACATTACAATGATTTGTTTGTTATTAGTTAATAAAGATTGTGTTTGTTCATATTTGTAACTAAGCTGAGGTTTTAACTATATTTAAAGAAAGACTTAGACACAGATGTAGATCAATCCACAGAGTTCCTGTACTTTCCGCTCCACTATAAACTGTATTTCAATAGCAAATCTGTGCTGTGCCTTACCCTCAGCGATAGCCCCCAGGACCAGAATGCCAGACTCCTTGATGACCCAGTCAGGGTGGAAAAGCAGGCCCTTGAGCAGGGGTAGGAGATGGGGAAGCAACTCCTCACGAAACACGTTGGCAAGAACATCCAGTGCCGCGGCTGAACACTTCCCTGCAGGGGTGAAAACCACCATCAGCATTAGATAAACCTGACACAGTAATCACGCTGTGTGTAAAAACTGGCACAACACAGCACTAGGTAATACAACTACGCACATAATACAAAACAACAGTGAGTATCGGAGACTCAGGTTATGATTGAAAAAAAAAAAAAGACTCTGAGGCTGAGGAATCTAACAGTGCATTCATACATACAGAGGCAAAGTATGTGTAGCTCTAGGGTTGTACTGTGCTGAGCACATAATTTACATCTTCTGCTCCAAAGCCTTTTGAATCCATATGTTTGAATGAGCCACATTAGTGTAAAAACTGGCCAGAGGGTGATTACTACATGTCTGTGACTTACGTAGGTTCCAGTCAGACAGCGTATCATCATCGTCGTCTTCGTCTTCATCAATATCTTCCCCCTCCTCTCCCTCCCCTCCTTCGTGCTGCAAAGTGACAGTGCGGGACTTGTGGAAGCGAGGTTTGATGTCTTGCTCGCTGTCTGGAATTGTCTCATCCTCTTCGACATCGCCCTGGCGGACAGAGAGGAAGATGAATGTGGAATGGACACAGGCAAACAGCAAATGACAAGAAGAGAAGGCAGAGTGTTTGTTTAAAGAGCTGGGAACATTTGATTTGCCCAGGACTGGCTGACCTTTAGAAGAATAATGTCAATCTCAGAGTATTTCATCCCATTCACCAAGATTGGGATCAGTCTGAAAGAAGAGACCGACAACCACATTAGCACTCAGTTGAAATTATCTTCTCATCACCTTAACCAAGTTCAGTGACTTGCTGACATATAAGCACTTACTGGACCAAGTGTCCAGAGAGGGCTTCTTTACAGATGGGCTGTTCAGCCAGAGTCAGCCAGAACTCACAGGCCTCCAGTGCAACGTTCTCATCTGGGTCCTGGGTCCGCTGCAGCATGTACTGATAAACAAGTGGTGACAAGAATAATGAGGGAAGGAAACCCAAACGCTGTCTGTCTATGGTAGTAGGTTAGATTAAGCCACACCCTCACCTGGATGATGCTGTGCATGTGTGGGATGAGGCGGTCAATGCGGACTTCCAGCAGCATGACGAGAGCCCTGCACACGTTCTTCCGCACTTCACTGTCCTCATCACCAGCCAGTGCAAAGAGACTCTGGGTAGTAAAGAGACAAGGAATGGGAGAAAGGGGATAGGTGGCAGAGAAAACATTAAGTTTTGTTAAAAGTTAGCAACTTCTGTTCTGCTTTGCCATATTCACATTAAAAAAGATCCCAAGGACAATATTAAACTGCCAGAAAACACTCAAACCATTGATGAGACGTTTGAAATGACAGAAGCCTCGCCAAAACAAGATCTTGAAAACATTCACCTCAATGAACGTATCAATATTGTCCATCAGAGCCTGAGCTCGACCAATGATGAACTGGTTCACGCACGCTATAGCATGGGACCTAAGAAAAAGACAAACAACTGCAGATTTTAACAATGAAGGCTGACAAGGAAAGGCAAATTGCTGGTGGAGCCAGATCCACACAGAAACCACCAGTGTTTCACTAACCTGATCTTAGGGCTGCAGTGTTTAAAAAACTGGAGGAATTTAGGGATCATGATGTTGAGAGGTCTGTTCAGAGCATCACTATCCAGCAACTCAGATGAATCCTCACAGATCTTCTGCAGAGCTCCAAATGAACCCTAAAAGATAAAAAATCATCAAGAGTGTTGACAGATCAAAATAAACAGATACAAATCAGATTATAACATTAATGTTACAAAAGCTGTGTGTGGGTCCAGGTATAGAAGCCTGACCTCGCAGGTGTTATAGTCCTCCGAGTTTAGCAGATTACAGAGCTGAGGCAACAGTTCCGGCCAGGTCTGCAGCTCTCCCTTAGAGGCTATGGTCGTGATCAGGATACCTTTACGAAAGAAAATAAGTAAGTAAAAATAAGCAACACTATTGAGTAACTCAACATCATATTCAATAATTTTCAAATAATCAGTCAAATACAGCAATGACTCCCACACAGCCACATTACCTGCAAAAACTCAACCACCTACAAAGTATTCTGACTCATGCCAGCTAGGAAACGCAAACTACAAAAGCTTTTTCTTTCGACCACTTGCTGTGTCTCACTCAAACACCCACCGATTGTAGCTCTGATAAGCGGCGAAGGGTCTCCGATGTTGTTGAGGCATTCTCGCTTGATGAAGTCAGCCACATTGGGAGGGAAGTTTTGATAGTGAGCCTTGACATTATTCTTCAGTATCAGTCCACTCAGAGAGCGAGTGGGCTCATCTGGAATAGAAGGGCAGCAGAGATGAATTAATATTCAAAAAAGGGAAGGAGGTTAGGTACAAAAATATTTGCTAAGGACCAGCAAATATCAACTGTTTTTAAGTAAATGAAGGTTATTCAGCAAGCAGTCTTCTTGTTTTTATGTGCACATACATACCCTCGGATTTGAGGCTTGTGAGGACAAAGATGAGATAGTTGTTGAAATCTGGAAACTGATTAAGTTGCTCCAGTTTCTGTAGGCTCTGTTAAGGGATTCAACCATCCAATCCATATATAAAATCTACAAAGTCTCATCACACACATTGTGTTTTATTCAGGTAGTGTAAATGAAAGCTGCCAAACACACATGCTTGATGCAAATTGCACGAAAACACACCCATTCCATTTTCGTTGTCATTCAGAGTCTCAATTTCTGATGGAGGAAGTAAAATCTTGAGCCACATTCTCTCACCCACACTATCAAACATACACACACACACACACACGCAGACAGACAAACAGATAAACAGATGTGAGGATACTTCTTGCACAGCTCTCTGTGTTGCTGTGTCTGGGGACTGGGAGTCCTTAAGGAGCTGAAGCACTTGCTGCAGACCCTGCTCATCTGGCTGCCACTCCATCCTATAACACGCACACACACACAACACACACTACCTGTTTATAAAGCATGTACTGCTCATATCGGTGTTTACATCCAGACAATCCCGCTTCTAACCTCAACACACCCTAAATTACAACTCCAGTCATGTGGTAGTAACGTAACCGGCTCAGTAACGAACACACCCCGCAAGCTGCCGTTACAAACAATGTGTCCCATAACTGCTGACCTCATATCGAGCTGATTCATGATTATAGACTAAATGCATTCATTAGAAATATTTGACTCCAATGTAACAAAACGCTGCACTAATGTTTACGGACGTTTTTTGGTTTCTGGCTATCTGGAAGTTATAAATATGTCCCTCCTAGGTCGCCCCTTGGTGTTGCACGAATAAAGGAGTAAGACCAAGAGCATGAATCGAGAGCTGACCAGTCTCTCCCACATGAGGCCCATACGGCACAGACGCTAATGTCTGGCTCATTTAGTTAGCATGCTAGTTAGCGCCGCTATGATACTTAGCTAGCCCCTCTCAGATTCTCACCCACAAAAACTGCACATCGCTATCTTACATTAAATATCACGCCAGCAGTTTGCGCTGTTAAAGTCATGTATGCGATCAAATCAAGCAACACGGCGCAAATGGAGTGCATTAGTATTCATAACAGAGCAAATCAACCCCCGGCAGCTACCAGTAGCTTGGCTAGCTAGCATCGTCCTGAAAGTACCGCGAAGACTTTACCTGCTCACTCCGGTGTGGTAGATCTATATTTCTATAGATAGTAGTGCAGTTACGCTGTAATAACTAACATTAAATAAAATATGACGGCGATCTGTGTAACTAAATACAAACTTATGTTCTCAGTAGATCTGTGTGGTTGCTATGCTAGCTGGTTTGTGACAGAGATTGCATGCCGTGCAATCAAGCCGGGTGATCGGTTTGATCACATTCGGCTTCCGTACTGGACGGAGTGTTGGGCAGTCAGGCTCCAGGGAGTTAAACAAGTGTTAGTTTGCCCTAATCTGATGGTTTGCTGGTCTGTTGGAAGTATTAAGTACACCGTGTAATCAATATATCTGTGTTGCAAACTTTTAATTCTGTGAACAGGCATGGTTTGTGTGAGCTGCAGATGTTATAGCATTAAACAAATAAATAACTGATCTACCTATACACGAAAGCTGAAATACCATTGTGAACTGATAGCATTATAACAAAATACAACAGAATACAACTGTGATGCTTGTTAAGCCAAAATGACACTGTCTCATTGTGATAGTTCAGCTTTGGTGGAAGTGGAGCTAAACACCTTGAACATCTATAAATCAACAACAAAACATCATTGTAAGCCTATTTTGAAGGTCTGTTTTGCTTGATTTCAGTGCTGCTCTGTTTATATATAAGGTGCACTCCTGTAGAAACCAGATGTAACTAACAGAATATCAAGGCACACCATGTACTCAGTCTCACCACTTCCTTCATTTCGTAATCTGAAATGTTTCTAAAATAACGTGTTGGGAAAGAAGAAGTATTCTAAGAGCCTGAAATATTATTTTACTATGATTGAGATGAGATTAAATACATTTATTTTTCCCTGAACTGAAAAAATATTTTGCAACTAAAACAGAAACATTCATAACAACTACACTAATCTTCATTAAATATATGTATCAATCTGTGTTAATCACAATAAACACATTTTGAACACATCCACTTTCCTATTTTGATAGTTCACGCTTGGATGGGGAGTTTAGTGGGCTGTGTAATTTGAAGTGCTTGAAGTGTGAAAAAAAAATAAGGAATCACATACAACAACAGCAAAAGCAACAACAACTCTTCATTAGGAGATTATGTATCTTTAAGAAAGTAGGTCATGTTTAGCACAGAGAGCTGATTTCACTCTTGCTACAGCCCCACTTGCAACAGGCATTCGATAGTCCAACCACTACATCCCGTCCTTTTCTATCTGCACTCCGTAGAGCCTCCAACACTTCCTCTGAGATTGGCGAACGAGCTGAGCGGCTAAATCCAACAGGCACAGATGCCACATCCAGAGTTTGATCTTTCCATGTCTGGGACTCTGCAGAAAATTGTTCACTGCTAAGTTGAGGAATGGGATTTGTGTTCCATGGGTCAAAGTCCTCTTCTCCAATAAGAGCTGATAAAAAGGAAGTGTCAGTCTATTAATATTACATTTTGGTCCAGGATAGTGTATAGTTTCACACACACAGACTTACCTGAATTTCCTATGCTTCTCCTCCAGCGAGAACCACCACAAGTAAAGATGACAGCTCGTATGAATTCCCTTCCACACAATTTGACCCCATAGAAAGTGGGGTGGTTGTCAATGGGGCGCACCCTGTCTACCAGGGCCACCAATAAACCCAGGGTCAAGAGTGCTGCCTTCCACATGGTGAGAGTTTAAAGACTGGAAATTGCTTCAGGTGTCTGTATAGTTTATGTTTCTTTCAGAGCAGGTCCCCAGCTTATATAGGCTTTAGCATCTGAGAGAAGGACCTCAGCTCACCTCCACTCTTCGCCATGTCCAGAGATAAGACCAGAGACCTTTAGGTACAACAATGCATCCAAAGAAAAATAAAAGTTATGATTGAGTAGTGAATGAATTCAGAGGTGATGTCAGCAAAGCTCCTGACTATCTAATCACCTGTGACCTTTTAGTGGCCTTTCTGTCTCTTACATCAGTAGGTTTGTGCTGTGTGTCAGAGGACTATCTGCTCTGCTGGCACTGGATCAGAGATCACTATCCATTCACACCAAGGTGAACTAGGGGGTATGTATGCGCTACAAGTGACACATCATATATACACAGTTCATAGAGATTTCTGAAGGCAGTGTCTGCAGTGACACAAATCAGATGTGAACTCCTGAATGTTGTAGAATCTGAATTATTTGTATGATAATACAGAGGGCTGAGAGATAAGCGACGGTAGAAACACTTTTCAATGAATGAAGTGACATTCCGTCATTTTCAGCCTATCGGCCTGACATTTTCTGTAATCAAAAAAGTAACATTAGAAGTGAGAATTCTGACGTCAGGCTCTGGCAAAAGTGACCGACAGGGACTGTCTTCCAATTAACAATCGATTATTTCACCGAGGCTGCAACCACCTCCCAGGTCAGCCAATCAGAATTTAGTATAGGGCGGGGCGATGACGGGAGGGTAGCAACAGTTGCCCCGGTGAAGGCAAGGCGCCATAGTCACGGTAGTCCTGGCGACAAGAACCAAGCAACGGGAGTCAACAACAACAACCAAAATCTATGGAAAAAAACTTTAACGACTAACAAGGACAATACTGGAATACACAAGAGGCGATAAAGTAAAAAATGTAACTATTGTTTTATTTATTTTTTTAATTATATATGTGTGCTTGTTTGTACAGTCGGCGTTAATGTGGAATTGGTCTAGCAGAGCGTGTCGGTGATGAAAGTCGTTGCTAGCTTCTTTCCAAACGCAGACCGTTGTTATGGCGATGTCAGATTTTTGATAAGAGCACAAGATGGCGGGTGTGTTGTACTGCCAGTCGTACTTTTTAGCTCATTTGTCAGAATGCCCAGAATGTTCGTTACAGTTTCGATTACTGTGAATCCACAGTGAGAAGTGTTTGCTGGCGTAGTCGTAGAAATACGGGCTATCCAACATGTGAAGCTAGCAACCAGCTAGCTTGCTTTAGCGTCACAAGTCAACGTGAGCTGCTAGCTGGCGAGGCTATCACTCTCGCTTTCTCAACTCACTTTTCGAGCAAGTAATGCAGAAGCAATACATATAAAAAAGCACATGGAACTGCCCTCAAAACTAAACCTGTTTGATTATAAACAGTGAGAGGTCGGTCTAGGATGTTTAATAGTTTTTTGGGACTTTGAAAAAGTTTTTGGTCTGACATTGAATTGGGGCACGTCACACCGTGTGCCGGATGGTCATCTGATTGTCTTGTTTGCTGTGTTGGTTTAGCATTACGCAGGAGTGGCTTACTTTCCAGTGGGATGGCCTACAATCCTGACTGATATTAGGTACAAAGATTTAATATTTCCAGGTAGTAGATCTTTGGCACGCCATGGTTGTATATTATTTTGAGTTAATCACTTAGCCATTTTATTTCACTTGAAGTATATTGTTCATGCTGAATTAACCTTATTTCTCAAATATGACTGAAATTAAACACATTGTTTTATTTATTGTGATTAAATCGTGCTATGGTTCATTCTGGATGACACAGGAAAGGCTCTAGACTACTGCTTAGTCTCAGACAAAAGCCCTACTTCCTCCTTTGGTTTATGTTCCATACACACATGCCAAAACATGTGTGAGCACATACACACTAGTTTTATCTGGCTAAAACCTAGAACGATGACATAATATACAACCAAACGTGTTTCTGTGTGTTTGTAGCACTTTCATTAATGAGTGATGTCTCTTTTATCCACAGTATTGGTGCCTCAAAGCATTGGTTGCCATGGCAACTTCTGGATACTCTGGGGACCTTCGGCCTCAGCAGACCAACCCAGTAACCATAGCAACACCTGCTGACACCACACCTTCATCTGCAAAGACAGCACACTTCCTGTCTGAGATTCCACCGACCTCTGGAACCATCGCAACAGCTAACCAATCAGCCACTGCTTCAAAAACAGGACAGGATGCGCTTTGTTCTCAAGCACCACCTACTCAGGCACAGAGCCAGAAGGCAGTGGTTCTGACCACTCCTACGCAACACTATGTAACCCCTGAAATCCAGCACTCTGCGGTCCAGAAGAGTAATGGTCAGAGCAGCTCGCCACAGTACATCATAGTAACTGTTACAGGTGAGAGACTCAGAAAGGACTGACAAGATACCTGCATAATGCATGATTTGTACACACATATGATATGCACTTAAGCAGCTGGCAGGGATAATATGGCATAAAAGCATCCCTCAGTTTGTCCCACTAATTTGCTTTTTCCCTGTGTGCTCTAAATTTTAAATGAAACATCTTTGGGCTTTACTCTGATGATTGGACAAAATAAGCAGCATGACAATATCACCAATGAACAAGTTTGACAGTGTCATCATGGGTATTTGAAATGTGTTTTTAGACATTTTACAGACCGCATCATTAATCATTTTTACTCGACAAATTGATCACCAAAATTTTCTTTATCCCAGTTTTCGCTTCCCCATCAACATTTTAACAGTAACTAACAGTAAGATGTCTGAGACTGAGAAGAAATCTGTGTATATTTAGGACATCAATAACTATAGTCCTAGTGGGCACCAGAACATTGGTTCAGTAGTTTCAACAGACCTTTGAGTAATAATTTGACTGAATTTGTGTAAGATGTATGTATTTGTTATTATTTTGTAGATATCTAAATGCAACCAGGACCACTGAGGTAGTTTTCCTGTCTGGTTGGGTAGTGCATATATTATGAGGACAAAATAAGCTGATGGAACTGGTTGCTAGGCTGCATAGTCTCCATCATGGGAGTGTGGATGACTGATAGATGGAACCCAGTTTTTCTTTTACCCAGCTGCTTTTGCTGTTCTAGAGAGAGATGGTGGCATAATGATGTTTTGTTATTATATTAGATCAACATTGGCTTAAAGACAATTAGATAAGCCAGTACTTATGGTAGATAATGTAATGTATATTTAAATGGCTTGAGACATTTTCCAGATATTAATTGAAATTAATTTATGGCATGGCTTTTTAAAAAATGTATCCTAATGTTTCCTAGGAAACTAATAGATATTTTAAAATATGCTGTTAACTAATGGAAATGAAAAAGAATCACCCCCAACAATGTCCATCAGTATGTTTATTTTAGGGTCATCTATTCATAGATCTTTTTGCCTGCTAGTATCAAGTAACACTGTGCACTCTCACCCAGAGTGAGAGTCACAGGCTCAAGGCTTGTCTCATTCTCATGGAGCAGACCTGCTTAGTTAGCTGAGTAGCTGCTTTTTAAAAATTCCCTCATACCTAAAATATGGACTGCAGTGAAAGAGCTGGGTTTTGCTCAGAACAATTGTGCAGCTAATTTAATCCTGGTTCATGACAAATGAACCTGGGGTAAACACTGCATGCAAAGAAGGAAAAGACATGCAGCCAGAATTGTTACACTGTATAATATTGCAGGTTTTTTGTCACTCTTCCTCATATCCCTGAACAGTTCTTTTGTGGCATGTCCCTGTTTCTATATGCTATTGTATTAGTTTATTGTATATGTTTTGTGTTTAGGTGATGCCATAGATAATAATCAATAAATCAATGAAAGAAAGTGACTGAAAAGTAATAGACAAATTTTGTGCCAATGAACTAATCAATTAATCAACTACAGCATGTCTGTGATTCAGAAGTGCTAGGTCTGACCTACTCACAGACCACCCCACAGATTCTTCAAGATATTTTACTTTTCAGTTAAAAGACTGCTTCGTTTCTAATTCTCATACTCCATATTTAAAATGGCAGAAATGCCTTCCTCAACAACCAGATAGAACTGTATGCATGCCGATTGCAAAGTTACACTCACCAAGATTGGATAAACCTGGTCAACTTAAACAAAGCTTTGGTCCACACTGGCTTACACAGAGCAATGTCGGTTTCATTACTTTGTTTAGCCAGAAATCGCTGAATCCAGAATTTAATGGCATTCTAAAGTAAAATGATAACTGGTTGGGCATTTGACAAGCACATAGCCTGTGGCAAAATTCATGTCACCTCTACAAAATAAATATTCACTGTTCTTTGTTCTTGAGAAACATTGAGGAACATTCCTGTGGGGAGTTTTTTTGTATAAACATTTAACCTGGAAATGCAGCACAGTGGGAGTAGGACACTGCAAAACGTGTTTCATCACCTGAAGGTATATAAAAGTGAATTGTATAATTGAATTACCTTTTCTTCCACCCATCACCCACTACCCTCCTCCTCTGTTTTCTGCCTCTTTCCTTCATCCCTCATGTGTGTCTCATTTCTCTCTCTCATCTGATCTGCATGTTTACACGATGGAGGGATTTCTTTCTCCATCTGGGGAGATTAGCTGTCCAAGGCTGTCCTTCTGCATGCAAGATATAAGGATGAACGGACAGTTGGACAGACACACTCTTCCTCCTCTTCACTATCATTCTCTCCTCAGTTGAGCAAAAGCAGAAACTTAGTTGCAGGATGTTCTGCGGTGGCTGTTATTACGATTTGGAAGCAGTGTGTCGTGAGTACTGACTTGTGGTGACGGTTACAGGCTTTTGTGTTTGAGTTTTATTTGATCATCTGATGCAACTTCTCTCCCTCATTATCCATGTCCCATCCCTAGAGGGTTCTGTTCACTCCAATGACAGCCTGTCAGACTCCAGCCCGCCTGCTCCTGGTGTACCTACTCAGGTGGTCCAACCAGTGCAGACCACCCCTCAGGTAAGACTCTCATATACCCTATACCCAAATCCCCTGAATCTGTCACTTGACCATGTAGGAGCAGGCTACACAAAGGGTTGAGTGTGAGTAAAATTTTATCCAACACTGTGGCTTTACTCACCAGCAGAGGTCAGTGTTGCAAGCGGTGTCACAGGCAGCCAAGCGGATTCAGACAGGCCACATCAGAAACCTACAGTCTGTGCACATTAACCAGGAGGTAAACAGACATACACAAGGCATTTCATCTTAGCATGTAAGAGAATAGACAATGAATATATACAGTTCAAGTGTAGCGATAATGCCATGTGTACATTACTAACAGTTTTGTCAAGTGATACACTCAAGGGCAAATTAGAAGGCTGTTGGAGAGAAAGTCATTTGCCTTGCATGTTGCTTGTGAGAGAACAGAGCAGTCTCCATGTCTGTCAGTCTTCCTTTTTTAGTCTTTCATCCCTCACTCTCACTGCAGGACTATTTGGGATATGCTTGAACACTGTACTGTCATGCCAAACCACTTATATTAATCTTTAACCACAAATTATAACCCTGCTTCTCCTTTGTTTTTCCCCAATTGTGTTCCTTAATACCTATGTTTAAACTATCATAGCTACTAAGGAATGTGGTGAACAAATGGCTTTCATGTACAAATACCGTAATGATGGCAGCCTGTTTCAGAAGTTGTCTGCACGGCCCCTCCTCTGAACAAAAACACTTTTGATCCAGTTACTTAGCATGCTACACTTTTCCACTGCTCTTACAAGCTAGGTGTTAGTTTGGTTAAGACTTCAGTTTAAAGCTGCTGTAATGTGGATCATTGGATCAAATGACCAGGTGTAATGTTGGGGTTTGTTTATAGTGATGAACCCATTGAGAATTATCCCCAAAATCTGCCAGTTCCCTCACTTCTGCAGCTTTACTGTTTTGGTTGACTCTCACTGAGCTGATCCACACAGCAGGCTGAAAGTAGAGCACAATGACTATTGGGCTTGGGTTCATCTCCTCAGGAACAGGATTCCAAATGAATGCTAACATTGCTCCATTTCTGCTGAGTGTGTAAATCGACAATTGTTTGCTAACAAGTTTGCTGTATCATAATGTAATAATATATTGATACTGTGTTTACAGCTTGTTGTGCTGCCTCCCAGCAGCCAAAAATAAATCAGTAACCACAGTTTCCTCTTTGTTTGTTATTCAGGTGGAGCATGTGTACTCTGGCCAGGTGCAGTATGTGGATGGAGCAGGAGAACCAACTTTCACCCCATCCACCATGTGAGTAGCGAGGATCCTGCTTGCATATGTTCTGTGCATGTTGTATATCTTATAGACATAAACATAAGTCACACACATCTTGATACGTCACAGGACTGTTCCTATTCAGCACTCATACGTTCCTCTGTGTCTTTGTGTGTGTCTTTTCTTGTCCAGTCGATCAAGCAACTACCCTTTCTCCGACTCACCCCTCTACTCTCAGACCCCTCCCACCTCCTCCTCCTACTATGAGGGCACGCCCAGCACTGAGTCAGACATCACTAGCTCTGTGACCTCGCAGCCAGTTTCTGTGGCAACTGGAGGAGCCAATAGCGGGACAGCTGCTGCAGGTGGACCAGGCTATGTTATTCAGGGAGGTTATGTGTTAGGGGGAGGAGCAGCATCAGCAGCAGGAGGAGGAGGACAGAGTTACTCTAGCCCTAACTCTCGTGCCCCACCTGCTACTGTGAGTACTAAAGTTGTGATAAATGTATTTGGTTATAATTTATGACATTAAGGTTCATGAAATTTGAATTCTGTGATCATCCACCATACCTAGGTGCAGTGGCTATGTGATAACTACGAGGGGGCGGAGGGGGTGAGTTTACCTCGCTGCACCCTCTACTACCACTACCTGCTGCACTGTCAGGAACAGAAACTAGAGCCTGTTAATGCTGCATCTTTTGGCAAACTCATCAGGTCTGTCTTCATGGGGCTGCGTACGCGAAGATTAGGCACCAGGTATCTACGTATAGAAATATATATATATATATATATATACCAAACACAAACAGTACCTTGATTCTGCTGCAGCGGTATCTAAGGCCATTCGTGCAACTTTTTCAGAGGGAACTCTAAGTACCACTACTATGGTTTGAGGATCAAATCTGGGTCCCCTCTGCTCAGACTGATGGATGAACAACAGCATATGGCGATGAGGCAGCAGCCTTTCTCACAGAAAAACAGGTATCCATCCATACATCATGGATATCTACTTCAGTGTAATAATACATTTTAGCATTACTTTATTTCTTGTGAAAACAGTATGAAATCATAACACTCTAAAAGGCTTATTCTCTGCATTTATATGATTGCATTTATTTGTTTGCAGGCTCAGTGAAGTAGGGCTGCATAACACATGCATCATAAGCAGTCACACATCAGCCATGCACATTATAAGTGAACAGGGCATTCAGTGCATCTTTGTAGTAAAAGTATATACTGTTACTTGCTTGATTTTATTGTGTCCTGTTTTTTCAAGAGCTTCAATTACAACATTAAACATAACCCGTGTCTGCCTGTCTCCCTGAATGATGGACACTGTCCAACAGGATAAAACCAGTTCAGAAGTCACAGGGGATCACCAATGGAACGCCAGGTGGGACAAATCAACAGCAGGCGGCAGCACTCTGTGATATTTCAGCCCAGGTGCAGCACTATCAGCAGTTTCTGGGTGAGGAATACCTGTACCATCCATAATTATTACCACTGTTGTATAGCATCAGTCTCTTATTTTATGATTTCACTGAAAAGAAATTAACAGGCTTTCCTGATGCGATGTTGCTCATGATCTGGCGTAAAGGTGGTGTGATGAATATATGGGTCTGACATGTGAGGCTGAAGAACTTGTTTGTCTCTTCTCTGTATGTGCTGGATCTTGTGTAGAGGCAGCACACCCGCTTCCAGACTTTGTAGACATTGATCTGCAAGATCGAACTCTGCCTGATGGGATCCTCCTTGAACACCTCAAGGCCTTTCAGACTCTTTACAGGGAACACTGTGAGGTAGGCAGCTGTGAATCCTTATATCAGATCAAAACATCAACTGTCATGGCTGTATGCTTGTTTTTATTGTATTATCTTTCTATATAGTTTTAGGACAGTTTGTGACTTCATAAGTTAGATGTTTTTTATACACTCTGCACTCTGTCATATACCTTTCTGCAGTTACTGCTAAAATTATGTTTCAATAACATTCACTGACTTATGTCTAAAGGTACAATGGACTTACTGTTTAGCACATAATGACTTAAGCTCTAATAGGATGTCGAGCTGAAAACAACAAGCAGAAAAAAAGTATTTATTCCCAACAGGCCATTCTGGACGTGATGGTCAACCTTCAGTTCACTCTTGTGGAGACACTGTGGAAATCCTTTTGGAGGTTCAGCCAAAGTAACGACACAGAATCACTCAACCTGTAAGTATCACAAACACAAACAATCTTATAAAAGAAATAAAAACACAGATCCCCATCCACTGCTACAACTCCGTCCACCAGGCACAATGAGTCTGAGAAGCGCCTGCCCAAATCATGTCTGGTGGTGCTGTGTAAGTTTGAGCCAGTGCTACACTGGACGAGAGAGTGTGACAACCTGCTCTACCAGACTCTGGTGGAGATCCTCATCCCTGATGTCCTGAGACCCATCCCTAGTAAGTTAGCAAGACCTATAAGAGACTTGTATAGAGTAGAAGGAAAAATTATTGATTTGTCTACGATGCAATACAAAGCATATCCAGGGTTTTTAATTTATATTAAATAAACTATATAAAATGAAGAAAATTCAAAGCCTTTAAAATGTATGAAAACTTAAGAGTATATTCTGAATGTCTATAATTTCTTGAAATTGATGAATATGCAACATTGTAGTATAAAAAAAGATGAGGAACCATTGCTTTTAATATAAAACTCAAAGTAAGTTAACCCCCTTCCTATCTTATTTCACCACCAAACTTACTTCAGGTGCCTTAACTCAGGCCATCCGTAACTTTGCCAAGAATCTGGAGACTTGGCTGACAGGTGCCATGATGAACATCCCAGAGGAGATGGTTCGCATAAAGGTATTTGTATGTTTGTAGACCGATTAGGTATCAGGACAAACCTCTGCATCCTGTTTTTTTTTTTAAGCTATTTCCAACTCTAGATCTAGCTGACTCTGCCTTTTTATTGACATGTTAGTATGGCTTTCTTCACTGTCCCCATTCCTTCAGGCGGTATGTGTAGGCTCCTTTTCTCAGACACTGCGTCGCTACACCAGCCTGAACCACTTGGCACAGGCAGCTCGCGCTGTCCTCCAGAATTCAGCCCAGATCAACCAGATGCTTTCTGATCTCAACCGGGTTGACTTCACTAATGTACAGGTTTGTACTACAAATGTTCTCCCATCTATTGTTTTCCCGAGTTGATGTTAAAGGGAAAGAGAGCAGAACCCTGACACTCCCCACCCCTGGCCCTCTTAGGAGCAGGCATCCTGGGTATGTCAGTGTGAAGACCGTGTGGTCCAGAGGCTGGAGCAAAACTTTAAAATGACTCTACAGCAGCAAAACTCTCTGGAGCAGTGGGCTACCTGGTTGGATGGCGTTGTCTCCCAGGTCCTAAAGCCCTATGAGCACAACCCTGCAGCCTTACCAAAAGCTGCAAAGGTCTTTCTGCTCAACTGGTCCTTTTATAGGTGAGGAAAAGGGAAAAGAAACATGTAAGAATGTAGCACCAAGTGAAAAATTTGGTTTCCTGTTTAAAGATAAATCTGCTTTCTCACCAGTTCTATGGTAATCCGGGACCTGACTCTGCGCAGCGCTGCCAGTTTTGGTTCCTTTCACCTGATTCGCTTGCTGTATGATGAGTATATGTACTACCTGATAGAGCACAAGGTGGCCCAGGCTAAAAGAGAGACACCCATCGCAGTCATGGGAGAAGTAGGTTTCTGCATGTGCAGTCACTCAGTGCAGTTGTCATTTGATGATCGATGGTTATACTGGTCCAATCCTTACTCTCTTGCAGTTTGCCAGTACTGTCAAGAACCGAATCTCTTCAGACCTGGAGAAAGGTAAATTTAATATGCTTCTCATCACAGATATACAGAACTTCAAGTTCACTTATAAAATCATTTGTTACCGCCCTTTCTCCATCAGAAGAAGAGGAGGATGATGATGAAGAGGAAAGCGATGAGGAGAGCGGAGATCTCGTGCTGCAGTCCAGTTCCCTGAGCACAGTGGATGAGAAGGAGTCGATGGAACCGCTTGCCAAGCAGCCCAGAACAAGTTTGAATCTGCACACACTTACTGAGGCCCACAGCACATCACCTTAGCTACTCACCTGCAGAATGAATACATAACACTGCAAACTCCTTCGATCTAAGTTTAACATCATGCCATCCCATTCTTTCACTTCATGTACACTTCTGATTTGCAAACAGACGAAGGTTGATGTCAAGTGTGTGATCATCTGTTGTGTGTGCAAGCATGTGAGCAAGTGGGAGAACACTTTTGTATTCTGTACTTTAGTGCTGCCATTCTTTTTCTTTGCCTTCATCTGATCATTTGTAACCTTTCCCTTTTTCCCTGTGTATCCAGTCAGTCACTGTCAGTTGCCACTCCTATCCAGCTAAGCTATACACTATACATTTTCTCAATCCCCTCGTGCCCTGCCTTAAACACTGACCCGATTGCTGTGGAGAGAAGTCTCTAGTGTTCTTTATTTTCCTCTAAGCTCAAAAATCTCTTACATTGCCTTTGAAGCAATGACTATGCAGGAGAGCTGGACTTTAATTAGTGGCACTGTCTGCATTTTTTAGTCTAAGAGTAGCATCTGAAATCATTCTGCAATGTGAATTTTATTAGCACATGGATACATTTACAGCTATTTGTGAATGCCATATTTTACTTTTTATGTTGTTATTAATTTGGCCAACTAACTGATAACCTGTGCCTTTGAGAGATTTCTACCCTGAAAACGCTTGTATTTGATATATTCTTTATTAGTGGAATAATAAATGAAGGTCCTGTGAAGTAGTCTTGGTGTTGTTAAACCTTTGCTAGCTGTAAAAAAAACAAAAAAAGATTGACATTCAAGCCTTGTGGTAAGCCCACCCAGTTTGCTGTTCATCCATCCTTTTACCCATTTATCATCCATTCATTCTTTCAAGGTAATCTGTTTTTATAAATACACAAATCTACTACACTGTATCCAACATTTGTACCAGCTACAGCTATCTCAAAGTTTTTGCAGTGTAAAGGTAGATTTTTATTTTCTGGGTATCTATGTTGAGTATACTGTAGAGGACCTATATTGTGTACTTTCTGTGAACACCATCGTATATCCAAAGTATTTGTATGTTTAACCATTATTGCCTTAAGAGATATGTTGTGGTATGTCCACCATCCAGAGTATTGAGCTATATTTTTCTTGTGATGATGGACCAAGCATGTGTGGTGAGTTTCTAGGGGAAGCACAGCAGCTTCTCACACAGCATGAACACATACTAAGTGTTGGACCTTGTACTGAAAGGCAAAGGGGGAAAAAATGGATGGTGATGTCTTTCAGGATGATCTAACTACCAAGATGTCACCAAAGAACACTATATAGAAAAAAGGGTATATTTACATTTATTCATATGGTGAGGGCAGAAGTCAAAATGACATGAAAAACAAAATCAACTGCTGAGATGTCCCAATTATATAAATTGCCACTTGGATTCTGTCCCAGCTTGTGCTGCTGATCCTTTTCTAAATGAGGTCCTCTTGATGTTATTCTGAAGACCTTTGTACTGAAATCTGTGATCATTTGTAGCTTTATTCTCACTGTTAACTAAAAGAATGTGATTGCTCTCAATACTTGTGCAACTTTTTTTTTTTTTTGGCTTGGGGCCTTTTAGAGGTGGATATTCCGGCAATGTAATATTGTACTTCCACAAAGATGGGAAACTTGTAAAAGATAGATTTGAGATAAAATTATCCAGTATTTTGCAAATAAAACATCACCCAGTATTGCCAGTAAGCATAACAGGCAAGACAACACAATTTAGACCTGGAGTTTCACTGACCCCAGACAACCAATAAGCTGAAAGCATCGCTGAATAGGACTTTTGTCTGAAAGGTGATTTAACACATAAGCACCTATTAAGCATTTAGACAATACACTATTGGCAAATCTGCAGTGCGATGTAAAACACTGCTAGATGACATTTAAACCAATCACCCACAAAAAATCCACTGAAGATTTTATTTTTAACAAAAATATCCCAAAAGAATGAAGTCTTACTTCCATCTCAGGAAACATAACATGTCAACCAGCTGAGTAGGTAACTCCAACAACTCTACTTCTATGACGAAGGTTTAAAAACACATTAAGTGATGCAGTGATGTAGTTCTGGTTTCACTTTGTCTCAGTTTAAATACTGTGGCCTTATCAATGAATATAGTGAGACTGAACTGGTCCAGGCAAGTGAGGAAACAATATGTTCAGAAGCAGCAAAATCTCAAATTTACATACACATTAAACATGCATACACACCCACTCTCTCTTTCTCACTCACACACACACACTTACTCTGTGTGAATGCACCTTGTCACATTGCACAGGTGCAGACAATACATACATTCAATTCCTGACACACAAACAGAAAATAACAGTACGTCTTCAGTATTTAAAAAAAAAAAAAAAAAAAAAGGGGTAAAAACTAAAACTTCATTTAGTCCAGCTCTTGCATGTGTTGGTTTCAATAATACAGTACACATTAAAAAAAGACTAAAGTAGTAACCTGATTAAACACAGATCACCTTAAAATTCAACTTGACAGTTTCATCTAGGACCGCCCATCCTTCAGTTTCAAACTGACACGTGTTTTATCTACATGTTACCAAGTGCACTGTATGTGTGCCGTTTTGCTCCTTGCTGCCATGTTGATGTGTATGTGTGTGCTTCTGTTTCTGTTACTTTGTGACCCTTTTTGTTCTTCATAATACAATCCAGGTACATCGGTCACTGTCTGCCAACACTTGCAGAGACGAGCCTAAGGGAGAGAAGACAAGTGAGATTTGATTTCAAACGCTTATCTACACAAGTGCACAAATCAAAAAACAAGCTGCAAGGACTCTGAAACTTATACCAATGCCTGGGACCATTGTCCAGAAATACACAATGTAACCTAAAAGACAGCCAGTGCTAAACTTTCTTTTGGCAGGTCCTGTGAAGTCCACACTGTACTAATGATCTTGGACATCTGAATATTTTTACAGATTTGTGTTGAAGTCTGTGTTAAATATCAGACGCTGGTATGGGCATGTAACTCACCTTTGTGCAAAGCCTCATTGGTCATGCGATTGATATAGCGGGAGCTGCTCTCGGGAACCAGCCACTTCATCACCGTGTTCACACAGGACTTCCTGTAAGAACTCCACACACTCCCACTGACAAGACACAATCATCCCATTTACAACCACATAATTAAGCTCAGCTCCACATGTACCAGGCAGACTGGCAGGAGTGTTAGAGAGGGAATGGC
Source organism: Mastacembelus armatus (assembly GCF_900324485.2). NCBI lineage: Eukaryota > Metazoa > Chordata > Actinopteri > Synbranchiformes > Mastacembelidae > Mastacembelus > Mastacembelus armatus. The sequence continues at coordinate 19,240,997 of NC_046633.1, read as the reverse complement.
AGTGGCTCACCTGGTCTGACCTTTGACCTCTGTCAGGTCACCAACACCCACAGTACAACACACACCCGTGTTTAGGTCCCAGCTAACTTGCAGGTTGGAATGGTATGTGTTTGGCCTGTGAATATACATAAAAATAAAAATAATAAACCAAAAACTAAACAGCTGCCTGATAAAATGTTATGATTGATGCTGACAAGTAATTCAGCAACAGATAAGAGATTCAGGGGTGATGGAATATTTGGGCTCATTAGGACTTGGTTAAACAGCAGAGGAAGACAAATACCTGCATTGCTCCTCATCTGAGTTGGAGAAGGCCAATAATAGCAGACCAATGTTGATCATCACGGTGTTGGTCTCTGGACACACCTGATACAAATCAAACACGCATTTTATTCTTCAGGTTGATTTGTTCTTCCGCATAACCACAACACCCAGAAACACAGCAGTACCGTGTGTGTGTGTGTGTGTGTGCAATTACTGACTTCTAATATCACAACATCGTAGTCACTGAAGGAGCAGAACTGAGGGGCCCAGGCAGCATCGCTCCTGATCACCTCATTGATAAGATACTCAAAGTCTAGAGTCAACTGCTCCACACACACGCTCTGCAAGAAAGAAAACATAAATTAAATTTCTGTCTGCACAGATGGTGTCGCAAGAGCAGAGGCTCTGATGATTTATGTGTGTCTACACAGGAGGCATCCAACACAACACTGAGTTAAAGGCCAGGAGTGTTTTGGCAGTGATCAGTCTAATACATAATCACTGTAGTTACACACAGTAAAATAGACACGAAGTGTAAAAATACTATTTGGACGCATTTACGGGAACAAAACAAGAGTTGTTAACGTGGCCTCTGCAGAAAGCTCGACTGATTCGAACAAAATATGGGCTGCTGAGAGACACAGCAGAAACACCTTCTGTGTAGACATGGCATACAGAAAACACTCAGTAGCAAGAAAAAGCACACAATGAATCAGTCAGACTTACAGGTGCAACATTAATAGCCATCATTCTTATCACAATAATAAAGGTTTCTATAATATAAGTTGCTTGTTATTTTGTATTATTTTGGAGTTAATAAGAAAGCCTTCACATGGAAACAGATGCAGTCAACCCATTCAGCAAACAAGGACTGTCAACAAAATAAACTGCACGAAAAAAATGATATTTACCTTTAAATTGCAAAATCAGTAATTTATAAAACAGTGGGAAAAAATATCAGATGTAAGCCATTATATGTCTCATTATATGACCCCTTCTTTTTGTAACTATTTGTAAAAACTCTACTAAAGGCTTTTAGGAATATGGAAGCACACTGACATAAATACCTTCCACTGTGGCTACTGATTACAGTATTTCAAGGACAAGTAGTAAAACTGTATATATATATATAAAATTTAATGAAATTTAGAGCCACAGTTACATTGGCACATGCACACACCTGTCCATTGTGTGGCCCAGTGACAAGCTGCAGGTTCCGTCCTTTTAGGTCAGTGACTGTGAAAGGAAGCTGAACCTTATCATCTTCATACCCTAGAGATGGAAACAGAGGGGAAAATGTTGGTCAACTTCAGATTTGACCAGACAAAAGTTGTTTTTTTTTTTTTCAAAAACTCTTTGTCCTTTGTCTCTCACCTCCTGTACCTCCTGTATTCGGCTCTGCTGCCCCTGGCTGCTGGAGGCAGTACTGCAGGCGTGAGTAGTTTACATACCCAGGCTCACTGGGACCAGCCTCGTGGGATGAGAATGGGGTTGGAGGGGATGAAGGTGATGACGAAGATGATTCAGGAGACATCACTTGTTCTGGGCACTGTTGCAACCTCTGGCTTACACCTGATGTTGATGCTTGTGATAAACTAGTCCGTCTCTCCTCTCTTCTCTCTACATTCATACCTTTATCTCCTGGTATCTGTGCTACCTCTTTATCCCCTCCATCAACTGTTCTCCTCTCTTGCTGGCCTTCAGTTTCTTTTCCTCCTCCTCCTCCCTGGGCCCGCCTGAAGAGGTCCGCTGCAAACTCCCGGGCTTTCACAGCTGCCTGTGACTGGCTAGGAGATGAGGGGATTGGAGCAGGCCTGCTAGGCGGCAATCGGCTTTCGGGAGATCCCTGAGGTAGTGAGGAAGAAGAGGCTAAGGAGGTGGAGGACAGGGATGAGGAGACTTGACTTGACAGAGCTGCTCGCCTTGTGTAGAGGATCTGCGACGACTGACCCTGCTTACCTGCAACAGACATATTTTCAAGAGAGAACTTTAAAAAAAAAACCAAAAAAAAAAAAAAAAAACCCTCACATTGCGACGACTGAAGATCTGCCAGAAAATTTGCCACTCTCACAGAAGTAAATTAACAGGGATGCCGCTGAGCATCAGGAATAACACTGATCGTTTCACAAGACAACAATTTTGACAGCTTGTAAACATATTAGACTTACAACATATATATCCACTGCTTTACTGCTCAGAGCAGTAGTACCCAAACTCTTTCTGCTGCCCCTCCCCCCTTTTCAGATAATATTGCCATGCCCCCCAACCCAGCCCCTCAGGTTGCCACAATACATCGGCTAGCAAATGAAAATTTCCATGCTTTTGCCTGACTGCTTTCCCTCATCTCAACTAATTGAGTTCATTTTGCACCTTTCACAATGTCCTATCAATCCATCGTCATGATGTGCACCTAATAAAGTTTTGTATATTGCTCAGTCTGACTGTAGGCAGAAAAAAAAGACAAGCACTGACAAATGATTTATGTTATTATGCTATAGCTATAGATGCTGTATATGTGTGTTACCTGGGCAAAGTGAGATGCCACAGGCCACCAGAGAGTAGCTAGTGTTTAACAAGATGACCTGGTCCTTCTTCAGCTGGAAAGCTGGCTGGAAAGTGGGGAATGGGTACACCACCTGGTACCTGCTGTTGAGCACATAGCCATGCTCCAAGCACTCACCACTCCCTGTGGAGAGACCAAGATGTCAGAAGAGAGCAAGTGGGAGGCAGTGATGTTAGTATGTATTTGTGTGTGTGCGTACCTGTGCGGATGGTAGTTGCTGAGGGAAGCGGGCAGCAGTGAGAGCAAGGTTTAGGAGGAGGCATGGAAGCAACAGTTATGTAGATGTCTCTGTTGTTTTCATCACTCATCATCAAGTTCATCAGAACAGAACTTGAACTACGTGTACTGGTAGCCAGAAACACATATACAGAATAACTTATTATAACCTTTACATTGCAGATACACAATTGTGGCCAGCTCCATAAGGCTGTTGATCAGTGTGTTTATTATTCCTTACTTAAAGCCAAAGATGACAATTTTGGAGTGGTCATTTGGCCACTCACACACAGTCAGGTACAAGTCACTGTAGATTTCCTCGCCTGCGAACAGACGCACATGATGGACCTAAAGATATAAAGCAAATATGAGACAACTGACAAGATAAACATTCATTCAATTGACTTATCAAAGCTCTCCAGTTACAATTCTCTCAACAGTACATGGTACTGCATTATTTGTCTGCTTGTGATGCTCCTGGGTAGAACACACTGAGGAGTAACTTTTCTTTTCTTTTTTTTTTTTACCTGTTTGAGTCTACTGTGCAGATTAAACTCCCACCAATAGAGGTGGTAGGTGTAGAAGGAGAAATCATCATCTTCTCCACAGTCACTGGTGTAGGACAGAACATAACGCCCGCATTTGGTGAAGCCAAGGAAAATATGTCTGGAACCACAAAAGGGACAGAGTGTGGACCACTGTGATACATGTCTTGGCCAGGACAATATAACACTGAGATGCCAAATCAATATTGCTGCTCATACTGACACTATAAAGCAGATCAGATATCGGGCAGGATGCGACAAATCCATAGAGCAGTTTTAGAACAATGCCATTATAAAATTGTTTCCACTATCAATTTTGAGAGGCTGACAGTGAAGTTTTTAGTGCCACAGTAATTTGTGGCCTCGTGCTGTATAATACATAGGAATTGTTTTAATGCAGTGAGGTATGCAGTTTCCAACTAGGAAAACAAGAGTGTTGGTATCAGATCTGTACTCTATCATGTGATGTAATATGTACTTGGCAAAAGAAATATGCATCAGTGCATCTCTACTACTAGGATCAGAAATAGATAAGAGCATCAACAGCTCTGATTCATAACATTAAAGCCATGGTGGTTTCCTTCTCTTTGAAATGCACCATCCCAATACAGTGGGAGGTGAGGCTGTACATGCATCAAACACATAGAATAAACAGACTGACCCTGCTCTCAGGAACTCCTCGCTGACAATGTTTTTTAATGGGACACACACTCGAGGTGGGAGCTTCCTGAAGAGCCGCTGAGAAAACTGTCCTGATAGCTGGAGAGAGCAGAGACAGCTTACACAGATAACACACATATATATATAGAGAGAGAGATAGAGGCAGCAACACGAAGCATAGAAATGTGTGTAACAGATATGCAATGATTCTTTCAGGCGTGGTGGCTTCGGGTACAGACTACACAGTGAAGTTAAAGCTTCATTTAATCCTAGGAGCAGTATTACTCGAGGACACATGAAGTATTGTGGCTCACATTGCGTGTGAGGGCGGGGGTTGCATTTACGAGATAAGGCCGACTAAGCTTTAAAAATATAAGCTAGCAAGCCTTTACCATAGGCTTTAATGGTTAGCATGCTAACACTGTTCAGTTACATTGGATTAGCGTTTAAGGCGTCAATAAGCCGATAAGACAGAGATGAACATGGCTAAAGATGAGCAAAACACTGTATTCATACTTTATAGCGTTAGCTAATAAGTCAGCTGCCAGCCATTAGCTGATAGTTCACGCTAGCCGGCGAGCTAGTTAGCAACTAGCCTTTAGCCTGAGAAGCTCCAGCAAAGGAGTCTCTCTGAATTAATGCCGCAATTTCTGAGACACTTTTTGCCTTTCAACTGGTGCGTTTTGATGGTTCCTGCCTACCTTCCCACGCATGAGTAGCTTCACGACATGGTCTTTGTGCTTTCTTTGAGTTTTCTGTTTGTTGTCGTCCTTCTCTGATTTCGAGCTGGGCGCCATCTCTCACTGAACTGTGGTCCCTCGGTGCGTCCAGGGCCGCGCGGATTGGTCCAACGGCTGCACGTGACTGCCCTCACTCGCTGGTGGACACATCCGTCAAAATCCAAACAAAAGGTAGGGCTCGGCCATTGACGGTCTATGGTATGTGCATATCTACAGTATACATACACACACACACTATACTGTAGGAAAAAGATATATATATGCATACAGTATAGTATAGAGCTGAAATGTGAAACCAGTCCAAGCCTTTTCATTTGACATGAGTTTAGCATGAGGTTCAAACACAGTGGTGCTGAAGGCCACATGAGACACATAATTTGAATGTTTTTATTTGAAGTATTTAAAAACAAGCTGTAAAAAAATATTAACAAAAATCAGCTCACAATAACAGAACCTATTGGGAACAACCAAAAAAATCTTCCAACACTGAATTTGTAGAAATTAAACAGAGGGCAGTCAAGCACACAAACACATACATACACACACAAACAGCCTACATACTGTAGGACAGTTGGTGCCTTATTACTGCTAACTTACACACACTTTTTTGTTCAGTAGCATACACTGTATACAGACACACAACCCCCTTCAGGAAAATAATTACAATGAATAAAATTAAAATAAATCATGGGAGCAGGGAGAAATACACCTGCAACTTAAACAGTGGGAATGTTTTTTTTTTTTGTTTTTTTTTTTAAAATGAAGTTAAAAAGTACCAAAACAAAAAGGCCAAGAAGTTTGCAATAATCTTTCTCACAAACATAATTTTTGAATATATTCAAAATACTGATTGACAGTCTTACCCTTAGCAAACTAATGGGGAAACCTACTTAAATGTGAGTTGGTGTTGAATTGATGTGATAGCTGGCAAGCAAAGATGCTTTATTATTTCACATTAAAACATAGAAAACAAACAAAAAAGAAAAACAAGGTATGGGTGAGGTGAAGGGACAAACAGAATAGTAACCCAACTAAGATGCTTAGTGCTTTGTTCAATGCATGAGCAAAACATTTTCCATTTTTCTTTCTTCAATTTTGATTTTAAAAAAATAATCAAAGGCTGGAATAGAAAATGTCTGGGTAGATGAGAAAACCATTGTCAAAAGGGAGATCTGACAAAAAAAAAAAAAAAAAAAAAGTCCAGAAAAAACATCACAACCATCCAGCATTCCGTGACACTTGTTTACTGGGCCTGAAAAAATAAAAAAAAGTAAGAGACATGATGCAATTTGACCAGCCTTATGCAAATATGTAAATTCAATAATTATGGTGTAAGAATATAAATAAATTACAGTAAACCCCAGACATTTGCGGAGTGTTCTGTTTCTAGAGCACTTGTGAACTGTGAAAAACCATGACTTTCGAATGTAGTCAAAAAAATGCCTATTTTATTTCCCTAAATATGCTGCCAAAACACTTTAATTTTATTTCAAACTCTGCTTAATACATTATTAGTAAATAAATTAGTGACCTAAATTAGTCAATTATATTGTTCTCAATAATTTAGCATTAAAATGCACAAAAAAATTATATATTGCCACGAAAAAAAGCCCTAAAAAATTGCAGAGAATATTTGCGGCTTCTGTGAAATTGTGGGGGTTTCTGCGAACAATTATTAGTTAGGTTCTAAGGAAAAATCTGCAAACGACTGAGGCCACGAACTCTGAACTGCGACTTTGCAGGGGTACACTGTATTTTATGGAATTAATACTTTTATCATGCCTGCCAAGTGCCACACAATGCTAATAATACATGCAACATGAACTGTAATTTAACTACATTTGGTTATGTAACTCTACTTGTTTTACTAAAATATTCCTGTTACATCCATGTAGCAACATTCAAATGAGGACATGATTTAATTAAGATGAAGACACTGAGTGAGCCAATTTTAGGAGAACTAACCTGTGCTTTTTATAGCGACTGTCACAGTATCTCATTCTAAAACACCTGAAGGCAAAGAAAACTCCTAGGAAACATTTCCACTAAAATGGGTATTAATGATTTTGGCCAGTACATACATTTAGGCAGGTAATCATTTTGAGCTGATCAGATCTTAGCAGCTACCAGAGTAAATTTCGATATCAGTTTTTCATGTGGTACCTGTTGTCCCTGCTGTGGAGCAGCTGCCTGTCCAGGTGCCTGCCCTGCCTGTCCATAGTAGGCAGCCTGCTGTCTGTAGTACTCAGCCCAGGCTGCGCTGTAGTCCTGCTGGCCTCCAGCTGCAGCTCCTCCTGGTGTAGTGGTTGCTCCTGTGCCAGGAGCAGCTGCTGTCCCTGCAGCTGGCTGGGCTGGAAAGTCACACCATGCACAAACACATTTTACTTAAACACAGTCGTGCATTTGTTTGCAGAATACTACATATGTTCATGTAATTAATAATGTATTTGAAACATCACAGTTTTCCCAAATACATTTGATAAAACTGTAGAATTCACTTACTCATGCCCATAGACTTATAATACTCCTCCCAAGCCTTGGTGTAGTCTGGCTGGCCCCCAGATGTCTGTGCTGCTTGACTCTGGTCACCTGGAGCTGCTGCAGTGGCTCCTGGGTTCTGAGCTGTCATAGCACCCCCTGGCTGTTGTCCATAGTATTGTGCATAGTAAGCTGCCCATGCTGCATTTGGATCTGCAGCTGCCTTATCTATTGAAGTTTGGGGGCAGGGAACATGTTGAAAAAAATGTACGTAACAATGTACAGCTTATATGAATTACAAGTTTTTTGCAATGTAAATAATGGAAGCAACCATGGATACAGAATATGTGGGCAAAATGGAAATCGATGTACAAAATAAGGTACATACTGGGGTCATGGGGACCTGGGGCTTGCCATTGCTGGTAAGTACTTCCCCAACCCTGAGGGCAGTACTGGGGACCACCAGGTGCAGCTCCACTGCAGAGAGGGACAAGTTGAACATGTAAGGCTAATTCCTCTTGAATTGCTTTTCTAAATTGATTGATGTTTTTTGATTGTACTTACTGGGGAGCACCACCAGGAGGCCCTGCATTATAGGGGTTGGGATTATAAGGACCCATCGGACCACCAGGACCTCCTGGACCAGGACCACCACCCACTGGGCATAACGGAGCCTAGAGAGTGATTGGGGGTGGGGGGGATAGTGAGAAGTGAAGACAATTCACACTAAGAAAGAATTAAGAAAAGGTGTTATCTTTAGAGAACTTAATGAATGGTGTAGGCTTCTCTACGATTCACTTGAACATACCTCAATCTTCTCTTCTATAAGCTGCTTTGCATGGTCAATCTGTTGCGGGGACCCTCGAATGGTGAAAAGTTTGAAATTTGGGTCACCGTTTGGCGGCGGCTGACGGGATATTTCCACAAATGCACCAGTCTGTTGGTTGATGGACTTGACATTTTCTCCTCCTCTGCCAATGACAAGCCCACATTTGTGAGCAGGAATAGAGAAAGTCATCTCTCCTCCCGGAGGACCCCAGTTGCCCTGGCCTCTACCCCGTCCTCTCCCACCAGGCGGCATCCCTGCACCAGGACCTGGAGGGCCCTGTGGAGAAAACACACCACATATCAGGCATAATGGTTTCTGTGTTCTGCCATTAGCACAGACATCAAAATCAGCGCAAGAATGCATGCTGCAAACTTACCCCCTGCCCACCCTCCTCTCGTGCACGGATGCTCTGTAACAGGTCAGTGATGATTGAGGCAGCATGCTGACACTGGTCTGGTGGACCCATAATATGGGCAATTTTTTCTGGACCTGTGCCATCATCTGTAAGGTATGACAAAAATCACATTCAGGTTTATTCAGGGACTGAAAGAAAAGGCTAAAAGAAGAATTTCCAAGAGAACAAATCAGTATCACAGAGGATATTACTTGTTGATGTAAAAAACTATGGCATAAAAATATAATAGTCAAACTATAAAATTATATTTTGCTGAAAATGAAATGGTGGAAATGGCTTTACTGGGTTAAATGTATTTTTAAAATATTTGGAGAGCTCACCTGGTTTAAACTGTATCTTCACTCCAGCATCGCTCTGGATCTTCTTGATCATTTCTCCATTACGGCCAATAACAACCCCTACAGAGTGGCGTGGCACAGCTACCTGCAGAATTATAATTTAAAAAAAAAAAAAAAATGTGTCAACTGCTCAGAGCTGTTGACTCTGCCCCATTAAAGTTGTGATGATAAACATGCATCAAAGAAAATTAAGTTCAAAGTTTTCTTTAAACAGATATTACTTACATCAATGCCACCTCCTCCCATTCTTGATCCATATTCATTCCTTTCTCCAAAACCAGCATGATCCCTTTCTCTTAGAATCTCATTGACCATCTCCATTGCTTCCTACCAAGGTAACACCAAGGGAAGCACAATGAGTTAGAATATGTCAGATATGGGTGTAAAATACCTCTGAGTTACCAAAACTATGTCCAGTGAGCTTAGAGAGTACCTGTACTTTATAGGGGTCTCCAATGATGCGTAGGGGTTTATCTATGTTGGCTGGCTGAGATCCATCTTGAATAAGTATCATTTTAACTCCAGCTCGTTCCTAGAAATTTGCAGGAGACTTTTGTTACAGCAATCAGACAGGAGATCAGTTCAGATTAATTTCATGATGAACTTGAGCCTCTTCCAGCATTAAGTGGTTGCACTGGGCTTTTGCTATTATGAGGAACTAAAAATCAGCACAGACCTATTTTCTAATGTTCAAAAACAACAACAAAAAACAAACAATCAAGTGATCAATAATGCTCTATAATGCCTGTTAGTCTCACCTGTAGCTGCTTGATGGTTTCTCCTCCTTTGCCTATGATAAGGCCAGCTTTACCTGCAGGAATGATCATTTCCTGCATGGAACCTGTCTGCCCATTGGTCGACTCATGACCTCTGGACACTATGTCATCTATAAGTGCCTTAGCTCTCCTAGAAATAAATTCAAATAAAAGCAATGAAATGAGTGAAGAATACAAGACTAACGTACAAGCAATTCTATTATTTGAGATTTATTAGTCAGTGACTCTAATCTCATCCACATCATGCCGTAGGTTTGAACAGCTGAGTTTTAAACAAGCAGTGTAGCATGTACATTGAATAAATGTAAACAAAATCAAAGAGACCATGGAGAGCTATAAATGCTGTAATCATTTTCTGACATACTGTACAAGTGCAATCCAAATTATTAACTGAGGCTGTCATACCATTTGTTGAAAATTTTTGTCACAGACCAATGTATGTATTTCTAAAACAACATTTTTTCATGTCAATAAAATCTGGAGTTTGATTAGACAAGCCATCAGTCTCTAGAGAAGTTTAAGAGTATTTTTTTTTCCCATCTTTGAGCAGAGCTACTACTTGATCCCACAAATATCCATGAACAAAAAAAATCCCCAGGACACTTCATCTTTAACTGACGACAGGAGCAGTTACACTAAAAACTGACAAATCTATGGATTTAAATATTAATATGAACACTAACTTACTGTATGGCATCTGGTGACCCGGTCAGAGAAACACTTCTTTCTGGAAGACCAGAACTGTCTGTGAACGAACATGAGAATTTGTGTCAGTGCAAGAGAAGTTTCGTATACTTGGTTGATTTACCAAATAGAGGTTAGGGCATAGCTCACCGTGTGCTATCTGGACCTTGCAGCCAGAATCCTGCTGTATTTTGTTAATTTGTTCCCCTCCTCGGCCAATGACTTTGAAGACAGCAGCAGAGACATTCAGATTTTAGTTTGACCATGTGTAACACAGCAGCACATACATCATGTCTATGGTTTAGGAGTGCATGTGTAAATACTTACTGAGGCCGACCATGCCATCAGGTACTCTGTACTCTTCTGACATTGTAGAAGGCCTGACACTGCAGACAGGTAAAAAAAAAAATAATAATAAAAATTAAAAAAAAAAATATATATATATATATATATAAAATGACTTAAGGATCACATCTCTATCATAACCATTAGCACCAAAAGTGTTCACAGAAAAGAAATTAAGCCCCTATACCTTTGTTGGGAAAGGGCAGCAAGCTGTGCTTCAACAGCTGTAAGAGAACAAAAACTGGTGACTGGTTTGAAACTGGGCTGAGGGTTTCATTCTTAATAGGATCATTGTATCTAGTCAACATACACAATGCAGAATCTCTTTCACGCTGCAATGCAACCTTCTTTGCATCAGGTTCATCTGAAAACAAAAAAAACTGTGAGTCCTATAACACAAACGAACAAATGCAGACAAACTGCCGGTCGGTGCTGATTTCTAACCTGCTTCTTCCAAAGATCGTTTCTGGGATGTGAATGGATAGCTCTCAGCTCCTCCGTTGTTGCTCACTGGGGGAACAGTCTCTCCGCCGATTTTAGCTGCAATCTGGAAAGATACACTGGATGTGAGTAAGTGTTTCTAAGACACTTTACACTATGAAGCTTCTTTAAAAGAAGATCAGCACTATTAGGATTTAGTGACCCTTTTAATAATATTCAGTAGAGATGCACTGATTGACCGGCCAGTGATCGGAATTGGCAGATTTTTCGCATGATCGGCCCAGATCGATGACCGGTCAGTCTCACATCTTACCGACTCTATTGTCAGCGGCACAGGCAATGACGTCACAGCCACACGCACATAAGAATTCCCCGACTCACAGTCGCGCAGAGCACTTTGTTTTGTTGTTAAAGTTAATCTGTTATGAGAAGATCCTGTAATGTTTAATAATTTCGTTTATTATAAAATAAAAAATTTCACTGAGGAAAAGAAGATTTTTGTTAGTATAACTAAGTTATATACAGGAGCTCATTTTATACCCTTTTCAAGGCACAACACACTTTATTTTGTTGTTGAAGTTATTCTGTTATGAGAAGATCCTGTAATCTTTAATAATTTCTTTTATTTTAAAATAAAAAATTTCATTGAAGAAAATATTTCTGTATATGCTTTGATTACAGTTGGGAATCTGCAAAAATCAGAATCAGCAGGTCACACCAAAAAAATCGGAAATCAGAATTGGCCAAGAAAACTGCAATCAGTGCATCTCTGATATTTAGTTGTATAATTGTGATTTCATATAAAGAAAGAACATGTCATTTAAAGTGGCACTTCGACACATGGATTAGTCTATAAAAATTAACACAAGCAGAGAGGATTATAACTAAAATACAGTCTAAAATACTAAAATACAGTCAAGCCTGAAATTATTCATATCCCTGGCAAATTCTGACTTAAAGTTACTTTTATTCACATGCCACTTTTTGTTCAAATGTAAATAAAAAATAAGTAATAATTTTTTCCACAATGATGGCTCTTGTACATTGTCTTATTTTCTTCTGGGAGACACCTGTGTCATTTCTAATCAATAAAAAACTTGCTGGTTGAATAAAAGTAATTTTAAGTCAGAATTTGCCAGGGGCATGAATAATTTCGGGCTTGACTGTAGGTTTTTGGGAAAGGTAAGACCCAGTGTGACCCATAATATTGTTTACATCTCTGTCTCACAAGTGCACATTCAGTGCTATACTAAATCACTGGAGTACCACATTAATCTCTAACAGAGGGACTATAATCTGATGCAGCCATAGAACCATCAGTGCCTTCATAGCATTTTGATGAATCAATCCACAAAATAAAGAATAATCTGTAATAATCTTGACAACAAATTCAACTTGTATATCAAGCCAAATGCCAAACATTTATGAGTTTAAGTTTTTTAGCTATTATTTTCTGTCTTATATGTCCCTGTCAAGCTGAACAACTTTGGGTTTGCATCTCAGACACAATAGTCAACCAGCCTGGTTTTTAACCACTTTCTATACCAATCAAGAATAAAATCAGATAGTTTCACACTCTTAACACAGATCGCATAAGAAATAGCCAACGAGTGCTGAAAACTAAGCCACTAAATATCTTATGAGCATCCCTTTGTCCATTTGTGGTAGTTATCATTCAACGGGACACAGAGTTGACCTTAGCCACAGGACGAAGTCAGTGCTGTTAAATCTCTCTAAAATTAAGTTTCATACGTGGAGGAGTAAGAAACTTCGTGATCAGCTCACTAAAACCTTAGTAACAAACCAAACTAACTTAGCTAGCTTTGTAGCTATCATAAATAGTCCATTTAACGTAACTCACGAATTTCACGTTTCACGATACACCAAAGAGGGATCTACTATTGCTGTCGCTGCTCGCTCAATCCCGTAAACCCTTTGCAATAATCCGTGAAACTGACAGAGTTAAAACATCCAAACAGGAAAGGAAAAGCTACTAGCTCGCTAGCTTGTTGATTAAAGCTAACGGCTGGGGGGGCTAAGCTAGCTGTGCTATCCTCTAACTAGCTGTGCTACCCGCTAACTAGCTGTGCTACCCGCTAACTAGCTATGCTACCTGCTAACTAGCTATGCTACCTGCTAACTGTCTGTGCTACCTGCTAACTAGTGTACCAGCAGGTTACCTGTCTGGCTCGTTGTACGGCATCAGCAAAAGCGTCTTTTTTCATCCCAGCACCGACTCCATTCGTCGGCAGGCCGCCGTAATCAGACATGCTGCTCCGAGGGGCAAATAAGCACAGTGGGGGCAGGCTGGATCGCTGTGACCGGGTGGAGCTGCGCAGAAGCGGGAAGGCTAAACAGGACAGTGCGGGGGACACCAACGTGAGAGGGCTCGCCAAGCACGCCGGCAAACTTCCCTACTTAAAATAACCAATCAATGCATCTTTAACCCCATGTCTTCTTCCTCCTCAAACTCTGGGGTCGACGTCGCACCTTATAAAACATTATCAACAATACCGCCACCTCCTGGGCCGGAGTGTGTCATTTAGGGTTATTAGCTCTTCTATAACTCAGTAAAGCCATTTATTACAAACTGTTCTACATATAATCATCTTTTTCAGATGTTTAGAGAGAAAAAAATGGAATTGAAGTTGTATTAAAAACAGGAGATAACATCTGAATCACAGTATTTTACGGTTAGGGTTATATACCACTACCACTATCACTACCACTACTACTAATAACAATAATAATAATAAAGGGTACCAGCTCCACATGACTGACTTTCAAATAAATGTCCTTTTACCTAAACAACATATTAGTTCAGTTATAATTACTGTACTAATGTTGCAGAAAATACTCAATTATATATTTCTTTCTAGGAAACCTCTAAGATGCATAATAAAGCATAACATCGTGTTAATCCTCTACTGCTCATCCTGGTGGGGGACTGGAACCAATCCAGCTGACACTGGTTGAGAGGCAGGGTACAGATCACCAGTCTATCACAGGACTGACACACAGAGACAGACAAACACTCACATTCACGTTCACACTTAATGTTAATTTAGAATCACCAATTAGCCCAACCCCAAACTGTGTGTGTTTGGACTGTGGGAGGAAGCTGGAGTACCTGCAGAAACCCCACACAGAACATGCAAACTCCAAACAGAAAGGCCTTGGGTTCAAATTGGACTCCAAACCATTTTCAGCCACTGTACCTGAGTTGTAGGGGCAGTGGTCTAAGCAGGGATGCCCAGACGTCCCTCTACCTTGTGGGGAATCACAAGGCCAAATTGTAAATGAGCTCAATCCATTTTTTATTGTTACACTTGATTGAGTAGTTATCATATTACACACACGTACATAAAATAGACAAATGTTAACAGTATCTCATTTTATGTTCATAGTTACTGCTGCGCTGCAACTAAAGCCAACAAGACTGAACATAGTGCTGACCAATCATTACTTCTGTAAGAACAATGTGGACAGTGTAAAAACTCAGAGGTATTTATTTTAAGCAGCAAAATGCATGTATTTCTCTTCACATTCCAAAATAAATACTGGCACTTTAAATTCAATCATATTTTTATAGTTTCATAGTACAAAGTCATGTCTTCACCATCTGTGTTAAATCTGCAAATTGTGCACATACAGTTTATGGACATGCTATGAGGCAGTGGACCCAGTAGTGTTTTTCACACATAAGAAAACAGACATAAAGACAACGCCAATGAAACATGTACATTATGTATGAAAGGATATTCCAAATCCTCTGTGCTTCTTATGGCTTTGGCAGTTTCCCTCCTGCAAAATGTATAGTCCTTTGGTTTTCTTTAATTAAGTGCATTTCATTTGTGCTGTTGTTTAATAAGCATTTATAGTATTTGTTTCAGGAAATTAAAGGCCCGACTCTGTAACCATACTGGTTTGTGGCACTTTCAGAATTAAATCCCTTAGAGAACAGTAATTTGGATCAATCTTCTTATTTGTCCTTTATCTTCTCTAGGAACCACCTAGGAAGAAAAATACTGCTGTAGGAATGTAACATCTGGGTACGCCTTCTACCTGTTCATTCTCAGACAAGTTGATGCAAGTTTCCATTTGTCAAAGTAGCAACAGAAGGCTAGTTGATTAGTTTTCACACAACTGCAGGCAGATAGTGCAACACAATATACTGTATCACATTTGAATCTCTTCACAGCAGCTGCATTTTTTTAGATGAGGCCATCCAAATGTGAGGTTTTCACAACAGATTATATATGATGCTGATCTGTTATTCTTTTTACCTTCCATGGTAAGTTATTCCATTATATTTCCACCCAATCATTTTCAGCATGAAAAGTCAAGACTTGCTAACAGAGCATCACGTGTACATCCACTGCCATGCAGAGCTGTATGTGCCATCACCACAATCTCAATCCTTTCACTACCCTTTTCCTTTTCCTCTTCTCCTACCCTCAATGTCCACTCCCAGGAATATACTTGTGTATTCGTAGACGACATAGGACATGCAGACTGCTGGGATAACCTTCAGCAGGTTCGGGGAAATTCCTCTATAAAGTCCAGCCACACCTTCCTGGGTCACAATGTTGTGAAACAAGGCCAACATGGAGGATTTAGGCCCCCCCCTCTCTGAAGCTGAGGGGAGAGAAAAGGGATAAGCTTCACTAACACTTGAGGATTTGTTCAGACAGAAGAGCAACTTTTTAAATTAAAAAAAGTCATTTCAATCTGTTTTTGACTTCAGATTCACTTATTAGCTTATTCCATAGCTTTCAGTTGTACCTCATTGTTTTCTCTGAGAGATGAAGTTTGAAAACTTTGAAAACGCTGAAAACACCATGTCACTGAGTTACCATGAATTAAGACTTTTCTTTTGAAAAATCACTTTGTTTGATGAAATTAATATAAAACAGTGGATCGAAATAAGATATGATATTAATAAGTAGCTAATGGTAGGCTTTGGAAAAAAGTATTAAGTTAAGTAAGTATTAAGTAAGTTGGTAAAATCATTAGTGTGGTCCTTTAGTCCTAGGTTTTGAAGTTTTACAGTTTGCAAAATGATCTTGCTTCTTTGTATCCACATATCAAATAAAAGGAGAAACTGAATAAATGAGTAAAGAAACATGAATATTTACAGGGGGGTCACTGAAGGTTACGTGAGTGTGAAAATCATGTGAACCAAACAATGAAAACTTCTGAAGCAATGTGGTACAGTGCTTTTAACCACCATTATCAAACCACCAAAGGAAGGAATATCTTTGGAAGAATGATGTGTATCTCTCCAATAGAGTTTAGAGAGTTGCAGCAGCACTGAAGCTGGTCTTGGTGCTTGTGTGATTCACGGTATGATTAAGACTCTTTATTTTCTTTAATTTGTGACCCATATGTATCCACTGACCTTGTGCCTGCATTCGAGTGCGGATCAGTGCCAGTGGATAACTTGCCAGCTGTCCGCAAGTACTGGAGACGGCACCACACCCAACAAGCACCATGACCCCTGGGTCGGCTAAACCTCTGTTCCTGTTCAGCCAGGAAAACTTTAGAGTCTGAAGAATGAAAAGCATGAGAAGAAGGTAAACATTGAGAAGATATGCACTATGGGAGCCGTGTGCTTTCATGTGTCTAACCTCATAGACAGCCAGGTCGATGCCAGCATAGGGGACAATACCCAGTATATTTGGCACATAACCCTTGTAGAAGGCTGTGGCACCTTCCCTCTGAAGGATCTGTTTGGCACAGTCTACTATTCCTGAGTACTGGCCTGTTTTTCTTAATGCAAGACGGGTCTTCAGCACCTGGTTAGAAAACAAAGAGAAGGGAGAGGAACAAAAAAAAAAAAAAAAAAAAAAAAGAGTAATTTCTCTGGTCATGCAAGTCAGTGTGTTGTTGAGGCAATAAGAATGTCTGTATACATGTATTACCCCAGCATTACCTCCATTGGGTAGATAGCTGTCTGAGCTATAGCTCCAGCCAAAGAGCCAGCAACAAACCTATCACGAACCCTCAGATTTGTTGTTTCATTACTGCCACACATCACAGTCTTGATCTACGCAGAGTATAGCGAGCAACAGAAAGAATAAACATAAGTCTATGATCACAGACAAATGGAAAATGAAAAATGCTTTTGTGGTGAGAGAGATAGGTACCACTCATATCTATCTGTTGAATATCTGGCCACAGCCACCAGCTGATTAGCTTAGCTTAGCATAAAGACAGAAATAAGGGGTATAGCCAGCTCTGTCTAAATTTAAAAAAAAAATGCTTGCCAGCAGGTTGGCAACTCTAAAGCTCACTAATGAACATTATATATTTTGTTTGTTTAATTCGTACAAAACTGAAGTGAAAAAATCTTTTACATGGGTTTAATGTGATTTTAATTGGGAGCAGTGAAGAGACAGAAGTAAGAGTGAAAAACCAATCCAGCATCTGTTCCCCCAGTTACGTTACTTCTACTAAGCTAAGTTAACCAGCTACTGCCAGGTAGCTCCATATTTAGGGTACAATAAATTGACTGGTATTAATATGTTCATTGGAATTACAGTGAGAAAACAAATAAGTACATTTGCCCAAACTATTCCTTTAAATGTACAGTTGACCAAACGAGAAAAATGCTGCAGCAGAAATGAAATCTTCAAAAGAATTGGAAAGAGAATGAAAGCTAAACTTTAATGCGTGAAAGAAGTAGTAAAAAGAGGATAATTAAGAGAGATCAAAGATGAATGGATGTTCAGAGGTGGAGAAAAACAAGATAGGTTAAGGTCTGAGCTCTGCTTCACCTGTTCATATGCTGTGAACTTAATAGCAGTCTCTGGGGCAATTTTAAGAACATTGATTCCATTGCCCCGCCACAACGACCACACGCCTCCTTCTTTCACCATGTACTGAAAAGTGCTCAGCACATTGCCTTTAAAATCAGCGGAACCATGAACCTAGCAGACGAAACAAGAAAGTTTTCCCGTTGTGTAAAGAAGTGATGGCTGACTGAAGCAGATACATTTCAGACATAAGCAATATCACATGAATGAGCATTGAGCTTAGGCTGAGCAGAGACACACCATCACTGACCTGTCTGAAGATTTTCAGACGGTCCAAGGGGGCAGTTCCAGTCCGAGACACAGATCCAGCCACGGCTCCAGCCATCAGCTGCCGCCACACATATCCAGACTTCTTCTCCTCTTCTGAAAATTCATCTGGGACTGTCAGCTGCTCACCTATATCCAACATCTACTGAAGCCATGGTGGTTGGGATGAAAATCACGAATGATGAGAATAGAGAGGAGAGAGAAACACAGAGTTCAGTACATAAAGCTGTGCACAATGCTGTTAAAGGTGTGTTTGTTTAAATTGTGTGTTGTCACCACTCACCACTGAACGTTTCCAGTAACGCACCACTTCCTCCATGTTAGTGAGAGGGTTAAACAGAAAGTAGTCTCGCCATTCATTCCAGTCAATGGTCATGGTACCATCCTTATCCATACTGAGTGAGTAACACATACACACATATTTATAAAGTTGAACATTTATAACAGACAGCAGAGTCAATTTAAACCTAGAGAAGGTAGAACCAATAATTTTCTTACGTTAAAGCTTATGCTTAGCAGACAGGAGTCCTTTAAGACATTACCATATGTCTTAATATGTTTAAGTTATGTTTGGTTATCAGAGTAGCCACTGCAATCTGCTATTATCTCACAGGCTGTGGACAGGGAGCAGCTAGATGAAGCCGCACATGTCGTTTGCATTCAGGAACACTGGAACTTTGATGTATTGTATCTAGATACAAAGTCTGGATGTCTGTGAGGTTTAAACAACCATGTAAACTCAATGAACAAAGACAGAGCCATAAAACTCAAATTATTCAATGCAGACCAGTTAATGAGAAGGAAGCGGAATTTGTCTTCTTCAGTTGTGTGTGATATGACTAAAAATACACATTAATATCAGACCTTAGCAAAATCCTGGTGGCATCCTCGAGGCTAATGTTCACACCGAGTGTGCACATGGATTGCTGGATCTCTGCTGCGTCTATCTGACCTGCAAATACCCATCAGTCACACAAAGAGAGCAGAAGAGAAACGACAATATGGAGAACTTCTTTTTAACAATCTCAACATGAATGTGTTCAGAGACTTGTAAAGACCATCATTGTTCCTGTCCAGGCTGCTAAACATGAGTTTGAGCTGCTTTTCATGGGTGCGAAGATACTGTGTAAACTCTTCAAAGTCCAGTACTCCATCATGGTTGGTGTCCCCAGTCTCCACAATCTGAAAGGAAAGACAGCCAGAGATAAGAGCTAAGTCAATGAAAAATAAGCCAATCCACACTAGGAACATCAGACATCGTGTGGACTACTGTAAAGACAGTGTATCATTAATTATGTACAACAATATATGTTTGTTAAGTCAACAGATGGGACACAGACTGCTATCAAATACTACAAGACCAAAAAGCTGAATATGCAGTCTTTGATCAGACTATCTGGCATGCCATCTGTTATATACTGTAAGTAACCCTACAGCATGTTGTGTATTTGAGATAAAAGGTTTAAAATACTATAAAATACAGTTAATTTACTTCATTATCCTGAGACACATCCAACAATATCAAATATCCTTGAATAGTAAGGATTACTCTTTATATGCAGTAAATAAAGGACCTTTTCAGAAATAAAATAATAATATATCTTTCGCTAACCAGCGTGCTGCTTATGCTTGTTATGATAATTTAATTTAATATTTTTTTAACTGACTTTGATTGCATCACCTTGGAGATATAACTGTAGGATCCTCTTTTTAACCCCAAGGCTTCAATAACATGAACGGTCAGAATCTCATTTCTCATCCTTAAATTACAAATGAAGAAAAAGTTGACACATTAGCCAATGATCTATAATCTACCAATAAAAGGTTTGGACAGACTTTCTATTTTGATTCAACAGGAAAATCTGTCTAAATGTTTGACTGATGTGTAAAGTGTAAGTAAAAAGAGCACAGAACCAAGAGAAAGGTTACCACTCTCATCTTACAAAGTCCTGCTCCTTGTACCAAAATAGACAGCATGCTGCCCTTTACATGTGTGCACACAAACAGACACACACAAACAAACATTAATAACCATCACAGCTAAAACCCCACTCTTGACCTAAACATAATTTAATCCTAAAACCAGGTCTTAACTCTCAGCCTTTAAAGGTGTGAGGCCCAGTTAAAATATCCTCACATGGCATAAAACTCAACTCTTCTTCACAATGTAGAGCCATACAAGTAACCACACATAACACCTTTCAGCCTAACTAACCTAAACCTTAAAGTAAAACATTTTATTTGTATCTTGTCCCCAAGGAGGCGGCAGGTTCCTACAATGTGACTATTTCAGTTTCCACAACATGAATAATACATTTTCACCCACAGAGAAGACAGAGAGGAAGCTGCACTGGAGGATGTCACAACTTCATGGTGTCCAACACACTTTTGTCCCAACATACACAGACAGACTGAGAGGAGAGAGGCAGACTGTATTTACAGTCATGGTGTTGATGTGCAACACAGCAGGTTAGAAAGGATTAGGGAGGTTTTACATAAGGAAAAGATAAGGAAGATACAGGCCTTCACTGCATGTTTAATGTGGACTGGAGAGGAGTGAGCTCTGGGTCCTCTGATTTATTGATAGAGAAAGAAGTCTGTTTAACCACTCCCTGTCCATCACATTTTCTCTCCCTCACACACACATATTTACAACAGGATAAACCACAGGTGTGAACATGTCTCCGGTCTAGCCGCAACTGGTTGCAAATCTACTGGTTCCACCTCCTCAGCTGGTCAAATACTCTAATATCTCTATATGTATGTTGGATAACACTCTCAGTACACAATAGATAAGGGACAATTGATTGACTGAGTGATTGATGGTGACATCGTGTCAGATGACCAGTCCAGTCACCACTGAATGATATTAACATGACCTGAGACCACTGACACTACAACAGTCTTTGGGTAATGTAATGTAGCACCAACAGCCCACATACATGTCACTGCATGGCATCACAGAAAAACAGATTTGTGTGATGGGGGTCTTACCCTCTCCAAAGAGCCTCCTGAAAGTCCTTGGCTTGCCAACCCTGTCTGCAGGTCAAGGATGTCAATACGCCCATCTTTGTTGAGGTCCAGCTGATCGAACAGCTCAGCCCAGAGCTTTTCCCTCTCCTGGTCTGGACTGGGGTTTTCCCTCTTCTGGTCTGGACTGGGATTTTCACTCTCCTGGTCTGGACTGGGGTTTTCACTGTGCTGGCAATTCACCCGAGGGAACCAAGTCCATTGGTGTGTCATGACTATTGCATCTATTGTATCCTCAAGCTGCAAGCCTCAAGAAGTGAGAGAGTCCTGGGAAGCTTACTCTGTAATTCCACACCTGAAACATATAAAACAAAAACGTGTTAAATTAACAGGGTCCCCCTTAGACTGAAGAGGAAATTACAAAATATTTCTGTTACCCAGTTATTTAACTGTATTTTCAAATCTTGTATTATCCCCCTTTAATGGATCATTTCACTTCTTCACTCTAACAACTCTTGTTCAAACAACCAAAAACAGGAAACTGAACTGAGCGCTACAATAAAAACCAATAAGACAAAGAAGTAGATATAGCTTTTGGTGGAACAGGTCATAAGTCAAGATGCTTAGGAAACAACTGATTGAAATAATGTGAGTGTTAACATGTGACTGAGTTACCGTGGATATACAACATGGTGTTTGCGCTGCTTTCTCAGCACTGACTTCAGCTTCACAACACAAGCTCAGTTTGTACTGTGCAGGTCAGATTCTGGTTTGTATTGTAAACTAATCATTGCAAACATCAGAGGCCTGCAGCTTCAGGGCAGCCACTGCTTATTCACCCGAGTGGAGCCAGATGTTTAAGTATTCCAGATGTTTTGGTAATACCACACCGTTTAGTTTAAACTCACGTTGATCCACATGGGCAGGAGAGATTCAACTTTCATGTAGTTTACGGTTCCGTTAGTTAAACCCGATCCTCACTGTTATGGACGGTCTAATAATAAAACCTTGCGACTCACTCCGTGTGTTTATCTCCAGGTCGATCCGCCGCCCATGGTGGGATGCAGAGAACCAGGATTCAACAGGAACCAGCGGCTCCGGAACTCAGCTACCTGGATATGAATCCGCCCTGAAAACGGATTTGACAACAAAACAAGTAGTTCCCTCAGACCTGAGGAGGTCTCAGTGATCCCTACTACTGACCGCCCCGACCTGAAGATTTCACAGCGACTGTTGTTGAGGAAGCAGGAAGCGAGAGAAACTCACAGCCGTCCCCCTGCTGGCACAGACCAGACAGGCTACTGGGTCCAAAGCTCGCAATTACTCCAACAAATAGAGTCATTTACCTCAGCCGCGTAAATATTGATTGTTGGCCAATGCTGGTAGTTGGCGGTATAGACCTATGGAAGCAACTCAGTCCTGACATCACACGAGCCAAAGATTATTAATATAACGCATTATTAAAGAGAAACATGCAACTACAAATTAGCTCCATATCAACCAGCAACCTCGCTGTGCTCATGCATCTTTAAAAAGAGACTACTGTCCCTGACAAGTACACTAGTAACATAGGCTACTCTGCTTTGAATAGGAATTTGTGAAGATTTCAAAAACAAAACAAGACAAAACAAAGAAAATAAAGGATAATAAATTAATTACACATTTTTTAAAAAAAAGCACTTCTACTAATTCCTCTTAAAATACATTTTTAAAAATCTATTAATTAACAAATATTGTTTGTTTTAAAATACTAGTTTATTTTCTGGACACATAACTCACCAAACAGCCGGCTATAAAATAACAACACACACACACACCAGGCACAGGGCTATAAAATAACAACACACACACACACCAGGCACAGGGCTCCACAAAACTACATTATACGTTGAAATTCATAATTATCCAACATCTTTACTGATTTAATAAATAAAGAATCACTGGATTCAAACAGCTGTACAAGAGATTTACAACACAGTCAAAAGAGCTAATAAAACTATATGATAATACAATTACTGCACGGGTACTTTGTTTAATGATCTTCATCCTATTTAATCTCCATCATCAAACACACGCTCCTCCTCCCTGCAGTTGTCTGACTCTCCAGAGATGAGTGATGTTAGCAGCACACCTGCCGCTCCCTCACCACCTTATTCTCTTGTGATATAAACATTTTACTGGACAGGCTAGTTTTGTTTGTGGACGTTTCATAGACTTTCAATGATCCATGACCACACACACACAGCAGGTACCCTAGCTCTAATTTCCCTATTATATATACTGACTTGTATTGTATCTCCCTGTTGACTGTAAGCACATACACCGACTCTCTCACTCAGCTCTTTCCATCTCTATTCAGCTTCCATCTCAACACCTGCTGGTCTGAGGGGAGCAGATTCAGGGATCTGATAGCACACAGGTAGACTATATAAGAAAATCACACTGCAGTGTGGGAGGTAGACAGAAAATCAGCCTGATCTGATCATTTTCCCTTCGTTGGTTAGATCAACCTACAAACCTCAATGTGTAAGGGGCTCTCCTATCTGCCATCCTCATGCCTGGAGAAGTACGTATGCAACTGGGTTATTAAGTTTAGAGTGTGAACAAGTTATTTCCTAGTTGTTATTATGATGTGTTAGGCATGTGTGATTTCTTGTCTGTGTGTTTCAGGGCAAAGGAGATGCGGGTAAAGTTAAGCCACCTGACTGACACACACCACAAGCAAAAGTAAACCTACTGAAAGCTATATTTCAAATAAGTAGTAAGATGACTCGCAGTGAAGCAGAATTTTGATGCTTTTTGTCTCACTTCTCAGGGTTCAGGATGGAAAGACACTTCAAGATCTGGAAACTCTGCTAAATAGCAAAAGTAAGAGACAGTTTTCCCTGTATTTATTTTTAAAAATCACTTGTAAAGTGAAGTTGTTGGTTTAACAATACAACAGACACATTTTTCTTGGCATGCCATAGGAGGAAAAGCACATGCAAATAATAAAATGCATGATGTCTGAGGCTGCTTCAGGGTCCTCGTTTTGTACATGCTGGCTACTGGGACATCCAATACAACAAAACAGTTGTTCCTGGTATGACAAGTCAAAATGACTGCAGCAGAAAAGCTCTTCAAAATGTCTTCTTTGTATTAACTTTACAGTTAGCTCTTGCAGTAGTCTCTGTTCACCCTCAGAAGTGTCACTAACTTCATCTTACACAAAATTTGCCTGAACAAAACTGTTTCACTGGAAAATAAATATTATTGGCAGTATTAAAATTAATCCATATATATTTTATAGGAAATAACTGACTTTTCTTTCAAATAAAAAGTGGAAATAATATGCAAAAAAGATACACTTCACTTCAATACACTCTTGCAGGTTTTGGTGTTATAGTCCAGCCTTGTTTCGTATGCCCAGTAGCTAATGGGGGCTAATGTCAGTAAACCTTTTGTAGTGTGTATCTGACTCTACTGAGTCCTTTTGTTTGTTCTCTACTTGTGTTACTGATAAAGATTTTAGCATATATCATAACTAACTGTTACCAGGTTTATATAAAAAAATAAAAACATTTGTCACAGTTTGTTCACCTCTCTCCCAGGTGGTCTGCAGGTGTTTCGTGGCTTCCTGCGTTCAGAGTTCAGTGAGGAGAACCTTGAGTTCTGGCTGGCCTGTGAGGACTACAGGGTTTCACCTTCAAACCTGCAGAAGACCAAGGCCAGCAGCATCTACAGCCAGTTTATTAACCCTGATGCCCCACAGGAGGTTGGTGGAGAGTTGATGAGAGGAATGCAGAGCACTGATACCAAAGCATGTGTGCGTTAAATGAAATGAGATGAGGAGTGGGCTAGTATTCATATTCAATATCTGCTTTATCCTTTTTAGGTAAACTTGGACTCTGAGACCCGTGAGGCTCTTCTGAATGTGATGGACTCTCCATGTGCCAACACATTCAACAAGGCCCAGCAGAGGATCTATAGTCTGATGGCCAAAGACTCTTTCCCTCGGTTTCTGCGTTCCCATCACTGCGTGGAGACCATCAAGGCTTTCTAAACATATAGTGTATATTACCACAAACATGCTTCAGAAATAGCTACTTTGTGCTACTTGACACGTTGATTGTATTTTAACATTTATTTTAAAAACTAGCTCTTTCTGTGATTGTGTTCCTTAATGTGGTGGTGTCCCTGTGCAGCATAGAGAATGCATGCTGTTATGGAGCCTCGATGCAGATACAACAGTGTGACTCTGGACTGTATGAGCTACAAGTGACATAGACCAAGAATTTAAATAAATATCACATTAAGAAGAGAAGTTATGTAGTATTTAATGAAATCAAGTTTTTATACACACTGTGCATGAGCTTGATTTATCATATAGAAGGTTGGGGAGTGAGGGTGCTGGCAAACATTTAAACAGTTCAAACACGGTTTGGCCTTTTCACTGAGTAATTTGATGTCCCCATTAGTTTCTTAAATTTTACTAATTAAATTTGAATAAATAGGCTTGGGAACAACACAAATCAGACTTGCAACAATGATCAGCGATGGCTGAATTTTAGACTAATCTTATTATTTTCTGTACAGTGGTGATGATACAATAATATGTCCAAAACTTTTCCAAGTGAAATTATAAAAATACAATTTGTCTATTATGGTTTGATCTTTACAGTGTGTTTAAAGTCCTGTGGTCCCCCCAGTGGATGTTTACGTATTGTCCATGGCCATTCATACTCTCGTCTTCATTTAAATATGTCTTTGATGAATCAAGCATCTTTAGAAGAACTGATCCTATTATTATTATTATTTCAGTATGTAGCTCACTAGATACTTCAATAAAGTCTGTTTCATTTCAACACCACATCAGCTGAGATTCTGGCCTAGGGGCACATAGTCCTATTTGGAGCTGGTTCCAGGCTGGGCTGCTCCTGGGTTGCTTTTACCTTCGGGCCCTTTAACTATGCTCAGTGGTTTGTGAAGGGACAAGCTGGCCTTCTGGGTCACCTCCTGCTCAATCTTGTTCCTGATGGCAACCTCTAGACCCTTCAGGGAACAGCAGATCAAGTTATCAAATTAAACCTATGGATGCATTTGTAGTTAAAACTTGTAAAAGCTTTCAAGAGTTGTAATAAGACAAACTACCACTTTTCTAAGGTCATATCCCCCCTCACCTTTTTCAGTTTTTGTTGCTGGACCACTTGAGCCTTCTTAGGTGCAATGATCCTCCCTTTGCAAAAGAAATAAACGCTATCACCAAGTATTACACTCAACACTGAACATTAACCGTTTGCAGGACAGCAGGGATTTTAGCTCGTAGGTGTACCTAATAAACTGGTAACTTCACACATCACTCCATTTTGTCTAAGACACCTTCGTGATTACATTACCACATAACCACATTGCCATTATATTTTCACTGCCACATCGCACAAACACTTTCTGAGCTAACTGGGTAATCCACCAAGAATTAGACGCATCTGCTTGTTGCGCGCACATGTTGTTGATGCTGCTCGACTAAAATACTTTCTACACCTTCCTGTGAAACTGAGTCAAAGCAGGGAAGCTAGTGAACTCATACCTCCTTTCTTCGGCCCCTTCTGTTTGTTTTGTTGCTGTTTCTTCGACGCTCCAGGCCGCTGAGCTTTAAACTTCAGTTTACCTTGCGCCATTTTTGCTAACCGGAAACGCTCTCAGCGCTTCTTCTTCTGGTGGTTTATTTTGTCGCATCACCGCCACCTATAGGCTCCTCAGTAGTAAAACAGTGGGACTGACAAAAACAACCAATTTCACTGTGGTTTTATTCTTTTTACCATATTGATGTGAAAGAGAAATCTCTTAATTCATGACTGCACTTTACAGCATTATATTCATATTCATATATATATAAAAAACAGTTTTGAATTTTTTCCACATGTTACAAAGTTAAACCCAGATCAAGTGATTATAAACAACAATAACATACTTGCACCAAAAGAGGCCATCTGAACAACACTCCATCCACAGTAATTGCAGGCCATTCTAATCATTTGAATATACTAGCACCAGCTTTGATTATTCAAATAAATTTAGAAAATACATGGTAAGCAGGGCTGAATTTTGGCATGAATTTTGGCGTGTGTTAGGCTTTTCTAGGGAAGGTTGGTGGACATCCTTATAAATACAGCACTATGTTGATGCTGCTTCACAAGAATGGTGTAAATACATGACATAATTACAGATACTGAGATGCTTGGTCTGAATCTAAGCTGCTTTGGCAAAATAAAGACACCGCCACAAAATGTCATTTCATTTTCAAAACAGAAACGCTGGTGAGATGTGGATAAGTTTAGTCCAGATTTTTTTATGGAACATGTCAATCTGCTAAGTGCTTGTGTTCATGCATTTCAGTTTTTGAGTAGGCAGACAGAGGTAGTGCGTATGGTTGAGGAGGCCTCCCCATTGTGGTGTACTAATGGCCTAGTCACTAGGAATCACAATGTCATGAAATAAACAATAATAAACAAACCACAGCTAAACAGTTCTAATCGTGAAGTACAGACAAACAAAATTCCCTTAAAGATTTACAAAGAAATATTATTTGGCATGTCTGACGGCCACAAAGTTGCTACATATGTCTGGAACATTGTCTAAAATTGCCCCCAAACACATGATGTCTTAAACTGTACAAAACAAAGACGATTCAAATACATGTGTCCTTTATGTGAGGAGAGATTTGATGGGTGGACAGAGGAGAAAGAAGATAAACATAACAGAACAAGTGATATTATATAAAGGCATTTTAAACATATGCAGTGACACTGTTAAAACTGCAGTAAGTGTTCAAGTTTTTTTTAAATTTTTTTTTTTTTTTAATGGAGCTCTTGGTGGCCCTGCAGAGTAGAAAGGTGAGCCTGCGATCTGTCACCTGTTTAAACGACTGGAGTGAGTGAAAATGTCCATAAAGACAGTGTGTATTATGTGGCACACAAGTTTTTGTTTGAACAACTGTCTTGTAATTTCATTTGATGACACACTTGCACGCATGGTTGACAATGACCAGGAACCTGAATGAGCTTTATTTACATGTTATAGCAGCCCTAGGGTAATGTAAAAGTCTGATCATTAACAGGATACTAGTGTGTATGAAATTTTTCCAGTTTTCTTTGAGCTTGATGGTATAAAACAGGCAGAGGGGCTGCTATCTCTGTACCATGCCAGCTTCCATCTGTGAGCTGTACGTTGCTGCACTTGTAAGGCAGTGAGCAGTGTGTGACATTCAGTATAACAAGCAGGTGTGTCCCCATACAGACCACGATACCTGACACCATTCTCTGAAAGCCTCTTAAAATCCCAAATCCAAATGTATTGTAGGCTGCCTGGCCAGGTGACAGAGCTGCAGAGAACTCCATTACTCTCTTGTCACACACAAAACAGTGTATGACATTGAACATGTTATAATAGTAACAGTCTACTGGTTATGGGTAAATACAATTTAATGTATGAAATGTCCCAGAGGGTAGAGTGACATCTTCAAATGGGTTTCTTTTGTCCCACCAAATATTTTCCATTTACAGAGAAATAAGCTGAGAAAAACAGCAAATACTGACAGTTCAGGAAATAGCTTTTACCCTTGTTCTGTCAGGATCAAGAAGAGACAAACTCATAGCTGACAGGGCTAGAAATTCCTCCCAATAACTGTGGAGGAAACTTCTCTTCACCTGCTTGCTCTCATGGAGTAGCGTGATGGGCTGGGAGGGATTATAATCTAAACCCTGGAAACACATTCTGAGCTGACCACAAAGGCAAGAAGTGACCGAGTGTCTGGTCTGGTCACAGCGGCTAACTACAGCACATTTGTCTGAGAAATGACATTCTGATTGTTGGTTGCATCGCACCAGGTGACACAGTTTTCTGCAGAGAGAAACTGCAATGTGACACCCCACCAATCTTAAAGGGATAGTCCACCCCAGAATGAAGGCATGAAGCCGTCTTCTGCTCACCCCTCAGGTTTCTAATAAAGTTTGACCTTATGTTTCTGAGTATCTGATCTTTAAAAATCTATTAATTATAACAAAATAAAGACTTTCAGCTCTAAAGACACTTGCACAAACTCAGCAGCTGCTTTATTTCAACACCAAGCCTGAAATATTAGTTTGTTCGTTTTTTTTTGGTCACTTGGAGACTTGAAATGTTTTAAACACAACATCAGGCAGATGTTAGCCAACAGCTGTTTAATCAGTCATCCAGGGAAACAGTATCATTCACTTGGAGTCATAGTTGTGCCCAACTGATAAACGCACTGTGCAATATTTACTATTCTTAATTCACTTTCAGTCTCCAGCTCCTGAGGGAAATATCTGGCTCTTTAGCTGCTAAATGCTGCACTGTGTTCACCAGCTAATCACTTTCCTTGTCTGCTGTTTTGTTGATGAGAAGAGTGAGAGTGGACTCAGACACTAAACTTGGGGGGCTGCAAAAGCAAAACAAAAACTGAAAAAGACTATAACTCTGATATGGTGTAAACGACACCAATTCTTTTTTTTTTTTGTTTGTTTTTTTAGATCTTCTTTCATTCTTACAGACTGTCCTGTGAAGTACAGTGAAAGTCAGTATAGTGCTCAAATATATATTGTTACATAAACAGGTACATTATGATAATACATGTGTGGTATGATATGGTACAAATGGAAATAGCAAGACAAAAACAAGGGGTCAGGATAAATACAGCCATAAACTGTTATAGGTTTCAGCTGGAAAACGATAGAAAGTCCACTTGTCTAATATGTTGCTGCACAAAGTTTGGTGAAATATGTTTCTTTTTTTCATACCACTAAGAATTTATGGTTGTGAAAATCTAAATCTATAAACTATAAATTTTGAATTATTCTTCTACAAAAGGTTTCCACACAAAATTTAAAAGAAATTAAATGTTAATATAACATTTCTGATGTCGAATTTAAATTTAAAATAACCACATATATGGTTAAAATAGCAGTACCTTTTACTAGCAGTTAGTTCTCTACATATGTACACACTACAAGCGAGGATGTGTATATTTACAGGTATGTAGCAGCATTTTAGAAACCATAGCTAATTAAAATTATTATTAAAAAAAAAAAAAAAAAAAAAAAAATCAGTCATGCTATTTAGAATTTGTTGAGTTATTGTTCGCAACTGGGGACACCCTGAAAAATAACCTGCTAGATGGTAACTTATAAAAGCACGCTGGCGAATAGAGTCCAGCTGAGCGCTAGTCAATATCATAGAAGTCATTCAGGATGAGAACAGGCAGCAAAAGACAATGAGGGATGGGATGGGAAAACTTGGGACAACGGGGAAAACAAAGAAAAATCATAGAAAACAAACAGGGACTTGCAGGGGGTGACTGCGTGTGTGTCTGCTCGACTCCCTGCTGTGAATTTGTGTGTTTGTGAGTGAAGAGCATTTTTCCTTTGCCTGTGCACCACTGACATGTGACAGTGACATGTGCATTTACCAAAACTGAATTAAACAACCACAATGTGTCTGTGTGTGTGTTATGAGATTAAATAAGTTTGTGAGGCTAAGGTGCAGTGGTGCACACGGACCAGCAGGAGGGGCTGAGTAGCTCTAGAGAGCGGTGAGGCGGCCGGTGAGCGCAGCCTGGAGCTCAGAAGGGAGGAAGACTCCCAGCTCTGTGATGATGCCTCCTGTGATGAGCTGGTGAGGAGTCACGTCGAATGCTGGATTCCACACATCGATCCCTGCAGCACACAGGAAAAAAGGGAGATGGTTCATTCTTTCAGAAATGAAAGTGGCTGATGCTCTAGTTTTATGGATTCCAACTTTTTTTTGTCAGATCTACCCCCTCAGTGCCATCTGATGAGCACCTTAAGGCACTGTGCTTTATTTCAACTATTTATCTAATTTCACCTGTTAATCCATCATTATAAACTAATATCTGAACTGCTGATCTACAAGTTTAGCCAACTATTTACCATGTATTGTTTCAACTTTTCCGTTCACTTGCCAACTATGTGGGTTTTTTAAACTAAAAGCGTGATTTCTACTGTATGTAATTAGTTAATCTAATCTAATCTAATTTTCTGCCTATGACCAAGAAACTGCAGAAACCCTTTCTCTGGTGTTCTCAATCACATCTCTCAATTTTTCTCAGTGAAAAACAAAGTAAGCGGGCCCTGGGTTAAGGGGAGTGCAGGTGCATAAACTCTCATGCTCAGGCTGTATCAGGCTTTGGCTACCCAGGCAGTAACTGTGTGTGTCACTGGTCCTTCGCTGGTGTCATTCTTTTAAAAGGATTTTTTTCCCCACTGTAAGAAATAATACAGAGTAACGACAGCCCTGTAATTTAAAACGATGTTTACAGGAAGGACCATAGAAGACAGTGAGAGAAAAGACATGTAATGTAGAAGCACACGTCCTCCTCTCCAGGGGCCAGTGTGCTCATTAAATGACTGTGCTTTAATTACTGTTATGTCACCAAGCACCTCTCTGCTTTTGGCAATGTAATTAGAGATCAATGACTCAATTCAGCTCTCTCAAACGCACCTACAGCACACTTCCACTGTGTGCACCAATGAGTCTTTAGGAGCTCTGGTCCGAACTGAAGTGAAACCTGTAAAAGGGCCGAGCTTCTCTCTGTACAGTTGGGGCTTTTCTGTGGAACTCGCCCACAATTCACAGCCTTCTAAAGATTAAAACAAAGGCTAGGTGATGCCCAGATAGCTCTTGGATTCAAGGCACTGATCATGACCTGCCTTGAGGCATTCTACCTTTTTATAAAGGTATGAAAACACATGAAAGCAGGGATGATCTGAAAAAGACACTGAAAAACCTCTCAGGATGGTTTACAAGCAAATAGCACAAGTATTTTATGAGAGTCACACTTTTCTGGCTCTAAAGATTCTTCTGCATGGGCGGCGTGATCTTACAAAGTGCTGTCACATTCCTGATAAATCATTTGGAGCACATGCAACCTCTTCCACTCAGGCTCCATGTGACATCAGTTAAAGCCCTCAAGCCTTTAACTGGACTCACTGCTTTTTAAGTGAAGTCTGTGTGATTTTATACTTTTAATGCTACTTGCAAATGTAAGTAAGGAAAAACTTAAAAGTAAAGTAAAAGAAAAAGTTGTTTTCCCACAAACATCACAAATCATGCTACTTACCTGGGGCAGCAATGTGGACACCATTTATCATTGTGAGCTCCTCAGGGGGGCGCACTTCGATAACAATGTCCCTGCCGCTCTCTAGGCTCAAGTCGCACGATGTGCTGGGTGCGGCCACATAGAAAGGAATCCCATGGTGCTTTGCAGCGATGGCTAGCTGGTACGTGCCCACCTTGTTGGCTGTGTCACCATTGGCAACTACCCTATCTGCACCCACCACCACAGCTGAGAGGGACATGCACAAAGGAAATAAAGCAATAAGAAAAGAGAGGAAAGTGTGAATAAAGTGAAGAAAGAAAAAAAACCCGAAAGAGGAAAACTGACGAGCACACACCTGTGATGCCCATTTCTCTCATGGTGAGGGCTGCCATGCTGTCTGTAATGAGTGTGGCAGGGATTCCCTCTGCTACCGCCTCATAAGCCGTCAGCCTGGATCCCTGGTTGTATGGCCTCGTCTCCGTGCAGTACAAACGCTTCAGCCTGCCCAGCGTGTGGAGGCTTCTCACCACGCCTACACACAAACAGTCAGTATTACAATTACAGTGCCGCAGATATATTTAACAATCACCCTCCTTTTCTCATTCACACCCTCAGCTCCAGTCTTACCCAGTGCGGTCCCATATCCAGCTGTGGCCAGCGAACCGGTATTACAGTGCGTAAGGATAGTCACAGAGTCCTTCGGGACGCCAGACAGGATGTGCTGGGCTCCATAGTTACCAATCTTCTTGTTGTCACTGACGTCACGCTCTAGCATGTCTTCGATCCAGGCAATTACACTGTAGGAGGGGGGCCACAAGAGGTGGGAATTGAGAAGAGGCTCCGTCTGCCACTCTGGACTTAATATGTCCATCAAGTCTGCCGTTACAATATGACAGTTTTGTCTCGACTTCCCTTCATCCATAATCTTTGTCTTACCTGCCCAGTCACATTACTGCCCTCCATTCCTACTACTCTGCATTTCCTCACTTTCATAAAGTATACACAAGCTTTTTTCCCCACAGTTCAACTCATAAAGTTTTAAGAAATTGAAAATCATCCATGTGTCCTTGCTAGGGCATTAACCCCGCTGCTCCAGTGTTGTTCCTGAGCCCAAACTGTGCTGGGTTACAGCAGGCAATGCTTCATGTTAATGTAACAGCATGTAGTATATTACAGTGTCAGAGTGAAACATCATTAACTCAGTGCAATTATCATTATACATCCAGTGATGCACTGTGAGTTTTAGCTACACAGATTAATTCTATAACAGAAGAGAAGTAGCTTCAATCACCCCAAAGAGGGAAAACACTGATCCCACTTTTTTATTGCTGATATGATTTCTGACCCTTAAACTCAATATTGCTGACACCGTTGCTTTCTTCTTCTCTTTGTTAAAATCTGTACATCTGCTGTGATCTGCTGTCCAGATATTGACAGAGTATATTTATGCGGATTAGTCACATCTTGCTGATATCCAATCCACTTAATGTGGTCAGCATCAGAGCTGATACCAATCCGTCATATCAGAGCAGTGCAGCCCTAACAAAGAACTCTATTGTCCTAACCAAAGCAGGCACTACCCACCTGGATCCTAGTTTCTGATAAATGCTGTCACCATCATGGCCTCGAATGTGCAAGTTTATATCATTTCAAATCAAAGCACAAGTTTGTAAAGATTTATTGGAGAATTTGATAAGCACTATTGTCTATTGATAGATTCAACTTATCCTCGATGTCTAACTGGTGTTGTGTTCTCAGTTCCCTCCTCATAAAACACCTGCAATGCTGTTTTTAATTAAAACATTACATTGTGGTTTACCTACTAACACTCTTTCTCTCCTTTGCCTCCACAGCTTCTCTCTAAGCACCACCTCAACAGTGTGAAATCGTTGGCAAGTATCACCAGATGCGGGTATGTGTATCCTAAACAGGGACCCACACATAACAACTATGACTCCAACGTGCTTCTAGTGAGCAAAAACTCCATGGGGTACTTTTAAATAAATTACTGGCTGAAAGTAAATTAGCTAATCAGAAGTAAAGAAAAAAAGCCAAAGCCTTTGATCCATCTGATTGATATGATGAAGATTAAAAAAAAAAAACAGACAGTCTAAAATGATGAATTTGTGCTGTAAACATGGCCTGGACTTTTCCCACTAGGTGAGTGTATGTGGTAACATACACAAACACAAACACACTTGGGAATATACACCATGTAGATTTGTTTGAAGTCATTTCAATGCATCAAATTAGCACAAATTCACTGACGGTGCCTGAATATGTTGAGGGGGGACCATGAGCAGTTGCCTTGGTTGATAATGTGGCCCTGAGGCTCTCACATCCCTCCTACCAGCTCACCTTTCTCTGAGCTGCTCCGAGTTCTTCTCCATGCTCTCATTCTCTGCAAACTCCATCAGCTCTCGGGCGGCGCGGCCCATGTTAACAGCAGTGGGTCTGGCTGAGGTCAGATGACACAGAGACTCCCTGATGAAGGTCACAGGATCATCCCCTCCAGCGCCTGTTCGCAGTTCCACAGCCAGGCTGAGGCAGCCGACAATGGCGATGGCCGGGGCACCACGCACCTTGAGAAACAAGAGCACAGTCATGATCACACTGTGGTCCTCCTCTCTGGTTTCTATGCCAACTTCCAGCAGCTCTCCCCCAGTTTTCATGAGCGTTATTAATTTATTCGCAGCACAGAGTTTTAAGTGGGTGATCACAGAGCCAAAACTTGTCACAACAGCTTTAGTGAAATGACATCATCTGTGTTGGAGAAATCTCCCTTTCTACCATTAGACTCTAACAGCATCAACCCCTGCTTATGGCACACTTCACTCTGACACACACACACATTTCCTGAAGACTTACCCAACCTTAACCATAAGCACTACTTGCTCAACCCTAACCCTCACTATAAAATTCAATGATTTGCATTGATTTATGAGGAGGCAGAGTCAGAATGTGAGTGTAAGCAGGTTTTAGTTCCTCCATGCATGGACACAGAGGGATCCGATCCACAGAGTGAGTATCTGCTGGGTCCTAACAGGTGAACATCTGAAAATGTCTACAGCTGGTACAGAACTTGAATAACCTGCCACTATGCCAACACCTCTGGGGTGGAGGCTTCAGGTACAGGAAGATAAATGAGGCGGAGCTGTCACTGAGCGCAGCACAAGCCCAAAAGGCGAACGCACCCTGGCAAAGGTCATTAATAATTCATCAATAACCTCTCCCAGAGAAAGAGGAGCAGGGTGGGTGTCTGTGTGCAGATGCCTAGCCTGTCGTTGTTGCACGTGGTGATGTTAAAACCATAAATAAAGCAGTGGTGGGGGCAGATGATCGGGGGTGGTGTGTAGCTGGCGGACGCTGCAGGTGCATCCAAAACAAAAATACAGGTCGGCAGCCGGAAGCACGGCGGAGAGCAACACATGCGTGAAGCGGTGGGAGCACAAAAGACCCGAGAAAAATACACGGGCACGACGGGAATACACGCACATGCAGCGGGCATGCAGGACAGACAGGCTGGGGAGTGGGCGGACTGAGAGGAGGCGGAGAAAGGAGCTCCCTACCTTCATGGACTTGATGGCCTCGTAGCCGTCCTGCACCGAGCGGATGTCATCGTAAACGGTCTGGTGTGGCAGCAGGAGCTGGTTGAGGATCTGCAGAGACCCGGCCCGGTAGCGGATCGCTTCCAGCGTCATGACCGAAAAACAAGTGGGGTTTGTGGGGACAGCACGGACAGACAGGTTGGGGGCGGGTACGCGCACACGCACTCACTCACACTCTCTCTCACACACACACATACACACACACACACTTTCACACACTCCCTTTCGGTTTCTCTCTCTCAGCAGATCCACGTTGAAGTGACTGCGGCCTGGCTGTCGGCAGTCCCCGGGGCCGTCGCGTCGAGAAGGAGGAGAGAAGGAGGACGAGGAGGAGCAGATCCGTACGGGACGGAGTAACAGAAAGAGAGGAAAGGTTCTACTGTGTTGTACAGGGAGACAAAAGGGGAGTGACGAGGCCTGGAAACCTGCACACACTGACAGACACGCAGCAGGAAGGCGGACACGGAACCACGTGCTCAAGTGCAGGAAGCCCGGACTCGGTGGCCACGCCCATCAAGGTCCCGCGGGTTGTCCAGTCTCTGCACCATCCCCCCCATCGTCCCCCTTTTGTCGGGGGAAATTTCACTTTCAGATGTGTTATTAGCATAACACCAGGCTCCCCCCAACAGCAGCAAGCACCGTCTGAAAGAGACGCGTGTTTTTGTCTTAGATTTTATTGTTTTAAATCTGGTTCATATGTCATTGTCCTACGTTTTAAAAACTCAATAAGTAAAAATGCAGTGAAGCTCTGGTATTTGCTGAAGGTGACCGTAAAGCTGTCATGACACCGATTATTTCATGTTGAATATTTGTGAAAAAAAATGTTCCCAAAGTTTTAAATCTAGGGCACAGAAGGAAAAATAATTAGGGCAAGTACGAAGGTGACAAAACCATGGCAGATATTCCTTTGAATGGTTACGAGGTCAAAGAAGAAGACACAAACCGTTATTTCACCATTTTATTCACATGAACACCAACTTCATTTAAAGACCATGAAGCCTAAACAATCAGGCCTTCACACATTCCCACTTAGAGCTGCACAGTTCACCGCGAGTTACACTTAAAAATAGACACAGCATATTTACTGTATATAAATATTACATCTATTTCGATTGCCCTTACATGACTTGGCAGATGCCATACAATAGTATTTTTCCCAAGTCCACATCTGTGGCAGGTGATCAAGACAGAAAGATTAACAAAAAATGAGAAACCATCCACCAAACTTTCTTTTTTAACTGGAGTGTGGACAGACTACAGAGGACAGCCGAACAAACTAAACAAAGAAAACGTGAGGAGAGTGTGTGAGTGTGTGTGTGTGTGTTTGGGGGAAAGATGTGTCACCAGCAGGACAAACTTTAACAATATGTCCCTCTGCTTGGGTCCTGAATGCTGATGAGCTCGTTACCATGACGACGGGGCGGCCACAGAGGCCAGGTTTCTGGAGGAGTGGGGTGATGTGGCAGGAGTGTGTGTTTGGGGTGACGTGGGACTAAAGCGTTGGGTTGAGATAAAGGGGTTTTGTGTGCACTTTAAAACACGCGAGTGCTGCAACACGGAGGTTCATCAGAGCTGCACAGTCACATTCAGTCTTCATTTGACTTAGCAAACCAGAACCACATTCTTTGTTAAAATGGCCATGCCAGTGGTTTTTGCAAATCACATATAGTTTTTAATCACAGACAGTGTTTCTGCAGTGTTTTAGAAATTTTAGCTCATGTTCAAACATCTAGTTTAAAAAATAAACATTCTCTAGTTCCAGTTTCCTCATTGTAGGTTTGTACGTACGTGCTGCTTTTCTTTGTCTTGTGAGACAGTAAAATGAATATTTGTGGGTGTTAGACT
Source organism: Mastacembelus armatus (assembly GCF_900324485.2). Classification (NCBI taxonomy): domain Eukaryota; kingdom Metazoa; phylum Chordata; class Actinopteri; order Synbranchiformes; family Mastacembelidae; genus Mastacembelus; species Mastacembelus armatus. The sequence goes on along the minus strand of NC_046633.1, from coordinate 19,203,082 downwards.
AATTTGAAGTAATCAGTTTAAAAATGCTGCTTTGGGAAATTGCATCACTTTTCTCAAGCAGGAAACAACTGGAAGATTAATCAGCAATAAAAATGACTGTTAGGTGTGGCTCTTTCACTATGCGTCATCAACTGTGTGATCCAGCGTTTGAATTCACTTTTGTTGATGTAACATTAAAAGTAGTTTTTAATGCTGAGCTTTTCCAGTAAATCCGCATTTAAACTACCCAAGTGCATGATGCACCACTGAAAAACGTTAATGCAGATAAGACGTTTACTGTGATGGATTACACAACTCAACAAGGCAAACGTTTGGCTCAAAGTCAAGCAGTTTTTAAGAATCTGCTGAGTAAAACCAATGGTTGCTGGGAAAAGAAGGGAAAATACATATAAAAATCTGAAACTTGCACCCATTAGAAAACTGTGTATATCACCTGTACCAAGAGCTAAAAGTACACTGGTATGATCCTTTAACTGCCATCCCATATTAAGCTACAAATGATGTCAATATCCGCTACTTTGTATATGTAAAAAAACAAAATCAAATATTCACAAAAGTAAGAAGATACCCTCCTAATGAAAAAAAGCTACGGAAGGAACGGTGATCAGACTATGAAGAGATATCAGCTCAACTTTAACCCAGATGATTTGATAAATGAAGGAGGCAGCAGGTGGATTAGGGCAAACACATGATTCTCTGCTCTTTAACTTGACTAAAAAACTATTAGAGGAGTTCATTAGTGGAGGGAGTGAGCAACACTGAAGAGTCAAACATGATCACACAGTAAGGCTCATTCGAAGTAGGCGGCTACATTCTGGTCAACAGCATATGCGGACAGGTTAGCAGGTTGTCAAACACAGAGGAAACATCTGTCCAGAGTATCAGACAGAGCAGAGCATGCGTAACAGCATGCTAAAAAATAACTCAGCCAGAATTTATGGCTTACAAAGTCACCAAATGCCCTCGACTTTACAGTCACAAAAAGGTGTAACGCAGAGATGATGACAAGGAAGCCTATGGCAGGGATGTCTATGGTGGAACAGAAATAGAAATGAGCAATTACACAGTGTTACTGACACATTTTGGGGTGTCTTCCTGTGGGCAGACTACTGAGCATTCACTGTGCTGCCAGTACAGAGCACAGTGGGACAGAATCTGTTTTTGTAAACTGCAAGCACCAAAATCTGTGAAAAACAGCAGAACACTGACACAGCAGCTGTTAATTATTTTCTAATCCACAGCCCAATGGACTAAATATTGTTCAGAGTTTAAAGAAAATATGTGTGGAGCAAACTCTTGTGGTAGTCTGCATAATCTCGGAATATGTGCAAAAATAAGTAAATGCGAGTGAAGACGAAGACAACAAAGAAGAAAAAAATAAAAAAGAAGCAGCTTCTACCTCATTCACAGTGCACCGTTAACACCCGCTCACCCCAGCCCCAAAGGCGACTCTACGTCTGATCTAGTTGTCTCCTTGGTGACACAAACACTAATCCTTCATTATGGGATGTAGGCTGCAGCGCCCCAAAGCCCCCTTTTTTTTTTATTCCCATATCACACCACTCCAAATGGAGCAGATTACTGTAATCTGGGAACACTGGAGCAGACAGATTAGATTAAGCTCATTACACACTTAAAATATGGTAAAAGGGGTTAAAAAAAAAACACCTCAGTCAACTGGCTTAACACACCCCAGTCCACCCACACCCACACACACACACACACACACACACACGCACATACACATTTTTTGGTCATCAGTGGACAGCAAAAGATTTTGAGCTGGTGTCAAACATAAAATGTTAAGCCTTCTTATGTATCTCTTCAACGACAACAAAAGATGGGGGAAACCAGACTACAGCTGAGGTCTCTAAAGCTGTACCTCTATAGTGTCTTTCTTGTTCAAGTGCAAAATAAGCCTGCCGCTACCTTACTGATTTATGCTTTTTTAATGCTTGCTTTAATTTCTGCGTCCCTTAGTGATTACAGATTTTTTTTTAAATAATGTGGCAGGCGACTAACCACAAGTGACATGAGTTGTCCTCAATCGACAGAATTAGCAGGTAGATACATGCAGCTGTCAGACATGACCAGCACATAGTCATGCTAAAGGTACTGACTGTAGTGTTTGTACCTTTAGCACATAGTCATGCTAAAGGTACTGACTGTAGTGTTTGTACATGACTGTGTATGAGAGAGAGAGATGATATAACAGTATCCCAGCCAAGTCTCACACTGCCTTATTTTTCTCTTATCCAGCGCGTTTCCTTTTTAGTGACTCCAGCTGAGAAAGAGAGAAACACAGTATATACATTATACATATGCACATAGATGAAGATCATAAAACATTTATACTGACAGTACATAGCAACACTTACCTCACTCTCTACCATCTTCAACCTGGCCAATGCATCCTTGGCAGCATCCTATGAGAAAAAAGAATAGAAACATTACACAGGAGCACACAGACACAGAATTGTGAGCAGTAACAATCACATTCACAGTCAGCCCTGATGCTGCACTCACCCTGTTGCCTTGGCTGGAGTATTTCTTCACAGAGTCCGCAAGTCCTTGGACGAAGCGCCGCAGCACGTTTTCATACTCTACAGACATGGTGAAGGGAAACGTGGGTTATGTTCTTGATATGTAAGAGTGTACATGTAAACTTATCTGTGCGTGTGTTTATGTGCGTGTATTACCTGTCAGCAGAGCAGGAGAGGCTCGCTCCAGCTGTGCTTTCTGCCACTGCAGTCTGTGTGTGACCTCTGTGTGTTGCTGGACGAGGTCAGATGGAGGATCTCTCCTGTTTTTTCGGTACTCTGCAATCTGAGAGAGAGGCAGAATGACTTAAGAGTCCTTCAGGCTTTCAGGCCATTATGAGCATTAGCGTAGAAGATGTCGTGGTTGGCCTTAGGTCACACAAACGTAAACACACACAAATACCTTCCTGTCCAGTCGCTCCCTGTCATAGTTGAGCAGACTAAAGCTGTGGAGTTTGTACTGTGGTGGAGAGTTGCTAGGCTGACTGCTCCTGCTGCTCGCCTCATATCTGGGTATAGACCGAGGAGATGGAGCCTGATGCAAACACACACATAATGAAACTTCACTGAACTGACATTAGGAATATATTTTTTGCCAATGGCTTACTCTTCTGTGATTGCTACATTTATAGACCTTGCAAAGGGAGGATGATAGGATGATGTTCAGATGACAGCAGCTTCCTGGCTAAAGGCTGCGTTATGCTCAAAACAAACACTGTGTTGTCTAAAACGATCTAACGGTAAAATTATTTCAAGCAGTCCAAAAGTGAGGTGGGATGTCAGAAGCTGCAGACTGACCCTCTGACACCTGTTTCCTGATACATACAAATATGCAAGTTTGAGCTTTTGTGAGACATTTGCATGTTAATCCGTGTCTTCTTGATGAAACCTGCAGACATGTGGGTCAAGTGAAAAAACTCTACGAACCCTTTCCTTTTGTTTCTCCTTGGGAGAAAGCGGAGAGACTGGTTCGAGAACAATCCATTTCTCTGTCACTGGCTGGAGGTCAACTCCCGACAAAGGCTCTTTGATCTTCACCCTCACCTCTAACTTGCCACCTGTGGATTTACGTCCATCCATGACCTATGAAACAAATACACTCTTAGATAGATCTCATGTGCAAACGCATTTGTGTTTCCATGTTACTAACACTTACCTCTATGATCTCTCTAGTCTCGCAGTGGTTTTCTAGGGCCTCTAGCTTCAGCTGAGCGGTGCCCACTACTTTGTCTGTCTTAAACAGGCCTCTGTTGACAGACCGGGGGAATATAACTGACAAAGACACAAATGACTTGACATCTACAGCATAAATCATGCAGATAAACAAAGAGGCTTCTGACTACATTGCCCCAGTGCAGTTACCCCTTGTGGATAACTTCAAACTTGATTCCTTTGGATTGGAAGACTCGTTTGAGTCCTCGTTGGGTACGGTTGATGTTGAGTTTAAACTGCTCTTTAAACTCTGGATTGTTTGTGCTCTTCACTGTGCTGGTTTTATCCCTTTGAGCCTCCTCCTGCATGTGTACACACACACACACACACACACACACACACACACACACACACACACACACACACACACACACACACACACACACACACACACACACACACACACACACACAAATAAATGAATTAAAACATATCTGCATACAAACTGAATAAAGTGTCCATGATCTGTGTGAAATCTGTAAAACATTCTTACCGAACTGGGGAAAGGAAACTCAAACTTCACGCTGGCATCCAGGTCATTAGGTGAGACACCTGGAAGGACAGAGGCACACGTGAGTCCACATACAAAAGCAACATGACTCCCTGGTTCTTTCAAAGATGTGAACTACCTGAGGGAGTTGGTAGGTTGATGCCTCTGATGATATACAGTATCAGGTCATTAGGCATCAGGTTGGAGTAGCTTCTATAGAACAATAGACAGGAGTCAGGACCTTTCATTCATCATGAGTGACAGACGTCATCTATTCAGCATCACTGAAAGCCAAACGGTTCTGAGTCTGAATGAGTCACTGCTGGAGTCATCTAGCCCTTATGTGGTATGATGCTGGAGCAGAGCCAGAGTGAGTCACAGTGAATCACTCTCTTGTTTTTAAGAAAATCTTACCAAAATTGGACAACTGATGCAAATTTGGAGAATCTTCATAATCAAGTACATACTCATTTCACATTTGAAGTGTATAATAAATGAAGGCTAAAATCTAATAAATTACAAACAATTAGGAATTATGATGGCCCACTGATGTGTGTGTTTTATTTGAAAGTATGTTAGTGATGTTAAACCCAGGATTGACTACTGCAGCAGCAACAAATCCTCAGGGTAAAGACCATGCACCGATCAGGCGATCAGAGCTGATCATTACATGCAGACCCAAGGAAACGGGATTTCTGAGAGCATAAATATAAATACCTGTAAACTCAGTAACCACTTTTAAAACTATGATAAGTTTCAGTTACAAGTTACTCATATAGTAAATTATAACAGCTGTATCCAGGCACTAAATGTTATAGCAATACATAAGGTATTTTAAGTTAAAGCTAAAATGATAACTTGCGTGTGGTGCCTGACCAGACGTCAGGAGATCAACACGTTCAGTGGAATTTAATGGTAATTCATTCAGTTTTTGTTGAGATAAGTCGGTCTAGACCAAAGTGGTGGACTAACAAAACTGACTGACATTACCATCCCCACAGCCAAAAATACTGACTGCATTTTGTCTGTTTTCGGGAGCAAATGGCATTCAGAGAGGATTCATTACAATCTATAATTATCTCTTAATTATAGAACTGAAAGGTATTCTAAGAGTTTGTTGCTGACTTGACAGAGTTGAAACTCCTCTCCTCTGTGCGGCACTTGGGGATTGGGTGACCCTTGGCGTGGGCATTCTTCAGTATCTCTATATTCTTGGTCGACTCCTCGATTAACCTCTCAAATCTGGTGAGACAAAAATGGACCTTATATACAAATATCTCAGCAGTGAGGAGTAGTCTCACTGTCTCTGACCTTGGACCTTGCACAGACAATGGACAACAATATGTATTCCTGCATTTGTAAAACTTACATCATATATATATACACAAACACACACACACAACACAGAGCACTGCATTACTACTATTGTGTGACAGATACATTTGTCTATAAAAAAAACATGCAGTGTGACATGACTGACACAAATTTTATATTATAATTTTAATCATACATAATTAGGTTTAAAATACCATCAAGGCTGCGTGTAATATAAAATTGACACATATGCAAACAGAAATGAGGAATGTTTCTTACTTTAGAGCCTCGGCCACATTGCCTAGCTTTGTGACATCATTCGAGCATTTCAAACATTTCTGTCAATCAAAAACAAAAGAGGTTGTGGGTAAGAAAACACACAACAGCCACAGACAAAGATGAAACCAGTCTATTTAAACAGCTGTAAACTAGCTGTGATCATAACTATTCTGTCCACTGACACAGTGAAGAAGGTGAACTTATGTATTAAATGTGCGTTTCCTGACCTCGTGCTGCTTTCGTAAAAGATCCATCAGGCTGTGGTACTGCTCACTGGCGCGAGACGAGTGAGGGGACGTACGGGAGCGAGCCAAGGAGTAGTCCTCCTCCTCTACTGGAACACTAGGAATCTATGAGGAAGGTGACAAATAAATGTGTTGAGGAAAAAAAAAAAAAAAAGACAAATGTTTGGGAAAAAGAAGCATTTTTTTTGAGGCATAAAACACGAACAAGAAAACACAGAGCACAAAAATACATAATCATCCTTAACATTATGACCTCTGACAGATTAAGCTAATAATTCTGATTATCATGTTACTGTGGCACCTGCCAGTGTGTTGGGTATATTACATAGCAGGTGAATTTTAAGTCCTCAAAGTTGATTTGTTGGAAGCAGGAAAAACAGGCAAGTGTAAGGATCTGAGTGGCTCTGACAGGGGCCAAAGTGTTGTTTCTAGATTACTGGGTAACAGCATCTCCCAAACTATAGCTCTTGTTGGGTTTTCCTGGTCTGCAGTGGTTACTACCGACCAAAAGTTGTCTAAGGAAGGACAAACAATGAATAGATGACAGGGTCATGGGAGTCCAAGGCTCACTGATGACGAGGTTAACCTACTTTCGATTAAACTTTGAATTTGTTTGAATCTTTGCTGCAATGTTTGAAATAATGTACATTGCTCTCTATGAAGAGAAATATTCAGTGGTTGTAGTGGTGAGAAAGTTGAATTTGAAATTTATGATCTCCAACTTGTCCTCATGATCACAGTTTTCACTCCTTTTGATATGTTTTTCACTGAATCCTGGACAAATGTGTGTTTCTTGTCCTGACAGTATGGAAGCAAACAGATTCACAACAAGATGCACAATGCGCTGCAGATTGACATTGGTGCCAACCTACTGCTGCATTGACTCCTGTGTACACAGTGTTAGCCAGTTGATCATAATATTATGGCTGATTGGTGTATCTGAGGCTGAACACATCTCCAATCTGTTATTTTGCCAAAAGATGATAACTACCTACAATGTTGTTTTTTTACCTTGTTCATTTAATAATTTGCAACATATTTTTGAGAATCCCAGTTTCAGCATGCCCCAAAATATAATCAACTGCTCCTCTGTTTCCTATTTGCCATCTGTGCAACGAAAACTATGAATCTGTTTCTGAGCTGGTGTGATATTCTGCTGACTGACTAGAAAACAAACTAACAGAGGCACAAGCATAATATGCTTAGTAATTACACTGTGGGATAAGTCAGAGAGAAATGCACAGGGTTATGAAGCAATAAAGTCACACAAAGGTGTGGCAAATGAAAAAAGTCATATGGGATAAGTAGCAAATCTATAAAATGTAATGAAGCTGAAAATATGCAGAGAGACTGTTATGAACAGCCACAAATGCACAGGAGAGACCATGATGAGCATATAGGTATTTTGAATTCACCCTATGCTTCTTCTGGTCTATTTCTCTCACATTTAGTGTTAACGCACCTCACACATTCAGATGTTCCTGCGACATGTTCAACACACACATATATAAACCTGCTCTGTGCCGTCCGTATGTAATTATTCTGCTCATGAAAATACACACAAACTTGATCACATAACACCAAATTTCACCTCTTTACATTGGCACTTGCTTCATCTTTGCATTACCTTTCATTTATTGATCTTTTGTTTTCAAGGCTTTACAGGGTCCTACTCCTATCTACCTTAGAGAACTACTGATGTGGTTTAATTCATTACAATGTGTCAATGTGCGATGTGCTAATCAGTTTTTGTCAGAGGTACCTAAGGCTAAAATAGAGGAGTTGGGGCTTTTGTAACTGCAAACCTCAAACTGTGGAACTCTACCTCTTACCCTTACATCCATTGGAGACTTCACCATTTTTAAATCTCTTCTAAAAACCTGCTTTTACTCTTTGGCTTTTGATTGCCAGTAGATACTTTTGTTAACTTTTATTTATGTATTTATTTGCTATGTTTTAATATTTTGTTAGTGCATTAGAATTACTCTATCTCACTGTGCTGTGTTTTTAGTGTTATTTTTGATACTTTGGTCAGTAAGACACTGTTTTAAAGTCCTATATGAATAAACTTTTCCTTGACTGATTGATGAAAATTATTTATAACCTTTGTGATATCAACAGGTAAGCCAGACTTGGCTGCAGTAATCATGGAGTCCAGTCCCTTGGCATGTCTGAGGTGCTGTGCTGCTCCAGTCATGTCCTACAAACAACCAAGCAGCAGCAGATTGATCAGTCAAAGCACAGCAACCCAACAGATATTCACTTACACTTTAATAAAGCATCAAAAACATCTACAAAAATATAAATAGACCAGGGAGCAAAAAAGAATGAGGGAAGGTGAAAAGACTACAATTTACCTTCATCTGTTTGGAGCGCAGTGCTGCACGCAAAAAGGCCTGTCGCCTTAGCAACAGGAAATCCACTTGCTGCTGGGCTACAAGAATAATTAAGAAAAAAATTAAACTCTGCCTGGTGTAGCAGGCAAATTTTTTACATGCAGGCAGGTGCACATACTCAAAGCCACACTCCAAACACACCTTTTGGTCCCAGTTTCAGAGTTGTGGAGCCTCCAGGGGTTTGAGGAGCTGGAGACTTTGCTTTCTGGGTGGGTGGACAAACTGCAGGCTGCAGAGAAAAGAATAGGGCTAGGATCATCAGACAAACAGATGCAGTATTGTTCTCTTAAACTGCAAAAGCTGGAGACATTTGTACCCTTGATATAACATTGTCAATCATTTCAAATGCATAAAAGTCTTAATTAACGAAGAACTACCATTTCTGTAAAGTATTACATTAATATTACCGATTGCAAACAGGTAATACAACAGGCAAGAGGAAACATTACTGGCATGGAAGCTGACATGGCAAACCATAAAGCATTTGTAAGTTTGAGCCACACATAATCAAATTATTTGGCTGCTCAATAACAATTTGACCATTTTTTGTACCTTGGCAGGTTCTGTTGGACCATCGTCGTCTTCATCTTCTGCGTCTGCATCCTGATTAGCTATTTTCATAGCTGTTTCCAGGACACCCATTAAGTTCTGCTGACTCCCCTCTGAGCCCTGAAGTGGTGGACAGCCTGGAAGAGCAACACACACATGAAGTGACGTTATAATGCATCAAACACGTGAAAATCCTGAGAGAGCGTGGATTCAAAAAGTTACCTGGTGGCACAGGTAGATCAGACAAGTTGACAGGTCGTCCAGCCTTGTGAGCTCTGATGGCATCCTGGTATTGCTGTTTAGAAATCAGGAAGGCGTCAACCAATATACAAAGTAGCTTTGTTGCGTATGAAGATAAGCAAAATATATATACTGAGAGAAAGTACAAAAGCACAAATCCTGGATTAAAACAATGTCCCATCCACAAAAGCAATAAAGGTGTCCCTAACTATTTTTTTGTCCTTCATGATCTCCGTGTTGTTGTATCTATTCACCCTATCTCAGCCTAAAGGACTTTATTCAGATGTTTACTATTTTTGCACAATGGCTTTCAACAATCCTCAGAGGACAACACTTCAGGTTATTCTGGTAGGTGAAATGAGCAACAGTGGTAGTTACAGTCAAGACAACTCAGGATATTTCCAGTCAAAATAAAGTGAGTCACACTGGTTATTTAGGGAAGTGGAACAAGCACACCACCAAACAGCAGCATGGAGCCAGGAATACACGATGCATTTTTGAGAATATCAATACTTTTAAAATTTTGTTTCAGCTGTAAGAATGCATTTTACATTACTGTTTGGGAAAAAAAATAGGAAGTAACTTCAGGTCTACTTTTACCTTCACAATGCGCTGGTGCATGCGAGCCTTACGATCATCCCCTTTGCTCTTGGCTCCCTCTGCTGCTGACTTGTAAATATCCATCCTCTGCTGCAAGGCTTCTGCCAAACTGCTGGGAGCAGGTAGGTCTTTGCAAAGCATGCACACGCATACACACTTTATTTTAAAAAACGGATCAATTCCATTATAATTCAACTATTGATAACCTGCACTTCACTAACTACTTGGAAGGAGGTGTCAGGTTTTCTCAGTCTTACCAGTAGCTGCGACCTGTGCAGGGACAGGAACAGGACCAGGACCAGGAGGAGGAGCAGGAGCAGGAGCAGGTGCAGGTGCAGGAGCTGGTTTGGAGGAAGACTGAGGAGGAGGAGGTGCACAGTGTTCTGCTACTACCTCTCCTGCACATAATCAGACGTCAGTGAAAAGGTGGGCATGGGCTGTTTATAATAAACATAAACTGTAAAGAAATTAAGTTTCCTGTTTCGTTTGTAAACTGTTTATCAATTTGTTTTGCAGTCAACATCACCATGCTTGCCTTTATTTTCTTAATATAGAGGCAGCCAGTAAACTGGCTATAACCAATTTGGCTCAATCAAAAAGTCAAAACCCTGAGAGAAAGTATTTAGACTGACCAGGAGGAGGAGGTAGTGAGCTCATGTCTATGGGTTGGTTTCTGTCCATTGCCTCCACCAGCAGGTCCAACTTCTGCATGAAGGAGATCAACACTGTTATAGAAGTAACTCTTTCTCACCAGCCCATTACACAATCTATACACTTACACAAAGGCATTTATTAAAGTGGCAAACCTGACATTGGTTGTGTTACCTTGGCAGTGAGGTAGTGCTGTTTGGCCCGGTTGATGTCTCCACTCTGTTTTGCATTTATGGCAGCCATCTTATACTCCCTTTGTCTGGACAATACTGCCTGTTTCATTTCTAAAAGGAGTGAAGACACAAAATACGTGTTAGTGCATGTGACAAAATTAGAGAGAGGGAGAGAAAACAAAATAGAAAAGATACAAAGGCTACTTCCTACAAGCTCAGGAGAATCATGCTGATATTTAGCAGTTACACATGTCTGAGCCATCAAAACAAGACATGCTGATGTGGCTTTTTTTGATAAACACACATTAATTGGAATCACATAATACCAGATAAAAACAATTCAAATGGGATGATCAATCACTTAATTGTTTCAGCAATTTTGTTCAACTGTAACAAATACATACCAATAATCATTAAATTCATTTGAGTGTGAATCTGATGGTATTTATGGCTTTAAACCAGATAAATTTATGATGCTGCTTAGAGTAAACCACTGTGTTGTTACCTTTACACGTACAGTGAAGGCACAGAGAGGTTTGTCTGTGTGTGTTTACCTGAGTGCTGTGCATCAGGCTGGGTGGGGCTGAGGGGAGAGATCGCAGGTGTTTCTGGGGTGATGGCAGCAGTAGGCTTTGGGGTCAGGGTCAGATGAACTGGCTTCGTATTAGGAACTGTTGGCAAAGTTTCCCTCTGAGGTTTTTGATTAGAGGGTGGGGGAGGGGAGGGCTTCTGCATGGGCTCTGGTAGTTTTTGTTCCTTGACTGATTCGGACGCTGCTGTGTTTCCACCAAGAGCAACAGGAGGGGGCATCTCCTCCTCATTGACTGGTTTTCCTTTTTTGACAGATGCTAACATGGACTGCAATGTCTAGGAGTTAAGAATGTTTTTAACACGAATAAGAACAAATATTAAATCTTGGATCCATTCAAGAAAAAGTATAAGTAGGAATTTTAAAATATTCAAATGAAGACAAAGTATAAGGATGAGCTTGTACAGAATGTAAGAGATGTTTCCCCTTTTAATTCTTACCTTTAACCCACGGTCATATCGTCGAACTTTGCTGGTCTCCCCTGCAGCCTTGGCATTCGAAATAGCTGTCGTATACATTTCAATACGCTCCAGTAGGCGGGACTCCAACCCCATTGCACCACTGGGTGCTGAAGGTGCAGGGTGGGATGTAACGCTCAGTTTGGGTGCAGTCGGCGTGACTGTAGGAGGGGTGGAAGCTGGAGTTTGCTCTTCATCATCCTCTAAAACCTCATTAAGTTCTGCCTGCATACAGGGAAACAGAAATGTATACCAGTGGAATAAACACACTTTTTTTGTCAAATTTATGCCAATTATTGTTGTTTAATGTGTACATTATTATCCTATTTTTTTTTCTGACAGCTTCACACTGAATGACGTCTTCAAGTCATTATTTTAATATTCAGATATTAAAAGTATATCCTTGCATTAAAGGAGCTGGAGGGCTGCTTGAAAATGATTGACATCAATAATTTGTTCTCACAATTGTCACCAATTTTCTTCAAACAGTCATCATCTCTGCACTTTAAAGTACTGAAAGGCTGTCAGTTTGTTACCAGCAGATCTTCATCATCCAAATCTTCATCACCGATTTCTTCATCATCCAGGTCTTTCATACAAAGAGCTGCCATTCGCTCAATTTCAGACATGGGAACAGGAGCTGAACATGGACAAACAGCACAGGCAGCATTAATATATCCAGTGTGGAGCATATTTGTCATGACAAACTTTGGTAGCACTGAAATTAGTCACTCTGGTCTTTTCTCACCTCTCCCTTCACCTTTCTTCCCTTGTGGTCTCCCTCCTCCTCCCACTAGCTTCAGCAGCTCTGCCTCCAGTTCTTCATCATTTCCCTCAGCCTCCATCCCTCCATCAGGGGACAGGTTAAGGAGCAGCCCCATCTAAAGACAGACAGCAAGAGACAGCTGCTGAATCACACCTGGACATGTCGTTCACACTTCTCAGTATCACAGGAGGCGGGTATTACCTGTTTGGCTCGAGCTGCCCCTTGACCCCGGGGAGGGTTAGGGTTCCGACTGCGACTCATGGACTCTTTCCTGTCTAAAAGTTAACAATCAATACATAAACAGAGCCAATCCAAGAAGGAGACAGATGAGCGTGTAGTTACCTGCCACGAATCACTAGCACCTGCACTTCTGTGCCCTTTGTGTTATAACTCAAACAGCATAAACTTGAGTTAGCTTCTGTGCTCATGTTAGCTAACAGCTAGCACAAAGTACAACACAATCAACGTTAGCAGACAGGCTACTCACCCCGTCAGTCTTACGCAGCGTCGTGTTAATGTTACAGCTGCTGCTCGGTTATTCAAGCCGAGCACTGCTGAGAAACAACCGGACAAAAGCGGGCAAATAAACAGAGACAGGTGTATTTTGACGTTTAGCTGTCACAACAACAACGGTGAGCTGTGGAATTTACTTCCTACATTGCGTCTCCAATGGTAACGCACATCACGCTTTACGGCTACATGAAACACGCCCATTACTGACGTAAACCTCGACGTAACGCTGAAGTCCACTGTAGAGGTGGGTTGTAGTTTTAACGTAAGGACGAAGTGGCATCAACCTAATCAGCATCGACTGGTTATTTGAACCTCAGATTATTATTATTATTGGTTATGTGAATTGTGTACAGTAGTCTGTAACTTTCTACACACAGTAAGTGTAACGTTGTTGATGTTAGCTAGCTAAAATTATATTTATTGTTTTGAGGAAAAATAGGTAAGCAGCTCTTACCTGGCTAAAAGTTAACCATAACAATTGGTAGTATGTGTTAAGGCTGTATTCTTCAAATTTCATACGACGTTAAGTCTTTTATTAAGGTATCTTGTTTTTAGTCTCCAGTGAAATGAGATGGCTAAAGGGAAAACAAAGAACAACAGCAAAGGTAAGTAAGATGTACTGTCAGCAAAATGGGCAGACAAGATGGAACAGAAACTACTGTATGAATCATTGAACTGGCCTAGTGGGCCAAAGGGGTCAGGGGCCCTCTAGACCACAGAACCAAGAAAGGACCATAATCAATGACTACAAAAGCCACAACATGAAAAAAAAACTACACAAATCTAAACTAAACTAAAAAAAAAAAAAAAACAGAAACCACCACCAAAGACAAAAACCAACAGCACAAATATGCTAAATAAACAAAAGAAACATAAAATAAGTAAAATAAGTGGAAAATGACTACACAGAGATGTAAAATGAGTAAGTCTGTTTCAATGACATGAAACAGACACAAAATACCCCCCAAAACACAAACTGACTGCACAAGATGTGGTTGCTCAATCTGCAAGTCTTTTTCCAAAGAGTTCAGGAGAGGTGGGGCTTTCTACATGTCTGTGTCCAGTGGTCCAATGTCTCCTAGTCCGTCCATGAGTGAAGGACTATTAGACCTTGATTTGGAAATAGTAATCTAAATAACAAATTCAGTTTAATGTACATTGCCACACTTTATTATTATCACGCTCAGTGTAAGTTATAGCTACAGTGGTTTTCTTTCTCTTTAGATTAGTTAATTGAAGTGATCCTTCTACTTTTAGATGCCTTAGCTCCAACACATCCTCAGTCACTCAGGTCAAGAAAGAGAGAATGTCCAAAAGGTGACGTTTCCCTGACTGAAGATGTTCAGGCTACTCTTCGTCACAAGGTAATTCAATGACTGAAACACAACCCACATTATTATCTTATCAAGTAACATTGTCATTTGCCTTTATGCATTTCAGTACACTGAAGAGGACAGCATTGATCACCATGCAGCTAAATTGTCCTCACTCCCTTTTGCAGGAATGTAGTGTGATTATAAAACAGCAGGATCAGGTGACAGAGGAAATCTGTAATGTCAAAAAAGGGGACTCAACCAAAGAAAAACATCCAGAAGAAAAAAATCCTTTCTTAGGCAATGTCACAGTTAAAGATTCTGAGGGGCAAGAAGAACATACTGTCACCTATCCCAACAATGAATCTCAGCTGGAGAAGAGTCTACACATGGAAAATGATACTAATAAGAGTGGAAAGGAGGAAATCACATCACAGGAAACATGCGCTGATCAACAGCAGCTCTTCTTTCTTGTCTCTGAAAGTGGTGTTCAATCCTGTGCAACTGCTTTGGAGGATCAACCTGGTGCAGATGACAACTCTCAGTGTAGTCTGGAGAGAAATCACAAAACCAGCCCAGATGAATCCAGCAGCATGTGCATGTGTGATGCCAAGGAAGTCACACAGGAGTCAGCAGCAGGGTTTCCGGCCAAAAAGAAGCGAAGGATGGGTATGTGTGGTCTTACAGAGACGGAGAGGAGTCATTTTTTGCTGGCACAAAAGCGGGAAAACAGGCAGAATGTAACGGAGAGAGTTGAGAAGCAGATAAGTAATAACACAGCTGACCGTGTGTCTCAGGAAACGATTATATCTTTACCTCCATCTATCACAGTAGGCGGTGTCAGAGAGCAGAGAGCAGAAACAAAACTTCAGTCCAGTTGCTGTGGGGAGGAAAGCAGGTCAGGATTATGTAATTAAGAATCTAAATCACATGTTCAGCTTTTGCATTATAATGACAACAACTCATGTAAAAGTTACACAGAATACAGGTTTCAAAGTAATGTTTTAGAGTTGTGAATGGTTTGACACAATTTAGACTTTTAATTTGAAAAGTGCAAAATAGGATCTATTGTTTTTTTTTGTTTGTTTTGGCAAACTGGAAACTCAGGCATACAGTTACAATAATGCTTCAGTAAAAACTTTAAAGTGTTAAAGTGAAAATGCAACGATTTTTATTACTAGAACTAATTTCTTATTTCCTTCCCTGACATTAACAATGTCAACACACAGGCCAGACAGTGAAGTCTGCTTCAGTATCTCTACCTCTACCTTGGATGGAACTAGTACTATGTGTGATCCAGGCTACTCAGATGGGACTGGCTGTGAGGCTGAAGGAGGGATAGAGTCTGGTCCAAAACAAACTGGTGAGCCAAAGCCAAATCCACCTGCAGAAGAGAAAGTGGAAACACATTTGGGCAATCTGGACCAACAGGAACATGAGAGACGTACACATGGAACTCATGACAAACAAAGCAAAGATGGTTCTGCAGATGCAGAGTGTACTGCAGCCATCAATTTTTACACTGATCTGTCTCAGAATGAGGGCATTGAGAAAAAGAAGGATGGCAGCGAGGCTGATGCTTTGCAAGGGCTGAGTGCGACCAGGGCAAGAGATGAAAGGAATGAAGAGATAATGGGTGATGCTGGTAATGAAGCTGAAGCAGGTCCAGGAGGTCTCAGCTGTGGCTCTGTGGAGCACTGTGAGGCTGCAATGACACCTGGTGGATCCAACAGGAAAGATAGCGTGAGTGGTGGCAACAGAGTTGCAGATTTTCAAAATGCCAGTTTACCTCAATGTGTTGCCACTGTCCTGTAAGTCATTGCTCAGGTTATGGTTATTCTTTTCATTTGTGCAATTTTTTTCTGTGTTTTGCATCTGTTACTATGTTTTGCAATGTAACTAATACAATACAAGTGTTTTAGATTTGTGCTGCAACAGTGACTCAGGTGATCAACAGATAGTTAATGATCAGCATGACTAGATGGTTAAGTGCATCAAGACAACATGCCAAATATTTTCTGGTTTAAGCCTCTCAAATGTGAAATTTTGCTGCTGAAAATTGTTTTTTCAAGAAAAACTAAATTGATCTGTATGAGGTTTAATAATCATCTGACAATAACCAGAATAACGAATGAGTTAATGCCCAAGTATTTAAGGCAAATACTGCAACTAAAAAAGTTTGAGAGAAGCTGTTGCTGTTACGGACAGTCTTAACAAAAAACACTCATATTCATACAATAATAACTTTATGGAAATGGTTGAATTTTCTTGATGTACACAGTCTGATCCTGATGTTGGACCTGCAGTTGGCCCTTCTACTGTGAACACAGAGCAGATGCAGACTAAGGACACCACTGACCTGTTTGGATCTGGGCACTTGGATTTTGTATCAGATTCGCAGCTGAACTCCATCGTTCTGACGTAAGGAAACAGGGAAGGGGTTAAATCCTTGGCCTTGAAGAGGTTTAGAGTGGTGTGAAAACAGGGAGGGTGGGGATTCAGGTCCGCCTTTAGAGAAACACTGTAAAAAGGTCAATTTTTTTCAGCTTGAGAAAGCCAATCTTGGCAGGTGTTCTTGATTAACAATACTGATTGACAGGTTATACAACAGATTTCAACATAAATACTTTTAACAAAGACATTTTCCTGAAAGTTTCTACACCTCTGTTTTAATGCATCTAACATTTTACTTTCTCCAGTAAGGAGGAGATAGAGCAGGAGAAAGAGCCCAGTTTCTCAGTCTGTCATGAAGATGCTACAGACCTGGTGTGTGGGCTCATAAGGGAACTATCTTCTCTGAAGTTAGTAATTGGTTTCTCCTTTTTTATCTTGTCTGTTTTATCCCCCTGCTCTTTTGGCCCTTTCTCTAACTCCCCTCTATCAAAGTGCTTGTCTTTTTCTCCAGAGCTGAACTTTTGACTTCTACTCCTATTGGTTAGTTTTTGCCTCATTGCATCTTCTGTGCTCTAATTGGCTGGAGTTCTGTCAGCTGTAGACTGGTTGGCACCTTTGGCCAAGGCCACCTAAGGGACACTGGATGTTGTCTGGTCAAGCCTTCAAGGATTAAGCTTTGATGTGAGAGAAAGTTAGGCCAAAAGTCAAGCCAATATAGCATATTGTGGGTTTAGCAGTAGCCAGAAGATTCTCACATTGTTTTTAAAGGCTCGGTTTAAAAAGAGAAAAACCAGCTGTACATCTAGAGGTACAAAAAGTCATTTCTGTATGATATTAACCTATACTTCTAACTATTTATAGACACATGTTTTGATTTTGTCTCAAACTGTCCTCCCTTCCTCAGTGTGTCCCTGTGTCATTTACTCTGCCTTTATTAAAACATAATTTGTCATCTTGGTGCTTTCTTCCAGTCAAAAGGTCCTAGCCACACACAGGGAGCTGGAGAACCTGCGTCGTGGCAATAAAACTGCAAGGAGCTCAATACGCTGAGGATGAGAATGAAGTACCTGCCATTCTGAACTTAGTGTTGCCCAAAAGGTTTGTGGGTAATTAGTGCAATTTTGCTAATGCACAACTGTTTAAACGTTTCACCCTTAATCCATTTTAACTCTTGTTAACACTGACAGTTGGTGTTCAGTTCAATGACTTAGATATTCTACTTCTCCTCAGATAAAGGTTGATGTTGTTGATTTTAGTTTCATTATGACACTTAACTGTCACCAGGTCATACCTGTCAACACTCCCATTTTATCAGGGAGTCTCCCTTATTTTACCACCCCCTTCTGTTATTTATCTCAGAAAAAAATAAAAAATATATATAAGGTTGTCCAACTGCCAGATCTTCACCCTACATCATAGAAACCTCAACCCATTTGTGGCCTCAACCTGTCAACAGAACTACAACATATCCAAAATGACATTACAGGCACTCTAGTAGATATCTACAAATACATTTTGACTAGTCAGAGCTCAAATTTCATTTATCTACAATTGATTTGTGACTAGTAATATATTAGTTTTGGATATCCAATAGGATATTTAAGATATCTCTTAAATGTGTCAAATTACAGATATCTTTAATTGGAATTATGACTAGTCAAAAGTCCATTGTAGGTATTTGTAATTTGACTTTTGATTAGTCAGTATGTAATTGTATATATCTGTAATTCATATTGTGGATTGTCAAAATTCAATTGCAGATATCGTAAATGACAGTTGTGACTAGTCAAATACATTTATCTTAAATGTGAATCCTATATGATGTTTAAACAGCTTGCTATAGAGAAGACTTGGTTTATATTTGTAATAATAAAAAAAGGTGCAAAGAAACATGAATCACCTTATTATCAAAAGTCCCCCACAAAGATGACAAAACACAGATTTAGTAAGTTTAGACCTGTAACTTCTTCCATACAGGAATATTCACTTTGCACACAGAGGAGCCATAAGTACAAGATTCAAAATAAAAGCATGCCTTGAGAACAGGTACTCACACAGAACAAGAACAAGTCACTCATATTTTAAAAATTTAAAATACTGATATTTACATGCAGTAGGAAAGTTATAACTGTTAGCTGTAGGTCTAATAAAGTTTCGTTATAGTGTTGTAATCCTTCAATGCATTATCGGGAAATATGAAAATGGACATGTTTTTAAAAAAATTCTGTAAAACAAACACATTTTCCTTTGAAAAATGTTTCTCCTCCCAAACATAAATATCCGGTAGTCGTTCTAGAAAATACTTTGCAAAAATCCAACAGGACCAAAGAGACGCTGTTAAGGAAGGCTGGGTCAACAGAAAGACCAGCTGGAAGGCAACTCTAATCAGCTTCACAGTGGAGGTGCCAAAAGTATGCAAACCAAACCAAAACACACAAAAAGAAACACACACACACTTGTGTAAAACATATCACACGTAAAGAGGGTGATGCCTTCTGCAGTGTCTGTTGCTACCTGCCACCTGTTGGCTCAGCGTCTGGTCTTTGCGTACACGGAGCTGTACGCACTGTCCACCTTCGGACAGAAGCGTTTGGTGTGAGCTTTGGCCCCTGTAGCTCCGCAGAGGGGACACACATACTGCCGCAGATAGGGGCACAAAACGTCTCCTGCCTGGTTCTTCAGCCAGTGGGATCCGTACACCAACTCCGACTCCCCGTTGTGCTTGCAGAAACTGCAGAACATGCGCTCAGGTGATGGGGGTAACGTGGGCGCGTCATGTGTTTTGAAACGACTCGTCTTCTTTCGATCTTTTGGCCCCCGGGAGCCTGTCGGTCTTGTCACTAGTTTAAAATCCACATTATTTGGTGCGTCAGCCCGGAACGAGTCTGGTGCGTGACAGCTACCATCATCCAAGTGCTGATAAGCCAAAGACACTGGCGGTGCGTATTCACCGTGGATATCTGACGCACGGTGTGTCCCGGCGTCATTTTGGCAAACTGCATTAATGCACACGGACATCAGATTCTGGCACAAATCAACAGATTCCCATTGCGCAGCTGTGGAGGCTGGCAGTGAGGGCTCAGTGGCGGTGTTCCGACCCAGAATCTCTCGGATTGTGTCCGAAAGTCCCATGTAGTCTTTCCAAGGTTGGAAACACTTGCTGTCCGACTCCATGGAGCGCGTCATAAAGAGTCCCCAAACTATACCGTTCATTCTACATCCCCTTCGCCAAAGCTGTTTTCTTGTCGGCCTGACTCTCTATAAGTAAGATGGTCCAGTTGTTGACATGGTAATGTCATGTAAAACACGGTAGTAGGCGTGTGAAAGATTTTTTTTTAATAATTTGGAAATTGAACACAAGCTGTGTTCAAACGCACACGCCGCAGCTGGATTGGCCAGCTGCCAATTTACTGAGCTGCTGCACCACACGTGCGGGTCAGTTTCCTCCAATCAAACAAGTTGAATGATGCTGTAATCTACTCTGCACAGTAACACGCCCCGCATGCACAACAAGGTGCCATACAGTCTACTTCAGTTTCACATAGGCGACTGGTTTAGGAAGACAATGCAAGGAATTTAACAATGGTAAAACGGATGGAGCTTAGATTACAGACCAGAGGCCGCAGTCTCCATACTGAACATGTCCTTCAAACAGCCCCAGTGTATGATGAGAAAAGTACATGCATCCTGTTAATGAAAAAAGGTAAATGGACTTAAGAGATAGCAACCTAGACCTCCAATCAGTGAAAGCAGATTGGAGGTCTAG
This sequence comes from Mastacembelus armatus, assembly GCF_900324485.2. NCBI lineage: Eukaryota > Metazoa > Chordata > Actinopteri > Synbranchiformes > Mastacembelidae > Mastacembelus > Mastacembelus armatus. The sequence goes on along the minus strand of NC_046633.1, from coordinate 19,182,594 downwards.
ATTAGAGCTACTCTGACATAAAAAAAAAAAACTAACTAAAAAGCACACAGAGTTTGATTGGGGATGGGAATGTCTTTTGATTTGAAAAGGAGATCCCATAACACACTTAAGATAGGTGCAACTATCCATTTAAGTATATTCCCTAACGTGTTTACAATGACTGATAAAGGCCACAATCCAAAACATATTGTTTTAGAATAAAGTTACTCATTACACAGAAAGTGTTTCCCTCTTTAGTTTGATTTTCTTCATGCATCTTGCTAGTGGCTGATGTTGCATCAGAAACCTTTATTTTATAAAGGAATCTAAATAGACTCAGTAGGTGATGAGTTGAATAAAGCTGGAACAGATTTTTTATTTTAAATTGTCTATAAACAGGGATAAGGCAGTACTGTGGTTGCTCTTCATGGAAGCAGACACCAACCTGAGATGGTTCTAAATGCACAATGCTCAGTGAGTTCAAAAAAAGCCTAGTGTAACAACTATGGGCTTAAAGGAATCAGTGTTCACATGGTAAGTTGTTACAGTGCACTGAGTTTACCATCTGATTCTTCAGTTTGTTAGGAAACAACACATGGGTATATCACACAGAACAGACAGTTCTCATAAGGAGTTAGTGGATAAAATGTCCTGGTTTATAATTAGCCACCATGAGAAACCTAAATCTGTTGTCAATACTGTATTATAACAGGCAGAATCAATTTTCATTATAGTCAGACAGTGTAGTGTCAAAATAACAATAGGGAAATTCAGTCTTTATTGAAGATGTTAAAAAGAGAAAACAGGCATAATTGGATTTTAAGTGACCATCTAATGTAGCAACAAAAATTGCATTAAAATGACCAGTCTAAGTGTGGAGCATGTGGTGTATGCACTATCCTGTCTGCACCACCGTCCCATGTCTCTTGCTGGTGATTAACCTCAATGGCTCTGGAGAAAAGAAGAAACAGCTAAATAATAGCTGCAGTAATGTTGAGCATGAACTCAAAAGTCAATCGAACATGAACTATCACTTAAATGGAGCTAAAGATAAATTTCTATAATGATTCAAAATACCAATTTTGATGACTATTAGCATTATTAGTCTTCATAAAGGAGACTAAACTATAGATATACTGTTGAGAAGCTGTGTTTATTTACATCAGTGTTTACAAACCCAGACTGACAAAGAGGAAGCACAGGAGAGTGCTGGTAACTCATATCTGTGTTATCTGAACATAAAGACAGGTAAGTTCATCACTGTGCAATGTAATTCTTTGAATTTTTAATGTATACTACTCCTGAAATCAGATGTGTTGTAAAGAATCTGTCTTGACCAACCTGCAGTTGTATGATAGATTGAGAGCAGAGTACAGCTCAGGGGTGCTGGGAGTTTGAACTCGAACTCTTCCCTGATGTAACTGAGGAACAGCAGCAGTCCTGGAATCGGTGGATGATGGCGTAATGGGAAGACAGCCAGATATGTTGGTGGGCCCCAAACCTGAGAAATCTGGAGTCAAATACACAATGTTTTTTTTTTTTAAATGGTTTTTGGGGTGAAGTCCCGTCCCGCTGACAAATTACAAACAACTTCATCTTTTAACTGCATACTTACTGAGAGCAGTGCTCTCTCGCCTGTTGCAGCTCAGTGCCCCTTTAGTAAATAGAGGTGAGTCACACAAAAACTGCTGCTTCATTAGGGAACCTTTCTGTTGCTCAAAATCACGGCGCTGAAGAGGGGAAATTAGAAACTTGACACTAATAAGCAACATCTTAAGCCCAAATGCTCTAATTTTTCACATGATTTATCAACAGTAATTGTACAACGTCACGAGGGGAAAAAAAGTGCTACATCCCTTGGTCACACTAACATTTACCTATCCATTATCTACATTTTTAGCTCAGCGGGGACTACAGTATCGTCACATATCATCATATTCCTTCAGAAATTCCCTCTGCCTCTTTCTTTTCACCTCATGGCTTAGTCGGATTACAGCATCAGTGAAAGACTTCCGCTCCCTTTCAAAAGTCCGCCTCTGATGTTCAAGCTCTGCCACTCGCATCTGAAGATGTTCCCACTCTTCCAAAAAGTAGGAATCAGACAGTTCAGAGGGGATGGGTGAAACAAAGCTGTCCTGCAGGCAGAAAACGAGCAGAGTATTTTTATGTCTGATGTGCTTGTGTAATTGTATTAGCACACAAGATAGTCACACCTGCAGCAGCTCCTGTTGTAATCTGACAAGATTTTGACACTCCTTCACTTCAGCCAGGAGCTTGTCATGGTCAACAGCAACACCAGATTGGCCTAGAAAAAGAACAGTCATTAATTTGTCAGAAATTAAAACTCACTGGTCCTCTTAAAATGTACAACACATCAGCATGTCAGTTTAAAGACTAATGTGGGGGTTTACCTTTAGGTGGGACATTGCCCAGTCTCCTCTGCACCTGCCTCCAACTCTGAACCACTCCTCCTGTCACGTGGTCCCCAAGTGCCACCTCAGCTTGATCCAGTGTTTTGTCTTCATCTTGGACCTCATCCTGAGCATCCGCCATGTTCGACAGAGTCTGAGATCAGACTGCTTTATCATAAAGAATGCTTATCTTGGTTTTTACATTATGACTTAATACCAAGAGCTCATTCATGACCACAGAGACAGTACTTGACAAAACAATCTCACCACAAAATAAGTGGCTGTTTTAGTGCTTTCAAATCTCTTTACACCATCTCTTTCAGCGGTGGAATTAAACTGCTGTCATGTTCAAATTTACTTTTTCCCCCCCAAGGACTTCTCAGTGCTAAAGGCTTGTTTTGCAATTCTTCTGTCAACTGCTCGTTTAGGTTCACATGAACAAAAATTCTCATTACATTTAAAAAAAAAAAAAAAAAAATCGGAACAATTACAGTTCTACAATAATGACTTCTTTGTTGTTATAAAACCAGTCCAGTGTGGCTTCGGAAAAAAAACAAAATTAGTCCTTTTTTTAATGTGTGCTTAAGCCACTATGGCTGATAAACAATGGTCTCTATCCCCATGACATGACGTTCTGCAATAAATTAATAGGTCACCATTTTTCCCCTTTATTACTGAAGCCATCTCCAGTGTCTTATCAAAGAGACTCTTCCTCACCTGCTCCATGTTGACTCTGAGTGCATGAAGCAAAGTGGTGAGGCTGTGGCGCAGCTTCATGGCCTCTCTGAGCTCTGCTTCTCTGCGCTCCAGCATCAAACGCAGAGCTGCTGCTTCTTGTCTGCAACAGGAGGAGAGTGTAGCTCAGAAAGCACTGGACAACCAAAGGCAGGGATTAGCTGTAGGCCTACAGTTAATTCTTGCAGCTCTGCATCCTGAGTGCTGAGCCAACCATCATTCAAGGCAACCAAACAGAGTGGCTAGAACAGAAAAATAATGTTATTTATTTTCATATAAATGTATAATTATGTATGTCATGTACAGTTAGATACTGTATCTGAAAATAACATACAGTAAATGATTGTCAATAATAATATACTTAATTACATTAACATAAATTTACATTTTTACAGTGGTCTTTTGATCAAAATACTGATAATGATCATATTGAAGACATCATGTTAAACTTTTAGATCCGCTTAAAATCAACTGAACCTACCGCACTGCCCACTGTTTCTATGCACATGATGCAGCTTTGCTGTAGATCCAGTGAAACCCAGCACTCACTCATCACTTCAAGTAAAAGCATCTACATTTAGCGCAAACATGACGTCAAAACACTGATATAAGCTTTTGTATGAGACATTTCATGGATACAGAACCTGTCATAGCTACAAGACTGTTAATATAATAAATATATTTGTAGATCACAGTCCATATTATTCAGCATAAGCCCAAAACAACAGACAACCTATAATAGCTGGGACATGAAACACCAGAATGCCCACAGGCTTCGTGTCTACAGCGCATCTAGACATTAAGGATGTTACTAATTCACTAAGTGCTCGGCAGGAACAGAGAACTCACTTTGCAGTAGACCTGAATGATTTGCTTAGCGGTTCTCTCTTGGCTCGACCTCCAGGTGGAAAGTTCAACACCTCTATGTCTGGACAGGAAAAAAAACGCAAGGTGGCCGTCGTAGGTCGCTTTCAGTAAAAAGGCGTAAACAAACAGATGCGTGTGTCTTATCCTGTCAATGTCTCACTTGGTCCTTTGTCCCTGTGCCTGTCCGCCAGCTGTGACAGCCGCTCCTTCAGCCTGTTGCTCTGCTGCTCCCGACGCCTCAGCTCTGCCTCCTGCTGGTTACACCGCAGCTGGAGACGGCCACACTGGCGAGAGAAAGATGCGATTGAGAAACCGGGGTGTGTTGGTAAATACTGTTTCAGACGGTCAAATCCTCCAGTCTCCCACAAGGCCAGTGTATCTTACTTTGGTCCGCTCACACTTCAGCATTTCCTGAAGCCTGACCACATGCTCGTCCATATCCTTTAGCTGCTCCTACAAAAAGACAGTCTTTTCCCACAACTGGAAGCAATAATTATTTCATTCACTTTTTTTTTACCCACTCTGAGCGACTCTTCCTGATCTCTGCGCTCCTCCCTGTCAGGCCACCAGGAGGCGCTGTGGGAGAGCTGATTCAGAGGACTGGGATCCCTGAGCGGACAGTCTGTAGGGGGCAAGACAGGCAAAGTAGGAAGCAGTGGCACTAAAGACAGAAATTGCGACTCATGATATGAAACACCTACATGTCCATGGGCCTGGTGTAGATAATCCGTATTACCTGAGTACTCCTGGCCTCTTCCAACTCTCCTCTGGCCTGATCTGGCATCCATCTTCACACATTCGCAACAGAGACAGTTCACTCCCATCAAAAAGTAACAGGGTCAACATAAAAGAAACGCCAGCATTTCTGCACCAATCTGTCCTTTGAATGCATTAAATGACAAACATTATGGTACCAAGGCATAAATACACATATATATTTCCAGTGCCAGTCCAGCTGCCTCTTATTTCCAGCTGATGCCACTTCAGCTAATTACAGAGTTCCTGTTGAGTTCATCTACTGCCTACCACTGTCACCTGTGTGTCATTAACTACTTCTTGTACAAAGTGGAAGCAAAACAAATGCTGTGACACACATTAAAATATATGTATTTAACCATGATGGGAGGAGCAAATTTTATAATCCCCAAGATACAAATAGACTTAGCTCTACATGCTAAAAAGATTATAATCTTCAAGTGTTCTCTGGAGGATGAAACCGTTTTCAAGTCCCAAAATTAAAATTACGTCAGCATGTGGTGTCACCTTATAAATGTATTAGAAATATTAATAAACCAGTCTCAGGAAGCTTCCAATAACTTGTTTTGAAACAGCAATCCCAGTGCTGGCACAATGTGATTCACAATGATGCTGCATGTCCACTGTAGTCGTGTGGTAAGACATTATTAATTAGCAAGCTAATTTAGTCCAGCAGTTTAGTTCATTCATTCAGTCATTATAAGACTATTTTTCTAATGCTCTTTGCGCAGAAGATTGACATTTAAAAATCACACACAGCAGTTATTCAATGTCTGAAAAGGTCATTTAATTCCTAAAAGGCTGTTCATACCAGCAAATTTAAGAAAGAAACAGTAGTAAAAGGTTTGGTTGATAACATCATTACAATTTGGAAAGTTATATAAGGAGTCATTCAATACAAACAATATTTGGATGTTTTTGAACAGATATGAACATGTTCATGTTTTATCATTTGTATGTCTGTGATAATATACATTCAATTTCATGTCATTTTTCACTATCCAAATAGTGTAAGGCTTTGATGTGCTTTAAAAAAAATTAGACATATATAGGACAATAAAAGTAACCTTAACTGGCTGATAAATATATACAGAGAAGAGCAGGATGGACAGGGTGAAAGGTTAATCAGCAATCACACACCCTGTACTGATAGGGTTAAAGTCTGTACCATGTTGTTGTACCTTTACTTCTTTACCATTTCAACAAATACATAAGTAGACACGAATGGGTTTAGTTCAAAAGTTATCAGTATGTCTTTTGGCCACATACATAGTGTTTTGTAAAGACATAATATGAAATACAGTGTATATATAAAATGCAACATGTTCTTATTCTTGAACAGCACCTGGTTTAAATGAATGTTTGATTCTCCCCTTGCCACACAAAATACAAGAGGAGGTAACATCTTCAGTAGCCAGTTATGGGCTGCACTTCACCAACACTAGACAGAGGCAGACACTGAGACAACACTTTTAGTTGGCCCATTGAAGTTAGTGTCAATAACAACTTTGTGAAAAATTACAGTTTGGCCCTGTTTTAATGTAACAGATGGGTGCTACAATACTATTAGTTTTGGCAAACAAGTGGACTATACCCACCCCACCCCACAATCCCTTAACCAATCAGCCCCATGTTGCATCATCCCAAGAGGAGCTGGCAGATCTAAAGCAACATCAAGTAGAAGTGAAGACAGATAAATTCAGGAGGCCACCAAATTTCTTGCTGCTGTAGAAAGAAAGACAGAAATAACTAGGAAATACTTAAAAAATAATAAAAAATTAATTTAAAAAAAATTTATGATGACTGAACTTCATTTAGGTGCTTCAGTTTCTGTGTCCCAGTACTGTGGATGCTGGCTCACTAACACACTGTTGTGGTTTATTAGGACATTCAAAGAGAACTGAGCAATTGTTAATGTTAATATTAACCACTTTGCTATTCCTGTTGTGACAAATCAAAATCCTTATTCTTATTGGTGCATGTAGTACCACTACAGTGCCACCTAACATTTTATCCTTCCAACAACTGATCAGTGAAAACACCTGTGTGTCTGTGTGCAAGACCTATGTTGTTACAGAGCAATTACTGAACTTTACAACCAGCACACGTCCAGATAACACATCCACATAATGCTCTACAAGTAATTGATACACAATGTTCTTTAAAATAAAACAGGTTTGCACTTTGTATGTAAAGTCAAACTATAAACTCATCACAGTTTAACACTTAAAAATACCTATATGTTTATATATTTGCCAATATATCAGCCATATCATTTTGAACACCTGCCTAATACACAGGAGTCAGCACTCTATCACTCTTCAGCTCACTGTGCATCTCCTGTGAATCTGCTCTTCTACAGTTATATTGTCAGGAATAACATACATTTGTCTGCCATTCATTAAAAAAATGGATGTAAAGTGAGTGAAAACTAGTCATGAGGACAAGTTAGAGATTATTTTTTTAGACAAAAAAATACCTCTCTCATCTTTTTAAGTGGGAGAACTTGCACAATTGGTGGCTGACTAAATACTTTTTTGCCCCACTGTATATGTTTATATATTTGCCAATGTATCAGCCATATCATTTTGAACACCTGCCTAATACACAGGAGTCAGCACTCTATCACTCTTCAGCTCACTGTGCATCTCCTGTGAATCTGCTCTTCTACAGTTATATTGTCAGGAATAACACACATTTAAACTAGTCATGAGGACAAGTTAGAGATTATTTTTTCTCCACACTCAATATCACCACTGTGTTTATCTCCATGGAGACCAATGTAAAGTATTTCCTATTTTCAAACATCAACACATCAACTTCAAGGACTGAATGTTCACCTGTTGCGTAATATACCCCCCATACTGACAGATGTTATTGTAATAAGATAATCAATGTTATTCATGTTACATCTCAGTGGTCATAATGTTATGGTTGATCAGTGTATATGTGGATGTAATAGACACAAAGGAAGATTTTTAATTTGCACTTAGACATTAGCAGTGCTAGTATGGTAATACAGTAATGTTAATCACAACTAGTGATAGACTTTATGATTAGATTAACCACTTATTTTATAAAACGTCAGTGAACAGTGAAATCAGTATCATGGAGAATAAAGTGATGTCAATAAAATTAAATAACTTTGTCTGACCAAAACCCATATGTGTAATTGTGTAATGTAAGACCTGGAAAAGCATTACATTTTCACATTTGAACCCATTAAAGTTATGGCACTTCTGCTTGAAAATTAACTAAGAAAATCAACAATCAAAGCAGTTTGCAATTAATATTCTTTCAAATGACTAATTCATTAATCTTACATACATACATCTAATTCATTAATCTTACATACATACATCTAATTCATTAATCTTACAACTTCTTGGTGGCTGCTGGAGCTCTGTGGTGCCTGCCTGAATATAATAGATTAATTTGAGTGTTAACTTAATGCGAAGCTGTAATTAATTATACAGCTTAACCCTCAGCAGAAGCCCAGATGAAGGAAAACTCAGGCCTACCTCAGAACAGGGAGCAGGACTTGGGGGGCCTGAAGGGATTATCACTGGAAGGGACCCCAACCAGCAGAGGATCCTTAGTGGCATTTTGCAGACAGTAGCTTTTCAGCTCAGCAGCAGCCTGGGACACCTGCAAGATGACAAGATATATGATATCACAGGGTATCACAGGTACAGTATCTGTAGCTAATGTTAATGCCCAACCTGACCTGCTGCCAACCTCCTCCACTACCCACAGTCCCATTTACATAGGCAGACTAACTGGCTCAGACTAACTGCCTCTTATTTTGCATAAAAACTTCTAGAGACGACTCAGTTACACAAATGGGTGTGTCTACTACTAACTAACTTTCCGGCAGAGACAGTTTTTTCCTTCAGACCACCAACACTAAGAGGCTAAACCCATGTCATAACAGACATGTCACTCCTGTCTGTGAATACTTTACAGAGCTTAGCTACGATTTGACAGCTTTTCAAACACGGAAGAAACTGGCTTGTTTGCGGCTGTGGCTCAGCGCACCAGCAGCAGTTTAAGGCCATATGTGTAACTTTGTGGACCACTTTGTTGGACCCGGACACAAATGTTAAGAGTCCACCTCAGCTCTGTCATTTCTGCCACGGGCTGTCGCCGCCATTCAACAGCGGGTTAGTTTAGCTCTTGGTCTTCCGTGTTGGAGCGTCGGTTGAGGGGTTCGTACCTTGATTCTCCGGATACTGGCCTCTAACCGGAGCTGCTTCACGGCCCTCTGAGCGATGATTAGGTTGTTGCTGGCATTGTTGTTGGACATGACGACCACGGTCGACAGAGATGAGTTGAGGGTTATATTGTAGAGACGGCGGAAACTGACCCCAACTGCTCCAAACTCCAAACCCGAGTGGGAAATGTTGGTCACTAGATGCCCCGCCCCTTTTGTACCAGCCAGCAATTCTATTGGACTATAAGCCTGTCAATCAAAAAGTGACGCAAAAGCCCAGAGGTCATTATTATGAGTTTACTAGTGAACAGACAGTTTACTGTGATCTTCAACCACAACACAGGGTTATGTACCACCTCGTTTAACTACTGGTAATACTGTGAACATGTTCAATGTGAACGAACATCAATTGCTCATTATTCAAATGCATGCATCCCACTTCAGTGTAGAGTTGCAGGTACTTGTTAGCCCACCCAATGTAATAAAAAATCCAAGGAAGATGGGGTGATGGGTGATGGGATAATCACAACACCTGGTCTGAAGCTATTGCAAAGGAATAGAGAGAATCATTATCACCATCCATCCATTCATTGTGGAGCGTAGTGGGGCTGGAGCCAATCCCAACCTGCATGTGTTTGGACTGTGGGAGGAAGCTGGAGTACCTGGAGAGAACCCACAGAGACACTCGGAGAACATGCACACTCCACACAGAAAGGCCCAGGGTCAAACCTCATGCTGTGAGGTGACCACCTAACCACCACACTGTCGTGCTGCCCAGCTAGGGTAAGCAGTCTATACTTTTTTTTTTTTGTTATAAACAGGAAAAGGTAAATGTTTCTATATCTGAACTAAAGAGGTCAACAGCAGCAGAGACACATCATGGATATGCATCATTGATATCTGTTGTAGCTTTCTGTATTTCTAAAAGTTGCAGAACAATTTCAGTCTGTACCAAAGCCACCTGTTACAGTTGTAATTTGTTTTTACATTTTGTGATTTGTATTCCAGCATCACAGTATAGGGTTTTGTTAAGAAAAAAAAAACAAGATGATTTTGTAAAACATAAACATAAGAACACAGTTTACTCCATAATACGAAAACTCATTGGATCTAAATAACAATCCATACTGTATGCTGTAATTCATAAAAATGAGACGTGACCCAAGTGCATTGTAAAGCAAAAGCAAAAACAACTCCAATGTACTCAAATTATGACTGAAAATAATCACAGAGACCATAGTCCTTGCTAGTATATTTTATTTTTGTTGTTTAATAACCATTGCATAGGTTAACAAAAAAGGAATTAATGTGTAGTAAGATTTAATCATACAATATTTTTGTTATCGTATTGATTATGTATTTAAAAAACATCTTAAACAAAACAATATCACACTATAGAATTTGTTTCTGCATGTTACCATCTCACTTAGGTGACTTGTCCCCTGAAGATGAAGAAGAGATAAAACATGGATTATGAATTACAAGAGTAATATTACCTATATAGTTAATTGTGTTGATGCATCAATCCTGATATCAGATTGTATTTCATACTCACAAGTGATGGGTCCAATGGTGAGGGGTTTCACAGGAACAGAGCTGATAACAGAGCGGTATGCCCTACCTGTGCAAGACTACAAGGTGGAGAAAAATGGGTGGAAAATATAGGATATTCCCAAGACCCCAGTGTTTAAGCAGCACTGAATAAGGATTGACAATGTGCAGTGAAATGTGTAACTTACTGGAACACAGTTGAAATTCCTCCGATCACATAGAGTGAGGCTGCAGTGAAGATAAACATCTTGGTATGTACCCTGGAACAGGAAGAACAAGGCAGAGAAGCGAGCCTGGAGGGACGACCCACTCTCAACAATTGATACCTGTCGACGGTCAGTGGGACACCTGGCAAGAGAAGGTCAAACAGGTCATCCCCACCATAACTGTCACGACCGGTCACGTAGGTTTCCGGTCGTCTCGTGTTTTGTAATTTCCCCGTGTGTTTAGGTTTCCTGGACATCCGGTAATTAGCAGGCAACTCTGTCCACCTGTCTGTCTTTCAGGAGCCCACAGTACTTATCCTCCTCGGCCGCCACAGTCTAGTGCGGGATTGTCTGCTTCGCTTCACGAGGTATTTCTGCGAGACTCACCATTAGAAGATTCGAAGGGATATCACGAAGGAACTACGCGCTGATCGAAGGAAGGTGACCCGATCCTCTCCGCCACATTCCTCCTGGCAACTCTGGTAACAGTTTCTCTTGGACTATCTGTGAATTCAATGACTCTCAGCCCCGTTTTCTGCTATACGAGATGACGTCTTGGTGAAGGACTATTTGCTGTATAGTGCCCTCCAATTCCTGCTTGGAGTTTCGTTTGGAGGTGTTTTGTGTTTCTCCGTTGCCCCGGAATTCTGACCAAGAATACACCGCACCGTGAGATTCTGCTCTGCGGACCAAGACCCGGTTTCATCCTCCTACCAACCTAGACCCCCCGTGGAGTTACCAGGCGCGGGCCTAGGCATAAACCAACCTCCTGTTGACTACGTCCGGATTCTCCCTTCCATTCTTCATGGTCGTCATCACAGCTCTCAACTCCCTCATTGGTTATTGTAAATAAACTCTCGTTCAGTACTTAAGTGTGTGGCATTTTTGGGTCCTCTGATTCTCCGTACCTGACAATAACGTGATCACCATGCATTTAACCTTTTCTATTTTGTTATATTAAACTAAGCACCTGCTGAGGTTCAGAAGGGACACTTACTTGTTCTGGATGAGAAGATATCGCAAAGGATCGTTAGGGCTTGATGTGTGGGTGGCATAGCAGTCCTCCAGGACAGCAGCAAAGCTGGTATCGTTCTCCTCCACAGAGACACCCACATACAGAGGTAAGCCCAGTGGAAGGATGACCCCGCCTGATGGATAAGCCTCAGTAAAGTTGGAGTTGCGGAAAAGAGACATTGAGGCTCTAGCTTTGGTACCTGCACCTGAAAGGCCACCTCCCACACTGTCAAGAGAATATACATGCAGCACTGGATGATAGGATGACTGGTTAAAAGCAACACATAGACCAGAATAAGTTTGACCAGGTTTGACTAAATATTTGTGTAAAATTGTATGATCACAGACCATATATGGAATATATATGTATGTATGTATATATGTATATAAACTTCCTCATTTTATAACTGTAAATGATAAGTGATGTCATAGTCACATTCAGTAAAAAAAAGCTTACGGCAGCAATGGTCTGATAGCCACATTCAGGCTGGTGCTTGTGTTGAGGGGATACGCGCAGAGGAAAGGAAGGCTCACGGGAACAGTGAAGGACGTGTTGTTCGCTGGGTAGATAAATAAGCTGTTGGAGTAGATGGCATGTGTGTGGTTGGTCTGAAAGACAGAGGATGATTAAAATGATCAGTTAACTGAATGATTATGTCAGATTGAGTTACTTTTTCATTCCGGTGGTGGGTCTGGGTTTAGTATACTGTCCTTGTGAGTTCTTGATAATTTGAGATAGATTGCTCAGAGTGTTCAGGAAGATCAACCTGGATCTGTTTAATATTGAATCCTGATGGCCCTGGAAAAATTGTTGGTTCCTGAACTGGTGGCTGGTACTACCACACAATATGAACAACACTGCCTAACAGGGAGAATAATATGTTCTGAATATCCAGTGCACCCTGAATCAAACTGCTGATCCAGTTTTCAATATCTTACCCAACCCATTCGACCTTTTCTGCTGCAGTCTGCTGGAAACACTGGCATGTCTACTGTTCTGGAGAGGAAATACATAGGTATAGCCATTATCTAAATGCCCTGGGGAAGGAGCACCCTTGGGTGTTGCAGGTATTGAGGGCAAAATGAGTTAGCACCTATAGAGGAGGGCAATGGGCTTTGCCAAAAAAGAGGAGAAGTCATGGCAATCCTACATCTTACAATCCTACATAACTAGCAGCTGAAAGTTGACCAAGGGAGGCAGCTTGAGTTCCTTTGACCATCACAGAGATCACATTCTGCCCAGACATGGGCCTGATGGCCAAAAGAGCAAGGCAGGTCATGTAAACTGTCAGTCACTGGCAGTCATTGCCTACACAGGATTTGACAGACTGTCACTATGCAAGGCCCACCCAGTCTTTGGGAACACAGGTCTCCACTTAAAGAGGGAGACTTCAGAAATATCACTGATGCCACACAAAAGGCTTCCAGATGTTTGTGGCTCAAAGCTGTGACTAAACACACTATTTGGACACATACAGGGTCTTAATCAACCCTGGGTGGGTTGACTGAGGCCCAACTGATGTTGAAATCTCTGAAAAACACAATGATATGCATCAGATACTGTAACGTCATGTTGCAGTGACTCTTTTTACATTTTTTAAGACTACCTTCAATGTCATCTTGAACCAACCTATGTCCATCCATCCATTTTCTATACCCGCTTTTTTCCTGAAAGCCAGGGTCACGGGGATCTGCTGGAGCCTATCCCAGCTCTCTCTCGGGTGAAAGGCAGGGGACCAACCTATGTCAATTCAAAATTTTTAACTGTGGTAATAGTAGCAATAGCATTATGCCAGCTGGATTTAACCCGAAACAGAAGGCACAATAAACAATATGCTGTAATAATACACTGGAGCAGAGCAGTCATAACTGAACTGAAACCAAATGATGATTTGATGTTTCCACAGCTAAACAAAGGGCCCCCAAATTTGTCCTATTTAGTGGATTACGCACTGGGTAGGATAGAAAAGAAAAACAACAAACAAAACACAATCATGTCATTGACAAGCTGGTAATTAGGCTTACAGAAAAAAATAAAGTCCTTACCCTCAGTATGTTTCCACAGGCACCTGCCCGAGCCTCCACTTCGTACCAAACTACATCATTATGTACTCTGACCCAGGAGCAGTTATGGGCCGCCAGGTTTCCAGAGAATGGGTTCAAACCAACTGATGTCATTGTGGCCACATCCAGTCCTACTTGAAGTTTATCATGGCCACAAATGAGCTGAGAAGTCTGGAGTGGAGGGCGTTCAACTGAGGAAGATGTAAAGTCACCAAATGAAATGGCATTAGAAAGGAAATGAAATTGTTATTACCACACAGGTCCAAAATTGGAAACTTGACAAACCTTAAGCTCAGTTTGTGATTAGCTAACTGTATTATGTTAAGATATTTGAAAATATCAAAAGAGACCTACATTCACAAACAACACTGGCATCTTCACCGTGATTACAGTTGTGAACCCCAAACCCTGAATGTCTGCAGTGTGTTATGGATGGTTCATTTCCAGAACAACTGACATCATCCAACCAGATGGGTCCACTGCCTTGTCCAAAAGCTGCGTTTTGTAGTGCTGAACGAGCTCTGCCACAGCCCAGCTGTCTACACACCACTTTGGCATCGTTCAGGTCCCAGCCATCATCACACACTGTCCCCCACTGTCCAGCATGGTAGACCTCCACTCTGCCAGAGCAGAGGTTGTCTGAATTGACCAGCCTGACTGGTGAACCAGCTAACAGAAAAACATGTAACATAATCATGTTGATGGGGGACACAGATGACAGACGTTTTGTTATACTAATAATCTGTTTGAAATATATTTGTGAAATCCTCTGAGCTAAATGTTGCTCCATAGCCAGCCTGTTACACAACCAGATTTCATTGGCTCCAACTTTACAAATATGTGTTTACCTTCACAGACGACCCCAGCATCCTCATGGTGACCACAGTTGTGACTTCCAAACCCTCTGTGGCGGCAGTTGGTGAGCTTTGGTTCGCTGCCTGTGCACATCACATCATCCAACCAGATAGGCCCCGTGCCCTGTCCAAAACGTGCATTCTGTGGTGCTGACAGGACCCTGCCACAGCCCAGTTGTCTACACACCACCTGAGCATCGTTCAGGTCCCAACCATCGTCACACACTGTGCCCCACTGTCCACTGTGGAAAATCTCCACTCTGCCAGAGCAGGAGCTGTTTCCTCCATTGGCTAGGCGGAGCTGCCCCTCAACTACTGTACTGTTGCCTGCTGATGTTGTGTAATATGTCATCTCAGTGACAATGCTGGTTGTTGCAGTTCCAGATATGGGTGGTAAAACTGTGCTGTTGGGTCCTGACTGAACTGAAAGAAAAGTCTGTATTAACCTGCAAGGCAACTACAACATTTGTTGCTACTAGAATAAATGAGGAAAAGCATCCTTTCTTTAGGTATAAATAACTATGTTAATGTTTGGCACAAACATCCACATGTTTTCTTAACACAAACATGTGTTTCACTGTATATTTGATTTATTGTGCTATAAACTGAAACTTGATTCAGGGTATCCCTAGTGGTGAGAGAGTGGTGATTGGGGCAGACTTCAACGGACATGTTGGTGAGGGAAACAGAGGTGACGAGGAAGTGATGGGTAAGTTTGGTATGCAGGACAGGAATGCAGAAGGACAGATAGTGGTAGACTTTGCAAAAAGGATAGAAACGGCTGTAGTGAACACATTTTTCCAGAAAAGGGAGGAGCATAGGGCGACATATAAGAGTGGAGGCAGGAGCACACAAGTTGATTACATCTTGTGCAGATGTTCCAACCTGAAAGAGATCAGTGACTGCAAAGTAGTGGTTGGGGAGAGTGTAGCCAGACAGCATAGGATGGTGGTGTGTAGGATGACTCTGGTGGTGAGGAAGATGAAGAGGACAAGGGCAGAGCAGAGGACCAAGTGGTGGAAGTTGAAAAAGGAAGAGTGTTGTGTGGCTTTCAGGGAGGAGCTGAAACAGGCTCTGGGAGGTCAGGAGGTTCTTCCAGATGACTGGACAGCTACAGCTAAAGTGATCAGGGAGTCAGGTAGGAGGGTACTTGGTGTTTCATCTGGAAAGAGGAAAGCAGATAAGGAGACTTGGTGGTGGAATGAGGAAGTTCAGGAGTGTGTTAAGAGGAAAAGTTTAGCTAAGAAGAAGTGGGACACTGAGAGGACAGAAGAGAACAGACAGGAGTACAGGGAGATGCAACGTAAAGTGAAGGTAGAGGTGGCAAAGGCCAAACAAAGGGCGTATGAGGATTTGTATGATAGGTTGGACTCTAAGGAGGGAGAGGTGGATTTGTACAGGTTGGCGAGGCAGAGATGGGAAGGATGTGCAGCAGGTTAGGGTGATTAAGGACAGGGGTGGAAATGTGTTGACAGGTGCCACAAGTGTGATGGAAAGATGGAAGAAATACTTTGAAGAGATGATGAATGAGGAAAATGTTAGAGAGCACAGAGTAGAAGAGGTGACTGTTGTGGAGCAGGAAGTAGCAAAGATCAGTAGGGATGAAGTGAGGAAGGCGTTGAAGAGGATGAAGAGTGGAAAGGCAGTTGGTCCTGACGACATACCTGTGGAGGTATGGAAGTGTTTAGGAGAGGTGGCAGTAGAGTTTTTGACTGGGCTACTTAACAAGAGCTTGGAGAGTGAGAGGATGCCTGAGGAATGGAGGAGAAGTGTACTGGTGCCCATCTTTAAGAACAAGGGAGACGTGCAGAGTTGTGGAAACTACAGAGGAATAAAGCTGATGAGTCACACAATGAAGTTATGGGAAAGAGCAGTGGAGGCTAGGCTGGGTCAGAAGTGAGCATTTGTGAGCAGCAGTATGGTTTCATGCCAAGAAAGAGAACCACAGATGCAATATTTGCTTTGAGAATGCTGATGGAGAAGTACAGAGAAGGCCAGAAGGAGCTGCATTGTGTCTTTGTAGATTTGGAAATAGCGTATGACTGGGTGCCGAGAGAGGAGCTGTGGTTTTGTATGAGGAAGTCTGGAGTGGCAGAGAAGTATGTTCGAGTGGTGCAGGACATGTATGAGAGCTGTAAGACAGTGGTGAGGTGTGCTGTAGGGGTGACAGAGGAGTTCAAGGTGGAGGTGGGACTGCACCAAGGATCAGCTTTGAGCCCCTTCTTGTTTGCTGTGGGGATGGACAGGCTGACAGATGAGGTTACACAGGAATCTCTGTGGACCATGATGTTTGCAGATGACACTGTCATCTGTAGTGAGAGCAGGGAGCAGGTGGAGGAAAATCTAGAGAGGTGGAGGTTTGCTCTGGGAAGGACAGGAATGAAGGTTAGCCGCAGTAAAACAGAGTACATGTGTGTACATGAGAGGGACTCAAGTAGAACGGTGAGGTTACAGGGAGTAGAGGTGAAGAAGGTGGAGGATTTTAAGTATCTAGGGTCAACAGTCCAGAGCAACGGAGAGTGTGGAAAAGAAGTGAAGAGACGTGTGCAAGCAGGTTGGAACGGGTGGAGGAAAGTGTCAGGTGTGATGTGTGACAAAAGAGTGTCAGCAAGAATGAAAGGAAAGGTGGACAAGACAGTGGTGAGACCAGCAATGTTGTCTGGTTTAGAGACAGTGGCACTGAGAAAAAGACAGGAGGCAGAGCTGGAGGTAGCAGAGCTGAAGATGTTGAGGTTCTCTCTGGGAGTGACGAGGATGGATAGGATCAGGAATGAGGACATCAGAGGGACAGCTCATGTTAGATGTTTTGGAGAAAAAGCCAGGGAAGATAGGGTTAAACAGAGGCAGATGATTGATTCACTGTGGCGACCCCTGAAGGGAGCAGCCGAAAGGAGAAGAAGTGCTATAAACTGAAACTTTTTGATGAGGCCATTTTCCCAGTTAAAAGGGAGCAGTTAAGAATTGGAGAACACGTTTTATTTGCATAAATATTTACCTTCACAGATGATGCTGGCATCTTCACCATGATTACAGTTGTGGACCCCAAACCCTGGATGTCTGCAGTGTGTTATGGATGGTTCATTTCCAGAACAACTGACATCATCCAACCAGATGGGTCCACTGCCTTGTCCAAAAGCTGCGTTTTGTAGTGCTGAACGAGCTCTGCCACAGCCCAGCTGTCTACACACCACGTTGGCATCGTTCAGGTCCCAGCCATCATCACACACTGTCCCCCACTGTCCAGCATGGTAGACCTCCACTCTGCCAGAGCAGAGGTTGTCTGAATTGACCAGCCTGACTGGTGAACCAGCTAACAGAAAAACATGTAACATAATCATGTTGATGGGGGACACAGATGACAGACGTTTTGTTATACTAATAATCTGTTTGAAATATATTTGTGAAATCCTCTGAGCTAAATGTTGCTCCATAGCCAGCCTGTTACACAACCAGATTTCATTGGCTCCAACTTTACAAATATGTGTTTACCTTCACAGACGACCCCAGCATCCTCATGGTGACCACAGTTGTGACTTCCAAACCCTCCGTGGCGGCAGTTGGTGAGCTTTGGTTCGCTGCCTGTGCACATCACATCATCCAACCAGATAGGCCCCGTGCCCTGTCCAAAACGTGCATTCTGTGGTGCTGACAGGACCCTGCCACAGCCCAGTTGTCTACACACCACCTGAGCATCTTTCAGGTCCCAGCCATCGTCACACACTGTGCCCCACTGTCCACTGTGGAAAATCTCCACTCTGCCAGAGCAGGAGCTGTTTCCTCCATTGGCTAGGCGGAGCTGCCCCTCAACTACTGTATTGTTGCCTGCTGATGTTGTGTAATATGTCATCTCAGTGACAATGCTGGTTGTTGCAGTTCCAGATATGGGTGGTAAAACTGTGCTGTTGGGTCCTGACTGAGCTGAAAGAAATGTCTGTGTTAACCTGCAAGGCAACTACAACATTTGTTGCTACTAGAATAAATGAGGAAAAGCATCCTTTCTTTAGGTATAAATAACTATGTTAATGTTTGGCACAAACATCCACATGTTTTCTTAACACAAACATGTGTTTCACTATATATTTGATTTATTGTGCTATAAACTGAAACTTGATTCAGGGTATCCCTAGTGGTGAGAGAGTGGTGATTGGGGCAGACTTCAACGGACATGTTGGTGAGGGAAACAGAGGTGACGAGGAAGTGATGGGTAAGTTTGGTATGCAGGACAGGAATGCAGAAGGACAGATGGTGGTAGACTTTGCAAAAAGGATAGAAACGGCTGTAGTGAACACATTTTTTCAGAAAAGGTAGGAGCATAGGGCGACATATAAGAGTGGAGGCAGGAGCACACAAGTTGATTACATCTTGTGCAGATGTTCCAACCTGAAAGAGATCAGTGACTGCAAAGTAGTGGCTGGGGAGAGTGTAGCCAGACAGCATAGGATGGTGGTGTGTAGGATGACTCTGGTGGTGAGGAAGATGAAGAGGACAAGGGCAGAGCAGAGGACCAAGTGGTGGAAGTTGAAAAAGGAAGAGTGTTGTGTGGCTTTCAGGGAGGAGCTGAAACAGGCTCTGGGAGGTCAGGAGGTTCTTCCAGATGACTGGACAGCTACAGCTAAAGTGATCAGGGAGACAGGTAGGAGGGTACTTGGTGTTTCATCTGGAAAGAGGAAAGCAGATAAGGAGACTTGGTGGTGGAATGAGGAAGTTCAGGAGTGTGTTAAGAGGAAAAGTTTAGCTAAGAAGAAGTGGGACACTGAGAGGACAGAAGAGAACAGACAGGAGTACAGGGAGATGCAACGTAAAGTGAAGGTAGAGGTGGCAAAGGCCAAACAAAGGGCGTATGAGGATTTGTATGATAGGTTGGACTCTAAGGAGGGAGAGGTGGATTTGTACAGGTTGGCGAGGCAGAGATGGGAAGGATGTGCAGCAGGTTAGGGTGATTAAGGACAGGGGTGGAAATGTGTTGACAGGTGCCACAAGTGTGATGGAAAGATGGAAGAAATACTTTGAAGAGATGATGAATGAGGAAATGTTAGAGAGCACAGAGTAGAAGAGGTGACTGTTGTGGAGCAGGAAGTAGCAAAGATCAGTAAGGATGAAGTGAGGAAGGCGTTGAAGAGGATGAAGAGTGGAAAGGCAGTTGGTCCTGACGACATACCTGTGGAGGTATGGAAGTGTTTAGGAGAGGTGGCAGTAGAGTTTTTGACTGGGGCTACTTAACAAGAGCTTGGAGAGTGAGAAGATGCCTGAGGAATGGAGGAGAAGTGTACTGGTGCCCATCTTTAAGAACAAGGGAGACGTGCAGAGTTGTGGAAACTACAGAGGAATAAAGCTGATGAGTCACACAATGAAGTTATGGGAAAGAGCAGTGGAGGCTAGGCTGAGGTCATAAGTGAGCATTTGTGAGCAGCAGTATGATTTCATGCCAAGAAAGAGAACCACAGATGCAATATTTGCTTTGAGAATGCTGATGGAGAAGTACAGAGAAGGCCAGAAGGAGCTGCATTATGTCTTTGTAGATTTGGAAACAGCGTATGACTGGGTGCTGAGAGAGGAGCTGTGGTTTTGTATGAGGAAGTCTGGAGTGGCAGAGAAGTATGTTCGAGTGGTGCAGGACATGTATGAGAGCTGTAAGACAGTGGTGAGGTGTGCTGTAGGGGTGACAGAGGAGTTCAAGGTGGAGGTGGGACTGCACCAAGGGTCAGCTTTGAGCCCCTTCTTGTTTGCTGTGGTGATGGACAGACTGACAGATGAGGTTAGACAGGGATCTCTGTGGACCATGATGTTTGCAGATGACACTGTCATCTGTAGTGAGAGCAGGGAGCAGGTGGAGGAAAATCTAGAGAGGTGGAGGTTTGCTCTGGGAAGGACAGGAATGAAGGTTAGCCGCAGTAAAACAGAGTACATGTGTGTACATGAGAGGGACTCAAGTAGAACGGTGAGGTTACAGGGAGTAGAGGTGAAGAAGGTGGAGGATTTTAAGTATCTAGGGTCAACAGTCCAGAGCAACGGAGAGTGTGGAAAAGAAGTGAAGAGACGTGTGCAAGCAGGTTGGAACGGGTGGAGGAAAGTGTCAGGTGTGATGTGTGACAAAAGAGTGTCAGCAAGAATGAAAGGAAAGGTGGACAAGACAGTGGTGAGACCAGCAATGTTGTCTGGTTTAGAGACAGTGGCACTGAGAAAAAGACAGGAGGCAGAGCTGGAGGTAGCAGAGCTGAAGATGTTGAGGTTCTCTCTGGGAGTGACGAGGATGGATAGGATCAGGAATGAGGACATCAGAGGGACAGCTCATGTTAGATGTTTTGGAGAAAAAGCCAGGGAAGATAGGGTTAAACAGAGGCAGATGATTGATTCACTGTGGCGACCCCTGAAGGGAGCAGCCGAAAGGAGAAGAAGTGCTATAAACTGAAACTTTTTGATGAGGCCATTTTCCCAGTTAAAAGGGAGCAGTTAAGAATTGGAGAACACGTTTTATTTGCATAAATATTTACCTTCACAGATGATGCTGGCATCTTCACCATGATTACAGTTGTGGACCCCAAACCCTGGATGTCTGCAGTGTGTTATGGATGGTTCATTTCCAGAACAACTGACATCATCCAACCAGATGGGTCCACTGCCTTGTCCAAAAGCTGCGTTTTGTAGTGCTGAACGAGCTCTGCCACAGCCCAGCTGTCTACACACCACGTTGGCATCGTTCAGGTCCCAGCCATCATCACACACTGTCCCCCACTGTCCAGCATGGTAGACCTCCACTCTGCCAGAGCAGAGGTTGTCTGAATTGACCAGCCTGACTGGTGAACCAGCTAACAGAAAAACATGTAACATAATCATGTTGATGGGGGACACAGATGACAGACGTTTTGTTATACTAATAATCTGTTTGAAATATATTTGTGAAATCCTCTGAGCTAAATGTTGCTCCATAGCCAGCCTGTTACACAACCAGATTTCATTGGCTCCAACTTTACAAATATGTGTTTACCTTCACAGACGACCCCAGCATCCTCATGGTGACCACAGTTGTGACTTCCAAACCCTCCGTGGCGGCAGTTGGTGAGCTTTGGTTCGCTGCCTGTGCACATCACATCATCCAACCAGATAGGCCCCGTGCCCTGTCCAAAACGTGCATTCTGTGGTGCTGACAGGACCCTGCCACAGCCCAGTTGTCTACACACCACCTGAGCATCTTTCAGGTCCCAGCCATCGTCACACACTGTGCCCCACTGTCCACTGTGGAAAATCTCCACTCTGCCAGAGCAGGAGCTGTTTCCTCCATTGGCTAGGCGGAGCTGCCCCTCAACTGCTGTACTGTTGCCTGCTGATGTCGTGCCAGCCGAAAGTAGAATTACAGGTGTGGTAGAAGAAACTTCAGCATCTGTTCTCTTCACGTCTGTTTACAATAAAAACAGCAGTGTACTGATAAGCCAGAGTTTTTGCTAAGTTTTTGATAAATTGATTAACTTGAATTTATGAACAAGAGGACTACATAGCTTTTACATTTTCACTAAACTAAATGGATTAAATTAGAAAAATTTAATTTGTTGTTACAGTGTAAATATACCTGCACAGTAAGCGAGTTGGCATGTGGATGGCTTCATAAGTTTGTAGACATAGTAGTTTCCGTAGCAAAGCTTGACATGGATGTTGTGTGAATTAAAATAGCAGCAGCTGTCCATCCAGGTATTACACACAGTGCGATTCACAATTTCACCTGACTGTGTGGGATGGGGTTCTGTTATCCACAGAGGAGCATGGGTTCCACACCGGTTCTTCTCTACACACCTCTCTGGAATATGAGCACTGGTTTGCCCCAGAAACAGCCGATACCAGCCTTGCCAGTTAACATCTCGGTCACAGTGTATGATCTGATTACTGGTGTTATTTGTTGAGCGCCAGTCATCATTCAGTATGGTGTAGTGCTCACAAGGGTCGGCACAGCGGCTAGACACATTATTACTGATGCAGTCCATGCCTAAAGGACAAACAATATTTCCACAGTGGAACTGTACAGATTGGGAAGAAGGGCCAGATCTGGTTATAGAGGACGGCTCCATGCATTTGAAAGAACCAGGGATGTTTTGGCAAACATGTGGTGGTGCACAGTGTGAATCTGGAAGGGAGCACTCGTCAATATCTACACAGCCCCTCTCTGGTGACCAGTGAAAACCATGGCTGCAGCAAGAAGAGTCACTGCAGAGTGTGGCATTGAGGCAGGTGAGACCATCACCTACAAAGCCATCCTTACAGACACAAAAGAAGGCCTGGCTGGTGAAGGTGTCACCTCTTTCTTGTGAGACCCGGCAGGTGGCTTCATCATGACATGAGTCACAGCTGGAGACAAGTGTCCCTGTGAAACATATAGGGGTAGTTTGATGCATGCCATTACATTTTAGCAGTTTTTATAAATGCAACAGTGCAATAAAACTTCAACATGTGATTTAACAAGTGTTATAAATATTTTGGATTCAGGTATTCTGTGAGTGCAAACCAGTGCAAACAAATCTCACTGCAGAGTGATATCCGTTTATTACAAATCAGGTGTTTGAATACATCCAATCTAGATATGTCATCTGCCTGTACCTGTCTCACACATGCATGCTGACTGTTGGAAATTTGTTTAGGCCAATGTTACTATTTTTTAAATTCTGGTCAAATTTTTACAATATTATATTGGAAAAAAAATAACATCATGGATGGCAAGGTGAAGAATTAGTTAGGACTCAACAGCAAGAAGGTTCTAGGTTTAAACACCTGTCAAACCAGGGGCTTTTCTTTGTGGATTTTGGATGGGTTTGTGAATTTTCTTCTACAAGCAGGTTTGGTTATGTGGTGACTACATCGCCTGTAGGTGTGATTAGATGTCTTTCTCTATGTGTCAGCAATGCCCCTGCAACCCTTCAAAGGAATAAGTGGTATAGATAATGGATAGACAGACAGATACATGAATTTCCACCATGATAGGTGGATGGATATAGGCAAATGGTTAAGGTTATGGTGACATTATATGTACAATTTTTAATTTAATGCAGTCATGAAAAAGCTTTTTTGTTATATACATTTAGTGTGTCGTCTTTTTTTTTAGTAGTTTAATTAGCAGCCTTCTTTGTGTAGGTGCACTCACAGGTGTGTTGCCACAGTGGCAGGGTGAGACCTGAAGTACAGGTAACAGGTTAATGTCTGTGAAGACTGAATTACAGCAATTTTGTCTCACTTGTCATGTTTCATGGTAACAGTTAAACTAGACATGATCTTGATCTTGATTATCTTCTGTCAGTGTGGGATTTTTTTTTTTCTTTTTAACTTGGGGGTTCCTGAATTCTAAATGCATCTATTTATTTTTGTTTTATTTTTATTTACAGCCCAGCTGTATTGTATGTATTCTCAGACTAGTTTACATTCATACAGCGACAGATTTTAACACACACTGAGATGCAAGCTAAAGTCATGTATTCCACAGAAAGGACCAGCTGATAGAGATGGTGTAAGAAAAGTGGGGGATATCAAGGTTTCAGGGGGGAATAATGTAGACTACCTGTAGTTTTGTTAACAGGCTTGCATGAGTGTTTTGTTTATGGTCTATGACAATTTGAGGATAACTTCTAATTAAAACAAGAGAAGGGCAAATTTTGCACTGAAGTTTTATCCCCTAACATTTTGATGAGGGCAGTGTCATATTTCACATTTTACATTAAAGTCAGTTTAAGTGCAATAATAAAACTCTATACATTAAACCACTGAAAACATATGTCAAATTAAATGTTACCCTAATTTAATTTTTAAATGATTTTTCATGAAGAGAATGTGAACAAATTAATATTTATGAAGGTGTAATCCATCCTGATAATTTTAGTGCTGGAAATGATCATTTCTTTGAGCAGATATACATTCAAGGCATCATTTCATTGTTTTTTCATTTATGACACAAAAAGATTTGTAAATATATCAATTTAAATTTGAATCTTTTTTCAGAAGGGGAAGTACAATTACACAGTAACGTTTGACCCAAAATGATACAATGTTAAATATGTTTACCTGAAGTACTTCCCGTGAAAATCTGCAAAATTAGGAGCAATGACAAGCTCCCAGGCAGCATCATAATAGTCCAGATCCAGGACACAGACGTGCTGTGAAAGACAAAAGAGGTGTCTTACAATCATATTTTTAATTGATGCTACTGTGCATGACACTCCTTATTTTGCTTGTCTTTGTACTTACCCTACAGAGACCATTTGGGAATCCAGCAGCTGAGTGAAAAACCTGAAAGTGAAAAACTCCTCACAAGTGTGGGAATTTATAGGCACTGATAACATTGATTTCAATGATATCAAAATGGTTACTTATTAATCTAAGACAGATGGATAAAGTTAAAATAAATGTGGTACAGAAACTAAGCCCTGAGTTGATATATTTTATGGCTCTACAACTAAACTGCACCATGGTGTCAAAACACAATGGACACTGTGTTTTCACAAGTCAACATCCATTTATTACCACCTTTCATCAACCACTGGGTTTTTGAACATGAACATTTATATAGGACCTGTGACAAAGATCTTAACTCAATGGTCCACTTACAGTACTATTCTTTGTTTTTTTCCCAGCACGTTTTCTATATCCAATCATAAATGGATTTCAATAAATATTAACCATGTAATGATTTCCTTTGACATTAGGGTAGATGTCATTAGATGAATCCCAATTAGATAAATCTTATATTGGAGGTATGTTACATAACAACTTACTGTATGGTTCATCTAACGTATTTAATTGGCACTGAAAAAAAGAACGTTCCCTACAGGAATGAATGACCTCTCTCATTGTCCCACTTTGATAAATTGGGTTTTTATGATATTGACACATCACTTCTTATCGTTATTTCTTTGAATCTCTGTGCCCATTATGAAATTTATAAACCCACTTCCTCTTCTTTTTTCATTAGTCCAAGGTAAATGGTTAACAAAGTGCTTTCTTCCATTACAGTAGTGTGCTATTAAGATTTTTACAACACTTTATGACAGTAAATACTAGTGGTAAATGGTGTGTTCAAAAGTTATTCAAACATGTCCTTGAAGAGTTGGATGTGATTCAAAAAGAACATCTTTCAACTTTCAATCACAGGGAAAAGCATGTATGTGTGGTCAAACGTTGAAAAGAATAGTTTGTACTCTTTCTCTGTACCTTCTGCAGGAATCCCTGGTCGTGGAGTTAGATTTTGCTTATGTGCAGTTACTGGCGCCACCAACCTGTGCAGTGTTTATTGTTTTCATCCACTCACCCCAACCCGACTAGGTAGATGGCCGCCCAAACTTCACCTCAGGTCTGCTGGAAGTTTCTTCCATTAAAGGGAGTTGTTCCTCTCCATTGTCATCAAGCACTGCTCATGAGGGATTTGTTTTCTATGTAAAGTGTCTTGAGATTACCGTATTGTGGTTTTGCGCTATACAAATAAAATAATAGAATAGAATAGATCTTTATTGACATTGTATAATAAATTACAACAAAATTAACTAATGCCTGATAATCAAAACCAGGCATACAAACCAACAAATGGCAACATTGGACTTGGTGAATGTTTTGGTCTTTGTCGTAGTGAGATGTGTTTTAGTGGTGTCATAAATCTTTAGTGCAAAAATGAATCAATTGGTGTGACAGGGCAATGAAAGATATGAAAAGAAAAAGTCCCCTTCATCAAAATTGAACTATTATGCTTCACTGCAAGCTACAGTGGGCAATACTGGACATACAAAAATTCAGTTTGTGCTGTTGAATAAGACAAAAATACTGATGTACTTTCAGGCCTTGATAAATTATTCAAACTTTAGCTGGACTAAAAATAGAGTGAGCTGTATGAATATTATGATATACTGTATTATTAATTATGGACATAGTTCAGTTTAGACCACATCTAAAATCTGGTATTATTGACATATTGAAAACTTCATGTTGTTACAGCTTGTTGGATAGATTTTCTTTTTGGAAAAGGTCTTCTCAGATGAACTTGACAATAAATGAATCAAAAAGAGGATGCAGTCAGAAGTCTCCTTTAATCGTTATGAGTACTTGGGTTCAATCAACACACAGAGTACTGAGAAACGAAGAAAGTACAATTCACTCTATCAACTGCATTTATACATGAAATGGACGTGGGAAACTTTATGGTAGTAACTACAGATAAACTTTGGTTTGCATATGTTGTTTTGTGTGGTCTCAGAGACAAAACAGCATTTGATCCCCCTAGAACTAAATGTTATCTGAGTCTCATGAACTCCTAAATTCCAGAGAGTAACTAAGTTAATGAGTGTTTGAGAACCATGTTCCCAGTATTTTTCAATTGCAGTGCTAATGAAAACTTTTATTCCCTTTGGTAATGTTTTACACCATTGAAAGAAATATTTGACATGGGCTTTTGACACAGATCTAAAAAAACAAAACATTTTCTTGTCAGCATTAAAAAACAAAAAAACAAAAAAACAACCCTCTAAAAAAACACTTATTTACCCACAACAATTAAGAAAAGTCCTTTTCTTTACATAGATGACTCATAATATTAGCTGGCATTTGTGTTAGTGTTGCTCTGTGGATTATTCACACACTTACTGTTCTTTAAATTTAGACTTGGTCTCTTTCCTGTTGCCTTCGGGATTAGAACATAACAGAATCAATTCTCTGTTAAGAAATATATATACATGTATATTCTTAATCATACAAAATGCAAAGTGCCCATCAAAAGCATATAAAATCTTATCAAACAGTCTTTTGTACAGTGTCGTAATCTGGGAGATTCCACAATCACAAGTAGACACAAAGTTCAAGTGCAACACGTTCTTTAAATGGGAAAGAAGGGACGGCGTTTGGCTGAACAGGTTACTGTTACAACTTAATCAATTGTAGGAGGTAGTTTATCATGTTTTAATGTCAGACTTTATCAGCCAAATAATCCCAGGTCAGAAGTATTACTCATCAGTGTTGTTGCTGACCTGCTGCCAACCTCCTCCACTACCCACAGTCCCATTTACATAGGCAGACTAACTGGCTCAGACTAACTGCCTCTTATTTTGCATAAAAACTTCTAGAGACGACTCAGTTACACAAATGGGTGTGTCTACTACTAACTAACTTTCCGGCAGAGACAGTTTTTTCCTTCAGACCACCAACACTAAGAGGCTAAACCCATGTCATAACAGACATGTCACTCCTGTCTGTGAATACTTTACAGAGCTTAGCTACGATTTGACAGCTTTTCAAACACGGAAGAAACTGGCTTGTTTGCGGCTGTGGCTCAGCGCACCAGCAGCAGTTTAAGGCCATATGTGTAACTTTGTGGACCACTTTGTTGGACCCGGACACAAATGTTAAGAGTCCACCTCAGCTCTGTCATTTCTGCCACGGGCTGTCGCCGCCATTCAACAGCGGGTTAGTTTAGCTCTTGGTCTTCCGTGTTGGAGCGTCGGTTGAGGGGTTCGTACCTTGATTCTCCGGATACTGGCCTCTAACCGGAGCTGCTTCACGGCCCTCTGAGCGATGATTAGGTTGTTGCTGGCATTGTTGTTGGACATGACGACCACGGTCGACAGAGATGAGTTGGGGGTTATGTTGTAGAGACGGCGGAAACTGACCCCAACTGCTCCAAACTCCAAACCCGAGTGGGAAATGTTGGTCACTAGATGCCCCGCCCCTTTTGTACCAGCCAGCAATTCTATTGGACTATAAGCCTGTCAATCAAAAAGTGACGCAAAAGCCCAGAGGTCATTATTATGAGTTTACTAGTGAACAGACAGTTTACTGTGATCTTCAACCACAACACAGGGTTATGTACCACCTCGTTTAACTACTGGTAATACTGTGAACATGTTCAATGTGAACGAACATCAATTGCTCATTATTCAAATGCATGCATCCCACTTCAGTGTAGAGTTGCAGGTACTTGTTAGCCCACCCAATGTAATAAAAAAATCCAAGGAAGATGGGGTGATGGGTGATGGGATAATCACAACACCTGGTCTGAAGCTATTGCAAAGTAATAGAGAGAATCATTATCACCATCCATCCATTCATTGTGGAGCGTAGTGGGGCTGGAGCCAATCCCAACCTGCATGTGTTTGGACTGTGGGAGGAAGCTGGAGTACCTGGAGAGAACCCACAGAGACACTCGGAGAACATGCACACTCCACACAGAAAGGCCCAGGGTCAAACCTCATGCTGTGAGGTGACCACCTAACCACCACACTGTCGTGCTGCCCAGCTAGGGTAAGCAGTCTATACTTTTTTTTTTGTTATAAACAGGAAAAGGTAAATGTTTCTATATCTGAACTAAAGAGGTCAACAGCAGCAGAGACACATCATGGATATGCATCATTGATATCTGTTGTAGCTTTCTGTATTTCTAAAAGTTGCAGAACAATTTCAGTCTGTACCAAAGCCACCTGTTACAGTTGTAATTTGTTTTTACATTTTGTATTCCAGCATCACAGTATAGGGTTTTGTTAAGAAAAAAAAACAAGATGATTTTGTAAAACATAAACATAACAACACAGTTTACTCCATAATATGAAAACTCATTGGATCTAAATAACAATCCATACTGTATGCTGTAATTCATAAAAATGAGACGTGACCCAAGTGCATTGTAAAGCAAAAGCAAAAACAACTCCAATGTACTCAAATTATGACTGAAAATAATCACAGAGACCATAGTCCTTGCTAGTATATTTTATTTTTGTTGTTTAATAACCATTGCATAGGTTAACAAAAAAGGAATGAATGTGTAGTAAGATTTAATCATACAATGTACATGATATTTTTGTTATCGTATTGATTATGGATTTAAAAAGCATCTTAAACAAAACAATATCACACTATAAAATTTGTTTCTGGATGTTACCTATATATGTATGTATGTATATATGTATATAAACTTCCTTATTTTATAACTGTAAATGATAAGTGATGTCATAGTCACATTCAGTAAAAAAAAGCTTACGGCAGCAATGGTCTGATAGCCACATTCAGGCTGGTGCTTGTGTTGAAGGGATACGCGCAGAGGAAAGGAAGGCTCACGGGAACAGTGAAGGACGTGTTGTTCGCTGGGTAGATAAATAAGCTGTTGGAGTAGATGGCATGTGTGTGGTTGGTCTGAAAGACAGAGGATGATTAAAATGATCAGTTAACTGAATGATTATGTCAGATTGAGTTACTTTTTCATTCCGGTGGTGGGTCTGGGTTTAGTATACTGTCCTTGTGAGTTCTTGATAATTTGAGATAGATTGCTCAGAGTGTTCAGGAAGATCAACCTGGATCTGTTTAATATTGAATCCTGATGGCCCTGGAAAAATTGTTGGTTCCTGAACTGGTGGCTGGTACTACCACACAATATGAACAACACTGCCTAACAGGGAGAATAATATGTTCTGAATATCCAGTGCACCTTGAATCAAACTGCTGATCCAGTTCTCAATATCTTACCCAACCCATTCAACCTTTTCTGCTGCAGTCTGCCAGAAACACTGGCATGTCTGCTGTTCTGGAGAGGAAATACATAGCTATAGCCATTATCTAAATGCCCTGGGGAAGGAGCACCCTTGGGTGTTACAGGTATTGAGGGCAAAAAGAGTTAGCACCTATAGAGGAGGGCAATGGGCTTTGCCAAAAAAGAGGAGAAGTCATGGCAATATGATATTACAAAAATCAGAGATCACATTCTGCCCAGACATGGGCCTGATGGCCAAAAGAGCAAGGCAGGTCATGTAAACTGTCAGTCACTGGCAGTCATTGCCTACACAGGATTTGACAGACTGTCACTATGCAAGGCCCACCCAGTCTTTGGGAACACAGGTCTCCACTTAAAGAGGGAGACTTCAGAAATATCACTGATGCCACACAAAAGGCTTACAGATGTTTGTGGCTCAAAGCTGTGACTAAACACACTATTTGGACACATACAGGGTCTTAATCAACCCTGGGTGGGTTGACTGAGGCCCAACTGATGTTGAAATCTCTGAAAAACACAATGATATGCATCAGATACTGTAACTGTCATGAGTTGGGTTTTCTGTTTCCGGTTTTGGTCTCTTATTTTGGTTACTTCCTGTTTCTGTTCTATGTAGCTTTATAGGTAGCTTTGTTTCTTGTTAGTCTATTGTTTTCACCTGTGTTCAATTAGTCTTGAGTTCTGTCTATTTATACCTCCTGTGTTTCCTTTGTTCTCCGTTGGAGCATTGAAGTTAAGTAAGCGTAGTGTGAGTAAGTAATGCTGGTTGTAGGAAGGTTTTTGTTCTTTTTGCCTGTCAGTCTGTACGCCTGTACGCCGAGTGGCATCTCCGTTTTTGCTTGCCTGTCTGTCTGTCTGCCGTGTGGCGGGGATAATTTATGTTTTTGTGCCTGAGTCCTGGAAGATCCAGGAAATAAAGTATTGTTGTCCTGCACTTGGGTCCTCACCTCTCCTCCTTCATCACCAGCACCGCACACCGCAGTTCTTAACAGTAACGTCATGTTGCAGTCTCTTTTTACATTTTTTAAGACTACCTTTAATTTCATCTTGAATCAACCTATGTCAATTCAATGTCAATTTTAACTGTGGTAATAGTAGCAACAGCATTATGCTAGCTGTCTGGATTTAACCCTGAACAGAAGGCACAATAAACAATATGCTGTAATAATACACTGGAGCAGAGAAGTCATAACTGAACTGAAACCAGATGAGGATTTGATGTTTCCACAGCTAAACAAAGGGCCCCCAAATTTGTCCTATTTAGTGGATTATGCACTGGGTAGGACAGAAAAGAAAAACAACAAACAAAACACAATCATGTCATTGACAAGCTGGTAATTAGGCTTACAGAAAAAAATAAAGTCCTTACCCTCAGTATGTTTCCACAGGCACCTGCCTGAGCCTCCACTTCGTACCAAACTTCACCATTATGTACTCTGACCCAGGAGCAGTTATGGGCCGCCAGGTTTCCAGAGAATGGGTTCAAACCAACTGATGTCATTGTGGCCACATCCAGTCCTACTTGAAGTTTATCATGGCCACAAATGAGCTGAGAAGTCTGGAGTGGAGGGCGTTCAACTGAGGAAAGATGTAAAGTCACCAAATGAAATGGCATTGGAAAGGAAATGAAACTGTTATTACCACACAGGTCCAAAATTGGAAACTTGACAAACCTTAAGCTCAGTTTGTGATTAGCTAACTGTATTATGTTAAGATATTTAAAAATATAAAAGGAGACCTACATTCCACGTGTTTTCTTAACATAAATGTGTGTTTCACTGTATATTTGATTTATTGTGCTATAAACTGAAACTTTTTGATGAGGCCATTTTCCCAGTTAAAAGGGAGCAGGAATTGGAGAATACGTTTTATTTGCATAACTATTTACCTTCACAGATGATGCTGGCATCTTCACCATGATTACAGTTTTGGACCCCAAACCCTGAATGTCTGCATTGTGTTATGGATGGTTCATTTCCAGAACAACTGACATCATCCAACCAGATGGGTCCACTGCCTTGTCCAAAAGATGATCTATGTAGTGCTGAAAGAGCTCTGCCACAGCCCAGCTGTCTACACACCACGTTGGCATTGTTCAGGTCCCAGCTATCATCACACACTGTCCCCCACTGTCCAGCATGGTAGATTTCCACTCTGCCAGAGCAGAGGTTGTCTGAATTGACCAGCCTGACTGGTGAATCACCTAATAGAAAAACATGTAACATAATCATGTTGATGGGGGACACAGATGACAGACGTTTTGTTATACTAACAATCTGTTTGAAATATATTTGTGAAATCCTCTGAGCTAAATGTTGCTCCATAGCCAGCCTGTTACACAACCAGATTTCATTGGCTCCAACTTTACAAATATGTGTTTACCTTCACAGACGACCCCAGCATCCTCCTCGTGATCACAGTTGTGACTTCCAAACCCTCCGTGGCGGCAGTTGGTGAGCTTTGGTTCGCTGCCTGTGCACATGACATCATCCAACCAGATAGGCCCCGTGCCCTGTCCAAAACGTGCGCTCTGTGGTGCTGACAGGACCCTGCCACAGCCCAGCTGTCTACACACCACGTTGGCATCGTTCAGGTCCCAGTCATCGT
Organism: Mastacembelus armatus; assembly: GCF_900324485.2. Lineage (NCBI taxonomy): Eukaryota > Metazoa > Chordata > Actinopteri > Synbranchiformes > Mastacembelidae > Mastacembelus > Mastacembelus armatus. Next base: position 19,149,847 of record NC_046633.1, on the reverse strand, counting down.
CACACACTGTGCCCCACTGTCCACTGTGGAAGATCTCCACTCTGCCAGAGCAGGAGCTGTTTCCTCCATTGGCTAGGTGGAGCTGCCCCTCAACTACTGTACTGTTGCCTGCTGATGTCGTGTAATTCGCCATCTCAGTGACAATGCTGGTTGTTGCATTTCCAGATATGGGTGGTAAAACTATGCTGTTGGGTCCTGACTGAGCTGAAAGAAAAGTCTGTGTTAACCTGCAAGGCAACTACAACATTTGTTGCTACTAGAATAAATGAGGAAAAGCATCCTTTCTTTAGGTATAAATAACTATGTTAATGTTTGGCACTAACATCCACATGTTTTCTTAACACAAACGTGTGTTTCACTGTATATTTGATTTATTGTGCTATAAACTGAAACTTTTTAATGAGGCCATTTTCCCAGTTAAAAGGGAGCAGTTAAGAATTGGAGAACACATTTTATTTGCATAAATATTTACCTTCACAAGTGATGCTGGCATCTTCACCGTGACCACAGTTTTCGACCCCAAACCCTGGATGTTTACATTGTGTTATGGATGGTTCATTTCCAGAACAACTGACATCATCCAACCAGATGGGTCCACTGCCTTGTCCAAAAGCTGCACTTTGTAGTGCTGAAAGAGCTTTGCCACAGCCCAGCTGTCTACACACCACGTTGGCATCGTTCAGGTCCCAGCTATCATCACACACTGTCCCCCACTGTCCAGCATGGTAGACCTCCACTCTGCCAGAGCAGAGGTTGTCTGAATTGACCAGCCTGACTACTGAACCAGCTAACAGAAAAACATGTAACATAATCATGTTGATGGGGGACACAGATGACAGACGTTTTGTTATACTAATAATCTGTTTGAAATATATTTGTGAAATCCTCTGAGCTAAATGTTGCTCCATAGCCAGCCTGTTACACAACCGGATTTCATTGGCTCCAACTTTACAAATATGTGTTTACCTTCACAGATGACCCCAGCATCCTCATGGTGACCACAGTTGTGACTTCCAAACCCGCCGTGGCGGCAGTTGGTGAGCTTTGATTTGCTGCCTGTGCACATGACATCATCCAACCAGATGGGTCCACTGCCTTGTCCAAAAGCTGCGTTTTGTAGTGCTGAACGAGCTCTGCCACAGCCCAGCTGTCTACACACCACGTTGGCATCGTTCAGGTCCCAGTCATCGTCACACACTGTCCCCCACTGTCCAGCATGGTAGATTTCCACTCTGCCAGAGCAGAGGTTGTCTGAATTGACCAGCCTGACTGGTGAATCACCTAATAGAAAAACATGTAACATAATCATGTTGATGGGGGACACAGATGACAGACGTTTTGTTATACTAATAATCTGTTTGAAATATATTTGTGAAATCCTCTGAGCTAAATGTTGCTCCATAGCCAGCCTGTTACACAACCAGATTTCATTGGCTCCAACTTTACAAATATGTGTTTATCTTCACAGACGACCCCAGCATCCTCATGGTGACCACAGTTGTGACTTCCAAACCCTCTGTGGCAGCAGTTGGTGAGCTTTGGTTCGCTGCCTGTGCACATCACATCATCCAACCAGATAGGCCCCGTGCCCTGTCCAAAACGTGCATTCTGTGGTGCTGACAGGACCCTGCCACAGCCCAGCTGTCTACACACCACCTGAGCATCGTTCAGGTCCCATCGTCACGCGCTGTGCCCCACTGTCCACTGTGGAAGATCTCCACTCTGCCAGAGCAGGAGCTGTTTCCTCCATCGGCTATGTGGATGTTGTGTGAATTAAAATAGCAGCAGCTGTCCATCCAGGTATTACACACAGTGCGATTCACAATTTCACCTGACTGTGTGGGATGGGGTTCTGTTATCCACAGAGGAGCATGGGTTCCACACCGGTTCTTCTCTACACACCTCTCTGGAATATGAGCACTGGTTTGCCCCGGAAACAGCCGATACCAGCCTTGCCAGTTAACATCTCGGTCACAGTGTATGATCTGATTACTGGTGTTATTTGTTGAGCGCCAGTCATCATTCAGTATGGTGTAGTGCTCACAAGGGTCGGCACAGCGGGTAGACACATTATTGTTGGGATAGCTGTGCAAAGCAATAAAGAGAAAAAACAAATTTTTTTGTCTCTTTTCTTCTCTTCGTGTCAACTTTCAGCTACATAAACAATTTATATATCAAAATAGTAGAGATTTTTGTCTTCTTTCAGGTAATGCTGTTCTCATTTTGATAGGACCAACGGTTTTTCCACCAGGTGACCAAACCCACAGAGAGTGACTGCTCTATCTCTCATTCACTCCAATTATAAAAGAGCTCCAGGAGTTCTGGTGAAAAACACAAATGAAGGCTGTTTCTAACTCGCCACCAATTCTTCATTTTTTCGAATATCTTCACAAAAAGTGGACCAGTCTCTTTGTTGAAGCCTGCTGGCACTGTTAGTGAAAGAATTATTTTGATAGATCTTTTTCTGTAGTCCTCCATTTTGTCCATATCTATTTAATTTATAGGAAAACATTACATATTTGTAAATTATAAGGAATATTCAAAATAAAGTCCAGATTCTTGTATAAGGTTGCACGAGACTCCCGTAGCACTTTGTCCTTTCAAAATAAAAGCCCTCAAATAGCATTTTCTCAACAGAAAAGCCCTGAAACAGCATCTCAATATTAAAACGTACGTTGCCTATTGGCATGCGGCTTCAGGTACCAAGTGAGGCCATTTTCAATATCAGCCATGGTTTCTGACATGGTCAGACTTTCACAATAAAAGTCTACAGTTATTTATAGGAAGATATTACATTTTTGTAAAGTATAAGGAATATTCAAAATGAAGTCCAGATTCTAGTATAAGGTCCTAGGAGTCTCCTGCAGCACTTTGTCCTTTCAAAATAAAAGCCCTGAAATAGATTTTTCTCAAAATAAAAGTCCTGAAACAGCAGCATGATCTTAAAATGGTCAGGCACCAATTGATCATTTTTAATGTCAGCCATGGTGTCTGCTCCAAGGAAATGGTGAGACTTGCACAATAAAAGTCCACAGTTATTTTTAGGACAATATTACATTTTTGTAAAGTATAAGGAATATTCAAAATACAGTCCAGAATCTTTTGTAAGGTCCCATGAGTCTCCTGCAACTCTTTGTCCTTTCACAATGACAGCCTTTTTATAGCATTTTCTCAAAATAAAAGCACCCTCACTACAGTTTGTATTTCTCGATTATTCCAACTGCATCAGGCGATTCAAAACGTGCTTCGGCGACGCAGTTTGCCTCAAGCTTTTTGCGGCGATCAGCAATCCCAACGCAATTTCTTCAGAAATTGCATCGTCTAGTTACTGATGCAGTCCATACCTGAAGGACAAACAGTATTTCCACATTGGGACTGTACAGATTGGGAAGAAGGGCCAGATCTGGTTCTAGAGGACGGCTCCATGCATTTGAAAGAACCAGGGATGTTTTGGCAAACATGTGGTGGTGCACAGTGTGAATCTGGAAGGGAGCACACGTCAATATCTACACAGCCCCTCTCTGGTGACCAATGAAAACCATGGCTGCAGCAAGAAGAGGCACTGCAGAGTGTGGCATTGAGGCAGGTGAGACCATCACCTACAAAGCCATCCTTACAGACACAAAAGAAGGCCTGGCTGGTGAAGGTGTCACCTCTTTCTTGTGAGACCCGGCAGGTGGCTTCATCATGACATGAGTCACAGCTGGAGACAAGTATCACTGTGAAACGTATAGGGGTAGTTTGATGCATGCCGTTACATTTTAGCAGCTTTTCTAAATGCAACAGTGCAATAAAACTTTAACATGCGACTTAGCAAGTGATATAAATATTTTGGATTCAGGTATTCTATGAGTGCAAACCAGTGCAAACAAATCTCACTGCAGAGTGATATCTGTTTATTACAAATCAGGTGTTTGAATACATCCAATCTAGATATGTCATCTGTCTTAATAAAATAACCATAATTCTTCCATCTGTCTGTGGGAGGAAGTGAAGTACCCTTCAGACCCAAAGCCTTCATGAGGTGACAGTACTAACAACAACAGAGCTTCCCACCAGAGTATTTAAAAAAAAACCACATAATTAAAATAAGTACTGAATGAAAAGTTTTTAGTGGTGCTGAAATACTGTACCTGTCTCACACATGCATGCTGAGTGTTGGAAATTTGTTTAGGCCAATGTTACTATTTTTTAAATTCTGGTCAAATTTTTACAATATTATATCGGAAAAAAAATAACATCATGGATGGCAAGGTGAAGAAGTAGTTAGGACTCAACAGCAAGAAGGTTCTGGGCTTCAACACCTGTCAAACCAGGGGCCTTTCTTTGTGGATTTTGGCTTCTTCCCACAGTCTAAATACATGCAGGATTGGTTATTGTACGTGTAATTTGATGTCTTTCCTGATGTGTCAGCAATGCCCCTGCAACCCTTCAAAGGAAGAAGTGGTATAGATAATGGATAGACAGACAGATACATGAATTTCCCTTCAGGGATTAATAAAGTTTATCTATCTAACTAATGGATAGCTGGATGGATATAGGTAAATGGTTAAATTATATAAACAAAATTATATGGTGATATTATATGTACAATTTTTAATTTAATGCAGTCATGAAAAAGCTTTTTTGCAATATACATTTAATGTGTCATCACTTTTTTTTTAATAGTTTAATTAGCAGCCTTCTTTGTGTAGGTGCACTCACAGGTGTGTTGCCACAGTGGCAGGGTGAGACCTGAAGTACAGGTAACAGGTTAATGTCTGTGAAGACTGAATTACAGCAATTTTGTCTCACTTGTCATGTTTCATGGTAACAGTTAAACTAGACATGATCTTGATCTTGATTATCTTCTGTCAGTGTGGGATTTTTTTTTTCTTTTTAACTTGGGGGTTCCTGAATTCTAAATGCATTTATTTATTTTTGGTTTATTTTTATTTACAGCCCAGCTGTATTGTATGTATTCTCAGATTAGTTTACATTCATACAGTGACAGATTTTAACACACACTGAGATGCAAGATAAAGTCATGTATTCCACAGAAAGGACCAACTGATAGAGATGGTGTAAGAAAAGTGGGGGATATCAAGGTTTCAGGGGGGAATAATGTAGACTACCTGTAGTTTTGTTAACAGGCTTGCATGAGTGTTTTGTTTATGGTCTATGACAATTTGAGGATAACTTCTAATTAAAACAAGAGAAGGGCAAATTTTGCACTGAAGTTTTATCCCCTAACATTTTGATGAGGCCAGTGTCATATTTCACATTTTACATTAAAGTCAGTTTAAGTGCAATAATAAAACTCTATACATTAAACCACTGAAAACATATGTCAAATTAAATGTTACCCTAATTTAATTTTTAAATGATTTTTCATGAAGAGAATGTGAACAAATTAATATTTATGAAGGTGTAATCCATCCTGATAATTTTAGTGCTGGAAATGATCATTTCTTTGAGCAGATATACATTCAAGGCATCATTTCATTGTTTTTTCATTTATGACACAAAAAGATTTGTAAATATATCAATTTAAATTTGAATCTTTTTTCAGAAGGGGAAGTACAATTACACAGTAACGTTTGACCCAAAATGATACAATGTTAAATATGTTTACCTGAAGTACTTCCTGTGAAAATCTGCAAAATTAGGAGCAATGACAAGCTCCCAGGCAACATCATAATAGTCCAGATCCAGGACACAGACGTGCTGTGAAAGACAAAAGAGGTGTCTTACAATCATATTTTTAATTGATGCTACTGTGCATGACACTCCTTATTTTGCTTGTCTTTGTACTTACCCTACAGAGACCATTTGGGAATCCAGCAGCTGAGTGAAAAACCTGAAAGTGAAAAACTCCTCACAAGTGTGGGAATTTATAGGCACTGATAACAGACTGATAACATTGATTTCAATGATATCAAAATGGTTACTTATTAATCTAAGACCGATTAATAAAGTTAAAATAAATGTGGTACAGAAACTAAGCCCTGAGTTGATATATTTTATGGCTCTACAACTAAACTGCACCATGGTGTCAAAACACAATGGACATTGTTTTCACAAGTCAACATCCATTTATTACCACCTTTCATCAACCACTGAAAATTTATATAAGACCTGTGACAAAGATCTTAACTCAATGGCCCACTTACAGTACTATTCTTTGTTTTTTTTCCCAGCACTTTCAGACCTTGATAAATTATTCAAACTTTAGCTGGACTAAAAATAGAGTGAGCTGTATGAATATTATGATATACTGTATTATTAATTATTGACATAGTTCAGTTTAGACCACATCTAAAATCTGGTATTATTGACATATTGAAAACTTCATGTTGTTACAGCTTGTTGGATAGATTTTCTTTTTGGAAAAGGTCTTCTCAGATGAACTTGACAATAAATGAATCAAAAAGAGGATGCAGTCAGAAGTCTCCTTTAATCGTTATGAGTACTTGGGTTCAATCAACACACAGAGTACTGAGAAACGAAGAAAGTACAATTCACTCTATCAACTGCATTTATACATGAAATGGACGTGGGAAACTTTATGGTAGTAACTACAGATAAACTTTGGTTTGCATATGTTGTTTTGTGTGGTCTCAGAGACAAAACAGCATTTGATCCCCCTAGAACTAAATGTTATCTGAGTCTCATGAACTCCTAAATTCCAGAGAGTAACTAAGTTAATGAGTGTTTGAGAACCATGTTCCCAGTATTTTTCAATTGCAGTGCTAATGAAAACTTTTCCTCCCTTTGGTAATGTTTTACACCATTGAAAGAAATATTTAACATGGGCTTTTGACACAGATCTAAAAAAAACAAAACATTTTCTTGTCAGCATTAAAAAACAAAAACAAAATAAACAACCCTCTAAAAAATTAAATAAATCCAACTTATTTCTGAGGTTGCTCTTCCTGAAGTCATCTAATCATCAAAAAGTTCATAGATTTTCCTTCACTGATGTATTTACAGTTGAAATCATTGCAGAGTTTGACCATTGGAAGCATTATGTGCTTTTTGAATCTGAAGACAATCACACTTCTTATATTTGACTATATCTTTGACTTCACTATAACACAAACATTTCTGCATGCACAAGCACACATATACATATGCACATATTATTCAGTCAGTACTAATGTAAATGTGATGATTTGGGTTTATTAAAAACAAAAAATCTTAACCACATAAAAAGGATTTTGCCACTTGCCTTGACAACACTTATTTACCCACAACAATTAAGAAAAGTCCTTTTCTTTACATAGATGACTCATAATATTAGCTGGCATTTGTGTTAGTGTTGCTCTGTGGATTATTCACACACTTACTGTTCTTTAAATTTAGACTTGGTCTCTTTCCTGTTGCCTTCGGGATTAGAACATAACAGAATCAATTCTCTGTTAAGAAATATATATACATGTATATTCTTAATCATACAAAATGCAAAGTGCCCATCAAAAGCATATAAAATCTTATCAAACAGTCTTTTGTACAGTGTCGTAATCTGGGAGATTCCACAATTACAAGTAGACACAAAGTTCAAGTGCAACACGTTCTTTAAATGGGAAAGAAGGGACGGCGTTTGGCCGAACAGGTTACTGCAACTTAATCAATTGTAGGAGGTAGTTTATCATGTTTTAATGTCAGACTTTATCAGCCAAATAATCCCAGGTCAGAAGTATTACTCGTCAGTGTTGTTGCTACATTGCATCTGTCCAGCATCCTGTTCTCAACAGACTGCGACCTTTGTGTGTGTCAGTCATCAGGCAGGTTCTCTGACTCCAGCTGCAGTGCTGCCTCCACACTGTCTGTATATCTGAGAGCCTGCAGATCAGCAGCCAAGAGAACCTCCAGAACGGAAGGCTAAAGGAGTGTGTGAGAACAAATGAGTTTTTTTTTTTTTTTTTTGCTCTCAATACCAAATTCTGAAACCAAGAGAGAATCCTACCTGCAACCTGGAAAAGATGAGCTGCACGTTTCGTAGTTTGAACTGTGCCAGCAGGTCCCTGAGCTCAGTGATCACAGTGTAGTCTATGGTGCTGACATGATGGCAGTCCAGGACCACTGACCGTGGAGGGAATGCTGGGTGGTTGGGGAGATTAAGAGGCATAAGTAGATAAGTAAATGGCAGGAAAAGCTGAGGTGGTGAGACAAAACAGAAATCACCACACCTTACAATTTCATGGAAGTGTCCTCTATAAAAAGTGTAGCAAACAAACCCTTACCCTGCAGAGCCTGGGTGTGTATGATGTGGCTGAGATACTCTGTGGCAGGAAAGCTGAGTCCACTGCTCGGCTCCATCACCAGCATGCCGTGATCCCACATCTAGGTACAACAGGCACATATTGGGAGCAAAAAAGCCTCTTCAGTTATGTCTAATACCTTGCCTCTAAAATATTCATGTGTGCTAGTTGTGTTTTTGCAGTTCAATATGTCATGCTCTCACTCACACACACTGATGTATGGAGTATTACAGTACCTTTATCTGGGGTCTGGCCACGTTGTACAGCAGCAGGGCACCGGACACAGCTACACCTGCTATTATGCCGTATTGCACCTGCCAGAAACTCGTCAGGAATGTCACAACAAAAGGGAGCAGGTCCAGCTCTGTGGAACAAACACATAAGTGCCAGACCTAAACGAACAGACACACTTGAATTCAAACAGTCACCTACTGCGTATTCTCCACATTTTAGTCACGATGCGGTAATCCACCATGGGAGCTACGGCACAGATGATAACAGCAGCCAGAGAAGCTTTCGGGATGTAGTAGAAGGCTGGCATGAGGAACGCCAAGGAAAGCAACACTATCGCACCTGCAAAAAACACAACAAAAACAAAAAACTGAAATTTCTAGAAGAAGCAAGCAAAATCGCAACAAAATATGTTTGACCTAATCATCAAAGACAGTGATTTGAAGTTGAAAAATAAATTGATATTGTTGAACGCCCCCAAAAAAACATATTTTATCTATGTGAAGTTTAATTGGACTACATAAGCAAAAATATACAAACTAGATGCACTTTCAACATCATGAACTGCATGATGCCATTTTGATAAACTGAGAACCAAACATGACAATCTTTTATTTTTTTGTTATTTATTATTTTGTTGTTTTTTTTTGTTGGCTTGTTATTTCTTAAAAGAATGTTTGTAGAATAGGGCTGAGGGGAAATTAACAGTTATCTTTAATGTTTGCCTGTGCTATTTAAAAAAAAGGCTGCCTATATCCACACGCTGGACTCTGTTTAAGATGAATGTTGTTTAGTTAGCTGTTTATATTAACTAAAGCCTAAATAAAGTGTTTCCATTAACACTTTCACATGTGAACTCAGTGACAACACTGCATCTCAGTTAATGAGGCAGCGAGAGGTAATATGGGCAATAGGGGATAATATGGGATAATGGACACCACCACAAGAGGGCAGAAGAGACAAGGTGAAAGTTTAAAACTGACAGGACTTACTGGTGACTATCCCTCCAGCTGGAGTGCAAACTCCGGTCTGGGAGTTCACCGCTGTCCTGGATGTGAAGAGGAAATGTAAATATTTGACATATGAACACTCTCTCACACACAAACACAAACACAAACACACGTGTACACGTGCACACACACCTCCCAAAGCTTCCAGTGACAGGGTAGGCTGACACAAAGGAGCCCATAATGTTGGTCACACCAATCGCCAGCAGTTCCTGGTTGGCATCGATCCTATAGCCGTTCTGACTGGCTGAAGAGAAACAGGAAGGTACATTCAGCCAACACTCAAATGAAACACTGATTCTATAGGTGCCTTGGTTATTAATGCTTGTATGATGTGTAGAGTAGTGCAACACTCCACACATTCCCACATTTTATTAAACACTTATTTTAGAAGTATCCAGTTCATAATAATGGTTTGCATAAAGTCATTTTTACTTGTTGAAGTAAACTGAAAGAGAAGAGATCACAGCCTTTTGTGACTCTGTGGCAGCAGAGTCACAAAAGGCTAATGTCAACACGACGCATGCTGATATTTATGAGATAAGATTAACCATCTTCAACAGGTTAGTATAGTGTGTTAGCTTACATACAGCAGCAGGAATCACAAACACAGTACAGCTCAGGCTGATGTGGCTGTCATTCATTTTGCAGGTATCACATTTAAAGTTTAGCCTGATGATGACACTAAAGGCAAACGATCACCAAAATTATTTGGTTAGACACTTCTGTTCCAGTCACCAAAGTCTTTAGGATTCACTTACCAAAAGCTTTTGCGATAGCAATGCTCTCCAACAGACCCATCAAGGGAATCACAGCAAGCCCTCCTCCAAAGCCCTGTACAAAAAACAAAAGAACCCATGCAGGACAACTGGTTGGTCAGCTGCATTTCTTGAGTACTGGACTGGACAGAAATCAGGAAGTAAAAGTTGATATTCAGTGATTTAGCTCTCAAACCCACTGCCTTTATCCTTTTACTCTTTACCTCTACAATCTCTCCAAAAGAGACAATGCTGCCATTGGCTGTGGTGTCTGAGGTCGGTGGGAGCCTGAATGGTGGGAGGCCCTGGGTAGATTCCCCAGTGATCGAAAAGACATGATGATCATAAGCCTCCCAAGAATATGCTACAATGGCTGCAGCCATGACCACCAGAGCGTTACGTGCTGACAAAAGCAGAGAAGAAGAAGCAGGAAAAAAATAAACATTTCAACAAAGAGAAACATGTTGCTAAAACACTGTAAAAAGTGAATCAGGTGTTGTGTTATCATTTGTAAACGTCAGAACCACACAGGTACTGACTGGTAGCAACAGCCCACACTAGTTTCCTGGCGACTCTGGAGTACGGAGGACTGTCGTCAGAGCCCAGAGTCGCCTTCATGAACAGCAACATGACCAGCACACCGAGACAAAGCAGACCCAGGACCACATCACCTATCCTGGCCTCTGGGATTTTGTAGAAGGTGTAGTAAACCGCCAGAGAGAATTCATGAGGGATGCCTTTGAGTCCCAGTATATTCTAGACAAACAGCAGAACGGCCATCAGCGAAAACTATTGACACTGAAAAAAAGCTGTATTAGAGGAGCACTCTCACTCCTATCAATATTTTTGAGTTTAAGAAAAGCCAGAAAATGTATCCATCATTCAATCAATGCAACATTTTAGAAGGTTCTCTCATTCTCAATGTGGCATGATACTGTCATCGAGTACTAGACAAAGTTTTCAATGAAGGCCCAGATACTAACTGCATTATTACTGTTTAGTCACTTTCCTTTGTCAGTGTAAAGATTTTTATAGAAGTACTAATGAGTACAGCGACTGGTACCTGGTGGTTTTGTTGTTGTATGTACTGATTTTGTTTCTGTGTGTATGTGTGACCAGTATGTGCATGTGTGTAACTGTCACCTTGACTTGGCCAAAGCCAATTGTTACTGCAGCAGCACAAGTGAAGCCTTTTATTACAGGGAAAGAGATGAAGTCCAAGAGGAACCCTGCAGAAGACAAGCAAGAGGATGAATGCCCCAAAAATAAAAAGCACAGCTGTGATCCACAGATTTCACAGAAATCATGTGTGGTTAAACAAAGGAAGTCATACACGTTGTGTTAGGAAGTGACTCTGCTGCAGACACAAACTAATATCCTGTTAGTGTCTGTGCAGTTCAGTTCCTTTTTCATTTTGCATACGGCGCTCTCTCTCTTTCCAAAACATTATTTTAATGTTAATGTTTTGATGCAGACGTCACCCTGAATTTTACAGACTGAAAGACACATTTCAATTTCAATCAGTTTAAAACATGTCACATCACAAATGAAATAACATTTTTGTTATGCTAAAAATGTCATCACTTGCATCACGAGTTTTCATTGAAACAAAAAAAAAAAAACAAAACAAAAACTAAATTTTAGTCACAAGGTTTCCACATGTTTGTAGGAGCCCTGCCCTCACCCAGCCGCAGTAACGCCATTGTAGCCTGGATAAGTCCACAGAGGCAGCTCAGCAGCACAGCTCGGTGTGGCTGCCCCCCCACCACGGAGAAACACAGGAGGGACATGATGGCTGTGGGACCCAGTGTCACATCCTTAGAGGTCCCCAGGAGTGTGTAGATAAACCCCCCCATGATGGCAGAGTACAGCCCATACTGTGGAGAGAAAGGATTTTAGGTGAACAGGGCTGAAACCAACAATTATTTTCATAAGTGAGTGAAGGCCTGCACTGCTCAAAAACGTGTTTGCCTTCTTGTTATTTCACCTAGATGTTTGATCCACACTGGGCAGAATCATGTATGTGCACAGTTTGCTTCCACATTTATCTCTCTCTGCTCACCTTAAAGATGTGTGAGACGTACACAGATATAAAGATACTGTACACATTCTTTAGACATTATTTTTGTAAATCAGCATCCTCAGCCTCGTTCTTTGACCCATTTACACAAATACAGCGGCTTGAAAACCACTTTTCCCACTTATTATTCATGATGTGAAAAACTACAAATGGAGGAAGTAGACAACTTGTGCACAGCAGTTAAACTTCTGAAACAAAAATAGTTGCATATTCATATATGCTGAATTATTCAATTAAGGAGAAAGAATTGTAATTATTTTTGTCTCTGATTATTTTCTCCATGAAGCAATTATTGATTTTGCAAATATTAAAATTCAGAACACAGTCAACAATGACCCTGCAAATTTCCCCAAAGTTGACATCTCATTAGCAATTACATGAAATACAAAACATCACATGCTCACATTTGAGAAGCTGGAAACAGCAAATGTTTGACAATTTTTCTTAAAAAAAAAAAAATTACTGACTCCCTAGACTGTTGCCAACTAATATTTGGTTCTTTGACTACCAGTGATTGTTTCAGCTGTAATGATGAATAAATAAAGATGATGATCCTTAGGTGAAAGCTAAAGCATCAGTAAAACAGACGATCATGATTTTAACTCTCTGCAGTGTAGAAGAGGAGACAAAAATATGGAGGTAATGCATACTTGTTTACTGAATTTGTTCATGTAATTTTTTTAATATTTAAAGTCTTGCTGGAAAAAGATTATTTTAACATTGTGGTGACTGAACACAAACTGCTGAGATATGAATCCGAATTAAAGCTTAATCCAAATACCGAACCTTCACAGATAAGATGTACAAGGATTCACCTGCACAGGAAGGCCAGCAATTTCAGCATAAGCCAGCGCCTGTGGTACAGCTGTCAGCCCAACCGTGATGCCTGCAAGAACGTCCATCTGAAGCCACTTCAAGTTGTACCTGGGCAGCCAGGAGAGGATGGGGAGCCAGGCCCTTAGGGTGCTGTATGAACAGCAGCTCCTGACTGACACTTGTTCCACAAGAGGCTGGTCCATTGAACCAAAGTTAGAAGTGAGGGCCTGGAAAAGGAGAATGAGGACAGACAAGAAGATGAATTACCTGTGAGTGGACAGAGAAACGAGGTTTTACAAAGGTATGCACGCTGAATAACACATACAGAACAGTTATATAACCTACTCTGCTTTAAATGCCACTCAGTGTCTTGCAGAAAATGCTGCCTGGTTTCTACGTCTGTGTTTGCTTCTAAAGACACACAGACCCAGCATTCAGGAAAACACAACAAAGACGTGCTCTGTGTGCACGTGTCAGTTTGCTGTGTTTGTCTGACAGCCATGTTTTTATTTGCAGGCTGTGATCGGAAAGAAAAACTACACAAAGTCACTTCCACCACTTACTACACACCTGGTTACAGTTCGCCTAATATTTGAACATGAAGACAGTTATTTCTTCCTTGAGCTGTTTGATGATGATCACATGACAGGACTCTGTTTTATAATAGCCAGTCACTTCTACAAGCCATAAAAGTCCCTAAGAAAAAAAGATTCCCACAAACTGTCATGTGAGCTCCATGAGAGAGAACCATACTTTTTGTAGTTTCCACCGTGTCCAATAAGGAGTTTGTGTTACACAGGTTATAATATTCTGCTGGAAGGAACTGAACAAGAAGATAAACAGAAAACACAATGTAAAATGAACAGATTACAACAATGAAACGAAACAAATGGAAGTTCATTGTGTTGAGAAGAGAAAGCCAAGACAACAACAACACAACTGAATAGACTAACAAAAACACAACGAAATATTTGGAAAAACTCGCCGGAACAGACAAAATAAAAAGGAAAAGAAACAACAGAAGAGAAAAAGAGATCAACTCTCACCTTATGTGTGTTGTCTGGCATTGTTGCTGGCCCAGCAGTGATTTCTCAGCTCATTTTCTGACACAGAGCTCATGTTCCTCCTAATCTTCATTTCGCTGATGAGGTTCCCGGTTTCCTTCTCACGTGACCGATGTCATGTGACCACGCGTGGGCATTGTCGATGTTGTTTGCGGAAGAACTTAAAATGAGTTTGTGGCTGGTAGTCCAGCTGGTTTATAGCTTTATTCTCACTTTGTGTGCTTCCTCTGCATGAACGTTGATGACTGACTTCCTTTGGATGGGTGGATGTGACTGTTTCCAAAGCCAAACCAGAGACGTCAGGCAGGATTTTTAGATCATCATGCTGCTTCCGTTAGCTTTTTTTGTTTTGGCATCTTGTTGCACTGGGGAGTCAAAAACAAGAAATGTCCTTCTGATAATTGGTGAGTGAACATTCATTCATCTCCTTCAAATTACTTACATTACACACATCCCTGTGTTTTCTCTCTTCCAGCTGACGACGCAGGGTTTGAGACAGAGGTTTATAACAACTCTGTGGTCCACACTCCGCACCTGCGCGCCCTGGCCCGGCGCAGCCTGCTGTTCAACAACGCCTTCACCTCTGTCAGCAGCTGTTCCCCAAGCCGCTCCACCATCCTCAGCGGCCTGCCGCAGGTAACACACACACATACACACAGAGGGACCCACATACACACAGAGGGACCCATGGCACTTGTTCAGGACGGCCCAGTAGTGAGTGTTTTTGGTCTTCCAGCATCAGAACGGCATGTACGGGCTTCACCAGGATGTGCATCACTTCAACTCATTTGATGGAGTACAAAGTCTGCCCTTCCTCCTCAGCCAAGTTAATGTACACACAGGTGAGGAAGTACAAAAACTAGTTCATTGTAAGCCCGCGCTCCCACAGACTTTCATCATTCCTCTCTCTTTTTTAACACCCTCTTTGCCATAGGGATAATAGGGAAGAAGCATGTCGGTCCTGGGTCCGTGTACCCTTTTGATTTTGCCTACACAGAAGAGAACAGCTCTGTCCTCCAGGTGGGGAGGAACATCACTCGCATCAAACTCCTGGTCCGCAAGTTTTTCCAGACCCATAAAAAGGAGGCTTTTGACCGTAGGCGAAAGAAAGAAGAGAATAAAAGCAGTAGAGACAGTTTAAAAGATGGAGAGAGGCCATTTTTCCTCTATGTTGCCTTTCATGACATCCACCGATGTGGACATTCACAGCCCCAGTATGGAGCTTTCTGTGAGAAGTTTGGGAATGGTGAAATGGGGATGGGTAGAATTCCTGACTGGACGCCAAAGTATTACACACCAGAACAAGTAAAGGTCAGTGATATAAACTATTCACATATTTAAATGTGTAAAAAAAAAAAAAAAAAAAAAACTTCTAACCTCCTGAGACCCAGCCCACTGACTTGTGTCCATTGTAGTGGACAGTTTGTTCACATCCAAACGGTTCTATGGTCCACTACAGTGGACATGCTATAAAATTACGAATAAAAATAAATTTAAAAAAGTCTAAATTGTAACATGTTTTTTTAACCAAAAATAGGTAGGAAATTACAAAAAACAAGAAAATGGAAGACACTTATTTTCCTTGGTTCTCAGGAGGCTAAGGACAGGGACTTTTTAACCTCAGTTTTGTATATTTCAGAATTAACTGGTAAAGTCTTATCAGTGTCGATCAGTGGACAACTTGATGGCTTGTCTGCTGTTTGTTTTCCATCTACCCCTGCCCTATCTACTGCTGATTACCAGAATCAGGTGTGTTCAGCCAATCAGAAGCTGGAAAATACCAATTCACTTTGTCTTCTCCCTTCCTCCCCCTGAGATGGTATCTTCCAGCTTCTAATTGGCTGAACACACCTAATCAATTAGTTTAAGGAAATTTCTACATATTTCTTATTTCAGATTTGACCTATTTTTTGTGTTCACTGATAACATCGCATCAGGTATAAATTTCAGCCAGTAATAAAAACCATTGAGAGTACCAGACCTTCTTTCAATTCTATTTCTTTCTTATCTGGAAATACTTTGTAATAGATAAATAATTATATGGAACATTAATAATGTAATACTTTCATCACCAATCAGTGTCATCAACTGAGTTTGATTCCTACATATTATTGATTTCTTCTTTTTCACTTCATGGTCATACTTATTATTGCTGTTAGTCTGATATTAAAGTTTTTGTCATTTGCAATAAAAAAAAAATTATTATAATTAAATGCATCTAAAGTCACACAGGCTCAAGAGTTTGATCCACTAATTAGTCGGTCCTCATCTTGTGTATTTCAGGTTCCTCCTTTTGTGCCAGACACACCTGTGGCACGAGCGGACTTGGCTGCACAGTACACCACTGTCAGCAGGCTGGATCAGGGTACGCCATATATCTACACAGAAAAAACAAAAGAAACCTTGAAAAACATTTACCTATAATGGTGTAAATTTCCTCTGCAGGTATTGGATTAGTTCTTCAGGAGCTCAGGGATGCTGGTTATGAGAATGACACTCTGGTCATCTACAGCTCAGATAACGGCATCCCCTTTCCTAATGGCAGAACCAATCTGTATCGCTCAGGGACAGCAGAGCCCATGCTGGTGTCCTCTCCAGAGCACAGGGAGCGATGGGGAGAAACCAGCCAGGCTTACGTCAGCCTGCTGGGTAAGAAGAACGAGGCTGAGAATGCTGATTTAAAAAAAATAATGTCTGAAAAATAAAGATCAACAGCCCCTTGCTGTGATTACAGTGCCCCCAGCAGATTTTGATCTGTGGTTCCCAACATTTTCTTTAGCCTTTGGCTCCATAGGTGAATCTATATCTACTTCCTCAGACCTAATGACACATGTCCTTAGTGTTGATAAAGGTTAAGGCAATTCAACTGGAGTTTTTTTTTTTTTTTTATTGTCAGCCACATTTCAGCGATTTTTATAGGCTGCAGAAATGTTTCAGAAAATAATTAAAAATCTAAATGTTTTTTTCTTTCTTTAATCATCTTGGGACCACTCCGATTTACCTTGGTACCCTTTGGGTGCTTCATACCTCCAGGTTAGGAACCCCTGGTGCCCACGGATAAACAAACAGCGAGGTCACTGTGTTTGTCTGATGTGCTTTATCAGCCACAAGAGGGAGACTTAACAATGATCAATCTGCATCAGATAAAATAAAGATACTGAAAATTAGCTTATGAGTAGGTAAATAATGAACAGCACTGATTAAGATAAACCAGTAGGAACAACAGCCGTAGAACAGCAGAGACAGCTGCCATGTATTGTAAATGCCTACAGAATATATCTATAACATACTATGGTAATGGAAAGTGTTTAAGCATAAGTTGTTCTTCAATTATGTCACTAAATATTTGTTGTCCTATGGATAGCATGTCTGTCCAAATGTAGATTTCATGTTTTTAATCATTGTGCTGATAGGCAGCTCATAATAAAACATGTTCTAAATGTTTTATTTATGTTACAAATAAGAAAAATCTTCTCAACCTATAGAGAAGCACTTCATACCCGGAGACAGATTGTTTTCAGTTGTGTGAATATAAAGATGTTTTTCTGTAAATAGTATAACAGAAACTAGTTGAGTATGTCTTCAGTATTAAAGAAGTTCTGTATTTGTACCTGCAGTGTTTGTGTAATATTTAATTCAAGTGTATTACTTGAGGTGATGTACTAGTTTCCTATTTTCACAGTCTCTCTTGTTTAACTTGCCTTCTCTCTTCTCCTTCTTTTTCTGGCAGACATCACTCCCACCATTCTGGACTGGTTCTCGATTCCCTACCCATCATACAGCCTCTTCAGCAAATCCTTCTCTGCAGTCCACCTTACTGGCCGCTCTTTACTGCCTGCTCTGGTCACTGAGCCCAGCAGCTGGGACACTGTCTATGCCAGTCAGTCCCTCCATGAGGTCTGAACATCTTTGAACCAGCTGCCTGTCAGAAATATACTTTCATGAAGGAATCAAGGTCAGTGCCTTTGACAGCTCGTCTGTGATTTTGATTTCAGGTAACCATGTACTACCCGACCCGCTCTGTCCACCAGGGTGCGTACCACCTTCTCCACAACCTACACTACCGCATG
This sequence comes from Mastacembelus armatus, assembly GCF_900324485.2. Taxonomy (NCBI): domain Eukaryota; kingdom Metazoa; phylum Chordata; class Actinopteri; order Synbranchiformes; family Mastacembelidae; genus Mastacembelus; species Mastacembelus armatus. Next base: position 19,131,578 of record NC_046633.1, on the reverse strand, counting down.
CCTTTCCCCATCGACCAGGACCTGTATGTGTCCCCCACCTTCCAGGACCTGTTGAACCGCACCAGGGTGGGTCAGCCGACACACTGGTTCAAAAGCCTACAGCAGTACTACTACAGAGAGCGCTGGGAGCTGTACGACACCAGGTCAGTTACAGCCGCTGATGACACTTGAGTCGTTCCAGTGTTCATTAATTTTCAGCTCAGCAGAAGAAAAACATTCACTGCGACGAGTCACAAATAAAACCTAATAAGTCAGAGGGGAGAGTAGTCACATACTTGATCTCGATTGCCTGACACAAGATCCCCCGATTCAGATGAGGTAAACCTGCAGCACATAATGGTTCTAATACACTCATTAATCACCTTTTAATACAGTGAAGGTGCACAAGTGTGTTCCCTGTGGTGAAGAGCTGAGCCCCAAGATGAGTCAGATCCTTGTGTAGAGCACTCAGCAGATCTTGCTCTCTGTGCATTTTTCTTTTTGGACTGTTAGACTAATAAAAAAGATAACACAGTATTGGCTTTACAAATTCATTTGTACACTGAAACTGTTTTTTAACCATCTCGATCATTACAGTCAGTTCAGATTATGATTGAAGACACTAGAATAGGAACTTTAAAGTTTGACTTGGCTGTTTGTGATAAATGAATATTACCATTTGCTTCACCAACACAGGACTGACCCGCTGGAAACAAGGAACCTTGCATCAGACCCGTCTTATGGCACCGTGCTGGAAAGTCTGAGACAGAGGCTGCAGAAGTGGCAGTGGGAGACAGGGGACCCCTGGGTCTGTGGACCAGACTATGTCCTGGAGGACAAACTGGAGCCCCACTGCAGACCACTCTACAATGGACTCTGATGAACTCTAATGGTACTTTTACTCACCATGATGGCTGCATACAGTCAAAAATGATGTTTATTTGAATTAACATTTTTAGATATGTATTTTTATAAGTCAACGCATCTTTAAGTCCTTAAAACAAAATAAAGATTTGTAATGTTGGTTCTAGTTTACTCTGCTTGCCTTTATGTTACTCGACAATTTCATATGACACTGCAAGTCACTGATCCTTCATATCTGTTTCGATACATTTGAAGTGCAATGTCCCATCATCCAGGTCCCTTTATAAGCCAGTCTCAGCGAAGTCAACATAATTACACACAGCTGGCAAACTGCTTTTAGTAATATTTAATTGCACAAATGTAAATGCATCCTGTGTGTCTGTTGTTGTTCACCTTATTACACAGGTGGTGGAGTTCATGTCATATGGCCGGTGAGGTCAGCAAATCAATCAGCAAATGGTCTGTATTGACAAAAGCCTGTTTCTTTTTTTTTCTTTTTTACCAAACTTCCCTTTGAAGTGACACTGATTCCCAATTGGACCATGTAAGAAAAGGCACTGACACGTAACACAATTTAAATCAGTTGATTATTCACCCATTTATTGATTCGTTCATCCTTTCACTCCTAATCTGGTCGTTTTGAAGCTGTGACCACTGATTCGCTTGTTCTTCACTTGTTTGTTGTTTGCTGAGAGCTTTTATGAATGTTGTGTGGTTTCCTGTGCCAAATATCTTCATCGCACCAATAACTTTTCACTGCATCGTAAAACATTTAAAGCTGGTCCAACTTAGCTCCCCTGCTGCCTTAGAAATGTACATTAACCAAACTTAGGTTGTTAGTTCGATGCTGTTTAAAAAGTCTTGAAAATGTAAAACTGAACATGTTATTTGTTAACAGAACTTGAGAAAGTTCAAAGAGCTAAAGATACTAACTCAGTCATGGACAGATGTGCTTTTTTTTTTTTGCTTCTCAGTTCTTCATTTGACTTTAGAGCTTGAATCTGCAACTGCAACATTCAGTACATAAAGGCTGTTCCCAGGGTTTTTATTCAGTTCTACAGGGAAGGGACAGGAACTGTTTAAATACAATTAAGAGATAATCTGAACGTCAGGAACGTGGGATGGTTTGTATTTCAGTAAATTGACAAACTGTCGGACATGTTTGAGTTTTGACCACTTATGTCAGTCCCTATTCTGGTTCATTGATCTTAATCCATTTCACTTTTACCTCTTATTAGCGTCAGAGACTGACGTCCCTATATGTCTCCAGCCCCCTCACACTCTATACCCCCCCCACACACACACACACACACACACACACACGGCACTCCTCCCGTGCCTCCGCCAAACCATCAAAACTGAATCAATACGGATTTGTCTTTTCTTTCTTCTAAATAAAGACGGATCATCACCCGCCCACCTCAATTCTGATTTGACGAGCTTCCTGGGTCACGACAGCTTCGCCCAGTGCGACTATATAAGCAACAGAAAGTTTTCCAAACACTCAGAAAAGCATAAAGTCGGTCGCTGATAAAGAGCAAACGAGAAAAGCGCCGCTTACCTCTGCGTAAAAAGTGCTGAGCCGGTCCCAGACATGGAGAAGTCAGTCAGGTTCGCCGTGGTGTGCGTCGGAGTGTCTTTGCTGGTCTCCTGTCATTCAGTCGAAGCCTGGTACAAGCAGTCGACCGGGCCCAGTTACTACTCGGTGGGTCGCGCCTCCGGTTTGCTGTCCGGTATCAGGAGGTCGCCCTATGTCCGGAGGTCCGAGTCCGAGGAGACGGTGATTGACAGCGGGGAAGCAACAGGTAACAACGCGATCCCAGAGACTAACAGGCAGATCTCCGTCCTCAAAAGCATGGTGAGTATAAAGATCCTGCACACCTCATTGCTCTTTGATGCGGTTCTGTTCTTTCCACTGGTGATAAACTGAAGTGTCGCGGCACTACAAGCCCCCGGATGCTTTAAAGCTAAAGGTTAAGGATATTTAAAGTAAAAAAAAAACAAAAGAGTATTTTGATTTCATAAGATGACAAAACAAATCGCTGAGCTAAAATTTGCTTAAAGTGTGACAACTTGTGCGTAAAGGCGCAAACCGGTGAGCGCTGCAGGTGAAGGCGCAGCCCGCAGCATCAAATGGAGCCATTAAGTAATGAAATCATTACTCAAGGCAAAGAGCTGAATAAAAACAATATGATGATATGAAAATGAATCAGCCTATGTCTAATAAACTGTTCCTCAGCATTTGTTTTGTATCAGCCACAGCCTGCGGTTATTACCTATTGCAACATGAAGTTGTGATTTAGCTGTTTTACAGATTATTCGCCTATAAACTCAAAAGAGAAAAACAGAATCACTGAAGACTCGTTTTGCCGGATTTTCAGTTGTACATTTAAAGTCTCTCATCACTAATTTCCCCTCCTGCAGGCCATCTGCGTTAAGGACATCTCTCCAAACCTGAAGAGCTGCGAGCTGCTGCGTGACGGGACGGGAACCTTCCAGTGCAAGGCGGACGTCTTTCTCACCCTGGATTCCCTGGACTGCCTGTCCGCATGAGTCCCGGTCTGGCCGACCGAGACGAACCTGGTCCTCCATCGAGCCCCGGGAACGCTCCTCTGGAAAAAGAAAAATCAAGGAAAGAGAGTGGGTTGTGGTTGGGGAGTGATGGCGCGGTGGAAACCCTGATCATTATCGACGATGGAGCGCAGCAGACTCTGAATGTTCTTATATTCATGAAACACAAACATTGTTCAGTTTTGCTTTGGTTGCACAGACAGGAGTATAAAAGAAAAATATCAGTGGGAGAAATGTAAATGAAAATGTTTTCTTTCCAGATGACTTCCCATCTTCACTGTTCAACATGTACCACCGTTGCCAAAATGTATTGTGTCCAAAACGTTGACTGCAGAGCGCATTTCCATGGAAAGTACTTTTATTTATTTTATCTATTAAAATGAACAAACATGGTAACTCTGTAGCCTAAGTCTGTCTTCAACTTTTTTTTCCTTGGTTGTATTCAAAGACATCTAAAATATGAATTAAAATATGGCTGGTAGCATCACTCAGTGATTTTGTATTGCAGTTCCTGTACAGCAACACACCATAAACCATAAAAAGAGAACATGGTCTATAGGGCTTAAAGATTATACAGCATAAATGGTACATAGTTATTCTGAAAGTGCAGAAAAAGAAGAAAAATCCATAAATATAATTTTTATATAAGCTAAATATGAATCATTTCATTAGAGGACAGGAATATGACTTCATCTAAAGGCACTTGAAGGATGCTTTCCTTCACCTTCAGGATCCACGTTAGACAGCATCAAGTCATTTCCACATCTTGTTTATCACTGAGTCAGAAAGGCGCTGGGGTGATAGCACAGTCAGTCACTCGTGGGACCTTCAAAACAGTCAGATTAACTGTAACACAAATGACACATAGGAGACATCATCCTGCTTAACAAACTGAGATATGCATGTGTGTGTGTGTGTGTGTGTCCCATATTGAAATGATAATTAGCAGTGAAACAAACAAAATTAAACACAAGCGAGAGGCTTCACTTTTCCCATTTGTAACATTAAAGTTTCCCAGCAGCATCGCTAGCTGGTAGGAGTCGGGGGAAGGAGCGAAGGAAGAGATGAAAATGAACACAGTGACGACGATTCCAGCTCTGGACAGGTAAAAACAAACTGGGGTGTATTTACAGCGATCACCGCCTCATTAGGAGTGTGTGACGCACAGGACGTGCACAGCAGAGACACAGTGATTAATGAGTGGAAAACACACAGGGGTATGCATGAGTGAACATCTTTTCCAAAGGATTCAACAGACAAACAGTAAATCATCACCTCTGTGCTCTGCCCACATACGCACAGGAAAAGGCAGGGAAATAAACGGCACACACAGATCAAGTCAAACAAAAGTAATGTCACTGTTTATGGTTGGAGTTTATACTACAGTACAAATATAAAAATGCCCATTACTCCTAATAAACATTTTCAAAAATCAACATTTTAGGGCTGAACCCCAACACAGAGGATTGTCCTTCTCCTTCAATGTGATTTGATCTAAGGGACATCAAATCATGTGGTGCAGTGTTTAAAGATGAGCAGCGTCAGAGAAGATAAAATGCGACAGCGGCAAAGAGCACCAGAGCTCCCACGCTGCAGCTCATATGTGAAAAACCAGAAAACGTGTGAAAACGAGTGAGATGATCATCGTGCTCTGTTCAATGCCTTTTTTGCGTAAGTTTTATTTTAAAATGAGACATCCAAAGGTTGACAGCACTGACCACCCAATGAGGCCTCAGTTTCTGGTTGGTCGGGCCTCCACTGGCAGTTACAGGAGCGACACTGTCTCCAGGTTCTCTTTGATGATTGTTTCCATTACCACCTGAAAGACAACCTGGATGTTGGAGGTGTCTGTCGCAGTGGTAAAGTGATGGTATATGAGTCTGCTGGGTGTGGCGTTGAGTGAGATGAAGGTGGCGGCAATGAAGCGGGCGGCTGAATCCACATCACAGTCTGCACCTGGAAGAGAACACAAGGAATCAGACTTTACAGTGAAACATCTGTCTCCTTTACATAGAAAACTGAAAAAGTGTCTCAAATACATGTATTATTATTAAATACTGGCAACCACTGGCTCCACCTTGACCAAAGTAAGAGCTCATTATTGTTATTTTTATATCAAATCTTAACATAAGTAACTATAGCTTTCAGATAAGTGTAGTGAAGGTAAAATTATTTGCAATCTAGTGCCTGTAAAACCGCATCAATACATCAACAGGACATCAAGTCTCTGAGTAACAGTATTAACGTTTATGTTATTAGCAGTGTCATATAACATCCAGTTTGACATGAATTCAAATAAACACACTCCTGTGGTCATTTGGTGTTGGTGCTGCTCAAAGGGAAGCCTACACGAGCTCCTCTGATGGGCTGTGGAGCCACAGTATTAAACTGCTCATCATATCTGAGGTCAGAGTGAAATGGACGCGTGCTCTGCTGGTTGACCCCAATTCCAAGAGTTTTAGCATTTATATTGACATTTGCATGAGAGCGGGGATGACACAGGCCCTGCTGAGTCCACTGACATGTGGAGAGTGGAAACAGAGGCAGTGTGGACAACAAAGATATTTTAACCTTAGATATTTAAGATCGTTTAGCTTTACAGCATTCCTATATATTTAACAGGACACTCTGGATTAGCGAGGGAAAATATCTGGTATATGATTTATTTGTTGTTTATTGTTATCATTTTTTAGTACAATATTCATGATGCTCAGGTCAAATTGTTCTTTATTTATAAGGAAAGATGGTCTGTTAATGATTATGATTACATTGTCTGTGCAGAACTACTTCAGTGCTGAGCCTTATGTGAAGCAGAATTTAACTAAAAATCAAAGATCTTCTTGCGCACAAGTAACATCCAGTAACATCCAGTACACCAGTCAAACTGTATAAACAGGTTTATGGTTTTGCCTAAGTGGAAATGTGAGACTGAAGATAAAGTCTGTTTTATTGATAATTCTGATGATTTAAGGAAAACACCTTTTAGTAAGACGGTTAGTTACTCTAAGGAATAATCCATAATGGATGGCTGGATGAGTTACTTTATTTGTTTGGCAGAAGACAATGTTCATTGTTTGCAACAGACCTTTATTATGTACACCGATATGATTTAACACAACCCAGCACAACACATCTGCCACAAATTCTACATTTAGGAAGATTTTAATGTTTTTCTCGATGCTGTCAGAGACGCGTGAATCCAATACTGTGTATGACATAGAAATCTGCTTATAATATATTGTAGTTTACTTCTCATGCAAAGGGGCCTCTGCAATAACCAATAGCTAAAGTAACATCTCTCTGTGTGGCCACTTTTATATGCAGTCGTGTGTTCTGCACATCTGTATGTGCATGGCACAGTAAGAAATGTAACCAACATCAGTCCTACCTTTAAACTGTGGCAGGTAAAACCGCAGATGTCGTCCAGAGTGCAGGATTTTGTCTTGAAAAAGGTCTATTTTGTTCATGAATAAAATCTGCAATAAAAACACACACAGATGTGAAACAATTAGCTGAGAGCACGACAAGCAAATCACAAATTAAAGGCTTCATATGGATGTTCTTCAGCTATCTATATCGCTGCAATAACATACTGAACAGTAAAACCAATAAATCAAATTCAAACATGAAAGTCTCTCTTTTTCTTTTAAGCACTTTACAGATATTTACATAAGATGTAAAAACCAGTGGCAGTGTTGATACGAGCATTGGGTACGATGATGGCCGATCAATGACTTTACTCTATGCATCACTGTGCAATCAATCCCTCACGTGGTCTCCAGTAAAAGTGCTCAACAAGCTCAGCCATCACTTTAATAAATCTGTCTATTTGATGCTCTGCTTTACTGCCTCTGAACTCAACTTCTGCTTGGCTACCACCACATTTCACATGTACTTTTGGCTTTGTAGTCGACCAATTAAAACTAAAACTAACTTCAGTCTTTTCCGGCCTGTTTGAGCACAAAATTAAACACACAAAAATAAAAGTCCTCGATAATAACGAGACAGGGATGAAGTAGAGCTGATTTTCAATGAACAGGATACAAAGCAACACATAGGTGTGTAATTATCAGCGACCGGCCACAGTAAACACTTAATTGAGGTGGAGGTGACAAATTTCCTCCCACGTTGAAAAAAACCCCCAAAAAAACGTATCATTAAACACTTTTGTTTAATGAGCCTGCTGGCCACGTTACCGTGCAGGCCCACACACAACCCTGCACATAAACACGTCACACAGACATTTAATTGCCCATTTGGCTCCAATGAAGCCTTAAATAACATTTCTTCATGGTTAAAAAAAAGAATAATTCACTAGTAGAGATGCTGTGTTCAATATATCAAACCAGAAATTATGAGTTTGATTGATAAATCATTGCAAATGGCTCGTTTGGTTTTAGATTTAAGTTTTATTTCTATATGGGCTATATCTGTATTTTAAGTGAGCTTTAAACACAAGTGAAGTTGAATGAATGAAACTATCTCATAACATGGTTGTTTTCATGTGATCATCAGAAGTGGGAATGGAAAACACACGGAGGGGAAAAAGTCACCTCACCAGTTCACCCTAAATCTAACTTGCTGTTTAATTACGAGTGACAGAGGACACGGAGACAAAGGGCTGAAGCTGGGGTTTCTAAATGTGTGTGCGTGGAAGCAGCATCAGTGTTACTCTTGTCTCATACTGTCATTGAGAACTACAAAGAAACTGTGCTTGTGTCTCTGCCATTAGCTCCATCCTGCCAGCCTTAACTGTACTTCCCATACTTTTTTTTTGCTGATTTCCATTGTCTCAAGTTTTTTATCTTGTGACTTTTAAAATAAAGCTACAACTATTTGTCAGTTCACTGTCAGGATTAGGGTTAGTAGTGAACAACTCAACCAAAGAAGAATTTTCCCCTGAGAAAGAACAACTGTCTAATGTCAAGGTCAAACATTAGGCAAACCCTGCAAACCTAACTCAACTAACTACCACATACTACTATTACTACTGTAACAGGAAATGACAGGGGGAAACTTGAAGTTGGCGTCCTGTAGAAATCTATCTACTGTATGAGTGGAGTCAAACTCACTAGGCTTTGGTTAAGGCCTGCATCCTTTCTAAGGCATCAGCAAACTCAGTATCTGCCATGTCCAGCAGTAACTGGTATAGCTGCAGGACTTACTGTTAATGTGTTATTAAAGTAGTAGTAGTATCAATTCTTGTTTGTGAGATCTGGTTAAAGTTCATTTAGTTAGACAGTTTTCCCTTCACAGATCTGACAAAGAAAGTTGTATGAACTCTTTGCGGTTCCAGAAGTTGCATGAAATCTGTGTCTGTGGTTAAAAATACAATTTTGAAAGTGAAAAAAATAGGTAGATGTGTAGTTAGAAATGATATTACCAGGCATCTGGAACCAAATCCTTCTTGCTACCCAAGGCTCAAGGCGATACAGGCTACTTGATCACTGCTACTAACACTGTTGCACATTCACAACATATTTCACTAATAGGCAATTTTCTCAGTCTTAAAGATAATTTAAAATCCTCTTTGTTTTATTACTTGCATCTTCCTCCTGAGACTGAGGAACTGTTTGATGAATGTCTCACCATGGACGTGGTGCGGAAGAAGACGTTGTTGCAGATGGAAGAGAAGAGCTTCATGCTCTCATGCAGACGATTCTACAGAGGGAAGACAATAACACCATCAGACAGCTGCAGAGGAGCCCCGAGAGCAGACACTTCGTTACTGGTCTTTGAGGACAAAACAGAATCTAATTGGGTGAGACTTAAAAAGTGGTCTCTGGCGGCTTTGACTGCAGGGCATGAACATTTGTGAGGGAATGTCTGAGTGCAGCTTGTACCACGGAGGGGTCTTCCACCAAGGTCATGTCGTAACCGCTCAGCGACACCACGAACAGCACCGCCCTGACATCCTCGAAACAACCAATCCACTTTCTGCGCTCAGTTCTTTGGCCCCCAACGTCATACATCCTACACAGACAGACAGATGGAGATCACAAGAAGATTTGACAGGTGCCCACAGAGGGAAGAAACATACAGTACACGAGTGAAGCACCAAGCTGCTGTCTTTCTGCTGTTTGGTGCTGGGTAAGTAGCACATTATGAAAGGCAGAGAAGCTACAGGTTTGGACCATGAAAGAAGACTCTGTGTGTACAACGGACCCCAGCTGTGATGTTAGTGATCATGGCTGTGCTGCTGAGAGATGCATGCATTGTTAGAGTCATACCTGTATAATAAATCCAATCTGTGTTGATCTTACACTTTATCTGCCTGATCTCATTCACACCTGACCTCGTAAATAGCTGTATTTCTGTTCCACACTGACTTCACCTCTTCTCTGGACTATGTGTGCAAGCACAGATTGTGATTGACATCGTTACTGGGATTGTATTTATTTCTGTAAAAAGTGTCCACTTTTATTTTTTTCATTAGAACAATACATGGGGACTAACATTCTGACATGTCACAGCAGGAAAATATAATTATGAACAATAACAATGAAGGCGTGCCAGACCCATGGTCCTAAAATTTTGCATGATGCTTCCTTGTCATGGGTGATTTGAACAATTGAGCTTTTTCTGCTGTGATCACTCTACATATCTGCAGATAGGGCCATGCAGACTGACGAAATATGAAATATTATTAGAGGATAAATAACTGCAGGAACAAAACAATCAGAGTATGTGTAGAAAATGTGTTTCAACATGTGCATTTTTAATCTAAAACCAACTGGTAAGAAAAGAGTCACGTGTAGAGGAATAGGAACAATCCACACTGATACAGGCCCCCAGGTGCTGCTGATTTAGCTGGTCACTTCAATCGAAGATGGTCAGAAGAGTAAACATTGCGCGCACACACACACAGTATTAAACAGAAGTCATTACTTGTACCTATTATTTTGTCCACGTTTTTTTAAACTATTACTCTAAGCCGACCTTCTTTTACTACTGAACTAACAAACTGACAGATTTTCTACTTATTGATTTCGAGGCAAAAACCTTAACATTTGATTATTTTTATTATTATTACTACTCTTCTTCTTCTTGTTATACATAACACTATTTATAATCCAGAACTCCGTTGTCTGACATAAAATCGTCCTTGGTGCAGCCTTATACTGTTGAGGGTTAGAAAGTCTGTTTACTTTCATTCATCAGACAGTGAAGGCTGAACTGTACTTCAGTTATGTAAGTTAATAAATTAACAAATATTCCTAAAATTCTCTTTTCACTTTGTCAGTATGTGGCACTGAGTGTAGGAAATAATAAGGAAACAAAATGAAGAAAACAATTTCAGTATCAGGCTACAACATAACAAAACTGAAAAAAGTGAAGGGAGTCTGAATACTTTCTGAATGCACTGTATGTGAAATGACTTCTACCTGTGACTAACATCCTTTATCAAGATTCACTTTCCAGTAGAAAAGTGTTAGGCTTTGCTTTCTGCATGTTCCAGACCTTCCATACTGGTGGTATAAGTGTTACTATGTAGTACTCGGGGAATTGCTAACCAGTGAGAGGTTGTACTGGGTTTGGATGAGGTCAGATATTTCTCACATATGTGATTTTACACACAGACACACACAGACACACACACATACACACACACGTCCCTGCTGATCAAGTCCCCCTTTTCAATTCAAACCAATCACATTTTTCCGCCGAGACAATCCCAACATGGCAGCTCAAGGAGCGTAAAGGTCAGTGTTCTCCAAAAAGATTAGAAAAACACAACAGGAATAAGAGCAGAGACACAGATAGTAAGACACAGATCAGTTCATCCTGTTTCACCCATTTTCAAAACCAGATGTGCCATCTCCCACCTTCCATTTGAGTTAACGCTGCTCTTTATTGAGAGGGGAAATGAACACACAGAAACAAGGGAGCGGAGGAGGGGAACAAACAGTGAAGGCGGTATAACGTAAAGATGAGATAAGATATCTGATGGAAATTTTCAGCCTTGCACAGGACGTGTCAGTGAAGGTGTTGCTTCATTACACTAACGTACTCACAAGCACATGCACACACTGTCACCCTAATAATGCACATTCTGACTAGTAATGGGGCTCCTGGCTGCTCTGCAGGTGCACACACAGATACTCAGAAACCACATTCTGCTCCTGTGTCAACTTTCAGCATATTATCAGTCAAGTCCTGGCTCCAGCTACCTGCTTTTCAGCCATAAAGAAGTGACTGAAGACAGTGAGTGAACCACACAAATAACATCAGATAGACATGTGTACTCAAGTCACATGGCTTGTACTTGACTTTGCACATGTATCACACAAACACATGGCACCTCAATAATAATTACATTAATCATGAGGAAAACAAGAACGCCTGTGCAAAATTTCACAGCAAGCATCAAATAACTGTTATTTCTGATCAAGAAGTGGAGCCAACGCTAATGTGCCTAAAAATGACTTTGATTATAAAACAAGTGGCTCTTCTTTGCAATATACAGCACATCCATTAATTGGTCGACTACACATCCAGTTTGCACAAGTGGATTTTTTAAACTCATGTTCAGTGGCACTTGTTTTGATTTGTTTAGAAAATTTGTAAATATTAAATTGACTGAAAAAAAGCACTGACCTAGAGTCTGTCCTTTACGTTGTAGATAAATTTATGTTAATGTTAATATGCTCTGAAGCAAAACTGATTGAACAGCCTGCCCACCGTGTCCCAAACATCGACCTTGACCCCTTAGTTTATATGTCACAGCTGACTTTACATCCCTTCCTCCTCCATCCACAGTTTCCTGCTCCATAAATCTTCGCTCTTATATGCAGCAGTGTAATAATAATTATCAGACCAGCTGATGTTAATGATGCAGGAAAAACCATGGTGCTTATTACACTGAGAGGTCAAAGGGCAAACAGGACATCTGTATGCTAAATAGGCTGGATCTGGGTCTAAAGTTGTGAGACTGTATGCACGCTCATTTCCATGCAAACACACTTACACACACAAACCCATGCACACTGCAAAGCTGGCTGCTTGGTGATGGACTGTCAAATAAGCTTTTCAAAATAATGACGAAGTGTTTTTGATCGTTCAGGGTGTGAATGTGTGTGAACAGGAACTACAACTTGTTCCTTAAAAAAAAGAAAAATAAAATGATATTTTTTTCATAACATAACGGGAGCCTAAAAATGCACCAACATCTGATCTAAAGAGCAGTTTTCGCTTGGATGCATCTCGAGGATTAGAAGAGACAAGCAAAAGGATTTTGTCTCCTCATAATTATAAAAGCTGAGCGTCTTTGGATTAGACAATGACAAGTGGTGATCAGTCAGTGGGTTGGGCACAAAACACATGATCTCTGACAGGAAAGTTGAATGGAAAATGAAAAGGGGACTAGATACAGAGGAAAAGAAAAACAGATGGCTAGAGATGGAGTCACTTTAATGCTGTGATTACTAATAAAAAAACACTTAACACACAATTGTCCTTAATATACCTGAGCAAGCCGATGAGAAATGTTGGACATTTTGAGAAATACATACACAAACAAGAAGTTGATTCCACTGAATATAAAGTCAAGGAACCTCTAAAGCTGTATCTCATTTAACACAAGCAGAAACGTCAATATGATAATTTGCTGTTTAGAGACATGTAGGATAACTTAACTGCACAGGATCATTATATTTGCATCTGTAGAGCGGATTTAATGTGAATTATTCAAATCTGAACATTTGGTCACATTTATTATTCAGAGAGGATCCTCTAAAGTTTGGTGTTAAACACTGTGAAAGTCTTGTACGGTGTTAATATTTTAATATTGTACTGTTTACTTCTAAATGACAGACACAGTACCTATTGTTTGTCTTGTAACATGAGACAAGTATCGAAGACAAAGACACAACTGATCATTATTTTCGACAATACTTTGCATTCATTTTTTTCCTTTTAAAGTTTGAAAGTTAAAGTTACTATAGCTTAGTGGCCTTTTGAAGCAGATGAAATATAAATGGCTGAAAATGTAAAAAGTGGATAATTGTGTATTATCTCAGAGATACTGTTGGAAGGGATCCATTAAAGTCTGACATTAAAGAATTGCAACCAAAACATAGGCAAGATATGTTACAGTTGAAAAATACATGTCAGTGCTCTCTGGTGGACAAACTATGTAACAACAACACAGTTTCTAAATGAAATTTCTCAGCTGCAATTCTGTGGTAATATACCTCACATAAGACATTATTAGTCGATTTATTGGTCTAGATCAACTATATATTTAGTTGTTAATTTAAGGCTATTTTTTTTTAATTTTTGAAAATTTGCAGTAAAAATTCTGCTATAACTTTAGGATTAATTTGCTGCATGGTTTAATTAGACATAGTATGTTGGAAATATGAACCCAGATTCTTTTTCAACATTATATTTAGTGCATTTCTGCTTTGATGTGTAATGAGACAGACAATAAGAGGAGTGCTTGGCCTGGGGTATGATGACATGTTCCTCAGCCAGAACCAAACAGGGAATATTGTTGCTACATGACAACCATTATATATGAATGAAAACCAAAGATATGCATGTTTATAACATTTTCATTTGTGACTTGAAAGTTATAGATTTAGCAGAGCAAATACATCCTGCAGCAACACAGTCGCAGTGCCAGCAGAACTCACAGAGACACATAAAACAATTGTCCAATAACAGAAACAGGAGCACAGGGCGCAGGTGCTGGCTCAGATGAGAAACCTTGAGCATTAACCAACAAGAGAAGAAACTGAGGGAGTTTCACATTGTGTCAGCTACGAGTGCAGCCTCAGTATTTACACGATGAGACCAAGCCACAGCAGACATCTGTGTTTCGACATTAACCCAGGAGTCTCTGTCGCTTTCTAAGATTTCAGCTGGATTAAAACTGAAACCAAGACATGATATGATTAAGGACAAATATTTGTTCAGTGAAACTATATATTTGTGTCTGGATAAAGAATCATGCGCCATATACCTGTTGTCTTTTTTCTCTTTCTGACAGAGAGTGCACAACAACATAAACCACTTAGTTCTGCAACTCTGTTTAATATCCTTTTGTTTCTAAGTCTGAAATAATTACATCAACATATGCTAAGCTCTTCATCAACCCCAAGGGCTTGAACTTTCCAAGTCACAGACATCAACTCAAAAACACACATGAAGGCGAGCGTCACACTCAGGGTACCGAGTGTCAATTAACTAAACCCGATTATTTATCTCCTTAAGAATTCAGGCAGATAAGAGAGGGGATGTGTGAGAGCAGGAGGGCTGGCCTCCAGCCTGCAGCTCCACCTGAGACTCTGCTCCCCTCGCTCAGATCTGACACTGGTGTCTGGTGGTGATGTCACCACAAGGAGAAAAAAAAAAAAAAACAACACACAAACAAATATTAAAAAGACAAAAAGAATTGGCTTCTGAGTGACTCAACAGTGACGCAAACAGCAAGACTGCGAGGAAAAAGCAGCATTTATCTACACACGACAACAAATACTGTTGCGATCAAAGTGTTTTGCTGGGGAAACTTTTCCTGTTTAAACAGTGTAAACTGTGTTAAATGTGTGCGAGACGTTTAGAGTAAAAAAAAAAAAAACACACAAGTCAGCGGCACCCAGAGACATACAAGGAGCGCTTAGTTGTGACACAAATGCCCCAGACTAAAATCACTGGCTTGACAAACTGACTCCCTCAACAGAGTTATATATATATTAAACAGATTTTATGAAAAGCTGAGGTAATGTGTTTTATTACTATAATTCCATATGAGATGCACTGTAATGTCAAGCTTGGATGAAGGACAGGTTAATATTGTGGTAGGATGAGGGAGGAGGATGATATTACCAAGAGACAGTCAAAGTAATAAGATTTTCCTGCATATGATGACAGATACAGTGTCAACAACGCGCGCACACACACACACACACACACACACACACACACACACACACACACACAGAAAGAGAGAAAAAGCATGTTGAATGTACTGTATCTCTCTTAACTCTAACCCATGGCCCATTATCCTTCCATTAAATCCAAACTGTGGAAGAATCAGCCACAATCCTTCACGCTGCTGTTACGAGCCAACACTCTAAAAACTGACTTATTGATTTCTACTTCTACAGACCACAGATTTTCACAGTTTAATAAGAAATCACTGGTCTGTGGTAATTTGTGTTAAAGCACATGAATCTAACTTTTGTCTTCACACTATTTTTATCCATTTATATAAGAAAAAACATTTTCACAAATCCAGTGTGATGTCTCCTGAACAGATTGGTTCCCCTTCATTTTCTGCAGTGCCATTATCAGGTTGACATTTGTGGCTTTGCATAAACTATCAACAACTATTTGATTCATTGCTATAAAGTCTGGCACAAACACGCCCCCCTCAGTATCAATACTAAGAAATTGAAGGGGGAATATGAATTCTATCCACTTGCACGTGAATGAGGGGGTCAAGACTTTTGTCTCTTTTTTGACCTTAAAATTCCAACAGCATCATCTAATACTGTATAAGGCCTCTGTTCAGTTTTTATTCATATAGGTACAAGATGCCTAAAACAATGAGTGCAATTTATGGCAACTTGTGAACACATTGCTGTAATTAAATAGATTGCCCATGACAAGGTCCAGTGCCATTTCAGAATACTGTAAATATTATTATTATGTATTATTACACATTTAGACCTCCAGAGGAGTCAATATATCAGACAATGTTAGCTGATCACAGATATGTCAGCACTGGCTGATATACTGGCAGGCTGCAGTATCAAGTGATAGCAATAAAAAAATGTAGACAGTGTTTCCATTACAATAGTTAGTCAATCAGTGAGCTGTTGTTGTTTTTTACTTCAGTGTTTCTAGTTTTATGTGTTTTTACTAAAGTTCGTGTAATGTGTGATGAAGCAACAAACACTGGTGGATTTGGAATATCTGGGTTATTTTGTTTTTACTTACGAAAATAAAGCATTTTTAATGTAAATTTTGTTATTAAAACTCAAAATTCTGTTTGTAGCAATGAAACATATTAGAACTGATACAAGCTGTTACATTACTAACATCTAAACCTCAAAAAGACCCTGGTACAACATCAGTAACAGAAGTAATGGCTGTTTTTAATAACGTTATTAGTGTTTGTTCTGCATCACTAAGACTGTGGAGAAACAAGTTCATTAATATCTATCGACCTGTCATGGCCATCAGCGGCTGCAGGAAATGAGTTCAGCCAGTGGAGAATGATAAACTGGGTGGTTTTATGTGACATGGGCTCACTGATCAGAGATGAATATGGTCATCTGACAGCCACGAGTCCTTTGCTCAGATACCTGTCCTCTGCTTCTCCACTGATAAGACCGAGCCATCGATGCTTTTGAAAGTGTGTGTGCAGTCAGTTGATGAGTGTAAGGCGCCATATTGACATATTGAATGAAGCCGCTCATCTCCACCTCACATCTGCTGTAGACAGAGATAAGAGTGCGACAGCTGAGTAAGTGAAGTAAGCTGGTCTGACAGGTGCTGCTGAAGTTGGGTACAGCCCTGACTGGCAGCATCTAAAAGTGAGTCAGTGGTTATTAAGTCGCCGTATGCTGCAGCATTTCATTTTGTTAAAAAAGGCAAGTCAATGGTGTCTACCTGAAAATGAGGCGGTTGACTTTGAATTGGGTCTCTATCACACCTGTGGTCCTCAGTCGTACTCGCAGAACATCTGTCTCTGTGGGCACGTAGTCTGGAGATGTGATGCGGGTCATGTTCTCAAAGAAACTAGAAAATGAGGAGAAAGATGCAGAGAGAGAGAGAGAGAGAGAGAGAGAGAGAGAAAAGGGTGAAAAAGGTTATAGAAAGGGGAGAAACTGAGAGGCAGGAAAATGTGATGACCTGCAGACAACATGAGATCAAAAGAACAAAGTTGGGTATCAGCTACAGGTGTGTAAGGTTGTGTTTGTGTGTCATGGTCATGTCAGCTGCCAGGCGGCGGGTAAAGGTGTGCAGTGATAAGGCTGGAGCCCCAGAGGGAGCAGCAGCTCGTCGCAATGAATATTCAGACTGTGGTTTACCATAATAACACACTGAGGCTAAGCTTTCAAACACAAATTAGGTATTAATACAGCGGGTGTAATGAACTGTATCCTGTGTGCGTGCACACGCGCGCGCACACACACACACACACACACACGCACACACACACACACACACACACACACACACACACACACACACACACACACACACACACACACACACACACACACACACACACACACACGTCTCCACCCACCAACGACCTGTGACATTCTCAACCAGTCGACCTGAATCAGTTTCCTGGATAGAGATACAAATCCTGCTGCTTTAAAGCCACTGCAGGCTGGAGACTGCACAGTGCAAACAACATACAGTATATGTGTGTGTGTCCTTGCACTTCTGTTTTTGAGAGGACCACTCTGAATTTTAGAGAGAGTGGCCATTTTGACCAGTTCTCTTTCTTCAAACGGGTGTGTTAACTAATTTCTAGGAAAGTGGGGGCAGAGCAACTAGTAAACACTGACATACAGTATGTTCATTCATCTGGAGCTGTCTTTGTGTGGTTTAATTTTAGAATTAGGTTTGAAAAAAAAAAAATGTACTTTTTATTTCTGCTTAGTTTCAACTCTAGTTTTAGTTTGTGTATTATTAGTATGAGTTAAATCAATGACTGCATCAAATAAGGCAGGTACAATATCATACACATATTTAGATATAAGTTTGACTAACAGAGATTTATTTCAAACCTGTGGGATCATCTGACCACTTGTGTTTCTTGCCTTGTACGACCAAGAATCTGCCATGTTCCCAAATTGTACTTACTGGAATTTTCTTTAACATTAACTCTTTATGTCAATAACGATCCTCACAAAAATAGAAGTGTGTGTGTGTGTGTGTGTGTGTGTGTGCATGCCTGTGGAGCAAGCAGGGTGATGGTGATGTACACTGGTTCTCAGTGGGTGCCAGGGTGATTGTCGGTGTAAATAACCCCATAGTCGAACCCTCTCGCTGGGGTAGTGAATGTGACTAGACAGCCTCCTGTTGGGGCCCAGCTCTGTTGTGCTTCTGCAGCACACACTCGATCCCCTTTCCAGTCTTCACCCTGACTTCTTATTTTGGCCGCACACATTTGACTACTCCTAACATAAGCACATCTTTAAATATTTTCTGCTAACGCATTTATTTACCTGCACCTGAATTTGAGAGATTTTTTGCATCACTTTGCATTGCTCTTACATTCACACTGCTGACACCAATACAAAACAAATATATGTATTTTAAGTATGGCACATGGATGTATATATTAGCTGATGGAGATGTAATTACATTTAACTGTGGTCTGTCTCCCTCCCTCTTCCCTTTCCACTCCTGAGACCCTGACTCCCAGTGACAGCGAGCACACGGCCGAGCATCAGCTGCTCAGTCCAGCTAATTAGACCCCTGCATCTTCTCAGCCCAGCGTGTGTGCGTGCTGAAAGAGTACTCACTACAGCGCAGAGTCATTGAGCTCATACTCGTATCCCCGGGCCACTGCAACCCTCACCCCCTGGTCAGTCCACAGACAGGACAGGGCATGGCTCAGGAAAGGAAACAGCACCTGTTCCTCGTCAAAACACCGCCCACACGACAGGACAGAATGGGCATGGACCTGCAAGTGCCGGAGACAGCAATGTGGATAGATGATCAGGGAGGAGCGGAGGCCAGATGGAATGAAAGGATGTGAGTCTAAACGGCAAAGTTTATGAGTCTGTCTCTGCTCTCTAGACATGTTAATCAGAATAGATGTACAAATGAATGGATATGCACACATATACACATACACATACACGCCCTGGTGTCACTTAATAGAGGAAATACTTTGGTCATCATGTCCCAACAGGATGTGCTGAGTGGGTGGACAGTATATGAGCTCTGATAACTTTGACAATAAAAGTTCAAATCAAACCACCCACCAATTGTCTAACTGCTCTCGCTCAGGGTGTGTGTGGTGCCAGATGCAGCAGCTGTAGCTGTTGTGCTGAGATGCTGCTCTCTAGAGGAGACATGGATGTAGTGCAGGGAAACCAGCTACATAAAACGCTAAAAGGAGAAGGAATACAAAGAGACATAAGACAGACTACCTTGTTCCTGCTGTTAGCCAGGTTGATCCGGAGCACACCCATGCCGTGGAGGACAAACTTCATAGAGGTCAGGAGGTTGTCCAGCACTGCAGGCTGCCAAAGAACATAGGTCAGAGGTCACGTTCATGAACAGCCGTGGTAAAAGGACAAAACAAAAATGCAGATAAAAGACTGATTAGACATACTGTCCCAAAACACATACACTGTCTTAGACTTTCTAATAACGCTCCATATTGTACTTGCTATAAGTTCAGTTAACACAAAGACTAGAAACAGGCTCCGCCCAAAGATAACAAAACGTCCCAATCAGCAGTTCTGAAGCTCATTCTTTGACACACATCACATCTATTTTGTTTGATCTTCACAAAAACTGAGTAAGGTAAAAACTCTTTACACGCTTTACAGAGGACTATGTACCGGACTTGCTTTTAACTTGGTGCAGTAACCAAATCCTCCAGTGAGTCAATGGTGATTTTAGAACTGAACTGAGATGCCTGGAAGGCTGATATGCAGGTCCCTTTATGGATAATTTGGATACAGTCTGAACTTGTTGACTTTAAAGCTGCATTATTTGATGTTTTGGCCACTTGGGGGCAGCAGAACAAGCTCATAAACATACATGTTTATTATATACACATCCTGACAACATGAAGCTCTTATTTGGAGTTATATTTCTGATCACCTGACCAATTTCAATCTGATATTCAGTCACTTCTAAGATTTTTTTTAGCTATTAAATTCTCTGCTGTTTCCACGCATTGTGCTTTGTCTGTTTGTTGAAACAGATGACCAAAAATGGTGTTTGGAGACTAGTAGGAATAAAACCAAAACAAGCTTGACTAGAATTACTGCATTGTGGTTGCATGCCTTTGCCAACCAGTTAAGTTACATTTTTTCTTGTTTGTAATAAATAAACATGCAACAACTATTAAGAAGTTATGACTATTAAATTGGACAGACTTCATAAGTTATAGCCATGACAATACACAAAGCTTCAGATATTTGTATTGCTGCAAAGAAGCTACAAATTGTAAAATGTAGATGCTTCAGACAATCAACACTTAAAGCAAAACCAGTCACCAATTCTGGCCACGACTGTTCCTGTGGTGTAGGCATAAAAACACTTCAAAGCTCCATTAAGGTGAAGGGAATCACAGAGTTTTATGATAATTCTCAGTGGGTTTATTACTAGAAGCAACAGCTTTCACATTACTTACAGTCATAAGATCCACTGTTTCAAAACTGGACCAAATTGTTCTAATATGACCATTAACATAAATTATTTAAATGCTAATAATGTGTCTTACATTATGTATATTTATATTCATATTTATTGGGCAAATTGTTGGTGCACCTGCTTTTCTCACACTCCATGGATCAGCCATCATGCCAGCTGAGTGAAAGTAAGGAGTCTCACATAAATGAAACTCATAACTCTGTTTAAGTACCTGAAGCCTGGAGACTTAAGTGACTAGTTGGGAAGTGAGCACGTGTATGTATGATAAAGTCTGTCACTACCCTGCCAGCAAGAGATCAGCTTCATATTTCATCACGATTCTATCACAGTCTGGTCGCACTTCTGCTTCTGTGTGTTTGGGCCCAAAGTGAGATCTGTTGTACTCCCAGTGAAATGTCTGCTGTGAGATAAGTGTGTGACGTGACTTGACATCTTCTGAGCAGAGCTGAGAGCAGCCGACACCTCAGCATTAGGGACAAATTAGTCTGTTGCAGGGGAACCTTCCCTAATGGTGCCGCTGCGTTTATTTGTGTCAGAAATAAATGCTTTGTGTGTTTGTCTCCCTCTTCTACACCATCACTGTCATCATCAGATTTGTCACACAATAACACATTCAGATAGTCTCAAGACTGCTAAAAAGTATGAAAAGTATAGGAGACACTGGTGAAAAGCAGCATTTACTCTTTTATACCTTAGTTTCTTCTGCTGAAAACTTCACTGGTCTGAAACATGTTGAAGTAACTTAACCTGTTTAAGTAATACTGTGTAACCTCTAACTGGATACTTTTTGTTAATGGCTATAAGTGATTTTTGACCACTAGGGGTCAGGACTCAGCACCTCAGTTGCTGTGGTGAGTGGGTTGAATGAGGAAACACATTTACAGCAATATCTTCCTACTGTTACCGATGCAAACAGAGACTGCTAGCTGATGCAAATGTAGAGTTTTTTTTAAACCCTGCAGTTGGTTTTAAAATGTTCTATGAGGAAGGAAACACAATCAAGACCTCTGCTAAATGTCAAGGGCAACTCCCAGCTGCAGGTCTGCTGGGCCCAGATCTTTTAGAGCATGCATCTGAGGCTGTTTGCGGTGAAGGATGGTATCTGTATTGGCTGACCCTTAGGCCTACTTTAGAAAGACTTATGTAAGTGTCAACATAATGAGATACAACTACACAACTATACAAATCATGATCCCAAAAATCACCCTGGAGAAAAATTATCAAATTTTGGCAATCTCAGCTAAGTCACTGCTTTATAAGCATCGCACAGACAGCATTGATTGCAGGCCTATTATTACCTTGCAATCTTTTGTACAGATGTAATCTACCAATTACTGGCCTCTTCATTTCCATCTTGCTTTTTCTGCTTCATACAAGACACAGACTATGGCACTGATCCAGTATTAGTGTCTACACCTCTGTTCTGCTGCATTCCCTCCCTCTGCCTTTGGTCATCTTATCTTATTGTCTCCCAGTTCCTCCCTGTCTGACTCAAGGCTTTTTTAAGTTTGGTGTTGACATGGTGGATGGGAGGTTTAGAGGTCATGGCCGAACATCAGACACCTGTGTGTGTCAAACGAATCATTGTTTCTATGAGTTACAAACAGCATGTAAGGAAATAAGATTAGAGCAACGGGCTTGTAGCAGATGTTTATGGAAGTTGTTTCATGTCTTTATTCTGCTGTCAAATAAAACATATTTGAGAGAAATCTTTGATGCTGCAACAAAAATAACTTTTTTTTTGCAACAGGATGTCTTATATAAACCACAAACAACCACATTTGAAGTGAAATCAGAAGTCATTTTCTTTATAGTTTGTCACAGTTTGCCTGGTTTGGTTGTGCTCCTACAAGCTTACTGACAGACAGTTCTTTTGTTCGCAGAGCTTTAGCCTTAAACCAAGCTGCCACCCTTAAATCCACTGACTTACATGGTGGGAAGGCCAGGTCCCCACAGTGTGACTAATACTAGGTGGGTACACACACACACACACACACGCACACACGCACACACGCACACACAGAGCCCCGGGGCCACAGGTGTGTCGTCATATGGTCATTTGAATCCATTAACAGCTCTACATCACCTCTGCAGATAAGTACGGAGTAAAAAGACACATTGTTTAGACCATCGGTTTAGAAGGACGCCCAACAGACAGAAATTTCTCACACCTCTCTAATCTTTGTTTCCTGCTACTGAGGCCGTTGCTGTTTAAAGTACTGTGGGAACTTGGCGGTACACCGAGCGTCAGTGGAAATATTACAACATTATATCATTATATCGGTGTGATCTGTAAATCCATCCAGACACACTGTTCTTGTCCAACCTGCTGACTGGACCTGCTCCCTGAACACAGAAAACTAACAGCAGTCTGCAGTTGTTTTGTGTCAGAGCGTTTGCTACAGAAACATAACAAATAAAAGAATGCAGCTGAGCTGGTGGCAGCCCCATATTTAATCATTAACTACAGACTGCTCTACTAACAATATCAAACTGAATGCATGTGAGGTTGTAGGTTTCAAGCTCTGCTGATTTTACAAACCCAAACCTCACAGTCATTCCAGGTGAAGAAACCCTCCAGATTTAGTGCATTTTTAAGAAACGGATCCTTTAGATAATTTCTCATACAAACACCTGTATCAACAAAAAGATTCCAGGCTAAAAAGTTCATAAGTGTTAACCACACCAGCGTGTGCACAAAAACACAAACACACAAAGCATCAGTTTTGTTGACACAGAGTTGTGTGTATTGGAAGAGAATGCAGGGGAAAATCTCAGTCCATCAGCCTTTCCACACAGTAAAAACAATACTACAGCCTCAGGCCCCAAATAAAGGAGGGATGAGACAAAGAGGAGCCCCCTCCCTCCCTCTCCTCCCCCTTATTCCTCCCGTGCAGGCTGTCCTGTCATGGTCCTAACGCAACACAAACCTGGCTGGCAGGGTCACAAAAAAAAAAGAAAAAAAAAAAGAGAGAAATAACAAGATGGGCTTTCTCATTGGGCCTTAAGGGGAAATCTGAGAAAAAGCATAGAGCAGACAGATAATGTGTCCAGTTCAAGGCAGGGCTGAACTGTTTACTACAATATCAAAAGACACACAGGCCCGATAAAGAATGACAATCTCATGAGTGTGTGTGTGATTGTGTGTGCAGGGGAAGGTGTGCCTGTGTTTGATGTGGGAGGTTAGGATGGTCAGAGAAGGGAAGGGCGGGTTTGTGGGTTAGTGTCATTTTTCCACTTGAAAATAAGGGTGTCACCTGAGAACAAAGGCAAAGCCAACCGACAGCAGAGACAACAAAGGAGATCTGACTGCTGCGATTAAACATGGCTTGATCCATTTGGCATGCAGGCACATGTAAAATATCTAAATATAGTTGGTAAATAATTTTGTATAAAAGCTAGCTTGTGCATTGATAAAGCTGGAAAGACCATGTTACAAAATGTTCATTTTTATTCTTCTCTTTACTTCATGAAGTTTTTCTTTTGTATGTAAATGTAACATCAAATTGTTGCAGGAAAAGCTGGTACCATTTATCTCAGCCTCCCAATTGTAATTCTGATCAGAGATATCAGAAAAAATAATAACTACCATTTGGTGAAAAATTCAGACATGTCAGACTGTTGAAAAGGTCCCAAGCTACACCAAAATAAAATCCAATATGAACAAATATCATAAATTCAGCTAAATCTAAGGAGCTGATCTGGTTTCCCTTGGTAAATACAATTTAGGCTTTATATCTGATGAATGCAAAGTTAGCTCTAGACCTAACCACCTTAAAACATTTGGTTTTTCTCATTGAGCTGACATTGGATGAAAGCATGAGATGCTGAACATAAAATCTGCTAAACACTGGCCTGTTAGTATTGTTGCTATAAATGTGATCATGCTGACGTTTGCATTTAGCTCAGTAAGTATGGTCTCACACCAGCATGGCTGTGGGCTCAGCCGCGTGGCAGTGCAGTACCAGACTTCATTAGCAAATCAGTAGTTTTTGACACTTTACTTTGAGCAGGTTATTCTACAACACCCCTTTGTAACTGAACTAATTATGCCAAAGCTACAGAACACAAGACCTGTACAACAGCACAGCATAAAAATAATATACAATAAAATACAAACTGTGATTAAGAAAGTAAATACAATTATTAATCCCACATTGTGATGTCTGCTACAGATACATTTTAGTGGATACAAAAAAGTATTGAGTTCAATCTGCAGCCTTGCTCAAAGCGATAATAAACCGACCTGATGAGGGGTTATCTTTCTTTGGCCTGCACAGTCCAATAAATAAATGTGATGCTTGTGTTGGCAAGAGTGAACTGCAGACAAGGTGCCTGTTATGAGACTTGAGAGGCAGCAGGAGGAGAGATGAGGGCTTTAATATCTAGGAATGCCTTCAACATCCCAGCTGCCTGTACAAACAACAGGGACCTTCATATGTCATATAGTGTGCGTGCGTGCGTGTAATCCTGACCAGTGAGCCAATGCCAAAGGACAAAGTTTGACAGAATATTTCCAGAAGACAGATATGATCTGGTGCACATAAGATAACATCACACACAAACATGAAGCCTCAATGCAAATAATAGCAACATTAAAGTCACTTTGGTTCAGTATGAACATGCTCCACACGCTTCACTCTGGAGCATGTTTTTCAGTTTTATAATGTCTGCCACAGCCTAAACAAAATGTGAATCATGTTAACACGGGTCCAAACACCAGCATCTGTATCTGTGTAGCTTGTTCTGGCTGTTCAGGGTGACGGAGCAAGGATCTGAAGCCCAGTGAAGTCAGAGAAAGAGCTTTCTGTCACCACATATTCATCTGTCTATGCACAAATGAAAGGAGGAGGCAGCAGGAGGAAAAGAAGAACAGTGAAGGGGAAGGAGGAAAGTGAAAACTATGAGGCGGAGGTGATGTCAAAATGGTGTGTGTATGTTTGTGTGTGTTTTAAACCGTTCCCACTGTCTCGACCCCATCCCCAAACCAAGGAATTAGGCTTCGGCTGATCACCACACACACAAAAGGAGGAGCAGAACAGACACGGACCAAACCACTGCATACCAGCTTGGACCTGACCCTGTGTATCATAAGAAATCTCAGCCCCCCTCAGGAACTAAGCCTCAGCTCATTTCCCATCTCTCCTGCTCATCTCCATCACTGCCTCTCCATCTTTTATCTCATCTAACTTTCATTCCATAATACATCACACGCCTGCAGCGCAGACCGACCTCTTCCTCTATCAAAATCAGGTTCTAAACTATGATAACAACTCAAAGTCAAATGTCATATTGGTCTATGTAATGGACTGATTAGTGTTGGACCACTATGCTTATACAGTGTGACGTGATAAAACACTGGCAGACACAGCCCTGATCAAGTGTGTGTGTGTGTGTGTGTGTGTGTGTGTGTGTGTGTTTCTAACCTTAAAGCTGGTCAGCTCTTGCAGGGTGAAGCCATTACTGTGGATGATCTTCATCTGTTTGACCAAAGTGCTTTTACCGCTCTCTGCTGCACCTGGAAGAGGTTGTGCATAATGGTTCAGTTTTTAAAAAATGATTAGAGATAAAACATAATCAACTCACACACATTCATCTGCTTCCAGGTACAGTCATTGAATTTACAGCGGCTAAGGCCTAACAGTGGTTCTGTCTCCACCAAAAACCAGTGGTAACGTTTTCAGCCCTGGGGACTTTCCAGGAGTCATCAGGTAAAATGATTTTATTCCATCAGAGGCAGATATTCGCGCCCCGCAGGGTTCACATGCACACACTTTCAGGGGACTTTAGGTTCAGTGTAGGATGGTCAGGCATCAGTCTCACCTAGCAGGAGTATTTTAAAGACGTTCAACTCCTGTTTGGCGTATTCGTACAGGTCTCTGTCTATCTTGGAGCTGTGCGTCCTCGCCTTCTTCTCCTCCTCTGTGACTTCGGTACCGAGGCACAGTCCCATCCCGAGCACTCATCCCCTCTCCGAGGAAACCACGAGCAGGGAGTCCAGACTCGGATCAACCCGAGTTTGTTTCTACAAGCTGCATGTTCCGAGCTCCCCAGTTACTGAAGGCTCACTGAGCACAAAACTTCACTCGATCTCCAGACCTAAAAGAAGTTCAGGCCATCTCCAAAACATCTTCCCACGTCGTAAAGACGGACAGGGTGAAACAGATTTTACGCATGGCTCCAAGAGTTTCCTTCCCTGTCAGTGTCAGACTTTAATGGCTGGTAACTTCTTTTTTCCACGGCGGTGAAAACACCGAAGCGTTTTGTCTCCGTGCGCCACACCGGTTCAAACTCAGCTCAACCGCGCTGGCAAAGACCCCAGATTATCCTGAAACTGCCCCCTCCCACCGCTGCCTGCAGCCCAGGAACACTTGAGGACTTCCTTGGGAAGTGACGTGCCGGGGACGAACCTGCTGATCGCTCAGGTCCATTGTTTCACCTGTGCACAGCAAGAAAACTAAACACGCATCTCAGTTATTGCACCTTTGCCTGTTACCTGTTACTTTAAATATGCTGAACATATGTTCAGTTCATAGATAATGATAGAATACAGAGTATGACCAGATTAACATACATAGAGTATACATAGTGTTTTGGCTGTGCAGAGGCATGTAAAGCTGCAATAACAGGATACAGTTACTCAAATACTTGCAATGGATTGTTTTTATCACGGTGTCAGTAGTTTTTCTTTAGGAATAATGTGACTGATCTTAGACCTTAAATTTGTGTGTAGCCTGTGACTGCTGCCATTTTTGAAATGGACTTGTTGCTTAGCTCCTAGTAAGTCAGGATGTTTTTGTCTAATGTTTTAGATGTTTCTTTGTTGTTGGGACAACATGAAAGCTGTTTCTAAACCGAGTCAGCTGGTAAAGTTTTTGATTGCCCTGTTTTTCCTGCTAAAAAATAAATAATCTGGGATTATTTTACTTATTTGAAGGATTTAGGAGCCGGGAGAGGTGAAGGAAAAAAAGCATCAAAAATAAAAAAATGCTGGAAACTTTTCTTTATCTGACCAATCCTCTGATCCCTCTTGTTTCAGAAACTGCTGATCTATGGTGATCACTAAAGTTAAGATTTAAACTTCATTATTACTGTCATTTGTCTCATCAGTCTGAGACTGAATGTCTAAACCCACAGTCTCCTCTGAGCCCTCAAGAAGCCCCTGCGTAAAATAAATGTTTACACTTTCTCAGTCACTAAAATCCAAAGCAGTATAAAAATTCAGAGCGCCATGAAAAAGACTATGGTCTGTTATCAGACAGGACTTGGGATTCTTCTGCACAAGCCCCTCCGGGAACTTGAGTTGGTAGATTAAAGGGTCTTTGTGTTGGTGACAGTTTGCAGTTTTTGATCAGTGCAAACAGGACAGGAGCAGTTTCTGAGCGGCTGTGGCCTCATTTCTCTGACTCACTGAACTGTGACTATGTGCTGATCCAACAAAGATCTGCCATTCAGCTGCACACATTAGCTGCTTCGGTAAAACATACATCAGATGACACTTTGTGATATTACTTTAATAAAGGCAAATTTACACACTATCATTCCACAGACACGCTTTCAAAAACATGGGGTGAATCCCAGTTCCACTAATTGCATCCACATTTCCCTCACTAGCATTTTGATTTGAATTATTGCAAAAACAAAGTAACAATGAGCATTTAAACTTCAGCTGCTTCTCAGCCATCTCATCTATAGGGGTGGAGTATTGGTACATTAAGGCGAGAGGTTTAATCGAGTGTCCTGGGTTATGGCTCCTCTGGGCAGCCTCCTCTGTCCTCAGAGCAGAAATAAGAGCTTTGGACTACCTTCATAATGGCTAACTGGGGTGACTTCTGGGTCGACTGAGGATTGAGGAATGATAAATTAAGGGAACTGGGATTCACTGACATCATGTTGCACTAGTTCCTATCCAAGTTATATGTCCCATATAATGACAGGAAAATCAACAATCCTTCACACATTTAACAGTAAATTAGGTCCCAAATCTTTAAGTTGTAGGATTGTCTTGTTTTCTAAAACACATTTCATTGGACATAAACTGATGAGGGACAACTGCAGTAGTTTTTGATAAAATTCACAGCCCTTAATTAGTTACAGCTTTAGGAATGAAAACACTCATTCGCTAACCTCACTTGACTCCTTCTCATTCAAAAAGATGTTTGGTGCAAATTCAGGTAGTTAAAATCCACAGTTAAAATTAGAAGACACCATTTTTTTTTTTTTAAGGATGGACAAAAACATTGAAATGAAAATAAATCTACATAATTAAAAACAAGACATCATTCAACCTTACTGACATCACTTCCAATTATTAAAAATGGACTGAACAAATTAGGGTTAAAATCTAAAAATAACAATATTTTGTTAATAACTTATGGATAATTACAAATTTAATATGCTATGTCAACACCTACACAGGGACGTGTAGTAATTAAATTCCTAGACACAAACAATACATAACAGAAGATAAAAATAACTTTGCTGTGAAGATGAGACGTGTACTTTTTTGCAGGTTAAAAGTGTTAGGTGCCTGAACTGGGGCTCTTGTTGAGGCAGATCCATCTATTTCAAACCCACTGAGGTTTGAGTAGTTTTATATGACAGAAATGTGTAGAACACACTGTCTCACCAAATATTATAAGCAGAATTCTGTACCTTCTGGACTAATAGAGACCAACTGATCCCCGCCCTCCTGGGCCGCTTCACCCAGCCAGTTCTATTTTAGGACAACATGGACTGTCTGTCTGGACCAGTTGAGTCCATTCTCTTAAAAGGCTGAGTGTTAAAGCAGACACACAACCAGTTGGCCCCAGGTCTGAGGTCTCTCTAGTGAGCAGCCTGGGCTGTAGCTTCACTCTGCTGCTCCTGCTGCTCTCTCTTCTTCATCGCCTCGATCACTGCCATCTCCTTGGCCTCCTTCTTCTGGTTCCTGGCTTCAAACTGCAGTCTGGGGAGAAGAAAAGAGGCATAAACAAACTTGAAATAAAAACATAAAAAACAAGAGTCAAAATCAAAGGCAGATGGAGATGCTGGGAAAGTTAAATTAGAACTGAAGTGTTCCTAACCTGTTTTCAATGATCCTCTGGACGATATCATCAGTGGTGAGACTGTTCCCACTATCAATGGTCTTGAATATCCCCCTCTTCCTAGGCTCCTGAAGGCAGGACACACACGCAGGTTTTTAATCAAATCAAGCAAAGACCCGAGCCATCCCCTGTAAATGATTTATTCTTCAATCTAAAAATCGCTTGACCATGAAAAGTCCAAGTCTGGGATTCAACAGGCAATTGTAAAATGCAAATTTTTGAATTTGACTGAACATTCCTGAAGTATTACATGGGTCATTACAAATTCAGACTGTAAAGCATTCTGGTGTTTCCCTGAGTCATTACTTCATTGCCTATTGCTTTGCATGCATAGGCTACAGACAAACACACTCAAAGTAAATGAACACTGCCACAGTCTGAATAAAACAAGCAGCATATTTTAAATTACAACCAACTTCAAAATAAACGCAGTTCAATCCCAGGGACTGCTGCACTTTGATCAGATACAAGAAGACCATGTACTCACAGCATAGGGGTCTGACCCGTCGTTGTCTGGAAACACCTCTGTCTTACCATGGCACACCAGGTCCACCTGCACATTTATACAGACCCACCTGGTTATACAAACCATCGCCAAGCATAAAAAATGCAAATGTATTCTTCTATGTTTCTTCATTGTAGAAAGAATGCACAACTCACTGAAGAACTCTGTGCTTTGCCAATAAACTGCTACTACTCTCAAGTCTGAACTACACCTGTGATTAACTGCTTTTTATTAATATTTATAACTGCACATTATTTATACTGAATGAAAACAAACTTTAGATAGCACCAGTGTGTGATTAGCAAATTAAGTCAACATGATGCAGCACTTCTTGATACATCTACAGATGTCCAGCCTGTAGATCACAATGTTTCATGTTGATTTTGTTTTCATTGTTGTCAACTGGTTTCTTAACTGCCTACAGTGTATCTGAAAGATCTTTGAGTCCAGAATGATGGTCTTTCTTCTGAAACTTCAACTGTCCACAAGAAGGTGCCACTGTCCAGCATTTTGTAATTTACAATGACAGCATCTTTTGTTTGTGTTAAGTAATTACAGTAGTACTCTCTTGAGACTTAAATCAATTTAAATGACATGATTGAACCATGAAGTCACACAAAGGCAACTCACCTTAAAATGATCCAGCAGGTCTTTGCCCACTGCATAAGGTGCACCAATCACCACCTCTGACACATACTAGAGAAAGACAGGATAATGGTAAGAGAAAAAAGACTGTTCTAATAATTATCAATTTCATGCAAGTACCTCTTATCTGTGTGAATGCCAAAATTTAAGCATCTTTTAAAGAGCTCAAAGGTGAAAGTGTGAAGCTGCTCACTACAAATGTTTTACCTCGTCATCAGGTATTGAGTAAAAATGATAACAAGGCACAAGCAGTTCTGTGGTTTTAGGATTGTGAAATACTCCTGCAAGTTAGTTCATATTCAACACAAACACAGACAGTGCTGCTGGGGCCACAGAGGTTCACTGTGTTAGACTGACATCTGACCAGCAGGAATGAAGTACACTGAGGCAAGTTCTGCCTGGAGCGCCATGGGAGTGTAGGGACAGAAATGTATCCCACTGTGCTGAAAAGTCTCCAGTGTGTGAACTCACCCGACAGGCCAAGACACTCAGAGTTCTCTCATGGATGTTCATGATTGGATAGTTCTTTCCCTTGTATCGATTCACTTCCTGAAGAGAGCAAAAAACTCAATGACTACTTTTGTCTTTTAGATTCTTTGCCAACACAGGAAGACAGAATGCAGCAAATTTAAAAGTACCATGGGCTTCCATTCCCAGACCACCAAAATTTCAAACCAATCGGTCTGAGCTGCTCTTACCTTAACTTGTTCCAAATGTTTCTCTCATAAACCACATAATCAGCAGGAAGGCCTGAATTTCTCACCATTGTGTGCATGTGTAATAAATGAGTGGATATCTGTAATTGGACATACCTGGTCAAAGTGCAGACCTACAATGACATAAGGCTTCTCCGCCTGCTTGTAGACCATCTCTAAGAAATCAACATGGCCGATGTCTGTGAGGAGTTTTTGATCAAGGCAACAACTACAACCTGCACAGCAGAAATACTGGTTCCTGAAGTACCTAATTCAGGTCTGGTTACCGCCACATGCTAAGGATACGGAAGAGGTCAAATGCTCCAGCCACATAGATGATGGTGTCAGTGGGCTGAGGCTCCTTTCCTGATGCAAACTGGATGATCTTCTGGGATGTCTGCAGGAACTGAGACACTCCTGTCCATGGACTGTGGCCTTTAGGACCCTTGAACAAAATATAATATAATGTATGAAATCACACTGACCCATTCTTATCACCGTGGCAACTTGTGTGTAATAAATGTCACAATATATTAACATTATAGGATTGTAGTACCATCCAATGTCATAATACATACCTTTCCAAAGTTGTCTGTGTGCTGCTGGTAATGTTGGCTATCCTGAGAAATTAGTAAAGAGGAACAGATTAGACAAACAGCAAAACAACCATTGTTTGTACCCGTAATACAGTCACACTATCTCACCATGTTGCTGTGGTGGGCTTTGGTCATGAGCAGCATACGTCCCACTAGGTCAGTGGTGGAGACACCCTGCGTGCGTCTACATTCCCGGTAACGGCCTGCATGCTTCACCTCTTCATAGGTGTCTTTACCATCTACCGTCAGCGTGATGTCATCTGGTAAACATAACAGCATTAGTCCATCATCAACAACCTTGCTAAAGAGATCTCTTGGACAATTGCTTGTGTTCAGACGTGAAGCAGGTTTCAAAGAGTGGAGTTTAACTGGCTCACCTCCGTGCACACAAAAGTCACAGCTGTACTTGTCCAGAGTCTCCAGGGTGGTTACATAAGGAGCTCCTTCTACTATCTCATCCACCCACTTGATCGCCCGGACCATCTTGTAGCGTTCTTCCTGAGTAAAGACCGGAGGACCTTTATGCTTGGCAATCTCCGCTTTTAAAAGGGGAATGAAATAGTTATTATTAGTACATTACTAACATCTATTTAGTAAGTAAAGGATAGCTCAGGTTTTGTCTGCACTAACCAAGTAATGTCTTTTTGGCCTCACACCGCAAGATGCATTGAGGTTGATAATAATTAGACTGTGGCACAAAAGGGAAAAAACGTTTTCAGAAATGTCAGAAGATGTGCGCCAGTCTTACCATCCGTATGCACTCCCACTATTAGATAATCTCCCATGGCTTTGGCCTGGCGCAGCTGGTTAGAGTGACCATAGTGCACCATGTCATAACTGTGGAAACAGAAACGGAGACACCAATGTGGTCAGTATGGAAAACAAGAGATAAAGTGCACAGGTCAAAATAATAATATTTAACACATAACATTATGGGATGTGGCCTTCACAATCAACACTGCAGGTTTTCAAGTGAAGTCTGTAGGTTTTAAGCATCAGTTTTTCAAATGTCTTTCAAACACAAGGTAGCTTTGCCAATTCTACTTACTTTATTGTTTGACATCATCATTACTTCTTGTTCTCTCTTTACTGTGAACTTTGCATAGCAGAGCACAGTGTTATATCCCAAAACAATGGATAGATCTTTTTAGCATGCTGAGTGAAAATGATAAAGGTTACTGGGGCAAAGGTAATAGCCACAGACACTACTTGTGTCAATGTGTCAGTGTGTGCTCTGCAATTCAGTAACTTCTAAAGACAACGTTTTGCATTAGCTTGTCTTGTTAAAAAGAAACTAATGTGAGTTCTACTTCCTCATTGCAGAATATGTGAAGTCTTATCTGATCGTAAACAAAAGTAAAATAAAGAAACTGGCTTTCTGCAGTTCCACTGATATTCATTTATCTCTGGTCCTGGTATACTGGAATGCTAGTCAGTTTCAGTTTGCTCAGGTTCTGAAGAAAATGTGCTTTTGTTCAGCACCCTGCAGCTTCACATTCCTAGAGCTATGAAAAAGTCATGCCTCAGGACGGCCAAACTGAGCAAATTCACAAAAGCTGCTTGTGGTTAAGAGCTCACACTATAAAAAAATGTCTCAATTAATTTATAAGCAAAAGTGGACTTATTTGACGCTTTGATACTTGTGCTCATTCAAAATATCTCAAATAAATAATTCTCATTTGACTGTTCAGAATGTGAATGATTTTTTTTTTTTTTTTTTTCTCTTCCCTCAGAAACTTTACAAATGAGTGTACAAACTTTTTTTAATCCTCACTTTCCAGAGATTCAAAGCGGGTATTTTTCAGATTACAGGTCAGTTTCTCTAGCTTTTAGTTCTCTGCCAGACCATTAAGTTGTTAACACTTCTGCAGAGTGTTTCCACATCAGACTGCTTTAAAATGGCCCTCTATGTCACTCTATCTCCAGTAGACAGATCAGTTCTCTATGATGATATTACCACAAGCTGCTAGCCAGTAAGACACTATACTCGCAGCTGTAAATCTATCCTCTTCAGAGTGTTGCAGATGCAGACTGTTTGCTCTATATGACAATTTTCCACTTCAGTCAACTACAACAGTTTTAGTCCTTTAGGAGAAAAAAGCAGTTCTAAAGTGAGTAAAAAGAGCAAGTAAGTGCACTATGTGATCATTTGCCTATAAAAATTTGTCTGTCAAACAACTTGATGGAATTTACATGTAATCAGATATAGTAACATGCAGTACTAAAAGCCCACAAATGTACACATATTGTATATTTAATTTATTTATGTTAATAGCGCAACCAAAAAATAAAGACAATTCATTTTGGATGCATCAAGATTGGCCTTATTGAAATTAGTAAATGACATCACAATTTATTCTCACCAGACCAAACGATTTTTTTTGCTAAACACCTTTTAGGTATGTATCACATTCAACTGATCAGATACACTGACAATTCACTGACAACTCCACTGAATTCAATAATTACACTTAACTGCTACTAAAATATTATATCTCTTCCCTTTCTCTGATTACACATTTAATCTGTTGTTAAATATATGCTGTGTCCCCTCTTTAGCCCCCCAAAGACAGGGCACCCCTGGCCACCACACCAAGATGTTTTGCATAACACTAAACAACATGTTCACTATGTTAGTTATTTTTAACCATAACCTGATGTCAAATTATATATCAGCAACCTGGCCACCACGTTGTGAACTGAGTCCAGGAAGATTTTCTGCTTTGCATATAAGCAGTTTGTCATCTCTGCAGCTGAAGCTAAATCATGTAACAACTGTGGTATTCCCATAGTACAGCTGTGTGATAGCACAGTTTAAAATAACAACAGAGAAATGTCTGTCTGACTCATGGAATGAGTGCCACAGTCAACTCCCAGATGTTAATGTCAGAGTGACAGAGAAAGTAAATAAATGTCCTTCCCAGATCATTTCTTTAAAGCAGTCAACATTACCAAACACATCCAGTATCACTGTAACTGTATAGGCACTGCAAAGAGTCTGCACAAGAACCTAGAGGAATAAATGGCTCGACTCAAATGAGAGGGCAGGGTAAGGGATAAGGTTAATCGACATCAGACATGGTTTAAATTTCATAACCATTTTATTAAGTGTATAAAAGCAGCCTGACATTCTCAGGGTGTCATCTGTAGCACACTAAAACGTGTTAACCACTAGCATCTCTAACATCTGTACAGGCAGCATAACGTTTCACTGCTTTTAATCTGGATGCCAGTCCTTTAAATGACTATAATACCTGTTCTGTCTGGGTACAGTTTCATACACTCTGACACAAACACGGTTAAAACATCATTAATACCCTCAGCAGTGCTGTGAGGTTGCTTTGAGGTCAATGTCTCCAGCTAATCTAAAGTCACTGTGCCATAAAAACTAATAACAGCACTGAATGAAAACTGGTGCTCAGCAAACACAGTAACGTTAACAACCACGCTGCCTCAACGGGGCTGGACTGCTAGTGTGAATTAAACGAGAGGTTAACATAGACACAACAACTAAAACGAGGATATCCTGAAACACACCGACTTCACGATACAGATAAAGTTAATCAGTAAATTAAGGATGATGAAGTGGTTAAACCCCTGTTGCCAAGTTACTTAAAGCTAAAGTAAGTAGGTAGCTAGCATTAGCATGCTAACCCACCTGTAATGTCTTAAATGTGTGCTAAGCATAGGACGAATACTGTGGGACGAGTTTAATGAACCAGAATCGACTCACCAGCCGTCACACCACACCCGGACGACACGCTTCCTTTTCTCCGGGCTGCACATCGAGCTAACCGGCTTACTGCAGCCGGCTTCATCCCGCTGGTCGTCGGTGGCGTGGTGTCCGTTTTTGATCATCTCGACAGCGTCAGGCAAACAGTAGTGGTAGCACAAGACGTAGGGTCAGTTTTAAAGTGCGCCCCTTGGTCAACTCCGTTGTTTTTCACAGAAATAATTAGGAAAGACACCCTATCCGTGTCAAGTTTCCCAGAACCGACAGAATAACACTGAACACCGGCCAACGCCTCCAACACGACGTCACAACGGATGTGCGTGCTCATTACATAATGCCGCGTGACCGGGGACAACCTATAAACAGACGGGTATTGGCGTGAAAGACTGTAGGCTGTATCATTTAATCACTGGGCTGTTCTGGATGCTGTCACTCAAATACAGTCACCCATCCATTATCTATAATCCCTTATTCCTATTTATACTCCAATACATTTCAGAGAAGCAAGGGGCTGCAACTTGTTATAGATTGACTCTCCAACAGTGTGTAGTTAAATCATGTGCAGCTGTGATTGAAACAGGTGTAATACAGTAATATAGCCCTCTACATTGGCAGGGGTCGTTCTGCTACATGAGTAACTTTAGACTACTTACGGAAATACTTTTGTTCTTGTACTCAACACCAGGATTCTATTAAATGATTTCTGCAGCTCTTTAACCAGTTACACAGTATTATCAGTATTTGTCCACCAATGATAATCCACTCACACCATCATGCCTTGAGTGACTCATCTCTTTAAGGACTGATTCAACACTAGATAGCTTAAGTGTAATAATAGTGATGTGAATTCACCAAGTAAAGCATAGGTCAGTGTCACCAAAACACAGACTATGAAGCCAAACAAAACGATAAAGACTTTATTGTCTCACAAGTATAACTTCCTTTGCTAGATACAGAGACAAATAATGGGTCTTCACATTCAGGTTCATATCTGGTTTGAGTGTTAGGAATGCTGAACACCAGCTTATTATGGCTAGTCTGTCCTTTCAGACTCTGTATAGTACAGGATATAATCATTAATACCACTGGACATTCCTGAGACAAATTCATGGGAACAACTATTTGGTTGTTTCCCATTAAGAAGGTAAACAGTAAGTTAACATGACACAAACTGAGCAAAATTACACTGCTGTAAACAAAGGAGATAAATATGTAAACAAATTCAGAAACTACAGTAAACCAAGGTACAGTAGTAGCTGTACTGTGTGTCGTGTGAACCTGAGGATGGAAGACAGCAGATTGAAGATGAGTTGTGAGTTTAAAAAATACTTTAAGGTAGAAAATGATGCAGATAAGCTCTTTTGGAAAAGGTACATTCAACAATGACTGAATAAGACTACAAATATATCATTTCGCCTAAGTAATACATGAAAAAAAAAAATTGGACCTCCTGAATCTTGGTAAATCTCTTCAGTAAAAAATGGTACTACAGAATCCAGTTATTGACCTTTGGTATTCTGCTCATATTTGTCAGATAACACTGCTCACTGTTATATACATTATCTAAGACTAATGCACCAATTACTGTATCTTCTGCCCATTCAATTATATGCAGGCTTTAAATATGACTTTTTTAATGTTCTGAAAATGGGAGTATCATATACTGGGCAGATTTCAAGATTTTATTTTGATTGGCTTAATTTTGATGCTTTTTCATCCCACCTACCATAAAAAAACATGTCACAATTGAAATTTGTTGTGACTGTCTGAATTAAAGCTTACAGCAGGTGTTGTGCATAAATGACGAAACACTTTCCACTGCTTTTCAAGCCCAGAGGGCACAAATGTAAAATTATACAAATATACATTTCTCAATATGATAATTCTGTTGTTTTCTCATTGAACCTTTGTTGCTGAGTGTGCTAGCCATACTGGGCTACTTCTGACTAACACAGGTCAGCTTAGCTGCCACAAGATAATAGCACAAAGGACAACTGTAGCATAAAAGTCACTCAGTTCATGGCAAAAAATGCCCCTTTCATAAAGGGAATACCTAGTATTATTTTTTCCTTCATGCACACTCAGTGCATGTGACTAAATCATATCATAGTAGCCACAACAGCATCACAGCCCATACACATTAACAGCACCCTAAAGATGAAAGTCCTTGTCTCCATCATAAGACAAAATTAACTCCCTTGCTGGGATTAATCACTGGTAGCTGCTACTACTACTTGACCACAACATATGCAGTGTATAAAGTTCACTTTATTATGCACTTTTTTTCTTCTTCTTCCTTCCTTTGCCATAGCCTCGTCCAAACCACCCACCCTGCACAGCTGGGGCTTCTTCTGCTGGCCCCTCAGGGTCAGCTGAGCAGTCCTGCAGTCCATCAGTGGCTATGATATCACGGGTGTGGCTGTCAAGCTCTTCTGGCTGCAGAGGTGTGGCTACACTGAAGATGGGGTCCTCTGCCCTGAGGAGACATCATAAGGACAGCTGAACTGTGAGGCAAAAGTCTGTCTATTTTTTTTTAATTTCTTTGTGTGATTGTGTGCGATAAGAGCATAGGGACAACATTTAAAAATTCAGGTAAAGCAAAAATAATTCATTAAATATTATTATACAAGTAGTTTTTAAGCATTTTAAGTAAGTACAAATGTTTTGCTAGTACCCATTGTCTTAAGCAGAGTCTGATTTACAAATTTGATCTACGATGGCATTACTTTTCTACTTTTCTGTACATCATGATATAAGTACTTCAGAAAGTCCTCACCTGTTATACACAGGAATTTGAAAGTTCAGTTCCTTCATGAGGAGATTCATGACATCATCACACTTGCCGTGAATTTTCAGCACAGCCAGGTCATCTTTTGGTGTCCACTGGAACATAAGCACAACCACATAATCATCCACTTTGCAGCCAGGAGAGCATCAGCATGTTTTTCCAATTCACTTGCACTCTATTCACCTACAATGTCAAAAACAAGTGTACCTGGAGGTTGACAATGTAGAGTTTGGGTCTTTTGCTTGCTGGTCTGTTCATGCACCAGAGGCAAGCATATTTCTTCAGCACCTACATGGGTAACATACAGAGTTCACAGAACTGAAGACGCTATAAGAAAATAAACCATCAAACAAAAATTCTATAATAAAATATAAACAGTCGACATGTCAATGTGTGTGCTGTATAATATTTGTATAAAACAGAATAAAACAAGACTATGAAAGTGCGATGAAAACTTTTTTCTGATTACCAAATGCAATTAAGAAAATAATCAGGGTAAGGACAATTAAATGGAGGATGATGAATGTTTCAAATTTAGAAAAAAAAAAAAAAGAGAACATTATATGCATTATAGGAAAAGGATATTGTATTGATTTGTGCACTGTATTACTACCAAACTACCTTCAGACTGGAGCCTAAGCAGAGAATAACATCTGCCATGTTGGCAGCCTCTGCAGCTCCTTTCCAGTTCAAGGGTTGTTCCAGGGTTCCACGTTCCCCAAAGTGCACTATGGTGTCCCTGAGTTCACTGCTACAATGGCTGCACCTCCGACCTGTCCCGTGGCGATGCAGCGATGTCCGCTCTGTCACGTCAAATAACCGCACATACTCCCTGACCGGGGAGCAGGAAGTACACACCTGGGACCAGCATCCAAAACCATAACGTTAGGTAAATCACCTTACTTTCGAAAAGACCTCAGGAATGTTGAGCTTGGTCCAATTTTTACTACTCACAAAAATCTTTCATAGATAATCCAGTTCTGTCACCTATCTTTTTATAACCTATTTATAATAAGTTTTGAGCTGATTTGCCTCATCCTAGGTTTGTTTCCCTTCCTCTGGGCCAGTAAATGGTAAGAACAAACAGCCAAAACCAGGCCTACATTAAAATCATAAAAGCTGTTTAAACGTGTGATGGCAGGATCTGTTGTGGCATGAATGTTTTAGTCACAATTTGGCCTTTCTTCATTTCCAGAATGAACAAAACAGGAAATCGCAAAATCAATGAACAGCACTCCCAAGATGTAATGCACTGAAGAATTACTAATTGCATAGATGCAAAGAAACAGCTCAGCCTGTCACTAAATGCTGTGAAGTTGTTTTCTGAGCTTGATGAGATGTTTTTGGCAGGTTGTGGAATCACAGCAGATAAAGGCTTAAAAAAGTGTCAGACTCTATACAGCCAGTACTGATGCATCACAAACATGCCTGGATCTGTAAGATTTCTGTTCCAAACTGTTGCCTTTAGCAGCTTCAAATGCTTGCCAAACTTTTCTTTTTAAAGACAAGACTGCAAATTCTGTCCAAAAATTTCTCGACTTTATAGGGGGTAGAAATCTTTCATTTTGGAGTGATTAGATGGGGGTAAAAAAAAGCTAAGGACAACTGTGAGGAAAAAAGGAAAACGTTTGTTTCACCTCAATAAACATGTTTCCATGGAGCTCAGACAGGGCACTTCTAGGCAGACCACTCCGCAGGTGAAGCCCATCACAGTTCTGAGATACAACATGCTTCACCTTGAGAGAAACATACACACCCATATATACTGTAAAAACCATTAAAACCATAAATACCAATAGAAATAATGCCAGTATAAGTTATACATCTAGGTGCTGCATACCATATTTTCTTTGTGAAGCATCTTAATACACATGTGCGTAAGGGTCGGCTCTGCTTTACTCAGGTCAGATGAACTGTTTGTAAAGAAAAACAAACAGAAGGAGTTTAATTCACCTTGGCAAAATTATGCAGATAATATCACGTCACAGCAGAACCTACATATCTGACCTGACTGTGCGGCCCTTTTGTAGCTGTGTCCACACCCCATTAGGACCCCTATAGTCTGGAATAGAAGCTGCCTGAAAAAGAAAAACATGGCATGAGTCCTGTGAGAGTCTGAAGAAGACAAGAAAAGTGGAGATGTAGAGTTTGGCGCACCGTACTGATCCCAGCTCCAGTGTAAACTACCAAGTGTTTTGCTTGTTTGACTGCTACGGCCAGTTGCCTGACTTTACATTTCAGCTCATCAGCATCATCAAATACCTGCAGATTGTAACAGAAAAATGTTAGCATGTAATATGACACACTACAGACACCTACAACAGGTTTTCATCATCTTATCTATCACAACTTGTACCATGTATTTAGAAAAACTAAAAGCATAATTATAGGTGCTTGTGTACCAGAGAAACTTTTTCATAGACTACCAGACTTTTTAATTGAAATTTAAGCAGTTCAGTGTTTGAATGTAGGCCTACTCTGAAATTAAAGCATAGAACAAATAAGAAATTGAACATAACAATTAATAATGTAATTGTTTAAAGAAAATTTAATCTAAATTTTTGAAAAAGTAGCCACCTTTTGCAGATACAGTTCTGCTACTAACTTTCATACCCTGGAAATGCTGGCCATTTTAAAAAGCTATAATTGATCACACTCCTCTTCATATGGTAAGTGGTCAGATAGTATCTTTAGTAATTGCAGTTGTCATTATGATTTTAAAAAGACACAGGTTCTGCATGCACAGCTGTATTTTCCAAAAAAAAGGGCAGCATTTCTTAAACTGTGCCCAACAGGAGTGTTTAAATTCATGAGCACAACTGTATAACAGCTGAACACACTCATGGCATTGTTTCTACAATGGATAACAAATATTATTCAGAAAGGTTTTCTCAACACTATTGCAGTAGTCTTTTAGTGTGTCCTCAGAGCAGGAACAGAAAACTATAATAGTTCTTGAAACACTGTTCTGGGGAACTTTTTAAGTCCTACTTCGAAGTAATAATAATAATACATTTTATTTCATGGCGCCTTTCAAACTCTCAAGGTCACCTTACAGAGAGAAAAGGAAGCATACAGCATGAAATACATAGAGTGCATTAAAACAACAATAACAACAATGCATAAACAGAGGGAGAGAATGTAAAGGCAAAAGTGTGGAGTATCTAGGAAGTGGGCGATGTACAGTAAAAGTAAATTGAAACACAGAAACCCAGATGACAGAACAACAAATATGAAACAATATGAGACAATATGAAATAGGCAGAGGGTGGTAGAACATCACGGGCTGCTTTGAGAAGTTAAGACAGTTAGGTGGAAAACGCTATACGGAACAGATATGTTTTGAGTGATGATTTAAAAGTTG
Organism: Mastacembelus armatus; assembly: GCF_900324485.2. Taxonomy (NCBI): domain Eukaryota; kingdom Metazoa; phylum Chordata; class Actinopteri; order Synbranchiformes; family Mastacembelidae; genus Mastacembelus; species Mastacembelus armatus. Next base: position 19,089,388 of record NC_046633.1, on the reverse strand, counting down.
ATAAGTCCGGAGACGACCGGATGCGATGAGGGAGAATGTTCCAAAGTAGGTACTTTTCCAGTGCAATAGGAACCACGAGTGACGTACATTTATTTGTAATTTTTAAAATATTATTTTAGTAGTTTAAACAACAGCTTTTCTCCATTAACCTCCATCAAACTAGAATGTGTACAGGAAATAAAGGATAATCACTAAAATGTAAAACCACACAGGATGACCTGACAGTGATCAAACATGGAGTGTAGCCACACACACAAAAAAAAAAAAAAAAAAAAAAAAAATCACTTTATTTCATGTAAATGTTGGCTGTAAGTGTAATTGTCTACCTATGTGTGATGGTTTAACCCTGAGACACCAGTATGTAGTTCATACACACTGGTCTTGTTTTGGATGGTGTAGGCGCCTTCCTTTCTTTTAATAATCTAACATCATACACCAATAGTGAGCAGCTTTCCTCTTCAGTCACTTTCAGGCCAAAATATCAATAAAACAAACAGATTATCTCGTCCAAGATAAATTACTGTTTACTTTCCTGTGCACATTACGTCTACAAATGGGATGATGGCCTTAATGATGGCAGCTTTATTTTAGACGGACGCTGCTCCTATCAGGAACAAAACTGGAAGACAACCCATGCAACACATATCTTGCTAACAAGACAAACATGAATACTATCGATCAGTCAAATCGCCGCTTCTGCATTTCAGTGTAAAAGGCGAACAGTCAGCTAAAGCCGCCCGGCCCGACAGGCTCACCTCCTCCTGCTTCCTCTTCAGCACATTTCTGCGGACCTGTCTCTTGCACAGCTCCTCCGCGGTGTCTCTGTGCAGCTGCAACACTGCGGCCTCCTCCTCTGACCGCTCGGCCTCTGGTTTCTTCAGGAGCCGTCCAACCTTTTGTTAGCAAAAGGAGAAAAACTCCGGTCAGGCTCACCGGCAAAAAAACAAAACAGTTAGCTGCTATTTTAGCCGGTTAGCTCGGCAGAAGAAAGTAAAGGTGCTGTTCAGGCGTCCTACCAGTCTGACGATCCGCCTCTCCCTTTCCCGTTGCAGTATTTTGTCCTTTTCTAACGCTTTTCTCTCCGCCCGTGCAGAAACACCGAGCTCTGCCTCCTCGGCCATCCTCTTAAATCACCTGAGCAGTCAGCAGCCTCCGGTTCAAAACAAAGCTCATAGCGCCAGTGACCAGCAGCCGGGGCGGAAGTTGCCGAGATAAGCTGAGAGAAAACAGCCAGCAGCGCCGCCTACAGCTGGGAGGCTGTAGCTGTTAAAACGCGAGGTGCAGTTTTCAGAAAAAGGCCACACAACAAGACTGAAATATTAACAAACATTTATTACAAACCGTATATAAATAAATAATATATAAAAAGGTCCACAGGAATAATAAAATGCAACGGTTTACATGGCTTTTGGCTGTTATCCCAATACTCTACAGGACAATATGTAAGGCAACACTTTGGAGTAACACACAATTCAAGTTTTACGCTAAGACCTGGCGCTGGATATTAAACTTGATGTAGGCGAGTATAATATGTGCTGATACATCTGTTCTTCATGTCATTGAACCAGGTACATGAAACACGAAGGAACTGAATAATTGGACTCTGAAGCCCACCCCACAAAGAAGAGATTTAACGTTAAGGAAAAACCATGAAATGCAAAATGCTCAACTATCTGGTTTACAGAGAACTTTCTCACAGTTTAACACGGCATAGCCTAACTACAGGAGTAATAACTAACATGGCTGCACTCCAACTGGTTTCACAAAGAAGAAAACTATAATCTTGTATGCTAATCAGCTCACAAACTTCACCCTGTGAACTACTGACTTATCACTAATATTTTTCATTACACCTGAGCTTTTCCTGTGGTGGTGTAAAAAAAACAGTATGTATCTTTCAGCTGCAGTGCATGAAGCTTTAAAGGTGCAGCTGAAGTGTTGTTCCGCCAACTCATCGTTTTACCCACTATCACCTTCAACATGAAAACAATGAAGGCGGTGAAAAAAATCTGGTGTTGTAGACAGGCCAGCGATGTTTTATCTCCACTTCTGAGCATCATCTCAGTGTGAAACTAGCCTGTGCAGAACTGTAGTCACTATAATATTATATGTTTTGGTCTGAAAGTTTTTAAAGACTCCACAGTGCTCTAGATATAAAAAAAATAATAATATATTACTCAGCAACTGGCCGTACTTTGTGTCAGATTTGGATTTTAGATGTGGAAACTCTCAGATGATTAGTTATACAATATTCATGTAATCACTAGAGGCCTTATTAGGAATCCTCACTGGGGCCAATTAGGAAAGTGTCATCGGGGTCTAGTGGAGTAAGTGTTCTTGGGAATCCTCTGAGGATTTGCTCTGAACTGTCCTCGTTTGGCTTCCAGTGGTTGCTCAGCAGAGAATCCAGTATTTTGTCCAGTCCTCTTCTCTACTCCCCGGTGTCTCTCTGTTGCTTTTTTCTGTATCCTGCAGGGAGGAGATGACTAGTTTGGACAAAGGTACTGCCAACAAAAAAATAAAGATCTTCTTTGCATTTGGTGCAAGACTTTCACTTCATTAAAAATTAAGCTGCCTTCGCTGTAGCAGTAACCTCTGAAAAATGTCCCATCAAGAATTTTATTTCATAAAACTATATGAAATAAATATGTTATCCACTAATAAAGCTTGTTCATATTTTCATAGGTTAGGCTGTCACTTTATTGTGCCATTCACAGCTTTAATGCAAACAGAAAAGATCCTGTAAAAACTTACATTAGTCCTCTCTTCCTCTCCAGTGATTTTTGTGTTGCAGCTGACAGAGAACTTTTTCTTCTTGGGTGGCCTGTGTGTCCGCTCTACAGCACAATCAAGCACAAGCATGGACATGTAAGGACAGAAGAGATTAACCTTGGTTCTACCCTCTATATGTTAGAGTACTATATGGCTAACATGTAGTGTATTAACAGTACTTGGATGTTGAATGATTAGAACTGGATCGTAACTGCTGAAATTAAAGACTAATAGTGTCCCAGATGTTCACAATCGCTATATTGCACTGATTTTCCCACTTTATAACTTTGATAGTGTCTATTTTTGGAAGTCTTTGAAACTGTTTCCTTATCTATATTGGGAACCCACCACTCCTCCCATCATGTATGCTTTTGTTCATTTTAGCCAGTGCTTCTGAAAAGGTTACCTGTTGTCTGAGCTCTCTCTCTCTAGCCAGCTCTCTGTCCCAGCTGATCAGCTGCATCCTCTCTCTGGCTGACAGGCTGAAGAATATATCGTAGACCTCATAACGTGCAGCGCGCAGCTGGAGGAGCAAACAATTACAAAACAGATGACGGCTTCAATGAATGCATGGTATCTGCTGTGGTAAGTGCTAATGGAGGGAATAATTGCTCAGCTGACAGTGAAGAAGAGAGAGAGGATAACAGATGTTTTACAACGTGTTTGCCTTCCTACCTGCAGAGTGACTCTCTCCTGCAGTAAGAGGTCCTGTCTGCTCGAGAGCTCCCCTCTGCTGGGGCTCTGCTCCTGGAAGGCTTGCAAGAACTGCTGTGTGTCCTACAAACACATACACATACATACAATGTTTGTTCATTTTATGACAACACAGATTGGTGCTGGAGACACCGTTGCCTCTACTCACCCTGATGGTGCGCACCAGCTGTGCCACTCTCTCAGTCCTCAGCAGCCTGCGTGTTAGAAAACCCTTCACAGCTGCTAACAGCAGGGGGCGGTAGTGCTCCGATAGAGGGCTGGAGGGCTGAGGAAGAGGAGAGGAGTGATGATAGGGGTGAATAATGAGGACCAGAGGGGAAGGCAGAGGAGAATGCTAATTCCATCAATGACAACCAATTAATTTCCCACACAGACTCTCAAGGTCTTCTGGTTGGCATCTGTTTAGAGCATCAACGCAAGTGGACTCACAGCTCATCATTATAATAGAGAATAATAACAAGAATAATAAGCGGCTGATGTGCTGTCACTCACTTGTTGATTCTAAAGCTGTTGCATTAATAGGGGATTGTTTATTGAACATCTGTATTTTAACTGAAGCTGAGCTGTTATACTGCAGTACATAACAGAGAGCAGTACCAGATGACAGGGTTACTATTGAGGAATAAGACATCGAGGGGGAAGTACGTTTCACCCGAGTGTGGCAGCCAACTGGCGAATAAAAATCCTCTGGATAGAAGGATAAGCAAGACAAGTTTTCGCATCTCTGACATCAGTGAACCAATGTGATGGTAGTACCTGAGAGAGGGTAGAAAAGGTCAATGTGTCCCCGAGACGTGAGGCTGACATGGAGCAGGGGAAGGACACGCTCTGGAGGAGATGGTAACGCACTGCTAACGCCTGAAAGAAAGAGAGAGAGAAAGAGAAACAGACAGAGAGAGAGACAAACAGGAGAGATGCAAGGGAGGAGGGAAGGAATAAGGAGAGAAGGTGTGTGTGTGTGTGTGTGTGTGTGTGTGTGCGCAAGCATGCGTGCGTGCATTTGGGAGCAGGCAAGGTTGGAAAATATTGAATTGGAAAGGACAGCAAATGAGGCAGGAGGAAGAAATTAATTGAGGGTAGAGAGAAAGAGACAGAAGGGGAGAGATGGGGCACAGAGGCAAGAGAGATGAGAAGAGGGAGCAGAGGAGAAGGAGGGTGATGATGAGACAGGAGAGATGGAGAAAATTAATACAGCCAGAGAGTAACAGCGACGTCGGAGGAGGTATGAGACAAAGCAAAGAGACGGATGGGGGGTGGGAGAGCAAGAGAAGGGACCATTAGCAGTGGCACTCGGCAGGACGATCTGGCACTTAACCACAGATGCTCATGAATTAAACAAATTATCCTTTCCTTTTCTGTGTCAATTCCCTCAGCCCCTCCTCCCTGTACCAGCGTCCAGCCAGCTCACTCTCTCATCACATCAGAAATGATGGAAGGACAGAGGGGAGGCAAGAAGAAGTCTTTTTATTAAACAACTTATGTTAATTATATTGATATTAAGGATACATAAATTAAACAGAGACTGTGATTAATAGGGCAAGGACACTGGCCAAGAACAAATGCAGGCACAAGATGAAGAAACAAGAACTGGCTGCCAGAGAACAGCAGGAGTCCTTGAAGTCTTGCATGCACACACACAGAAACAAGCGACCATGCCAGCTTGTCTCTTAGGGATGTAATGAACATTTATGGTAGAATTCCTGTGTGTGTGTGTGTGTGTGTGTGTGTGTGTGTGTTTGTGCTTTAATACTGGGGAGAGTCTGAAGGTCTATTGTAATGAGCAGATGTCTGTAGTCTGCCCACGACCCAGGTCTCCAGAAACACACTCTAACAGGTAGGTCCGCAGCATGTGTGTGTGCTCACAGTGCCAGAACCTTTCAGAGGTCTGCTTTGAATTTCAAAAATAACATTTAGGGTCAATGTTATATCACTGCTTAATAAACTGGTTAGATATTGTTTTAAAAAAGATTAAAACACTGGGCCAGACATTAATTCTTAATTTTAAATAGGTGACTTTGGGTGGAGTCAAAAACCTTGGCGGAGGGAATTATGGCAGCTGTACAGGAATTACGTAGTGCTAGATCTGTACAGCAATACGTGATGCAATCTAATGCAAGACGCGGACCAATGGGATGGAGGAAATATCCGTGACTGTGTATCAGCCATATTCAAAGTTAAATGCCTGGTGGTTGATAAATATGTTATTTCAAGTTTGCCTTCATTTTCCCATGATATTTTATGTTGTTTTGACACTCAAAGAAAACAACACTAAACCTCTAATTTGCAAATCAAGAGAAAAATTCACAAGATAAGACTAATTATCTATAAAAATCCCATAAACACAAACCGTCCAAATGCTCTTCACTGGCTATGGTATTCAGACCCAAACCTGCTTGTATACTGCCATTATTCTTAAAAAACAGCTCTCAATATACTCTCACTAAAAAATGAGATACATATAAATACATATATACATATTCAGATATATATATTTCCCAATATACTAGTTTCAGCTAAACAAGAGTAAATTGTGTACTTGTTAGAAACTAATTATAGCTGTGAACATGATGTGTTACTGAATGCACAGGTGACAGGATTACACCTGTTTTTTCAGCTAAAAGTCAGGTTTGTTGTGTTTGTTTAGTCTCAGAGCTATCATTTCACTAACATCTAATTATTCACCTACTGATACCAAAGTGTCTTCCCCACTGTCTCACCTGGAGCAGCTCCTCTTGTTGTCTCCTGTGTTCATCTTGCAGGGCTCTGACCTGAGCAGCATGAGCCTGTTTTAGTTGCTCTTGCTTGTCCTTATTATGGCCATGGCCTTCATACCACCGGGCTGCCACTAAAATCAGTAAAAACAATGTTGTCAAATACGAAGATAAACTGATGTCAAGGAAACAACTGACAGCAGAAGGGTTTAAAATCATGTGTCACAGACGACAGGAGTTGAGGTAGTTTTCTCTTCTGGCAACACTTTTTTTTTTTTTGTGCCTGTGATCCTGATCAATCTTGAATATTATCTGTCTAATGGTCAGAATAAGGAGCAATAATGAAATCCATACACATGCTCACTGTTATTGCTGAGTTTTTTGTGTAATATTTATATCATCAATTCCATATTTTTCTATTTTCTTAGAATCTGTACAGCACTGTGGTTTCTACTCAAGTGGAAACTTATGTTTAATCAGCTCCAGTGTTTCCTGGTGTGTGTAACTGGAGTGAAAACCTGAACACCCTCAAGTCTCTATGGCTCATATTTTAAAACCCCTTACCTCTGGGAGTGCTGGAGCTGGGTCTGACTCCTCCACTGACATCTGCACTTCTTTCCTGTGCCTCTTCTACCATGTGCATAAGCAGTCTGCGTTTGACTTTGGACACCCCGCCCTGACCTTCGCCTTCACTCTCTGGGGTCAAATGCTTCCCCTGAAAAAGATGGCCTTTTGTGCCCGAGTCAGACCCTGACCCTTCAAGGAGCCATAGGTCTGACGGTGTGTCCACATCATACGACTGGTTAAGAGACGGTGAGCGGGAAGAGTCATGACCTTCCACAGCCATCTCATTCCTCCTTTCCACTGTATGGCTACTGGTGTCCAAAAGCTCCGAGGCATTACACTGGACCGTGATTTCAGATGGAACATTTCGGAATACATCAGGAACACGCATCTGCTGTGCTAGAGAGAGGATATGTTTAGCAGGTGGCTGCTGCTTTTTACAGGCATAACTCTTGATTACTTCTCCTTTTCCTGACCCCTTTTCCGTTTTTCTTTCTGTAGTTAAGGTTTTGACCAGCCTGAGCTCACTTGTGTTAACTGTCTCAGTTCCCTTCCCCTGTACTGTAAGAGGAACATCATTTGCGTCACTGAAGCTTGGTTCAGGTTCTGTATCTTCAAGTGTGTTTTTGCAGTTGTCAGATGATTGTCTTCTCGACCACTCCATGTACTCTGCATCTTTGCTATCACATTTGCAATCACTCTGAAAAAGCTGCATATGTTGTTCATCTTTAATTTCCTCAGAGTGATTGATGTCTTTAAAACCGGACTCACCTTGCATGGTGTGCTTAATTTGGCTGCAATTTTCTTGCAAGTTTTCTTTCACTGTGGACTCCAGGTCTGAGATCAGTACCTTTAGACTGGACAGGCTGGACTCAAGCTGATCAATGTGCTGTGTACTCTTGGCTAAAACGTTTGTTACATCACCCTCAACAATGAGATTCACAGCGGAGAAAACTGCTGTGTGACTGTTTCGATGACTTTTTTCTTCAGCCTTGTGGTCTTTGTTTGAACAGGTATTAACTACAACTTTCCCCACTGAGGTCTCTGCCCCACTAACAGCTCTTCCATCTTTGATACTGCTTTTGCAGCGAACAGGACTCCTAGAGAAATTAGGCACTGGGATAGAGTGATACTTCTCCAAACCCTTACATAAATAAGTGGGATAGGTGTTCAAGTAAAAAGCTCCCTGGTCCGGGAAGGTCTCTGTTGATGTGGATAGGGGGTGCTGGATGAGGGTGTTGATCTGTTTAGGCTCTGTTATGACATCTTCCGAACTGTTCAGCTTATTATTTTTTAAGGTTGTGTCTTCATCACCACTCGTCATTTCTTTAGCATTCTCGTCTTGTGTTAAATGCATGCTTTCAGATTTAGCATTTGTCTTTTTGCCAAAAGACTCACTCTCGACCGTTCTCTCATTTTCCCAGGATTTCTTTGTTGACGCTTCCATTGTCAGGATTAAAGTGCGCCTCCTCTCTTTCGTTTTCTTCCCCTCTGCAATCACAGTCCCCTTGGAACAGGACTCGTCATTCTCCTTATCTGAGAGGCTCTGCTCCTCCGCCCTTGCTCTTGGTTGTTCTTGGGTTGTCTCCTGGATTTTAGTGTTTTTGGCTTGGTTCCTAAGCATCCGCTGGCGCCGTCGATACTCCTGAGATTTCTTCAGCAAGGCCTGGAGGCTCAGACGATAAGGCTCCTCAGATGGCTCTGCTTCATCTACATGGCTGTCTGCTACCTCTGTTTCTGTGTGCTTATGCTGAATTTGCACTTCTGTTGTTGGACTGTGATGAGTACTTAATGTCTGTGATATTTCTGGACTGTTTTCTAATGAGGAAACTGAGCCCTCAGTTCTACTATCAAAATTCTGATCTTTGTCAAGGTCAAATACTGTAGTAAAGGGAGGGTTATCTTTATGTTTTGAGCTGTCTAGATGACTGCTTTCAGATGTTTCTGCTAGTAAATCATCAGATGTGACTGAATCCTTCTCAAACGGGGTGCAGCAGATGTCTTTTACTGTCAAAACGTTATTACAAAAGGATGACTCCAGTCCACTCCTCTCTAATTCCTCTCCATCTATGGGGGGGTAGCTAATAATATCTGGCATTTTAGCAATTGTGTTTGAGGTGTTGTGAAGGAAAAAGCTAGCCATGTTATAAACTCCCTCTAAGGAGCCAAAGCCATGGCTTTTGCTTGCTAAATCAGTCTTTCCAGAAACAGTGATGGTGTTTTCGACACTCTCATAGGCCACGTAACCTGAGGATACTGAATGGTGGCTCGCACCATTAAGTGAACTTGGCTGTGGTCCATGTTGGCTGTCATGTTGGTCAATAAGGCATTCTTCAGAGAGCGGAGGTGTCAGATTAGAAGTGAAAAAGGCACTATACGTTGTTGGTGTCAACAGAGGGAGAGAAGCATCATCATTTCCTTTCCTTACAGGTGGTGGGGAGAGTGACAGATTATCCTTTGTTGAAACAAAGAAATTACTCTGTGACACTGCTCCAGTGGAGGTGTTAGAGGAATAAGAAGATTTTGCATTAATGTCTGACTCTTGAAGTAACTCCTCCAGTGTCGGTGTCTTTCGCAGCTAAAAGTTATGGGGAAAAGAAATAATTAAATTGTCAAATATGCTCTTGTGGTGTAGGAATGCATATAGAAGTACACACTCTGTGTACCAGGAGGAGAGCCGAAAAGTCAGGAATTAAATTACCTGAACACTGTGCAGAATAGCTTGCACATAGGCCATTCTGGGATCATCCTTCAGCTTTCTATGGGCAGCAGCTTTCTGTGCTGCTTCTCTGTGCCTCTGCATCTCTTCTCTCTGCTCCCCTGAGAGCTGTTATCATCAGAAAGCATGCGTAGGATGTCATGGTTGTGCAACACCCATGAGGGGTGCAACTAAATATTATTTTCATCATCAGTAATTATGTTCTGGTTTGTATTTAATTGATTAATTGCTTGATTTACAAAATTTAAATAAACAGACACACGCCACAAATTCCCAGAGAGCCACAGGACTTATTCAAATTGCTCTAAAACACAGCAGATTAACTACACAACTGACCGGAAGTGAACGGGGAAAAAACAAGTCATAATAATGTGTGGCATGTACCTGTGAATAATAAAATAATTAATATAGCTGATGTCTATGAAAATCTTAAAATATCAAATAAAACTAATTAAAGTGTCAATTCATAATTAGGTCACAAAACAGGGAGAGCATGACAGTAACTACAGTAAATACCCAGCACAGACAGCAGAGTGGTACATCTCATCTAATCGTCTTCTTTGGGTGTCTTAGCTGAGATCAAAACCACTAGTTATGAGGATTTTAACAGAAAGGCCTAAACAGACAACAAGATTAGCGGAGCTCTGACCAGGGGAGGGAGGATGGGCCGTCCATGGAAGCGAATGAGAGAGGATGCAGGTGAAGCTTTGCTGTGTTGTTCCTCCTCCTCTCCTCTCCTCAGATGGGAAAGACGATGCTGCACAAACCCGTCGTAGTCCTCCATCAAGATACATCAGGATACGATAGGCAGCAACGATAGCTAAGTAGTTTTAAGCCAATCTTACCATGTGTGCGTTAAATAGCCGCCTGTGCTAATGTTAGTTAGCTGCCCCCAGCTCTAGCACTAGCTGGTTAACTAGTCTATGTAGCTAAAGCGCAGTTAGCTGGTTTAATACCAAAACACACGACAGAGGCATGAAAACGACAGCGAAGGCAAATGAAGCAGCTCTACTGTTGACGTGAAAGCAGCAGAAACAAAAGTCTCCATGAGGATGGTCCGTGTTTACATCTTTACCCGCCTCTCCTCCCGGAGCGACACACAGCGACGGTTGAGACCCGGCGGGTGACTCTCAAATCCCGGACTGGTTCACCTGCAGTGACCTGGATTTAGCGGAGGAATCAGCGAATATACATATATTTAAAACACGACTTTAATTTACCAAAAATTATGTTAATTTAATTAAAGAAAAGCGTGTTGTCCTCTTGGTCAGACGCATTACCGTAAAACATGTAGCATTAACGCACAGCGTGTGAGGGTGCTCCGGGTTTTCTGGGGATCCGGACGGTTTGAGGAGAGCGGGCTGCTGATAACTTGATACTGCCATCTACAGACTTGACTGGCCACACAAAGAGGGAAGGTTTTCAATAAAACTGGAAATGAAGTCAGTGGTACAAATGACCTACCGGCTAGTTTTAAATAACCTTTTCATATCGAATAGTAAATGTATAAATCCAATGTCCATATGTCTTTTTAAACCACTCTCTTCTCTCAAAACAGGATTTTCTTTCTTTCTTTCTTTCTTTTTAGATATTTGGGGATAAATTGGCCTCTGACTCCCATGACTGCACCAGTACACATATGTTGGGGTTTGTTCGTTTCACATTAAATCTTGGACTATCTGTTTGAAACAAAAGTTTGCAGTGAATGTTAAAAAAAGAAATCCAGTCAGCAAAAACAGCAGATATTTCTCACTGCAGACATTTTAGTTGCTGCCATAGGAAAAGCACATGTGAAACTAATAACATCATGATAAATTTTAGTTATATCAGTTTTCCAGGTTGAAATGTTTTCAGAGGAAAAGCTCTGAATGATTGTGTTATATGTTTATAGAAATAGTGTGGCTCTTAAATAAATACAATACACACAAAATAAATATATACAAATTATTTGCTTTGTTTTTGAAGGATTTGCAATTTTCCTGCCTTTTTCATACAAAAGCAGCACAGACCAGATTTGCATATATGATACTCACTGGTTGGTCATTACATGTATGGAATGGTACAGATAGTGTTATTCTTCATTTTAACTGATCAAATAATGTAAGACAGTCTAGATGACATTTATTTCATCCAAATCATCTCTTGTATAGTCAACAGAATTTTATAATTGTATAATGTCATACACAGTGTATCGTCATATATTTGCATTGCAGAGATTTTTACAAAACATAAAATTAAATAAACAAAATAATATTAATAACATCAACAACAATCCATCCATCCATCCATCTTCTATACCCGCTTTTCCTGTTCAGGGTCACGGGGATCCGCTGGAGCCTATCCCAGCTCTCTCTCGGGTGGAAGGCAGGGGTACACCCTAGACAGGTCACATCAACAACAATAATAACTGAAAAAACGTGGGCAAGATAATATCAGTATTGATGAGTAATTGAAAGCCGATACCCTTTTTAGTATTTTAGGCCAATACAGAATACATCTGGCTTCGCTTATAGCTTGGATCAATAAATACAAATGTGGTGCTGAACATAGTAACATTTCTGAATTAATAGGAATAGGCTAATTATAAGACAATAACCCTTAATGACACAATGTAACAAAGCTGGTCCATTTTAAAACATGTTTATTGGTCATATACAAAATAAAGTAAGCTGTTTATCAACAAACATACAGTATATACATCAATAAATTAAAAGATGCATCAGACTGATGATGAAACAGTTAATTTCATGATTACCAATACCTTTTCATCATCACTTACGTATCTACAAATTGCAAAAAAAGTACAATAATTTAGTTGAAGATAAATACTTACAAAGACTGTCACATTTTAAGTATTTTCCCATAGAAAGTACTGTCATAGAATAATTTATTACACCCCATACAGAAATATTACAAAACACAGAATTCCCTATTACAAGGGCTTTTCTGAATAGGCTACGCCATATTCACACAAACTCACTACTTTTCTATAGCTTTAAATTGACCATGATATACTATTAGAAACACAAAAAGATCCCAGCTCCCATGAGCAACCTAGCCGCGTGCTCATCAGCAGACACATGGTTTGACAGATGAAAAAAAAGGTGAAATTAGAGGATCAGACTGTTGCAACAAAAAGTAAAAAAAAAAAAAAAAAAGAAAACAAGTCATATGCACCTGAAGAGTTTATGTTAGAGGTTGTACAACTAATGAGGGCAAGAGCAGCAGTGACAGGCAGCGCAGCAAAAGTGGGCAACTTGAAAAGAAAAAGCAAACATTATTATTGATGAAATCACTAAACAAATGATCAAAGGAATCCTTGGTTCATTTACTGTCATCGATCGGCATGGGTGGGTGAAAGGGCTTTTAGAGTCCGGTGGCATGATTCACTAGACAGGAAAACAACTGAACGACTAACATACTGATTGGCCAAGCAGCAAGATAAGAAGTTAATGATTTGCATCTTCTAGAAGGATCGGATGTTTTGAAGGAGGGCTTGCTGAGTTCATTTGCAGACACTCAGTAAAAAGGGATAGGATAAGTGGAGTGGGAAATGGTTAAGAGTTGTTTCAGACGTGTCTCCACCAGCCCTTTCTGCCTCTGTAAAATATTTATAGATGTGGTTTAGGAGTGGTTGCTTGGGTTTGTGATGAAATGTCTTTTCATAAGGAGGGTATGACCTCTGTACAGGCAGTGGAAAATAAGGTCTACGTGTCTTACAAGCTCATAAACTCTGATATGAAAAGCTACCAAGCTGACCTGTCCGATAATCACTAAAGGTCAATGTTGTCAGCTGTTGTATGGCTGCTAAGTGAAAACTGAGAAAGAAACATTCTGCTGCTTCAGACTGGAGAAATACTACAGCCACAAGATATTCACGACTGGAAGACAAAAATAATGATATTCTTAAATTTGACTGGAGGCCTTTCATGACAGCTACAGCGTATTTTGCATCATGGCTTTTTCTCAGTTGGAAACAGATTAAAAATAGTCAGTAATTTCACAGTTATTAGTTAAGGGCAAGATAAAGATAAACCACAACACATAAGCCAGATTTAACAGAGCCAAACTGGCACTGGCATTTATAGCAAAGTAGAACTCGATAAACACTTTGTATATAAGCTCTTTAACCTTGTCACATCACACTATACCTGCAATTATAAAACAGACAGCTTGACACAGCGACTACGATAACATCATTGCTCCTGTGTGCCAGGAGTGCTAATTCTGCCCTACACAGTTTGCATGTCTAGTTAACAGCAGCCACCATGTTGACATATTTAAGTTTACAGAGTATGTATACTTTTTAAACTAGGGGAGCATAAATAATACAAGGGCACATAAGTTACGTACAGTTTGACAAGCATCAAGGTTCATATTTTGGTTCAAAACGAGCTTTGTTTCTTGCTATTGTATACCAAACATGACCACAAACACCACACAGGATCTGCCAGTGACAGAAAAACATCACTCAACAAGGAAATGTAAAAACAGACAGGAACAACTGACAAAGAGAAAGAATATATGAAAAAAAATATATATATAACACACAATTAAATAATAGCAATCCTCCCATAGTAAACAGCACAAATCTTTCAAAACATAAAGAAATGCATAAAATATACTGGGCGTGATACCTATACATCCTTGTAGCTGAATATCATGGATTATATTCCCCTTATAACACATAGCTAGCTAACTCATTGTTTTACAGTGGAAACATAGTGGTTCAGAAAGAGGCGGCATGTAGGTAATGATTTTATCATTGGAAATTGCTTCTATTTCAGTAAATGACTTCCTTTAAATCAGGTTTTCCATGGATAAAGAATGGTAGTTTGTAATAGTAAACCTCACTCTGACAAACTGTTAAATAGCAGATTATTTTCACTTCATAAAACACCAAATACAATAACAAATGTAATTTTACTTCCCAGACACTTGAAGAACAGTTCAAAAACAAATGAAACAGGACCAACATCAAATAGACATACTTAGATAAAATGTATACAGGAAAAACAAATTGTCATGACATGACATACTACAAAAATAACTTAGAAAGAGTGATGCAGCCATAAAGACCCACTGAAGACACAATACCATGAAGTTTGTGAGGTTAACCAGAACTTCATGTAATCAGTCAGGTTATCTGCAATAACAACCTTTGAAGCAAGGACCAAAATAAAGCCACAATATAAGCCTGCCAAAAAGAACTGTATGAATCATAAGTGTGAATTATGAGCAGCGCAACACACTAACATGTCTGCAGTGTTGGAGCTGAACGATGGGGCTATGAGGACAAAGACTTTTACGATTAGAGAAAGAGTTGCCGTTACCCACAGTGTCATCACCCCAATGGCCTGAAATCAAACAGGGATCAAAGTCATATCTATGAAATAGTGAACATTATAGTTACCTCGTCACATACCGACACAGCACACCACACACTAGTTCACGGTTACACACACGTGCCTAGTCACTAGAGAAAAAACAAAGCTATTCAGTAGTTAAGCCACTTTTGGTACAATTGCAAAATAGAGAGATACTGTATATCAAACAGATTTTGTTATACCTTTTTTACAGGTCATTACAAACAATGCAAAGATAATTGTCTTTATAAAACTCCAGACTCTACCATACATAGACAAAGATTCTTTGAGTATAGAACACCACATAAGACTACTTTCATGGTAAAGCTTGTGTGAAATGACAGCCCATTTGTGTGACTGGAAAGTCAAAGAACTATCTTTGTTATCCATGCTAGCTGACTGCGCTATCAGTAATCACATTTGCACTTACAAAGTGAGCTTTGTGGTTAAAACCAATAGGAATGCAATGTAAACCACTTTGTTTAAAAGCTTTTTTTTTTTTTTGCTGTAGGTGTAACAGATTTCTGAGTCAAATTCATAAACATCCGAACCAAAGCATTAACATAAAACAGATATATAGACTTTTCCCAGTAACAGAATAATACCTTTCTAAAAAGTATATTCTGCTCAGGATAAATACAGACATCTGTTTTACAAACTCCTTTTGCTAATACAATAAATGAAAGCCCAAGTCACATAAATGGGTGTGATTAATTATTGATCCTGATGGCTACTACACAGCTCATACAACAACGCACAGTGAGTTAAATGCTGTCACAACCTGATTCCTGATTGGTCAGTGTATCCCATTGAGCACAGGTATAAGCAAACACCTGCATTAAATCTCCACTGCCCTTCAGCAACTCCTTATGTCCTCTTGACTTCTTGATGCATATCGTTAGGAGACCAAGGCACTTGCCCTTCCAAATTTCTTAAATATATCATTTTCAGGGAAAGTCAAACAGACAAAAAAAATTGTCTTAATTCAGTTCTGGTTCTCAAATGACCATTTCCCTGAAAAATATTTCCATTTGAGATAAAGTCAAATACTTTCAAAAACTTCATCTCCTTTTCTCCTTCTTTTGTCTGTGAATTTCTTTGTAAATATCATTTGCCTCTTCCCTCCTCTATCTTTTAGATCCAGGAAGTACTGTATATAATGGAAGCCAGTGTGAACTAAAAATGGGAAGGATAGAGAAAGAATAGATAGACAAGAGAGAGTCGTACACTGAAAGTGAAAAGACCATAGAAAAAATACAGCTAACTAAATATATCAATACCAAAACAAACACGCGCCACAGAATTTCACAGAATTCCTGATATATAACATTTCACACACAGAGAATACACTTTGGACCTCATGTGAATGACAACACAGTACAAAACAGTAGAAATACAGGTACCACCATTGTGTAATATATATTTTTTCCATAGTACTTTTCCAAAGAAGTTCTTGGCTAGGTGGAGCAAGATGGGATTTCTCTGCAGCCACTGAAATCAGCAGGTAATGTGAACTCATGTGTTTTCTTTTTCAACTCAGAGACCTTTTGTGTGCATTAAGTCCAGTGATGTTATTATCGCTAATCCATAATTAATTCAATAATACCATCTTCCTGCTTCTAACATACTGTACACGTAAAGTAGGTGTTAGAATATTTTTGTTTGTGTATCCAATTTCAATGTTCAGTCTTGGTTCAGGCAAACTACCGCTTCAAATCTGGTGTGCAAAGGTGTGACAGGCTTATTATGCACTTACAAATTTCTAGATATATACCAGCAGTAAAACCTGACGCTGAACACAGATTTAAATGGCAACTGAACAAATGTTTTGGGCGTTTACAGTTTTTAGATTTTTGTTTCCTGGCCTGTAAATGGATAATTCTTGGCCTTCTTCAGGCCGTCGTGAACGTGTATCTTTCCTGTGCTAAATGATCATGCGCTGACCAAGGGCTTGCATCTTTATAGTCACAACAATCGTTCTCTGCTTAAGCCTTTCCTTTCACCTGCACTGATCTGAGACATGTGACCGGAAGATGCTGAGGTGATCAAGACTGCCCAGCTATTTGAAGTCAGTGCAGGTGGAGGAGAGGGGGCCAGTGGAGAATAAGAATTACTTTGATACAGTTGAACTCCATCCCAACACCCTCACCTACTGCTCCCTCCCTCAAGACCGTGCATCTGTTTTTGACTTCACTATTGTAATTACGCTCGTTGCTGTTGCCACCTTCCCTGGTATGAGTGGCCCAATGACCGATGACGCCACACCTCCTCCTCCTCCTCCAGCCCTGACCCCAACCCCAACAGTGGGGCTCCGTGCCACAGTCCTGGCGAAGGTCTGTAATGCCTCATACTTAGACCTCAGGGTGTCCAGCTCAACACGCATGGAAGCATTCTCATTGGCCAGTTTGTCCACCTCCTGCTGCAGCTGGGCCTTCTGCTTCTCCAGCTCCTCCTTCTGTGTGACTCGCTTCACTCGGCAGCTGGCGGCATAGCCCCGGTTTTTCAGGGTGCGCCGGCGCTGCTTCAGCTGCAGAATCTCTTCTTTGGAGAGCCCTCGGAGGTGCTGGTTCAGCTCCCGCACTGACATGGTCACCAGCTCCTCATCTGTGAGGCTGGTGCCATTCTCCCCCGGCTCACGCTTCACCTGGAGGAAACAGGAGGAAGGAGAGGAGTGACACAGAAACAGGGCAACCAATCAAACATACATAACTCAGATTTTAAATGCAGCCTTTCTTACCTTTAGGGCTTTATTTCCTTTGTTAGTCGTCGTC
Source organism: Mastacembelus armatus (assembly GCF_900324485.2). Lineage (NCBI taxonomy): Eukaryota > Metazoa > Chordata > Actinopteri > Synbranchiformes > Mastacembelidae > Mastacembelus > Mastacembelus armatus. Next base: position 19,071,771 of record NC_046633.1, on the reverse strand, counting down.
ATGCCACAAGAGCCTTGCTCTTCTGACCAGATCTACGGATATCACAGGGGAACACAGAACACAAACAAAGAAACATCAAAAAAGACCATCAGAGTGTTTAAGGACAATAACAGCTTCATGTGATCAATAAAAATGCTTTCATCGCAGATCGATACCCACCCGCACCAGTGGAGACATACCAATTCTAACTGTACCGTTGGAGCTCTGTTGTGTGAGCATGTTAGTGTTACGCATCTGTATCAGAGCAAATGAGTGAAAGTGGCACAGAAACTTTTCTTAGAATTTCCCTGACTTCCTGGTGGTTACACCAACAGTGCCCACTACCTTTGTGCTGTTGAATTCTTATTGGTTGGCTTCAGACCAACAGTATTGAAATGAGCATGAAAGAAGAGGAAGTGGTAACATTTGTGGGGAAGAACTCCAGGGGAAAACCAACTGTTAAGAGTCCTAACACACACATAGACACCTCACTAGAGACTGTAACACAGAGGCTGCAGAAAAACAGATAGAGAGAAGCCTGCACCAACTAGGGATAAATGAATACTAAACAATGACACAAATCAAATAAAACGATGTATATGCATTTGTACGAAAGTGCTAACAAGAGACAAAAGGATGGAGATACAACAATGCTAATCAGAAGTCAACAAAGAGCAAGCAGGGAAGTGCAAAAGATGAGATCAGTCCTTAGAGCGCACAGCTCCAGAGATGAGCATCTCCACAAGCTTTCAATGAGATGCTTTGTATGGTGCATTGGTCTGGCTCTCATCTCTCAGACCCGTGGGTTTGTGTATATGTGTGTGTTCAGTAAAGGGGGGCTATTGTTGCTGCTGCTGAGCGATCATCATGAGACCAGCCATGATGACTCAGCAGATTCCTGATCTCCTCCCTCTCCCCTCTCTCTCCTCTCCTGCAAATTTCTGCTCGGCTCTGTCACTTTTATGCCTCCGCCCTCTCCGCCGTTTTTACATCCTTTGCAACACTCTACGTCCTTCATAAAATGTAAGGGTTTGCCTGAAATACAGCTGCAGGTTAAGAGAAGCCTTCACTGCTTGGGGGGTGAGGGGGAGTCAATGAGAGAACGCACTTCCATGTGATTAGCTGTTTAACAAACAGTCCTCAAAGTGTATAATACCTGCTTGTCAGCCAAACTGCCACACAGTGCCTGATTTGGAGTGATGATATATTTCATAAGCAATTTGGGTAATTTAAAGAAATAGTTTTTGAATGGTGACATGTAAGTGATATGCGGAAATGTGCCTGTTCGATTTTCATTCTTATTCTTGTTTCTGTCAAAAGGTTTGGTACTGAGTACGCCAGTGAGCCTCCCCCACAATGCACCTCTCTGTCTGTGAGGGGGCGTGCATGTTTGTGGGGCTGCTTCAACAAATCCTGCAGTTGTAAATAGTTGTAGATCAAAGAAAAACATGACAGCACATACGAGTAGTTGTGGCACCGCAAATGCACAGCAACTTCCAAATTATGTAAAGAAATCTTTGAAATGATGACGAATATAGGAAAGAAACAATGCTAGGCTTTTCCTCACATATGAGGGTTACTGTGATGGAGCGGGGGCATCCATCAGGTACTCCTCAACAGGGTCAGTCAACGATAACCAGTCTTTACTTTAACTGTTAATGCATATTTCTTCTCAGCGACTGAATGGCTTCCATCCTCATGTGCCACTGCACTCTTGTTGGGATGCAACCTCCCACAGCTGGAAGTGTATCCTAGTACAATGGATGGATCAAGGAGAAGGCTGAGGGTGGCTGGTGTGGGTGATGAAGGGGAGGGGGGAAGAGAGGGCAAAAAGGAGGCTGTTTTCCTGCCAGATGATGGTTTATTTCCCCTGTGCCAAAACCTCAACCCCCTCAAACCCCATCTACATAGAAACAAAAAGCATGCTGGCAAGCAAACACACACATAGCCCCCTGCTGCCATGCCAGTGGGGCACAATAAAACACACACACAAAATGGTCGACTGCAAGTACAAGCAGTATCCATCTGCTAAACAATACATGGCATGTGCAGAAATCAAGCACACTTTACAAGCATGGTTCAGAGGTTTGACACCATACTTGACAACACGTAACTAAAATCTTATATTCTTCTTAGCTATTCTCCAGTTGTAAGTTTTGTTAAACAAAGATGAAAAAAAAAACCATCAAGACATGCCAGCTTTTGCTGTTTGGTTTGTTTGCACATACACTGGCAATGTAATAAACATTCATGCCAGTGATTATGCACTGTTTTACTGATGCACAGTCGGTAGTGGTAATGCACCAAAAAGGCAGTAATGTGCCATCAAATGCAGGAAAGAAGAAGAAGACGACTGCAGGCTAGAAAACAGCAATATAAACAACACTATTAAAACATGCTTCAAAAGATAAGCTTTGCAATGTTGTTGAGTGATGCACTCAATGCATTTAGTGGGAACAATGAATCTGAACGTGTATGTTTTTTAAAAAAACTCCACATGGCACCTTTCATTTTTGATTTGACTGTTTGATGAATTGTGTCAGGTATAATAGGTGCACATCTGTAGTAGTATCTAGGAATAGCTGTAGTCCTATACACTTCGAGAGCAGGACATTAAGTTTGGGTGCTATTTCACCAAGGTTAGACAAAAAAACACCTGACCTACACCACGGGGTAAAACTGCAAAAAACTTGTTTGTGTCTGTGTCTATTGGACAGTTCTGGCCATGTGTAAGTCACCCAGGTTAAGGATCATCTGCTGAGCAAAGGCATTGCCATTCATCTTAGGCATCCACACCCACTCATACACACACACACAAAGTACCAGAGGTGTCCTTCACATAATGCTTGCAGGGTGGTCGCCGTGGTGTGGTCAATGCCACGGCCACTGTTGCTACAACAGACAGCTTTTTTGCTGTGGCAGGCTGTATTTTTATGGAGCAACCAAAAGAACGCTGACGACTCAAGAGCAGAGCTACTTACGGTTACAGTGGAACAACACACACACACACACACACACACACACACAAGGGACAGGCGTGGAAGAGGAGGTGACAACCAGTGGAGATGAGAAAAATATGGCTAAAAAAGAAAAACAGATCCGGGAATAAGGGAAAAGGAGGCTGAGCGTTCAGTAAGACAGCAAGGTGAAGACAGACTAGGTAAGAAAGGAGAAAGAAAGTATAGGGGGGTGCTGGTGGTGGTGAAGGAGGACTGAAAGAATGCTGACGTCTCCAGAGCTGATTAGCGTTACAGAGGAGACATCACACCCACAGCCAAGAAAAATGCTGAGTATGGAGGGAGGACGGGGTGGGGGGTGCAAGTGACAAGGGAGAAAGAAGAGAAGAAAAAGAGAGAGGCAAGTGAACAGGGAGGAGAGGAGAGAGGGAGGAACGCCGATGAGAAGAAATGGGACGGGGGGGAGGCAGAGAAGGAGGAAAAAGAGGGGGTGGGAAAGCTTTTGGGTGAAAATGCATCCTCAACACATTTGTAAGAGCTTAGCTGTTGGGCACGGAGGGGGAGGGTGGCGGAGAGAGGAGAGAGACGACCAAGGAGGGAGGTATGGATGAAGGGGAATTGGGGTTGGAAAAAAAACCCAAAACCCTGAACTCAGCAACGACCACGACTAAAACCTCCAATTAGAAAAGTTCTGAAGCTGATCCAGTGAAATGAAACTACTGCTGACCATTTCTCCCCCAAACCTTCTGCTCTCTGTCTCTCACACAAACACACACATGAGAAACGCTTCACATCTTGTCTTGTTGACAAATCAAGTCTGCAGAAGGGATGAAAACAAGAGTAATAGTGTAGCAGAAGGTGATCATGGGGCTTATAAAACAAGATTAAAGGGCACGAGAAACAGCACAAGACATATAGCACGACTCGTTTCTCTTCATGTAGTGCAGACAAACAGGATGATGAACTCTGTTAGTGTGTGTGTGTGGCTGGCTTCAGACAGAGCTCTAATTAATCTTGTTTGAGAGAACCTTTTGCTCCAGTCACTACCGCCACACAGAGAGGAATTTCTTAGAAAGAGACTTCCTACTTAAAAGCTGGCAGCATGCTGCACAGACACACACACACACACACTTGAACACACAGGAAAATAAATAGCCAGATCAGGCGCTTCAGAAATGACCTGGAGGCTGGCGTGCGTGGGTGTATGTGAGCATAAACACCAGCATATACAGAATGATCAAGAATAGATTGTAAGAGTCACAAGTCATTTGTGATGCAGTGGCGAGTCAATAATCCTACCATAACAACTGCCTTAACTGCACCTCTTCCCTCAGGCAACTCTCTGAGCAATAATGCAGAACACAAAGGATGGCAGCCGAGTGAGCTGGTGAAGACACACAGTAGGACACAGAGAGGACATGATGGAAAGACACAATGAGAGCAAAATGTAGGGAGTGTGAATTAAAACCTCAGAGCACCACAGAACTCAGCTCCTGGCTGCAGTCCACCTTGCCTTTGTTAAAAAAAAAGAAAAAAAGAAAAGAGGGAGCAGTGCCTGTGTTCATTGATCTACTGTGGGCCGAGGGTGTTGAGGGAGTTGGTAAATAATTAACGATGTGCACTGTGTGGAGGCTAATTGAGAATTAGGAATCAGATCAACGATAATGGCAACCTGTGCATGGAGAGGGGGGGAGCAGGCTCAGAGCAGAGATACAGGACCATGGAGAGTAGGTGAGGAGCTAAAGAGCGAAGGGGAGAAAACCCACCAGTTTGAGATGTGTGCATGCGGATAAAGAGCAGGAAGCTATTAACTGGGAGGTATGCAGAGCGTGAAATAAGCATGATAACACAGACAGAGAGGAGAGCAGAGGAGATGAAGAAAACAAGCAAAGTGAATGAAAAGGCTTGCAAAGAGCAAGAGTCTAGCACCTGATATACATATTATAATACACATAATATATGGAGAGGGAAGAGCTATCAGTTTCACACTTTTCTGAGAGTTCAAAAAGGGTTTGTGTGTGCGTTCGTCTATGTGGGTGTGCATACGTGCTGGTTAAGTGTTTGCAAGGCAGTGTTTGTGCAAGTGTGTTATTAAAGGTGAGAAAAAGTCCTGGCGTCAACACGTTTTTCCCCATTCCAGGTAGTAAGTCGGAGTGTGATGACAAATTTCCCAACACAAGCGAAAAAAACTGCACTGTCAGGCAATTGAGCTCTGGCTTCTCTTTTTTGTAGGTGTTTTTTTTTTTTATTTTATTGAAGAGGAGAGAAAGCACTAGGTTAAGTTAGTTCTCTCTATGTGTGTGTGAATTCTATTGAGCTGTGTTATAACTAAATAACATGTTAAGTGTATTCCCCTCTGATGCTACATACAGTAAATCCCTGGTCAGCAATAGAAAGTTGAGACAAAGAGAAAGTTTCAGTGCAACAGCAAAGTAAGCATTGTGCAGCTCTGAGTGGATGCATTCATCATTATCCGTCGATTAATGAGAAAATAACATCTGAAACGTCTTGGCAAACATTTAACCACAGTGAGGAGGAGGCCAGCCTGTGTCTGTAGCTCAGACAGGAGCTAAAGTGGCCTTTTGCATTGGAACATTCCTGGTGAAGTCACCTGTGTGAGATGGTATGATCAGCATTGTGTCTGACACACACACACACACACACACACACACACACAGGGCCATAGTGTGTGTTTTACTATAGGACTATTGTCTCTTTTCTTCATGCAGCTAGTTTAGTTTTCCTTCCTGTTTGGCTCATCACCAATTCATCCTAGTCCTTAAATATACTTTATATCAAACCTCCAAAATATAACAAGACATCTTCAGAGAACATATACAAACAAAAGGGAAAAAACTTGTTATAAAGTTATGTATACACTCCTATACACTGTAAAATAATAAATGCTTATGTGGAAAGGTTCATATAACTTCCAAATCTAAGACTATCCTGATAAAATGAAATTGTTCTAATTTTCCTAACTACGTACTGCAAATACTGGGTAACTTAAATATCATAGTCCACTCAATTTTTCTACATATATTTCTATTTTTATTCTAAATAATAAACTGCATGCAATGACAACAGAAAACAGTAAACTATATTACTCATTCCAGCTTTTTCAACTTTAGAGCTGAAACTGTTGATAGAAAATTAACTAAAAGAAATCTCCTAATCGATAGTTTATTTGTTTAAGCAGAAAAAAACAAAAAATTTATTTTTCTATTTTTAGTCTTCTGTGATACTGAATTGAATATTTTTCAGTTTTGAATTGTTCAGGCAAAGCAAGATATTTCAAGATGTTATCTGGCATTCTGGGAAAAATGTGATGAATAATTCTCAGCATCTTCTGACGATTTATGGACTAAATAATTAATTACATTAAATAAAAGTCTGACTATTAAATATTAACTGACAATTAAAATAATCGTTAGTTGCAGCCCTGTTAAACTGTGTGCAATTGTTCTGGTGATATTTTAGTTGTCAATACAAGGAAAAAAACAACAGATGTGTCATTCAGAGAAGAACATGCACTGCTGCACATCAAAACATGATGGCGTAATTGTTAAATGTTTATAAATTTCAGCCTGACTCCACATCAATATATCCCATGCCATCTGTCTAAATCTGATCATTCTGAAGATGATTAGACAGGGGTATATTAAACATGCACCTCTTTTGTTTAAAAACACCTCTGATAGTTTTCAAACTAGACTTCAAAGTGAATAGGGAAATTAAGATATATGGATTATATGGAAATTATTTACTGCCACAGATAAAGGTACAGAGCTGGAGCAACATTTGAGGCACAGACATACCTTTGTTGCCTCATTTTGATCCTTGCCTTGATGAACTATGTGTGTATGTGCTTTTATTTTGATTTTAAAAGGTTCAGAAATTTATACCACAATCCTGGGATCATCACACTGCAGTTGAAAAATGCAGCAAGGTTGGCGCATAAAGATGATGCAACTAGTAGACAACCGCTGGTACAGATACTCCTTAACCCAGGGCCTTGCATCTTCACGGCAATATGCCACTCTCAATATCTCAACACTGCACGCAAACAAAATCACTGCAAGGGTATGAAAGTCTCCCTGAACTGGATACTTCTCAAAAAGCTCCAAAATAAACCCTAAGTCCTCAGAGGGAGAACATGAGAACATGACTTAAACAGTCCTGATCAGAGTGATTACTGATACTGAAATCAAGCCTGGTATTTGAACACACAACAACCAATTCAGAACAGAATGTTGGATCCGTATTTTGAGCCACTTACACAGAATTTTAACTTGTTTTTCATTTCTTAATCCTTTTGACTTGTTGTGCATGTTGCAATGGGATTTATCTTGATTTCATACATTTTTGGTTCTGAGGGAGGGTATGTAAATAAGGAGTTAAGACACTTGTGGAGGGAGGGTACATTTTATACACACGCGCACACACACACGCACACACACACAGACAAAATGTTGAAATAACACAAACAGCACACTCACAAGGAAACAAAAAAAAAACAGTGAAGCACAGCAATGATTATGCACCAGATCTGCTTACACCATATTTCATCATTACTGTGGAGAAAAAACACTCAACTATTGATCTGCCCCACTGCTTCCTTTTCTCTCTGCCTCTCCCTCTCTCCCACTCTCTGATTCGCTCTTTTATTCCTGCTTTTACTTCTCTCTCACTCTGAGAAATTTGCAAGCATAACAAGACTTTTCTGAAGTAGATCCCAGTGGTAAACAAGCTCACAAACATGCAAGCACTACTTAGAAATTATGTCCTCACACACACACACACATACAAAAACAAACACACAATGGCAGACACAATCTGGTGAACACCTGTGCAATCAAATGCAATCCAGTACTATGGCCCTGCAATAAATTTTAATGCAGTCCTAGAGCAGGGATGGATATAGGAACAATCCGACAGGAACACGTTACAGTATGATGCTGGACAATACTACAACATCTTTAAACACAGCCTCAAAAATGATGATCCCCAGCCCTCACTTGACAGTGTTTAACAGCATTAGCTCCACAGTGGTTACTTTTAGTTTTTTACTGCATGTTTGTAAATGCCCAATAACACTGGACCTGAAATAAATTATTGACACAAATATCTGCAACCATTTTTGTACATGATTTAACGCTTTGGTCATTCTCTGATTCTAACTTGTCAAATGGGAAGATTAACTAATGTTCTTTGTGATATATAATCTTTAAATAAATATTTGGGATTTTGGGACTTTTGATCAAACAAAAGAAGATGTCTAAAGACATGTCCTTGTGCCATAAACTAATTAAAGCTTAGTTGAAAAATAGGCAGAATAAATCAATGAAAGTAAATCTTTAGTTGCATCTCTGTAACACAATACGTTTTAATAACATTAGTAGGATTGCAGCAAAGTGACTTAACCTGACAATTATATTCTCAATAAGTGAGTGGCCTATAAAATGTAAAAAAGTGTCTACCATAATTTCCTACAAGCATTCAGAGATTGACGAATTGTTGCTTTTCTACTTAGTTTCAACTACAGACATAAATACATCTCTATGTGCACAAAGAAGAAACACCACTCTTATCTCAATAGCTCCTGTCCCATCTTTTCTTTCTCGCACAGCAAGAGCAGGTTTTACATGGTGTTTCATCAACTTGACCTCTGTGCATGCAGGGAATCAAGCACATTTATAGGAGTGCGCGTGCCCGTGCACACGCATGCGCGCGCGCGCACACACACACACACACACAGTGATGTTATGATCATTACTTCAGGCTTCCACCTGAACAGAGAAGCTGCAGGTTAGATGTTGTAAAGGGATAGAAAGGAATCAGCTGCAAAGTGTTGTAAGGACCAAGAGTCAGTTTCCATTAACACATTTAAACACATTTTCACAAACACACACAGTTTGAAACCTTAGTGGTTACCCTGCTCTCCCTCACACACAGAGCCCCTACAGCAGCTAGGTCTTATCCTTATAGGTGTCTTATAACTCCTGCTCTCTTTGCACGCTTTCTCACATGTATGCAGACACAGACACACGCTCTCTCTCTCTCTCTCTCTCACACACACACACACACGCGCACACGACAAGGCAAAGAAACTAGCTGTGGTAAGTAACAAGTGAAAACGCCATCTGTCAAGCGAGAGTGCATTTGCTTCGTCTCAGCATTTTCAGGGGAATGCCTTGAAGACAAAAAGGTCCTTGTTCTCAATCTCTTCGCAAATCCCATCTCTCATTCTTCCTCCCTCTTTCTTCATCCCCCTTGCTCCGCGCGCGCCTTGCCGCTCCGCCATCATCAGCAAAGTTGCACACATAAGCATTGGTCAGCGTTCAATTACCGTGAACACCAGGGAAGGATGGGGAAAGTACTTGACAGAGAAATGCACTTCAAGCACTGATTAAATACTGATACCAAGTATAAAAAGCTTAGCCCCTAGGTTGTGCGTGTGTGTGTATGCATTCACAATGTGAAAAGGAAATTGGAGAAATGTGTGTGTGAGAGAAAGACAGTAGGGGGGTTAGGGGGGGGGGGGGGGGTGCTCTTCTCTCCAATACTGATACAACTGTTTCATCATTATGACCCTCTATTACAGTACTTGCCAACTTGCTTACTACATACTTTTGATACACTCTGCAGAGTGCTGACTCTAACTAAAGCTGCTGATATGGACTCATTAGGGGGTGAAGTTTCTGTTTTTCTTGTGCCCACAGAGCTTCCCTATTACTCTTCAGTGTTTAAGAGTTGCAATACCCATAGGTGGCTAACAGGCAGCAGATAATGGCCCGTCTACGAGAGGACGTTTTGTTGCAATGCATTTTAGTTAATTCATGGGCTTTCTTTTTTAAGCGCAAGTGTCTGTGTGGGGTCATGAGCAGTCACCTTTCACTTGTTTTCCTACAAAGGTGCTGAATGATATCCAGGGCTAAGTTTTAAGGGTTTCTCAAAAAGTGAACAAATGAGGCTAAAGAGGCATGAAAGTAGCGTAGAGTAGGTAAACCGCTTTCTGTAAATGAGCTGTTTTATCCAAGTCATTCCTTTACAGTACAAAACAAGATAAGCAACTAAATAATTCACAGCGTGCTGTTTGTCATGCCTATGTGCACATTCTTCCCATTTGTGTCATGCCCACTGTCTGAGCCCGCTGAACAACCAGACCCCACTGACAAAATGAGCAAATGTCGCACTACTGACATTTTAAACACCCGGTCCTCGGCCCACATGAGCAATAATTATCCCGTGAACACGTCAACATCAAGCGCATGACCGGGCCGTTTTATTTCACAGCCAAGCCCCCAGCAAACACACCGAGCTCTTCCTTCCCTCGCGCCAGACCTTTGTCCGCCCGCCCGCCGCCGGTGCCATGTTGCCATGGCTCCCTCGTGCCTCCGCTCTGCTCGCGCGAACGTTGAGAAATAACAACGTTGTGATGAATCAGCATCTCTGTCGCGAGCCCAGCCGGCGTATAAAAGCAGGCGCGCCAGGAAATAGACCGCTTCTCTCGGTGTAACCCCACGGCTCAGGTCCCTTCGGCGTAAAATGCATCATCTGGTGCCAATAGGTGCACACGAAGCGAGGGCCCGTGTGACACAAAGCAAATGTCAAAGCAGGGGCTCAGCGCGGTCACGGCTGTGCTCCCTGTGACAGCCGGGACACGGTGTCTGTCGAGCCGCTGGACGTGTGACAGTTACCGACACGCCACAGTGACAGCCGGGCTGCTTGTTCCTATTCATCACATAATTTACTTCGGTCACCCTGCCGGCTAAGCAAACAGCGAGCACAGGTTACAAACGCCAGTAAAGCCGTACGAAAAACAACAACATAGCCCGGGAGCAGCTGGCTGTCTGTCTTACCTGAACCCACAGACGGGTCGGTGAGTGAAGCGACAGTGTCCACCGCCGCCTTCAGCACCCCGAGGAGAGGACAGTCGGAGAGGCTGCGTTACGGGTATAACGTTGTGTTGTTTCCGCCGTCTAAAGTAGTTACTCCACGTTCAGATCTCACCCCTAGCTCCTCTTACTTTCACCTTCCTAGATATTCAGTCACTTTCTAGCCAAAAAATAAGGGAATCCCCGGCCGCACCAACACCACAGACAGCCGCCGTGCTCTCGAACTCCCGGCGCGGTCTAATTCCGACACATGGCTCCGGGTTGAGCTGACAGCCGTACCTAACGTGCCCCCTTTGTCTGGGTTGTTATGGAAGCGCCGGTTAGGCGGTCGATCCGTTTTCGGTGGAGCATGTACGGGTCTGGATGACGACCGGATCGTGATGATTCAGCACTAACAGACCAGTGCCCTTTAAACGGCAGCGGCGGTGCTGTGAGTTCGGCGGAACAGGACCGCGCGGCGGCGGCGGCGGCGGGACAAGCGGCAACATGAGCGCGACGCGCTCGGGGCGATAACGGTATGGCAGCAGCGGCGGCGCACACTCAGCAAAACAACACCCCATACATTCAGCACTTTCCAAGGAAATTCAGTTTTGATTTCGACAACGCTGACTCACCAGAAGTCGAACCGGCGCCTTTCGCCCACCGAGGGTTTGGGGTTCGCCGATGGTTGGTGGACCCGGTGTGGAGATGAGACAGCTGGAGAAATGTGTTTTCCGCTCACGCCTTCTCGCAGGTCTCTAGATATATCCACTCCTTCCTCGCTTGTTTTAGTCTGTGGTCGGAGGCGCCAGACGTCAAATGATGTTTGGATCACATGGTTTCATTCATGAAGGATCTACGCAGCCCGCATTTAAAGAGACATGAGACACTACTACTGTGTGAGCCACACTTTTAACTACAGTCAGGGTGGAAAGGGTGACAAGGCAGCCACCCTCGGTGCACATTTCTAAACTTAGAGCTAACACTTCATGTAATGATTGGCTGCAACAAAAGTACGAGAGTGGTGAAGTAAAAAAACAGATGGGCCAAGGTACTGTCACACATATTTAACACCAGCAGAGTTGAGAATAAGATAGTTAACATGTTGTTCCTTATTTTGACTTTTTAATGTTTTTGCAATCTCATAAAAAATACAGTTATAAAATTGGGCTACACATTATTTAGAAGTGGAACAGAGATACCAAAACAGGAGGGGAAAAAAGCACATAATTAATGATAACGCATCCACAGCCTTGACATAGGCTACTGAGCTAAATATTGATTTGAGAAGGCTTTCTATGTAGGGCATGTTTTGAAGCTGACTACCGAATCCGACTGACATGTAGATTTATATCACTGTATCACTTCCCCTAAGAAGAGGACATGATATGGCAGCATCAGCAAAGATGAGCTCCTGAGTCAGGCTCCAGAGAACAAATGGTCACTTTTCATTTTCAGATATTTAGCTTTTTCTTCTTTTTTGTTTGAGGCGATGACAATGTACAGAATTTTCATTTACTTTTTCACCAGGTGATCAAAGTCTGTTTTTCAGGGGTTTCATATGCAATAGTAACAAAAGGTTTGTTGTTGAATATTAGTAATAATTGCTTTATTTTTGTTTCTCAGCAGTTTTGCTGGCAGGTTTTAATATCCAATTAGCAACTTAACTTTAAAATGCCACTTTCCCAATCTTGTTTTAGTGTATAGGCTGTTTTAAACAGTGAAGAAATCAAATAGTAGCACAACCTTTATAAACAGATCATGTACATCCTTATTTACAGTATATTTTAAAAACTAAACCATTAACACAACTGTACAATCATTAAGATTCTGTTTCTGGGGAACTAATGACTTCCCATGGATGATGACTATCCAGATTAAGGCCACTCAGTTTATGAAAATAGTTGATATGGTACTTACAGTATATTCAGAAACTATTCAGCTCCCCCACCTTCACCTTTTTCAATTTTCTTATGTTGTGGCTTGATACTATAATTGTTTAACTTCATATTTTTTCTCATTAATCTACACTCAGTGCCACATAATAAAGTGAAAACAGAATTTTAGGAATGTTTAATTAATTAAAAAGGAAAAACTCAAAGTTAACATTTACATAAGTATTCAGACCCTTTACTCAATACTTAGTTGAAGCACCTTTGGCAGCAATTACAGGCTTGAGTCTTTTTGGGTATAAGACAACAAGCTTTGCACACCTGGTGTGTGGTTCATCATCGGTGAACAGGCATTTTCAGGTCTCTCCAGGGATGTTCAGCAGGGTTCAAGTCAGGGCTCTGACTGGGCCACTCTAGGACATTCACATTTCTTATCCACTCCTGTGTTGTCTTGGATGTGTGCTTAGGGTCATTGTCAAGTTGGAAGGTGAACCTTTGTCCCAGTCTGAGGTCCTGAGCACTGGGGAACAGGTTTTCATTCAGGATATCTCTGAACTTTGCTCCATTCAGCTTTCTCTCAACCCTGACCACTCTCCCAGTCCCTGCTGCTGAAAACACCCCACAGCATGATGCTGCCACCACCATGCTTCACTGTTGGGATGGTACTGGGCAGCTGGTGAGAGGTGCCTGGTTTCCTCCAGACATAACATTTAGAATTGAGGCCAAATAGTTCAGTCTTGGTTTCATCAGACCAGAGAATCTTGTTCCTCACAGTCTGAGAGTCCTTCACATGCTTTTTGCAAACTCCAAAAGGATTTTCATGTGTTTTGCACTGAGGAGAGGCTTCCATCTAGACACTCTGCCATACAGCCCAGATGAGGACTCTAGTGATGGTTGACCTCCTGCACAGGATCTCTGAGCTCAGTCAGAGTGAACATCAGCTTCTTGGTCACCTCTCTTACTAAGGCCCTTCTCCCATGATTACTCAGTTTGGCTGGGTGACCAGCTCTTGGAAGAGTCCTGGTTGTGCCAAACTGCTTCCATTTCAGTATTATGGAGGTCACTGTGCTCCTGGAAACCTTCAGTGTGGCAGATTTTTTTTTTTTTTGTAGCCTTCCCCAGCTCTGTGCCTGTCAACAGTCCTGTCTCTCTGCAGGCAGGTCCTTTGACCTCATGGTTTGGTTTTTGCTCTGATATGCATCGCCAGCTGTGAGGCCTTCTATAGAGAGGTGTGTGCCTTTCCAACTCATGTCTAATCAATTTAACTTACCACAGGTGGCCTCAAATCAAGGTGTAGAAACATCTCAGCAAAGAGGAAGAGAAATGGGAGGCTGAGTTAATTTTCACATGTTGTTGCAAAGGGTCTGAATACTTCTTTAAATGTGATATTTCAGTTTTTCCTTTTTAATAAATGAAACATTCTTAAAATTCTGTTTTCACTTGGTCATTATGTGGCACAGTGTAGATTAATGAGAAAAAATAACAATTGTAGCATCAGGCTGCAACATAATAAAACTGAAAAGAGTGAAGGGGTGTGAATACTTCCTGAATGCACTGTATATTCAGCAGGTGATGTTTCACTTGGGTGTTCACAGACCTTTGAGGAGTCAAAATAAATCTCTGCTAGTCTGCTCAAAGTGAAGATGCATTTTGAAATGCTCACTTGGTTTTGGCATGGTATTTTAAAGAAAGTGACTAATATAAACACCAGAAATAATCAAGATTGGTATAAAAATGTGATTTTTAAGTTTGTTTCTAGGATCCAGTACGAGGACCCCAAAGCAAAGATTCCCAAAGCATCTCAAAAAACAATATGGGCAATTTCCCATTAAGGAGACGATGTGTCACTTGTTCTTTTTTTGAAAGCCACCAAAGATCATTGTAGTGATGAATGTGACTCTAAAGAAGAAGTAACGTGCTGCATCCTCAGGTAGTACTATGTAAAAATGTTTCTCATACTGGGATCTTGTATGTGGTACTTAAACTTATAATTCATCATTAGAATTTATAGGATCCTGGAATAAGCCATTCTGCAGGGATTTGAATATATGTTAATGGATTTTTAAGATACATTATAGTTTTACTTCACTACTATTCAGAAATAGTGTACTTTTTACTCTGCTACATTAATCTGACAGCTATTTTTGCAAGCCAGTTTTGCAGATAAGTAGAGAAAGTAGAGACCTGGGGGTTTTACACACAAATACAAGTCTTTTACTTGGATTGGAGCATTTTTATATGTTCTCTTGCAAACTATGACTTAAGTAATAAATCTGAATATTACTGCACAGAGGGCAGATATCCCTGTGGATGCCTGATTCCCAGATAAGCATTAGCAGAGAAAATACATTCAGCAATCCTCTGGTTTAACATTTCAACTTAGCATTAGAGGGAAGCCCATACTGCAGATTCACTGTGGTAACTGTCAGAACTTCCTCTTTTCTTTGACCGTTTCACCAGACAGCTGCAAAAAGCTGATACTATATCAGCCCAGAGATCACAGTTGTGCTCAGGTCACACGCACACACGCACACACACACACACACACTACTGACAACACTGCAGTGCACTAACAGTGAAACAGACCAACAACAAATGCATCTTTCCTAGCTTGTCCTGGTACGTACATTGCAGAGAGGATTAGGTGGATGTGTGGTGGTGATGGAGAAGAGAAACAAAAAGAAAGAAAAAGGTCTTCCATCAATTCAGTCATCTTTGTTTCTGGCACTCCTACTGGCCTTAATACGATATGCAAACAGCCATGTTACTGCAAAGGTCAGTGATTACATTGATTGAATGGAGATGACAGGTAGCATCTGGCCTACCTGTGGATAGCAATCCCATGCTGGGCTGAGTAACACACACACACATTCTCCCACACATACACAGTCCAGACT
The DNA here is from genome assembly GCF_900324485.2 of Mastacembelus armatus. Lineage (NCBI taxonomy): Eukaryota > Metazoa > Chordata > Actinopteri > Synbranchiformes > Mastacembelidae > Mastacembelus > Mastacembelus armatus. The sequence goes on along the minus strand of NC_046633.1, from coordinate 19,056,169 downwards.
TTCCACTTAGGAATATCAGCCATTGAACTGCCATCTTAGACCCTCCGCCAGTGTCAAGTTGATTGACACAGAGCACATCCTCTTCACCTCGGGTGGAAGAGAGGAGCTCAAAGCTTCCTGACCAACCAAAGGTAACAGAAGTCTAATAATGAGAGGCAAATGGAAGTCTCTCCAGGAATGGCTAATCTTAACAGACAGCGACAGGAGCAAGCACAGAATAACCTTTTGGCATAAAAGAGGGATTACCAAGACACTTCAGCACCAGTGGAAAAGCCATTGCACGCAAAAATAAACAGCCCGAGTGCACTAAGATTATGCAGGGCGCAATTTAATCAAGAGACACTGGTGTGTGTATTACTTTAAGGAAAAATAAACTAATCCTACAGCTATAAATTGTTCAATTATAATGAGGACATGGCTCTTCACAAACCATCACTTTTCTTCCATCATTTTTACTTCGCCATTATGCACCTGTGTTGCCTGAATAGACTCATCGGCCTATCTCATACCAACACAAAGTGGCATCTGTTAATCCAAAATACAGCAGCCTGGAGGGCAGCAATGGGCCAAAATGTCAAGAAAGTACTTTACAGATTTCAAGTCTGCTGTAGCTACTGTCTCTTAACATACCCATTTGTAACAGCCTTTCTGCCCATTGCCAGTAATGATATTTAGTTTAAAATTGCCGCATCCAGTGGTGAAACGAGTGAGAGGCAAGTGTGAGTCTCTCGGGGAATGGCTAATCAGGAAAAATACACATTTATACTCAGAAATAACTATTTCCATTCCACGCTTTATACTTCTACCCTTCTTACATGAAGTTTTTACAATTATGATTTCATATGTAAAAAACAAAACAAAAAAAAAAACGATCAGCTTATAAAACACAATGTATGTAGTAAACATTAGAGCAGTGATTTCTAATCCTTTGTTTTTTTGACCTGTTACAGAATTTAAAAAAACAAAAGACTTAAGACATCTCTGAGTGGGTAGCAGTTTCACTCCAGTGATTTCCCCAATAAACTGCTTAGATTGTTCAATCTAAAGAACTACTTCCTGAAAGGTTTTTAAAAAATGTAATATAAACTTCTATAAAAGAACTTACTTTTTACTAACTAACTGTATTAGTATACTATAAAGTCACTCAGGCCAGACAGAAAATGTTACATATGCACTAATGCATCAGCAGTAACAATACAATAATGTCATATCACTCACATTTGCATTTTTCTTAAGATTAAGCACATTTACACAACACTCTTAGCAGACAGTTCTTCCTTAAATTGGATATTTTTGCATATCATCTATTGGTAATGGAGCACACTGTATTTACAGTATGCTATTAGTATTCTTACTTAAGTCAGGATTTGATTACTGCTTCCATCATTAACAGTGCTCCTGAGTGTGTGAACCTGAGAAGTAATAATGTCACCGCTTGTAAGAGAGGAGAGGGCTGGATCCAGGGAGAAATCCACTCACTGGTCATATGTCCTGCTGACAGAAAGCTTCTAAAATTGGACTGTGTTTCCTCTTAGAGCAGCCAATCACAACACACCTCCAGTCCAGCGAGAAAAATCCTGTCATTATTGAGGACGTATGTAAAGTCTGATTTTGGGAAAAGAGGAATGTGACTGGGGAAGAGACCCGTGAGGCAGTGACCTACCAGAAGAGAGAAAACTGGTAGAGTTTTGGATGACACATATGTGAAACATTTAACTGTTAATGCCGTTTACCAATAGTGAGGCCTTGTTCTATGTGATGTTAGTCCAGAGGGGATTTTAAGCCACTCTTAACTGCCAGCTATGTGAAGAGTGTAATTTAATCTTTACATAGACGTGCAAATGTGCCACATTGATTGTAGAGCGCCATCTGCAGCCCAGGGTACATCTTTATTACTGACAGAAGAGTCTGGTCAGCTCTGGTCTAAGGGAATCTTTGAACTGCAACCAAACCAAAAAGGAACCAAGGTATCACACAGCGGTTGGAAACCAAAAGGACCCGGTAAAATGGAGGAAGACACTTGATCTTCAAAGAACAGCTGAGTCAGAGCATCGTGAGTGTTCCTTTCAAACTGGTTTTGGAAGAGTTGTCTTTGATTTTGCTTCTTTAATATTGAAATTTCAGACTGGCACACCCACTCAGTAGTCAGTATGCCAACAAAACAATACATTAACATTATTGGGCTAAAATATATAGAAGAATACAAAAGTCACACAATTAAGATGAACTTACACTTTTACATCATCTATACAAATGTAATTATCAGCTAGTGCTTCACTGTGCTGGCGAATGAAGCCTTCTTCTAGCACTTTCAGATAACATCATCACATTCCCTAAAACTCCCCTCATGGGGGGACAACATCTGCAGCCTCAAGATAAATGATCAAGATTTTGATTTAAGATCTTCACTGTCTTCAACGACAACAAAAATCAACAAACAGGAAGTGACCACATGGATTTGAGGAAAATGCTGAATGAATTAAAGCTTGGAAAGACCTTCATATCTGAGAATAAAGCTCTGAGTCAAAAGAATAGAAAAGAGAGAAAGAAAAGAAAAAATAACGCAAAAAAATGTATGCATGATTTACATTATGGGACAATTTCTGTAAAGAGTGACAATTAAGACATATATTACGGGTTTGATAGTATCACAGTAGCCATCTGCCGCCTGGTGCACACCAGGATCACTAGAGCCAAGCACAGACATACAGACTGTAAATGCACCTTCGATCCTTGTGTTTATCTGGTTTTCTGTATGTGTTAATCCTGTATAACAACATAATGCTATAACAGTGAGGAATGCACCCAGATTACACATGTGCCTGTGTTTAGAGTGACACAACTAGGTCTAGGGTCTGCATGACACTAAGTATGATGAAATAATTTGGATGTAAATTGGATGTGATTTTAGATCAGTCTTAACTGCTGTAGCTGAACAGTTTAAGATGTATCTATGTGTACACACTGGTACACTTAAACCTGTAACATGTTTGTGTGTGTGCCTGCCTCTCTGTGTACTCAGTTCTTCTTGATCCCAGGGCTGCGCGTGTTGAGCAGGCTGAGCCCTGATCTGCCATTTCCATTAGCCACTCCACTGACTGTGACTCCGGGCTGCTGGAGCACCTTGTCCAACGTGGTTTTCTTAATGGCTGCTGGAGAAATACGCTCTTGGTCTGCCAAGAACTGCAGCTCCCTGCCAGAGAAAGGCAAGTGAAGCGTCAGGTGTATAGTATAAATGTAGATGATGAATGTGTGTCCTATTTCCATCATATTTTACTAATAAGTCCTACGCTCTGAAAGAGAAGGACATGCTTTGAAAAGTAAGGTCACCAGATATAGAGAGAATCAGATTCCTCACACATTTAAATTCTTTTTTTTTTTTTTTTAAATAAAAGAAAATATTTGAAAATTTGTTTTTTTTTTTTTAGTATATTCAAACTGATGAAAGTAATTCACAGTGCTTTGACAACTCATCCTCCTTGGACCCCGGAAGAACAGGAGGAGAGAAAACACTCACAGGGGAAAAAAAAAGAAAAAAGAAAAACCTGTTACGGTGATGTTGTAGATTTGGATGGAACTTAAATTTTCAGGTGCAATCGTCTCACCGTGTCCTGATGCATGAAGCCTCCACTGCGTTGATCAGGAGGCTGCGGAAGCCACCACTCTCCAGGACGTGCAGGGCGTGGATGGTGGCGCCCCCTGGTGAACACACATTGTCCTTCAGCTGGCCTGGGTGCTGCTCTGAGTCCAGCAACATCTTAGCTGCTCCCTGAAGAGAAACAGCAACATGAGAACGTACTTAAGACAAGGCAGGAGATGAGGATTTGTATGAACAACTTACTGTTAACTCCTGCACAGTCATGGAGTGCTGACAGGGCAACAATCCTCAGCAGCACAGATGCTTTTGTCATTATTATAATGTGAGTGGTGCACATATGCATTAATGTAGAATCAATCGCAAATAATGATAAAGTCTTTTAGGAAATTAAATCTAATCTAATGTAAAGATTTTCCAAGCAGCATGTTGGTTTATAACAGGTTAACATGACTATGCTTCTATGGTGCCTTTGGTGATTGCTTCCCACAGACGTGAAAATGAGAGGAGACACTCAGACAAGGAGTACTTATTGTCTTCAACATGTAACAATAGCTGAAAAGGCTCTTGCAGAAAAAGCAAAACGCACAACACTGCTCATGAAGTTACAAAAAGTACAGACAGACCCTGAAGCAGCTCCTACAGTTACAAAAATTACAGTGACTAATTTTCAGTAATTTCTCTTGACAAATTGTGAACACAGTAGGGATGCAACAATTTCCTCACTTAATATTGAACTGTTCATTACGCCATCCACGGTACAGGATGTGCTTGTGAATTGCAGGATTTTCTGTTTCACATATAACTAGTTTCCATGCATCATGTTATAATTCTTCCCGTATTTTCTCTGTTTGTGTGTGTATGTGAGTCTGGGATGAGGAAAAGCCTCCCAGCGAATAAATATCCAAACACTATGCACTAAAGTTGGAGGACGCTGACAATACTGGCGTCAGATTTGACACATTACTGACATGGTGAGCGGTGAAAAGTGGCAGCAATATGAGAAAGCACCACTATCTTTCAAATCTGTGGTGTGGGGACATTTTGGTTTCTATGAGCACACACACTAAACACCACTGACCAATAGGGCCTGAGCTCCAAGTCTGACAGCCAGTCTCCTGGGCAGACCCATCTTCACTCCTCCATCTGCAAGAGCGTCCAGGGCTGTGAACGCCTGTTTAAACAAACACAAACACAGACACACATTTGTCAGTCTTTCCTTTAAGGCCACAATGCCATCACATTTTGACACTTTGACAAATGCAGAGCCATTATATAGTCTAAGTAATCACAGAGTGATCTCAACCAAAGTGCACAGATTTCAAGTTAGTCCACTTTTCTTCATGTTCATTCATTTAGGGGGTAGATGCTAACTTCCACTTTATTCAGCGTTACCTCACTGCCTCCACACAGTCAGAAGAAAATGTACCGCTTTAACACTGCTTTTGAAAATACCTGTCTAAAGCTCAAATTTTAGGCAGACAGCAGATAAAAACCCACTGACAAATTACTGTTAATTTCCTCAACCCATGCACACCTTAGCCTGCTACACAGCAGGGTTGACGTGACCGTTTTATAAAGCAGGAAGCATAGAGATTTGGAAATACAGGCATAGCAATGCAAGTCATTACCACAGCTGGGCTTCCTTATATGCTTTCTAAAGAAAATGTTCATTAGTGAAAAACATGCACTTGATCGCTGTCTTATCCTTACCATTGTTTTTTGCATGTTTAAGGTTTGAATACATACAAAAACAAAAACAATTAGCTGCTAGCATAGTCTTGACTACTGCATATGGAGACAAAACTAGTTATTGTTTAATCAAATAAGTCAATACACAGAAAAAAAATATGTAATTTAGCAAGAATATGGCAACTAGTCTTCCAAAAACACATAGGATCTTCAGACTAGTTATGTCAATTACTAACTCTTGTTAACATATATATATTAAATAAATAGGATGTATGACGAAAACTGGGTCAGGGTTGTTCTGATTGTAGATATGGTTGAGACATTTTAGTCCGATTTAATGTGTATTCTCTAATAGTGATAGTTTTGCTGATACACAAGTTAAAAGATCAGTCATTGGTGTAAAATTGTAATGAATCCTTTGACTGCTGACATAATGCAGCTTTGCAGCAGATTTCTATTTTGTCTATTTTGGGATAAAAGGACTAAATGTGGTGAGTTATTCATCCCATAACAAACCACACAATAACTGACAATGACACACGCACAGGTATCAGTCACTTACATAGGCTGGACCACTGCCACTCAGCCCGGTGACGGCATCAATTAGGTCCTCCTCCACCTCCGTGCAGAAACCTACACTGGCCATCAGCTGCTCCAGTAACTTGCCATCCTCAACCTGAAAGGATGATAACAACATAAACAAAGTACACATAGAAATATAGTATGGGAATGAAAATAAAGTCCTAAAAATGTATACTCTATTAGTCCATTTAAAAGAATGAGATTCTTGTATTCACATCCATCCATCTGCTCCTCTTTTACCTCTGCATGTGTCCCAGTGGCATACACTGTAGCACCTTCTCTCACCACCACTGGGGTATTAGTCATACACCTCATGACTTTAGGAGCTACACGGTACTGAAGCAGCTTCTGTTAAAAAATTACAAGAAAAGAAATGCAGGGGATGTTTATAAAGGGATGCTCAACATTGTTATATGTTTGCAATCATGCCAGAACAAGCTTGATTATTTTAATTTAGGTAGAGAGCAAGAAAAGAAGAGTAGGAATGGTACCAGTTGAAAAGGACAAAAAAAGTGTTATCTAGCACCCATGAAACTTCAACAGACTGATAACCTTACAGAGCAGGAAAAGCAGAAGGGGAGACAATGCGGCCAACCTTCTCTATGGAGCTGATGGTGACACCAGCAGCACAGGAGACTATGAGATGGCGGTCCCCTATATCAGGCCCAATCTCATCCAGAACGAAGGGGATGATGTGGGGCTTCACAGCCAAGAAGAGCACATCACTCTTACTGACTGTCTCTTTGTTGCTAGTTGTCAGGTTCACACCCATTCTCTGTAGAAGAAGGAGAAAACTGATTCTGAGAATAAAAGCAAAAGGCAAAAAAACAACACACACAGAGACACTACAACTGACTGGATCACCCCATGCTCTTACACATACAGGCTCACAGAACGTCCCGTTTTCAGACACCACACAGCCAAGAAGAAACTTTTCTTCTCACCCTCATTCCTGACACAGTGGGCAGGTCTGTGTCTGGAGAACTAGCTGTAATCCTGTGTGCAGCAATCACACCTGCAGAGGACGACAAGAGGACGACATTCTAAGCCAATGTTTACATTTGGCCATTGTGCATTTATAAATGTGCAGAAGTAATGAGCCCAGTAGAGCAGGTCTGGAGCCCGTAAATCAGTTCATCTGGGTGAACATAGAAAAAAGTGCACAGTAAAGTAAGTGGTCTCACCTGCAGCTGTGAACCCTTTGACCAGTGCATGAGCCAGCTGGCCTGCTCCAATGAATCCAACACTCATGCTGTCTGATGATGTGGCTTTGCTGCTCTGGAACAGAGAGAGGGATTGCTGTGGGATTGCTGCTGCAGACTGTCAGGGACTCCACTGGACCAAAGTTATGAACAAACCCCCTAAGAGACAGCATGCACTTCACATAAGTACTTCTAAACAAATGAAAGGTCTGATTTTAGCTTTGGGGGCAGGCTTTGGTAATGATGCAATCTGGAGAAAACACCTGGAGCTGGTCCACAGACAGTGAATGATGATGAAACACCTTCACCGACACTGAGGCTGCACCCATGGGTGATTTCACATTTACAGCTGTAGATTTTACATTCAGATACAACTCATCATTATTCATGATCAGACATTTGAAACAAAAAGGGTCAGTGTCTGTTTCACTGTAAACTAGATCAAATCCACAAAGCATCACCTTAAGTCATCATCCGGTCTTAATTACCAACTGTGGATCTTAACTAACACAGATGTTACTATTTATAGTCCATTGTTATTGTTGCTGCCTGGCTGTTACTGTACTGTGTTAGCATCAGCGCTCAGGTGGTTGCTGATCAGAATGATAACATTTTGAAGCTAATCGATAGCCGCCTGTCCTAGCTGCTAGCTAGGTCTCACGACCAGGAATGAATGAGAAATGAGAAATTCACCCAGCAGGGAGACAGTTACCTTCCCCTAGAAGGTCCAGTCGAGGTTCTGCTATAAGTCACCGAGCAGTCCGCTACTTCCCGGCGTCAGAAAAAACATTTGTGTGTAAACGTGGCTCCTTTTTTACTCATGCCCCCCAACGTCCAGAACCGTGACGGACAGCGACACTGGCCAATCACGAAACAGAGAACCGAGCGTCTGACCAATGAGAAAGTAGATCACGGCATCTGTGTGGGGTTAAGAAGTTCATGGAGGAGCTGAAGTGTATGAGCCCCCTGTGTTTAAAAATGTAGGTCAGGTTCACGGACTGGGATATGAAGTACGTTATGTTTATAGTGCTGGCTGGTTTAACACAGACAACACGATTCAAATCAAGGCTGTCTTAAATACTTCCAGTCGCTTAACAAGTCCCACCTCACAACGTCCACCACCTCAGTATTCATGCACATACAATATAATATATAATCCTAATGTACTATGACTGCTGTGACATGGTGTCAATCATCTTGCACGAGTATAAACAAAATCCATCCATCCATTTTCTATACCGCTTTTTCCTGAAAGCCAGGGTCACGGGGACCTGCTGGAGCCTATCCCAGCTCTCTCTTGGGTGAAAGGCAGGGGTCCACCCTGGACAGGTCTGACTAAATCATGTCTGCAATATATACATACAGTATATGTAACACTAGGTCCTTATACAACACTGTTTCTTTGGTCCCAGGCTGAGTTTTATGTCAACATTTACAAATAAATACATAAGATCTAAGTTACACAACATAATAATCATAAGCAATTCAAACTTCACTATTTATATAGATAGATAGATAGATAGATAGATAGATAGATAGATAGATAGATAGATAGATAGATAGATAGATAGATAGATAGATAGATAGATAGATAGATAGATAGATACAGACAGAGAGACAGACAGACAGATAGATTGATTGATTGGTGTAATTTATGCTTCTACACCACTAAATCCAGTTTTCACTCCACTTCATGGTAAAACACATGATCAGTTTATGAACTACAATCAAATAGTGGAAAGTTTGAACATCTTAAATTAGATTTAACATGATGAACTACAACATTATGCTGTTATATTTTAAATTACATCACACCTTTATATGCCAACAAAAGAAATCTTCCTCCTGGATGATCTGGGCTGTTCACTGGTAATCATTTTGAATACAAATGCACTGAGCTCTGAACATCAATCCCCAGAACATTTCAGGGGACCAGAAGTGGCTTGTGATATTTGAAGGAGCTGAATTTGAATGAAGGATTGTTATTCTAACAGGAAACTGGAGACCAGTGCGTTTTCCTTTCCCCTTAGATTTGACAGAATCTGAAATAAAGTACAATCTGATGGCGCGTACACTAATGAGCCATGGTATTTGACTTGGCTTCATATCCCCTGGTAGTTCACCAATGCATATTCTTACAATTAGCCCTGTAACTGTCAGTTTCATGCTAAAATCTCCCCTCTGCAAATTTTAATACGACAAACCCTCCCGTCTATCTGCCTTTCTCTTCCTTTGTGTGTTTCTCATGCCATACCAGACTGAAGTTACGCTTCTCAAGACATAACGCATGTCCTTTTTGATGGACCGCACTGCATTTATTCTCTCACAGTGCTGCTGGACAGGAATGCAGACTGAGAGATTGCATATGCTCCTGTCTATATATAAAACAGAATGTACCAGCTGTTGGCATACTGTTCCTCTTTAGTGAACTGACCTGTGATATATACCACCAGTTAATTCCCCACTGAGATAGATAAAATAGACATTTTTGCCCATGGCCATTGGATGACTAGTTCATGTTCAATTATTGATTCATATACACTATTTTCAACTAGCTTTATGGACCCACATTTTATTTCATATGTGTAAATCAGTAAAACCTCTTGAATTTCCCAAATCAACACTATGAAAGGACTTCAGAATACTCAGCAATGTCGCACAAGTTTGTGTACTGTAATAATAATTACAAACAAAGCTGTTCTTAAAGCTTATCTCAGACAAGTTAAAACATTTACTAATGCATCCCTGCAAGTCTGCCTCTCAGTTACACACACACACAAAGTCAATTTACCACTGCCTGCCTCTGTTCTATCACTCAGACTTGGCATGTCTACTGAGGCGTGACAACACTCATTCAGTCTCTCTCTTTTTTTTAACAAAACCCAAGAGGTTTATTAAAAAATACCAGTGCACACAAATCTGTGTTTTGCCTTATTTTTCAGCACACAGCAACAAGAGGATCAAGGTGAAGAATTCAGAACAACTTCTTTCTTATAGTGATTTGAGGCCCAGAGGTGTGTGTGTTGTGGAGGCTGGGGCGAGGGTGGTGAGGATGAAGTGATGGGGGACAATAAAGTGACTGCAGAAATCCAAGAGAGAGCGAGAGAGGAGTAGCTTTTGGAATGAGAAAAGATGTGCATATTTAATATCACGGTCAGAAAATCTTTCCCAAGTGAGCATTACACCTCTGTCCTGTAGTCTGAGATGAGAATGAATGACAAAAACAGAATACAAAAGAAATATCAGCAGGGAAGTTAAGGCATGCAGCTTTCAATTTTATCTCAAACCCAAAACTAATAAAGGATTTCCCACAGCACATCACAAAATTTCACAGACAAAGCATACTGAAAATCTCAAAAGAACCAGGAGTAGGGGAGAAGCTGTGTGTCATACTACTCCACTATTTGTATGCACAGTTCAGTGCTTAGCATAGAATGTGAATTCAATTAACCAAATTAATTAAAGAACACAGCCTTTCTAGTTTAATGAAAGTGTTGAGGAGGCCAAGAGGTTGAAGAAAACAAAACTATGGCCATATGGTCAGAGGGGACCAGCCCAGTTCTGTCTTCTGATTGCTCTTCTTTGATGGTCAGCTGTGGAGGAAGTAGGAAGGTTGTCAAGCTGCTTGTGTCTGTACTTTGACCTTCGAGTAGAAAGTTATGTGAAAGAGGGCCATGTGTGTGTTCTGGAAAAAATATTAAAGCCAGACAATTAATTTTGATCTATACCCACCTATTCAATCAGTATCAATAAGATCAACTCTATGAATGAGACCAGCACACCAGGGCACTGCACCTTTTCAGTTATTTCTAATTCAAAGTATATTTACAGACGTAACATCCAGGTCCAGACGTAACATCCAATGTGGTTGACCTGAGGGGAGTAACATCAGACTCAAACTCCCCTTTCCCACGAAACAGCAGCAACAATAATTACCCCGAAGTAATACACATAAAGCTGAAATCTAAGGAGTCCATACATATGTGGAAAATGTTCAGACTTGAAACTGAGCAACATAAGTACTCACAGTGACAAACAGTGAAGGTAAGACAGACAGTAACAGTGACCATTAATGACAAGGATCTGGCACAGGGCAAAGCACAAAGCCAAGTATAAATACAAGAACCAAACTAACCAGCCACAAGTGAACACCATCAGGGCAAATGCAAAGCATAAAGCAGTGAGACATGAATGAAACCAAAACAGGAAGTAGTGTCAAAATAAGAGATCAAACAGGAAGTTTTGGGCTAGTCTGCAGCTCATTACACAAACAGTGTAGAGGAATTTCACAGTGAAGATGGAGGGAAAGAGCCACAGGCACATAGCTTAATATAATACACAAATATACAATTAAATATACAATTGCAATTTCACAACTTCAGGCTGTGGTATAGGTTAATAAGCTGTTGGGTAATTTACGAATTTTAAAACTGTCATATTATGTTTTGTTGTTTTTCTGCCCTTGTCGTCATTTTTTCAACCCCAGGTCAATCTGCATAGTAGTTGCGAATGCTTCCAAAACCAGTGTTCATACAGTTTTGTATATAGTAGCTTAGAGGATGGCAAATTAGCAGAGCTGGCATAGATTCAGATTCACTGGGACCAAAGATTTAGTCTGGCAGCATTTGGCAAAACAAGGGCCAGGAGCTATGGGGAGGAGCTGATATCAGCAACATGCGCCATCAGAGATTAGTCACGACAGCAAGCCAGCAGCCCCCTGTCCCACTGTGTCCCCCCTGGCCTGGAGAATCAGGAAGGAACAGTTATGATGGACACCTGTCGCTGCTTATCTCTGTCATATGATTTCATACAATGTGGGCTGCATGACTGAGTGTGTGTCTGTGTCTGTGTAGAAACACAGCTATGTTTAAGACAGAGGCCCGTGGGGAGTGAGAAGCTAAATGCTAAGTTAAGTGCTAAACATGGAACAGCTGCTAAATGGGGATCTGCAGAGGAGCAGGGACTTCACAGGCCTTAATAGAGCTCCAGATGCACTGTCCATCACATTCAGTGGTAGCTTTCAATGGAGTCTGTCATAGTCCACTGATGTTACATTGCAATCAAATTTTAGTCTGAAGAAGAGTGGATCAAGTGCTGTGCCACCAGAGGGACTGTCAACAGTAATTCATCAGATAATCTAAATTATTTTAATTGAAAAAACACACACAATAATAGAAAAATGTTAAACACCGATATTTACTGCAGCAAAAATCACCATCAATTTACTTAGATCCACCTTTAATCCATTGCCCATCTCATTCTCCATGTATGTTATTCACTTGTATAAATTGAATAACTTATAAAAAATGTAAGACAGCAACGTTTTCCGTGGTCTTAGACAGATTTAGATACAAGAGCAGCCAACTGGTGTTGGATTTACTGCTGAGCTTTGAGACAGTTTTGCTAGACGTATGTTATGGCACAGTAGCTTTCCAAGGACTTAATATAATACATCCATAGCACTCACAGATGTGACAGGGGAATACATTGATCCTGGATTAGAGAGAAGAGACTCACTGAGGTGGCCAAAGCAGAGCGGAGTAAAGGATGGCAACGAGGAGGAAGAGGAGGAGGTGGTGACTGGTGTGATGTGTGAAAAAAACAGAGAAGTACAGACAAAGTCAAAGAGAGAAAGAAATCCTAGTCAAGAGAAAAGGAGAACAAAGACAGTATGGGATCTGATCTCTTTGTTTTACTGCAGCTAGAGAAGGTGGCAGCCAGAGAGGCCTCTGTCTATTGTCCTTTTCCCACAGAATGAGAATATATGGTGGTCCCATTTTCTAATTAATCAATGGTCAACAAGCCAAAACCCAAAGGTCGGGTATGATGAACTCTTCGGTTTGTCTTTACGGTTTCTTCTTGCATCTTTTCCTTGTATTTTATGTGGCCGGGACTAAGACACGAGGAAAAGCTGCGAGTGAGTGAAATGTAAGGGGTGTTTCCCAATTGCACTAATTGTATTGCACATCCACATTTTGCTCAATTGGGAAAAGATGCAGTTGAGACAAACATGGATGTAATTCTTGGAGTCAGGATTGGTGTACACAGCACGTTTTGCATTTCACTTAGTCATATGATCCACTGATAACATGAAAATAGTGATTATTGCAGCTTTAAGTCAGTAAATTATTAAAGTGTAAAATATCTCAGCATTTTAATAGACAAATCAAACCCAACTGATCAGTTTGCACTGTCAGTGTAAATGCATGAAAGTGACACAGCTTGTTAGTTAAGGATACAATAGGTCAGAGGTACCATCTGTGAAATAGGCAAGCATTCCCAGGTCACACTGACATTGTTCAGTTGTTGATACTGTGTTTTTGAAATTGGTTGCTGTAACTGCAGGTCACCTCAGGACTGGACAAAACAACATAGCAAGATGTCTGGTTTTTGAAATAGGCTTTACTTTAAATTACAGACTGAGGGAATCATTTTAGAGACACCAGCCTCATATAAATGCTGTCTCACTACTTCAACATGAGTGCAGACAGCTTGTGTTTATTTTTAGCTGCCTGGATAATGTCCGTCGATCTCTGGAGGGGGGGTCTGCAGATGACAGGGATGCCACAGATGCCAATGCCAGATTTGCTATTTATATTCAAAACTTTTATACATTATTTGAACAGAAATACAAGCAGTGACTACACATGTTTGTGTGTTGTTCCACAGGTCAAGAATAGTGGAAGTGTCTTGTGTTATGAGGATTTTGCAGGACATGCCAGTGGACTCTGGCTGCATGAGTCGGGGTGGCTGGTCTCCCTAAATTTCTCAGAGGGCAGAAGGGGTCAGTTAGAAGGATGGGGTGTCACCTCAGTGGGGTGTGGTAGAGGAGACAGTGAAAAAGTTCATTGTTCACATTCCACAGTGCTTTCAGATTGAATGTGGGGTGTCTGGGTGCAACAGTGGTAGACCATGTGCAGCACTAGTGATGTCTGGGGCCTCATATTCCTGTCTCTGACTTAATAGCTTTTATTTTTTGAATATTAAAATAAACACACTAACAAAATCATAAAATGTGAAACAAATAACTTAAACCTGTTAAGCCAGTGATGCCAAATAAGTTTCTACACTCTTGAGTTAGTGGGCACATGTGAAGTGATGAATCGTAGCCTCTGCGAATAGATCAGGTCTGCCACATACAGTCCCAAGTTGACGAAAGAAAACACTGCCACCACAACTTTGCTGTCCCATGAACACTTCCCCCATGGACATGATGACTGTCTCCAAGGGGAACCATATTTAGAGTCAAAGCAGAACACTGGCCACACCACTGATGCACTGAGGTAGAGTAGAACTTCCAGGAGGGTGCACACCACCACGAAGCGGTCAAAGGACATGCAGCGCACAGCTCTGGTCCGCCCACACATAGTCATTATAACCACCAGTGCAGTGACAGCAAAGCAGAACACATAGACGACAACACAGTAGATTGTGGCTGCGTAGCGGGAATACTCGCTACCATTGGCCAGAGCTCCAAAGATGATGCAGGCAACAAAGCCCTGGACGACTTTGAGGAGGCCGGAGGCCGTGGCCATGTAGCCCACCACAGCCTGGCCTGGCCTGGCTCGGCACAATGCGACTTCAGCCCCGTAGGCCAGAGTACCCAGGATGGAGCAGACAGTGACTGCAATGCGGAAATTTCGGACATCACAGCCTTCGTAGGGGCACTCAGATCCAACAAAGAAGAGTGGGTAGACAACAGAGGCTGTCACATACCTGTGGAAGGGGGAGGGGGAGGGGGGAAAAAAGCATGAAAATGTGGAAAGTGGAAAAATACACACAAAAAAATAACAAAAACAATTCAATTTACAGCCCACTTAAGAAATCATAATCTGGTTTAGAATCTAAGATTGACATGACCATATATGGCATGACCATATATGGTCATGTCATATATGGCATGACCATATATGGCATGACCATATTCTCATGTGCCCATGTTCCTCTGTCGGGTCTCGTGATAACCCCTGATCAGTTTGTATTCAGACTGCACAGTCTAATAATAATTCTCAGTTGGTTACTCACTGTGAGCAAATGTCGAGTTAAACATGACATTTCTTCCATTAATGTAAAAATATTAGTAATGAAGTTTAAATATTTAAACATATGATGAAGTTGCTGCTCTTTGACAGTGGAAAACCAATGGAAATCTGGGAGCTGCAGCTTTTGACCATGGTGAGACTATTGCGAAAAATGATGAAAGACTTTTGGAAAAACTTGTAACCTAAAAAGATCATTGAGGATTAGTAGAGTTTATTAAGTTTTAGAATTAACACATTAAATAATCTCTCAGGTGTACTGAAGATGTGGGTGAATGGATCACACAAAGACAGGATCATGGGTTGCACCTGAACGTGACTTACAGGAGTGTGGCAAAGGCAGCACATGTGACCGTAAGGTTGTCCCAGGACACGGTGAGGCAGCTGTAGAGACGAGTAGCGTCCAGGAAGAACACCAAGACTGACATGGCGAAGCAGAAGCACCAGGCCGCCATGCAGAACACCCCCTGTGAACCATTGTGGCCTGCACTGTGGGTCACCATGGCGATCACAGCACAGCCCATGGCTATCTGGCAGAGGCGTGCAGCACCCAGAGGTGAGCACAGCGCCTTGTTGTTGAGGTATGGACCAACCTGTGAATCCATGACTGTGTAGGTGCAGGGTAACTCAAAAGGTCTGAAGTACTGGGAGATCTTCAAGAGGTAGCTGGGTCCCTCAGGGCCTCAGAGAGACTTTGGATGTCCACTGCACAACAGAGGGTGTAGACAGTGTAAAGTCTACCCAGACCAGGATTTAAATTTTAGTCCAGGTCCTGTGGTGTCCAGCTCCTTAATAACATCTACAAAACAAAGGCACAGTGTACACATTACTGTCATAGACATACTGTCTATTTAACCATGGGTTAAATAGTTAAATAGCCCTGAGAGCTCAAAGCACTGCGACCTAAGAAAACACATGAAAATGACCAAACGTAAGAAAATAAAAAATAAAAAACAACAAAAATAAGGTACAAAACAGACAGATAGCTAACTTAATACCTGGGTCGTTTGTTTCTTTGTTTTTTTAAAACTACATTTTCCAATAAAACTGATCGTGTGAAAAAACGGTTCAACCTCTAATGTAACCATGGCAACAACAAGCGCGTCCCCGAAGTGGCGAAGACACGTCATTGTCGTGTTGTCTGCGCGTGTTTCCTCACAGGTGCTGAGCTCTCGGGGCCTCAGTACCCGCGTGATTTTACCTGACGTCTCGTGTTTTTTTTTTTTAAAGCTCCTGACAGCACTGGTATGATCCTGGAAACGCAGCTCCCTCCAAAAGCCAGTTCGTCTTTAGTCACAAAGCAAGGCAAACTTCCGCTCTCCTGGGCGACTGCGGTGTGTGGTTGGTATCTGGTAATAGCAGCCTCCTGTGTCTGCTGCGTTTACTGTCTTGAAACAGCTTCACCAAACACAGGGGAAATCCCTCTGCTGACAGAGCTCAGGCTGACCAGGCACACACACAGTCACCTGTCATGCACTCTGCACTAAGTCACTCTCTCTTTGACAAAATCTTGGAGCTGTTGTAAGTTCACAATCTGTCAGTCCAGCTGAGTCCACCAGGAAAGCTGAGAAGGCCAAATCAGAACCAGATCCAGCCTGAGCTCCAGGTGAATATTCTTGGACCATTTATCCAGATATGTTTGGTTTGCATCAGTAACACAGTCTTCCTCACACGCCGTCCCTCCCTGTGCTGTGAGGAGGGGGTGCAGTCAGTTATTTAGGGCCGGGCCACCAGCACCAGTGTTGGAGAGATGTGTTCATGTGGTTGGGTGTGGAGTCCGGGCACGCAGACACATTACAGAGCCTGTGGTATGAGCTGAGAGGACAGGCTCATGCTGTCAAGACAAGCAGCCTGAGGTTTCACTTCACAGTCAGGGAGATATTGAATGTGCACAATAACTACGTTGAAAAAATGTTCAGGTGCCTAAATCACTTTTTTTTCTCTCATTATCTTTTAATCACCACTTTTTAAGACTTTTTAGGCTTTTCATTATAGTGTCACCAACTAAACCATATAAGTTAAACTATAATGTGCAGAATACCATTTCAGAGGATCTCCCTCGACTTTATCTGCAATCAAGCATCTTATTTGTGGAGCCCCAATAAATAAATGACATTATAAAATAAATAATCGTATGAATTGGCCTTCCTTTAGTGAAATAAAAAGAAGGCAGCATAATATTGTATTATCACCTTATAAGGTTGTGCTGGCTAACATGTAAGTAGGCAGTTATATAACTACACAGCAGAGCAGACACACTGGGATGTCCAAGTGATGTTTCTGGCCCCATCAAAGTTAGTCCAGAATTCACTCTCATGTTTGGTCTCCTCCACCTCCTGAGAAAACTTTCTAAATCCCGAAATGTATTTCAAATGCATCACACTGAAAGTCACATTTGTTTCTTCTTGTTATATTGTTATCATTGTGAAGTATTTAACTGCAGTGTCACCAGGCAACAAAAACAAAAGTGTGACAAAAAATAAACACAAACATATTAGTCACTGGATTTCTCAGCTTCATGCTTTGCAAATAAAACTTCTTCTATCACTGAAACAAAATGTTCAACTGACGTCACTTTGACAGTAAAGTCAGATGATATTATGTTTGGTACTGACAAACCCTGTAAACACATCAGCTACACTCTGTTCACCTCATGTGGATGTAATTTTACAGCAGCAGGATACAAGAGTCAGCTCTGCTTCACAGTCCATTAATGTAACTGTGCTTCCATCTCACCAACAGTGAGGAGGGCTCTGCTGCCCTCTGGTTGTTTTATCCTACGCGTGCTCAGGTCTCTGTCTCCATCTGCAGGGGGGTCACAGTCTGTCTGTCTCTGCTCCACAGTCTCCACTGAGAAACCACAGAAACATGGGCTTCTTAAATAATCAAAGGAAAAGGTAACTACATCTGGATATATATATATATATATATATATATCCAATATAGATATAGACCAACATAAATTAATTATTTTGGCTCTGAAAACTACAACTTCAAAAATATCAATAACAAAAAATCAGTGTTTGGAGAGTTGTTAGCTTCACATTTCACAACTGCCTCCACGTTGCAAGGGCTCTTCTTCTTCATGTAGGTCTGAGAAGGAACTGCAATTTATTTTCAAAAATTATGCTTTTTGAGGCATTTTAACTCATTAACAGCATAGTACATGGAGACACGTCTACATTAAAATTAAATTGTCTTAGCATTTCATCAGACAGGCATTATTGACTTACCGCATCATGGTGCACTCAGCTAATACAGCAATCCTGCTGATTTACACAAAATCAGTTTCAGTGCAATGTTTGTGACAAAACATAATTTGACTCAGCATCAAACACATGAAGCTAGATGAGGAATCTTTTGTCTTTAACAATGAAATGTTTTTAAAAAACACAAATGAAGGCCAATGAATTCCAACTTACTATTGTGCACCAACCAGCCGTCCTATGACATTTGACCTTTAAAACAGCACCTGTTATCTGTTATACCTGTTGCAACAAGAGCCCCATGGCAGCTCATCCAGCCAGACGGTGGAGTCTGCAGCACTGAAAGCACCAAGCAGCACTTTGAGATGGCTGGGTATAGTTACGCACAGCTGCAGCAGCTGTGCAGTCAGATGAAAACTTTGGCAAGTAAAAAATATTTGTTTACGTTTTGGGAAATAAAGCCTGCTAAACTAGCTGTGACACTGACAACATCAAGTGTTTGTATGAGTGTTTAATTATGTCAGACCACCAGGTGATAGCAGTATGACAGCTGACTGTTGCAGTGTTACCTTTACTGTTCAAGCTCACAGGGAGTCATTATTAGTGACCTTAATTATGTCACAGCTGCTCTGATAAATGAGCTGCTAACAGTCTACAAATGTCAAATACCAGAACAGAGGCATTTCACAACAGCCTCTATGTTGCAAGGGCTCTTCTGATGACATGTGGTGCATTATGTGCCAATATACTGGTCATCATCCACAGACTTGAATGAACACCAACAACAGGCAACTGAATTGCTGTGACCTGTCTAAGACTTTATATTTGGTCAGTCCTGATGTCATTTCCTTCTAAAACTCAGTACTGATGGTTAGCTTGGCTACATATCTTGAGTCATCTGGCTGAACGATTTCTCCGGATGTTTGTCTTTCTCTGAAAACAATACATCAGGATGACACGGGGATTTTCATCACTTTTTCCACTTATTTTCTTCCTTCGCTGCCTCACTGACCACATCATCGTAGCTCTCACACCCTGCCTCTACTCCAGACGCAGAATCACATGACCCAGTTGTGCTGGTGCCATTGGAGACGGAAGATGTGCTAAAAGGACAGCACAGCAGAGTTACTGCAGTACTTACGCAATGTGTGCAGCTCAGAACGCCCCTAATGAGGATACCGTAAATGATTATGTGTGCCCTCAGAGCATGCAAACAGCCAGAGCTTTCCAGTTGAGAAAGTAAAAAGGACTCTGTCAGTTCATGGACATTCAGTACTTTTAAAGTCAGGCAAGAGTCTGTCTGCTTGTTCAGTGATCATACACCAGTATAATGAGTGGAGGTGGGTATTGGGTATTATGACTTTAGTTCACCAAATAAATATGGTGGAACGTGTTTAGCTGAGAACCTATGCTTATTGCTTTATTTCGACCTTACACAGTTTACCCACTTGATGAAGGATTGAAGTGGATGTCATACTAACACAATGGTTAAAAAACACACAAGCACAGGTCTTTCATTTAATACCAGAAGACCCTTAAAGGAGAAGGAGGAAATTCATAATATCAAGTTAATCTGGTCAGTGAAAGAGTCATATGATCATTCAGGCGTCCAGCCTGGTGTCCTTTCAACTTACACGATAAGATAAACCTAAGCATTATTTTTTCTGTTTATAAGTCTTCAGAAGATGGTTGAAGATAATGGTGTTAGGAAAATATTAACTATATATAGACCACACTGGCCTATATAAAGTCTGCTGTACATACCATGTTTCAGTTGTTCATCCAGCTATAGCCTAATAATGAGTGACGTTCCCTCTGTGCCACTCATATGTGTTCTTATTTATATATGTAATTATTCTTTTAATTGTAGGTTATTTGTTAAAATGGACACAAAACAAATCTATTAAAACTGCTTATGAATATTTTATCTTATTGTAGAACTACCTCTCATTGTTACAGCTTCCACCAGGGAGCGCTGTTGTAGCAGCACACCAGTGCTGCAGCTAAATGACCCCAGGGTCCCACGTGCTGACACCACAGCCTTTCATTAAAACTCTTTAAAGTCCAACTTAATGTAGTAAACAAATTAGCAGCTGGGAGCAACTTCTGAACATTATGGCTTTAAATACAGAATAGATCAGTTTTTAAAATGACTTTTAAAGCAGTTTTGCATCACAGTGATGAGGTGTGACTAGTACACACAACTCTGCGTCCCCCTGTGTTCGGCCTCTTTTAAGCCACTCCTGTAGTTAAAGGAGTGAACAAGGGGGCGGCTGGGGAGAGGACTCATGAACATGCTGGTAATGCAGTGAAAACATGCATTAATGGCAGCAGCTGGGTGCTGCTCGTTCAGTGTGTTATGGTTGTTATCACCCGTAGATGGTCAGAAAAGTCAAGGGCATGCGAGAGTCAGAGGCTGCAGGAATCATCATGAAACTCATCATGAAGTCAGTCCTCTTAGATCAAAGATGTGGTCTCCAAGAAGGCACCTGAAAAATGTTGAGCTGCTCTTTCACACAGCTATTCACTGACTTATTAACACACACACACACACACACACACACACACATAGCTGTAAGAGACAGATCAGTCCACTTCCCCCACATGTAACTTCAAATGCATCACCTTTTCCTATAACGTTCACTCTCTGTCCTGTAAATTTAAACACAGGTGTTTCCCTTTATACACAGTTATAGTCAATACATCTCTTACTGTGTATTTCCATTTACTGCAATATACAGTACTATGCAGATGTTTTACTCACTTCAAATGCATTATATCCTTATCACACACCATCAGGTGTCTGAGTGATTCAGGTTCATTGTGCAGGACAACAAGCCCATAAGGAACACAGTAGAGTTCACTTAGGAATATTTTCAGAGACAAGAAGAACCAGGAGTCCTGCAGCAGATGGTCTGATCCCCACAGAGCCCTGATCTCAGCAGTGTGGAGTCAGTCTGGGATCACATGAAGAGACAGAAACACTGGGACAGCCTGAATCTACTGTAGAACTGCAGCAGCTTCTCCAAGGTGCTGCAAAGTACCAGGAGGTCAAACCAGAGAGAACTGCTGCTGGTTTAAGGGCCAAGGGGAGTGCTGCAAATACTGATTAGATTTAGGTTTGGTTCCCTTTACTGCACTTTGTATGAAGTTAACTGATAACTGAAAAACTATTTATACAATTTATATTTCCAGTGTATTTTTAGCACCTGAAACTTTTGCACAGTGCTGTATATGTTCAAATGTTCAATATATCAAATATATATTACAAATACATCTACAGATTAATACATTATGATTAAAAAGTGACCAAACTGCCAGGAATAGCAGAGGTTTAATCACATTATCATGGTTGGGATCAGCTGCTACCTGATTTCATTATGTGGAAATCAGCCTGGGTTGAAGATGTCAGTTTATCAAAATGAATGACCTGGTTTTTAGCTTTATTTCAAGGTTAATGTACATTTTAGTTTGCACAAAAAATATATATTTGTGTATGGCTTTTTTTTTTTTTTTTTTGTAAGGCATAACTGAATAAATAATATAGAGTAGCTATATTTGAGTAGTAGACACTATCAGGCTGAGCTGTTTCATTTTCCTCCAAGTGCCAACAAACAGGAAAATCTGTGAAAGGATGACGTTTCTGAGTCATGACAGTTTCTCATTAGAGTTAAAATATACTGTGATCTATATCCAGGAGAAATCTGAGGTACAGATATAAACCTAATCCATGTTACAAAAGAAAAGGCTATAATATAAACTGCCAAGTGAAGACTGCCATATTTTAAAAATGCTTTAAACTGTTGAGGAAGCATTAAAGGCAGAGATGGGAACACTATATATTACAAAAATTACGTTGTGTAACCAAAACTCTGACGCTCAAACTTTTAGCCAACATGAGTGAGAAATATTTAAAGTGCTCATAAAAATCTGAACATGTGCTGAAGATGTGATCTGAAAACTCCACAACTGAGGTGAGATGGTTCTGTCAAGTAGAAAACTTTGGTGTAAGACAAGGCAAGGATACAAGGCATTTTTCAGTACAGCAAACTTTATTTACTTCATGTTATCTTTTCACCTGCTGAGATCAACTGGAATCAAATACATTCATATTCTTGGCGATGAAATATTCATATTTATTCGGCCATTTATCTCACTTGACTGTTAGAGACACTATTTGAGTGCACTGCCGTCATAAAGTTAAGCCTTTATCAAAATGCGGCTAAACTGAAGTGCTCTACTCGCTCTGCAAGGCAGAGCCTGTCGGACGTCTGTCATGGTCAGTCCTCGCAGCAGCAGGCAGCAGCAGGCTTATTTCTTACCTGTGCGGGAAACGGAAAACAGCAATAAATTGCCCTGCCAATCGAGGAAACAGCACAAATTACCAGGACCGTAACATATTAAGAATTGGCACAGTTATCACAAGAAGTCAATAACGAGAGAAATGCTCATAAAGGCAGCTTCTTTCTAATTTACTTTGTTGAGCAAGAACACGACACATCAGAAAAGCCAGATATCTCTGCACGGACAATGTCCAGATGTTCTGCCGTAATCAGCATTGCAATTTTTGAACAGTTTTTTTTTTTTTTTTTGCATAACATCTTATTTAAGAACTGTTTACTATTACGTTCAGCCAATTTCGTTTTCTGTTTTTAATTGTATGCAGGCTCTAATGCTGGTGTATAATTCAAAACAAATTGCTGGTTTGGTTAGGCACATCTCAACAAAAACACCTTCTGACTAATAAAAGTTTAAAACACACACAAAGTTGGTATGCAGATGACTAAATATATCTTTTATCCACTCTGTGCCAGATGTAAAAACCCAAAACTGAATTTAAAACACTGAGGCTGGATATGCATCAAAATCTGTTAAAAACAAGTACTCCATCGTCCCAAAAGGGCTGTTTTTCAAAACTCCCTGTGAAACATACCAACTGTAATAACTCCTGTCAACACGGCACTGACATAAGGACGATCATCATGATGCAGGAAAGAGCAGAAGAGTTTTGTTCAAAAGACACAGAGCTTTATTAGCATCTGAAAAGATCATTACACTGATGAAGACTGCACGTGTCTGCACCAAAATGATTCTTCCAGGATGCGTCAACACACTCTGGCATGTTATTAGACAGGATGGACTACTGGATGTCTTCAGCGATGGACAACTGGCCTCAGATGGAGTGTGTGGAAGTCTACTATGTGTGCCCGCTCTAGGGTTCCACACATGGAGTCTATAATTCCTGATTCAGCCCCCCTCCCCTCTGTCTTTTTCTTTTAACTTTCCTCATGAAAGAGAAAGCAGCCACAACTTGCTTAGGAGACGCACATGGACACACACAGAGATCTGCCAGAAATAAAATGCACACAAAAACACAAACAAGACAAAGAGAGAAAAGGGAGCAATGTTCTAAACAAAAACATCAGTACGGTGACCACCAGAAACACCACAACAGAACAGCAGAAAAGCGCCGTGCCTGGACCGACCACAGGGGCTCGTGCTTGTGATGTGGCCCAGCGGCAGGCTCTCTGCCTGGGCCCTGTGTGTCTGTAGTGGTCTCTTTGGCTGGAGGGGGTGACCATCCACCGCTAATTGGTTCATCCTAACATGCATCCTTATCTTCTGAGTCATGAGGAATTCTGCTTTCAAAAGGCCGTTTCCTATTGACTGTGGTTAGTGTGTGCGTGTTTTTACCACAACAGGAATCGTGTGGCTCCAAGCCTTCTGTTTTTTTTCTACTGGAAAAAAAGGAAGCAATCTCCGAGGAGGAAGGCTGAGGGGTGTAAAACTTTGTTGCTTTCATACCTAACCTGTTTGGTGCAGCTTACATGAACTCTGGTGTATTTGCCTGTTGGGCTCAGTTTATTTGGATTTGTGTGAAAGCTGTCAATCAAACTAGACAGACTAAACCAACTGGATGGTGGTGCTGTTCATTCCCTGAAAATTATGCTTCAAAAAGTGGAGGCTGTATTATATATGAGGATTACATAATTCACAGTATAGGTAATGGAGAGAATTACTGTTTAAACACCAGCTCCTATGGAGAGTGTTGCATTATGGCTTATTTGTTGTCTTAATGTTGCTAGGCTAGTAACTTCCTGTGTCTGTATACAGTGTGTCTGTGAGTCAGCCCTAAAAGTGTTTTGAGGAGTTTCTGAAGTCTTGTGTAACAGCTTTTGCTGCCATAGAATGAATACATCCTTGTCTTTAGTGTGGAAATGGACGCAGGGACTGAACCATCTCTCAGTGAGCCAAGAATGACCACAGAATGTCATGATGAGGAGCCTAAAAGGACACTGAAAAAGGCGAACAGTCAGAGAAAAAGATCTTGATCCCTCTAAGTGACAGTTGAGCCTGAGAGACTGACAGACAGACTAAATGTTAGACCATGCCATGATCAACATCCTGTCCGCTCCTCACCTGGAAGCTTGAGCCACTTGGGCACCTTGCCCGGGTCAGATCTGGCAGGTTTAGCAGCTTGTGTTTGTGCAGATGCATCTCCCTCATCCTGTGTGGATCTGCTGGTTTCTGTTGTCGGCTCCTTAGGAGGCAGCAACTCCTCAGAGTCCAGAGAGCTGGAGAAGGGTGTTGGGGCCTGGAACATGCAGCTAAAGTAGGGAGAGGGATATTTAAAAAAAAAAAAAAAAGAAAAAAAAAAAAGGCAGAAATATTAAAAAAAAAAACAAAAACAAACAAAAAAACACAGCACCATGAAATATGCAGGATGCCACTTTTGCTGTGTTGTTGGGGGATTCACGTTTCTACTTAGAGCAGCGCTGTTTTGCTGGCTGAGGATCGTTGCCAGTAGTTAAATAACTGAGTGAGATACAGATCGAAACCAGAGGAGCAGTGATGACCTTGTTAAAGCGGCAAAAGGACAACAGGTGGGGGTCACTTTTGGGAAACGGGCTCTATCTTTAGGAGAACTGGAAAATGGTTTGTGCGTGTGTATGTTTATGTGAGTGTGAATGTGTGTGCGTGCGTGGAGGAAATGAGGGCGCATGGGGGCACCTGCTGTTTAGGCAGAACCTCAAAGGGATTCCAATGATGACAGCTTTGTGACAGGAAAATAGTCTGGTTGCCGCGGGTTACAAGTGCACATACACACCCAGACGCACAGTTAAAACACACAGGCACATGTATGCATACCTTGCAATGGTCTCATTTGCTTGCAAGGCTGAGACAAAGGATTTCAGCAGTTCTCTCTTTATGTAAAAATCTGTGGCAAAAACAAACACAGGCACAAACACAATACTGACTATTGTTTTGTTAGATCACATTCTTTAGTAATACACCAGTATCTAATTCATATCAGCATATGAAATAAAAGAAGCAAAAAGACAAAAACCTGTCTTAACGTTGCAGCCGAAGTACACCAGCGCACCAGGAAACAGGTCGGCCTATTGACAGAAAGTGAGCGAGAGGAGGAGAAATGAACAGAAGTCTTCAAAAATGTTTGGCAAACCAGTCAAATTCTGAAAAACAGCTTTGCCTGATGCTACACCCAAACCAAGCACTGCCACCACATCCAAGCAAAAGTCAAATTCATTTTTGAGGATGATTCATTACCCGGGGATCTAATCCAGTAAGCGTGGTTCTTTGAAGCAGACCACAAAATGAGCACCAATCAAATGGTTAGTGAAAACACTTTCACCCCTCAAGCACAACACTCCTCTCCGGTGATAGTCTTAATGGTTATAATGGACCAGTAGCAGGCAGATATTATGAACCATACAATTATAAGAGAAACACAGACAGGCAGGCAGGGCATGTTACCTGCTAAACTTTTTTTTTTTTTTAACCAAACTCCTGCTTCCGAGGAAAACCACCTACGATGGACATTTTCAGACAGTCCACAGAAGACAACTTACACCTTTTGACCACAGAAAGATGGGGGTGAAAAATACAGGATGGAGTAATTACTTTCTGCTTTTTGTTTAGGCCAAAGTCCCTGTGTAATAAAGCTTACCTGCATGTATCTGTGTTTAACACAGACAAAGCAAGACAGACTTATAGATGTGCCATTTTCTGTTAGGTTTTCATGATGGATACTGCAAGGGACACTGTAAGCCTTCAATATGGTCATGGCTCCTTCATTCTTTCCGGATAACTTTTTTTAATACCTTTGTCTCAGATTTGTGTGTGTGTAGATTTTTAACCTAAAAAGCACTTGCCACATATTTTGAATATTTGCTGCGGGGACTCTGGCATCTCTATTTGCTGTTGAATATAACAGATTTTTGTTGTAGTATTTTGACATGTAGCAGGAAAGGCACAGGTGTTGCTAACTCAACCAATGAGCCCTCAGATAAAATATTATTATAAATTTTTTGTTGTACCGCTCCACTATTTTCTAGAACACTTTTCCATATTTCTAACAGCCACACTGGTCTTTCCACAACATTTAGCATTAACTTCTAATTTTGTCCACTGGTCTTCTGATTTCCCCACATCTGTAACTGCACCAAAGTTAGCAGCTGACGAATAGTTGCCAAATAATGAGCAGCTAAATATTTTTTTGGTTCAGTTAACTTCACCTTAAAGATGACAAAAAAAAAAAAAGCCAAGCATTTGCTTGCTCCAGGTTCTCAAATGTTTTCAGTGATGTGTCAATATAATTTGCATATATTTGGGTGTTAACTGCTAAACAGGGAGCCTGGTGATGTCCCCTTATGGGAAATATTCCTTATTCTGTCTTTTCACACAGTATCGTGTAAGAAGCCATTAAGTACATATTTAAAATGCATTTAGCGAGATTCTTAGTAAGCTTGAAAATTCTAAAAGTCAGATGGTGCCTATATATTTACTAACTCTTGCAGCTAACATTAGTTTAAATTTAACACTAGCAAGCTAGAGGTGATAAAACAGGCCAACATTTGTCAGATAGCAAAATCAAAACAGTTTGCTAGAAATGATGACAAGCTCATTTTGTCTCAAAAATTTGACAAATGACTAAGAGATAAAGCTGCCCCAGTTGTCGAAGCACATGTGCCATGCCAGGATGGAAAGTTTGACACATGCAGCAGTCGTACCTAAAGGCATGGATTAACGACCAGTTTACTGATTGACTAGTCTGCATGGAAAATGATTGTTAGCTGCAGCACTAGTGCCATCAGCGAAACATTTCCTATGTAGCTTAGCTCCACACAGTTTCAAACCAACAGTGTAAAATGTGAATTTGGCATAGCTGTTGCTGGGATTAGGTGCGTTCACCCTCCACTACAACCCATCAACACACACTGTCCTCTCTCTCTCTCTATGCACCCACCCACCCCTCCACTTGCTGGTTGCTAAATTGGGACAGGCTGGCCTAATTGCTATTATGACAGCCCTGTGAACAGAAGACAATGTGGTACAGTGGAACAACAAGCATTCAGGACGTCTCCATCTGAATTAGACAGGGCAACTGGACAAGACTGGTGAGTGTGTATGTGAATAAGAGAGAGAGAGAGCGCGAGAGTGTAAAAAACATGAGAAAGAAAAAAGAGGCAGAACAGATCCTGATGGAAGACACAGGGAGAGACGGATGAGGGAGGGGTCGCCTGGTATCAAAGGACTGCTGGGTTGGGAAACATTCCTTTCCTGACATGACACAAAGTGATTAAAGTGTGCATCTGTGTGTGTGTGTGTGTGTGTGTGTGAGAGAGAGAGAGAGAGAGAGAGAGAGAGAGAGAGAGAGAGAGAGAGAGAGAGAGAGAGAGAGAGTACATAAGCGCGTGCACTCATGTCTTTGCGACATGACCCGAAAAAAAAAAAAAAGATAAAAGATTTATAAAGTGTGCGTCTCAAAGATTGATCTACAGACAGGGAATCAGTCACATGCTCTGTGTGTGACATGACACCTAGGGGGATTAAAGATTTTGCTTTTGTATGCTTTAACGCTTTTAAGTTCCTAATGGGTAGAGACATATGGGTGAAAGGAGGGGTGAGGCACAGGAGAAGGCAGTGGGAAGAGAAGATCCCACGTCTGGGTACCGAAGACAGAAAAAAAAAAGAAAAAAAAAATTTAAAAAACAGGTATAGGAAAAGTTCAAAAAGGGACAAATAGATGAAAAACAGTGAGAGATGGACAACTTGCATCAGATTTGATTGAGAGAGACAGCGGCACCAGACCACCCCCCTGCCCCATCACACACACACATTTCAAAGTGTACTTTTGAGGATCGTTATCTTTTGTAGCAGTCCCTCTGGATCTTGTTCATCATCACAACACAATATCACTTCAAACAACTTTCCCTTCCTCCCCTTATTTATTTCCCTTCTTTATTTCCCTTCTTATGCCTGCCTCAGGTTGAGTCAACAGGAGCACAGTGCTCAAGACAAAATGCTGTAGAAATTCTAAAATAATGCATCTAAAAAGTTTGGTTTACATTTGTATCTCGTCATTCTCAACTGGTTCAGTATATGAATAGCTCTGAACCAAGGCTGCCCATTGCTTTGTGTGTATGTGCGTGTCTGAGTGTCAAGATCAAAGCGAAGCCTGTATTAACCCCATGTGCCAGTCTGGGAAAAATCAAGCCCAGCTGGGGTCAAGGACAGTGGAGAGGGGGGGAAACAAGTGTGAGAGTGTGTAGGAGCGAGAGAAAAGGGGGAGAGCGGGAATGCAGTGGAGCTTTGAAGAGAAGAGAGGGACCAGCCGATATATTTTACAGTCGGTGTGTGCGTGATAGCTTCCAAGCTGGAGAATCAGAGTTTTGTGGTTGTTGTTTCCTGAAGTTTGACTGTAATGTGTTTTGAGTCAATTCTTCCTCTCTTATTATTTCTTTAGATTTAAATGAGCAGGCTTACCTGGAAGAGTGTCACTGATGGGTCATCCAGAATGGTTTTTGGAGGGGTGATGACTGAAGTTTTGAGTGGAAAAAAATGGAAAAAATTTGGTATAAATTATAAACTGGGAACATTGCCCCTAGAAAAAAAATACACTGGAATGACAAAAAGTGAAATTTGACAAAAATGTACTTTCATTGGGTTTTGGACAAAACAAGACCTTTAAAGATGACACTTCTGGCTTTATAAAATCATAAACCGCTTCACTGTTTTCTTACATTAAAAGGTGAGAAATAACCAAATTTATTTAGACAAAAATAAGAAATAAAATTATTGTCAGAGGAAGTGATAATGCAAATAACTGTTAGTTGCAGTTTTTATAACAACATTTTGCAACCTGCAAAATGTTAAGTGTGGAAAGCTGACAAAAGACAGACCTACTTCCAGAATTCCCCTTCGGGGATTAATAAAGTTGATCTTAAGTGATCTTATTCCAGGTTATTCCAGTTTATTACAACTTGGTTCATACTTTTATAGTTTTGATTCTTACATACGTTGGATTTAATACCATTGCACTCACCAAGTTGTTCTTTTATTGCATTTTTTGGCCATTTCTAGTTGAGGGTAGAGACCATGAAGAAACATGGAGAGACATTTAAGGGGTGACACTTAACACAGGTCCCCAGTTACAATCAAACCAGGGACATCTGTATTACGTGGTTCAGTAAATAGCTTAGATGACTCCACCTCATGCACAGAATGGGTTAATATCTAAAGCAAGAACGCTGCATCAGTTAAAAGAAGTCAGATGGGAAACACAAAATGTCAGAAAATTACACAGGCCTTAAACAAACCTCCAGGTCAGCTAAACATATTTGTGAATGTCAGTGTTTTACAAATATCTATCATAGTCAAGAGACTGACATTTAACCTCCAGAGGTTTAACCTCTTATACTGACTGTAACTGCGCAGTGAGGGATTATTAATAAGGTGAGGTGTGGTGCTTTCACAATTTTACCTACAAAAATAGATAATACATAATGTTTTGGCCTTTTTTCTGCTTATTACAAACATTTCCACGTACGGGAAATAACAGCCCTAACATAAGACATGAGTTGCAATAAGCTGGAATTATCCTCTTATGACCCCAGTTGTAGATTAACAGAAACATGGTTTCCATATCATCTTCAAAGCCACCGGATGGTTTTGATGTTGTAATTAATTAGTGAGAAATAAACTTACACAGGTAGAAACTGAGATTAGGATCCTCCAAGTGACTCCTCACAAAGTGTCTCACAGCACCTACTGCTCACAAAACACACAGAGAACACCAACTTATGCACGAATACACTGATCTATGTGCACACACGCCAGTGACTCAGTGGAGTATAATTCATTTTTCAGACGGAATTTCCCTCCGATTTGTTGTTCTGCTGGTTGTCGTGTTGCTGTTGGGACTGAGGTGAATCTAATTCCTGGAATTACAGACCTGTCTCATTCTTTCTGTCTGTCTGTCACTCTGTGTGGCTACAGTCATAAATGTGGTGAAGGAGCCGCAAGTAGCTTGAACATTGCAGCCATACCTGTGGCTAGCCATCTGAAATGAATATCTCCACACTGCACACACACTCACGCACACGTAAAGAGACGCACACTCACCTGTCTCCATTGGCCTGAAGAAGCCCTGTAGAACATGTCTGTCTGGAAACTGGACCCTCAGGACCACCTGGAGTCACACAGTGGTAGCTGTTTTTTATGTCTGTATATTTCAAATAAAATTTCCCACAAAAAAAAACAAACAAAAAAAAAAAAAAAACAGGATTGTGATTATATGTCTGTCACTTGTGCTCACTTTGGGATATCTTTCCATCTTCTCCTTTATTTGTGCTTCTCTTAGAGCTTTAGTCATCAGTGGAGCCTCCTCCAACAACTTCCTAAAGGAAAGAGGGGAGAGACAGACAGAGAAATGAAATGAGCTGTGAAATAAAAAGCAGACTATGGACAAATGGGAAAGATGAGCAGAGTAAAGAAATAATACACACTTCTTCTAATCCTCTAGGTCGTGTGTGGCCGTGTATGCATGCATATGTGTGTGTGTGTGTGTGTGTCAGAGACAGAGATGAATTGCTGTGGTTGGCTTAATTCAACCCTTGGTAATTGCAGTCATTGACACGGTAGTAGCATAGCCATGAGCCAGCCACTTAAGTCAGTGTAGACAGAGATTAAAGGATGTACGCAATGAGGTCTCAATGTGACAGTGTTTGGCCGATGGCTGAAAGATGCACGTCTACAAAAAAAGACAGGCTTACTAATTGGTCCCTCTATGCCATATTTAGAAGCTTTTGTAATGTGCTTCGCGTTTTAGAAATGAAAACATGTTTGCAAACACTCAGTGTCACAGCAGCTGTGGTTGGTTGTGGCCACATCCAGAGAGCGTAGAGTAAACTTGTCCACATCTGTTTTGAAGAAGCGCTCATAAAAAAAAAAACAAAAAAAAAAAAACCCCAAAAAACCCATCTTCCAACCCATAATAAATAAAAAACATCAAAACACACGCAGCAATGGCCGGCATTCTCCCTGCCTGTGGCCTCTCATCACTGCTATGGTATTCTGCAATTAGGGGTTATTCATCAACAAAACGCCACAGGACCAAATACCAAACTGACTAATTATCTGTTACAAACCGTGAAGGAACACACTGATCCAGACGTGTTTCTGCAGAAATATTTATACCAAATATCACACACAGTCCTCAGACCCAAAGTCTCTTAACCACCTCTATTAACTTCCTTCCCCCCACCTCTCACTCTTCAGCTGGGCGAAGCGCTTCCGCACGTCGTCCACCGTCACTTCAAAGAACTCATCGGGCAGATCCATGTGCTCCTCAGAGGGACAGGACACAGAGTCTAGGTGGTACATGAGAGGCTCCCTCTCCACTGGCTGTGAACAGGATGTAAGTGGATTAAAAGCCTGGAAACATATAGATATGCACACTGATGTTTAATCTAAAGCACAGGTTCTGAAACTGTAAAGCGCACCACCCAAAGAGGTAGAATGGAGGAAGAGATCTGAGGAAAACTGCATGGGGTGAAAGGGACAAATGCATGCTGGTAGAGTAAAAACAGTGGGAAGTCATTTATTGCAGTTTGACCCCTTGATCTGGCCTGTTGATCAACATGGTCAAGATGGCGCTGCAGCAGCTACGCTGACACTCATTGAGGTAGCTTAGGTAGTCTAAAACCATTAGCACCTAACTGCCATAATCTGCATCAAACATCATACTTGCTTCGAGTAGACACCAAGGGAAATGTGGTCACACAGACACGATACACATATTTATAGCTTAAACATAATTTCCACCTTCTAAGGACACTATTATCTCTGATGTTCTTGACTCATAAATGTCTATAAATCCACTGTGAAATCATAGAAATCGCTCCTCACAGAAACTTCTGACCTGAAATAAACTGATTTACCTCCAAGAACTCCTCTCCGTGAACCATGGCGTCTGCTGGCTGGTTGGCAGTGACTTGATGCTGAGAAAGGAAGAGAAGTGGCTTCTAGTTATTCTCTGAGACATGCGGAGAGGCTGTTGTTTCAAGGTTAAGAAAATTGTTTTGTAATCTATTAAAATCAGGAAACCAAAAATTTCTTGGAACTAGCATAAAATATAGCATATCTCACTATGTTGACCTTAAACATAGCAAGAAAACACTAATAGCAGTGCTTGTAAAAATATATGTATATTTTCAGTGTTCATAATTTTGAATGTATCATTTTAGTTTTATGCCTTTAAAATAAAATGAAATGGAAATTTAAACATATATAACTTCATAACAACCAGACAATCAGCTGGATGCTGATATTCAGATTGTTTTCTTAAAAAAAAAACAAAAAACAAAACATAATTTCCAAATAAAATTATCCAATAACGAAATATTAGCATTTTTTTCATTTTCTCTTCTTGTAATGATGTTGCTCACCTTGGAGCTTGAACTGTAGCTGGATTTTGCTTTCTTGGCTTTGGGTGATTCAACCGCAGCACTCAGAGCTGACAGAGACAAGGGTGAATAAACTGAGTGTCCAACTGCTCCTGCACCCAGACCTCCAAGGCGCTGCCCACCTCCAGAGAAGGGAACAAACGTAGCTGAGGAAGTGGAGGAGGAAGATAAGGGAAGCGAATTCAGTCCTGACGGACCTGCTTCATCATCATCTTCCTCCGGCATTCCTGTTCTGCCTGGAGCCACTTTGGGCCGAACTGCATCCTGGGGGTGTGGAATCTCTTCCTGTTGAACAGGAGCTGTATTTGTAGTAGAGATGGGGGCTTGTGCTGACAGGGTTTCTATTGGCCTGTCAGGGTCTGAATTTTTAATTGGCTCATCTGATGTTGATATCTCTGGAAGTGACGGAGCAGGATCAGGCTGAGATGACATGTTGGGTGTGGTTTCTTTGGCAACAGGTGTGGTTGGCATAGCAACTGTTTCAGTGGCTTCTTCACCATCTTCATCTCCTGGAGTTTTGTTCTTTTTGAGTAAAAATCTTAAAGAGAAATTGTAACAACAGCGTTACCATAACAAACCCTGTTAATAGAATATCAGCTGCAGTTTATGCAGGTTTTTGTATGAGTTATCATTTAAAAATAAATCACACACAAAAATCACATAAGATGGAAAACAAGCAGTACACCTGACTATGGCACTCCCTCCTGTGAGACCCAGAGACTTCAGAGTGGCCTTCTTTAGTGCTTCTTCCCCACTTACCTACATGCATGCACGCACACGAACAAACAGCTGTGTAACCATAAAACTTACTTTCATCTCTTGAGAAAGGGAGAGCTAAAGGAACACTGCATACCTCATCTCTCATGTAAACACACACAGGAGTGGATCCTGACTCTGACAGCTCCGACACACTGGAGAGAGACAGTAAGAAAAACATTAAAATTATGGTTGAATGATTTTTATTTGCTGTAGCTGT
Source organism: Mastacembelus armatus (assembly GCF_900324485.2). Lineage (NCBI taxonomy): Eukaryota > Metazoa > Chordata > Actinopteri > Synbranchiformes > Mastacembelidae > Mastacembelus > Mastacembelus armatus. Next base: position 19,022,109 of record NC_046633.1, on the reverse strand, counting down.
GACAACACAAACACAGAAGTGACTTTCTCTTGCTGACGGAAATTAGCTCTGTGATTTCACTAGAAAACCTCAAGTGACAAAGTGGCATGCTGTCAACATGTGTAAACCATGTGTGCACAATCCTGTGTAGGAACTAATTGAACTATAAATGTTTTACTATTGTTCTCCTCAGTTCTGAAAATCAAAGCTTCCCCCTCTGCTTCGCAACATTCCCACTGATTTCTAAGCTGGTGTGGACCTAATATTCATTTCATGGAAGTGTAACTTCCCTGGATAAGGATCAGGATATAGAGTGATGTCATTTAATAGAGATGAGTGTTGGAAGGATGCATGAGCACCTGGGACAGCACAGCTGGAACTACTGAGCAACAGCTGCATGTGTGTGTGTTTGAATGATTGGTGGTGATGTGTGGGAAAGCAAACGCTTCAGCAGAGGAGAAGAAGAAGAAGGGATGTTATCTAACACATCACTGGCCTGTGTTCATTCCTGCAAAATGACCACCTTTACTTTCCAGCCTAGTGGAAAGTGAAAGCAAACACACACATATTTATGTTGTCGATACCTGTGAGGACCATACTAGGGCAGGGTGTAAATCAATATTATTTACGATATGGCTAATGTACAAAAACACACATACTGCCTACTAATTACTGTTCAAAACAATGAGCATCACAGCTAATACTTCTACAGTTTTCAACCGTGGAGAATAATAACATCTTGTCATGAGTATACAATTCAACTAAATTTCTAAGAAACAAAGTTGAAATAATTAAAAATAATAGTCATAATGTAAAACTAGACAGCCCTATCCTTCTGATTTAAGTACCAGTACCACTGAATATGTTGTTTAAAAAAACATCTGATATGGGAACCAGCTGCTCTTCCCACTTGGCAACTCTTGGTTTAATGTACAACACCATCACGTAATCAAAATTAATTCTAACCATCAAACAGCCCTGTAAAGAAGAGAACAGAAAAAATGTATTTGCTTTCCAAAAATTTCCTCATAAAACTTTTCACGTGTATGCACATATACACACCTGATCTCTGGGAAATGTGTAAGCAGCTCCCACATACTCTGTCCACAAGAGAATGAACCCTGAAGCCGAGAGCCATCCTCCATCTGCAGTGCAATCCGCACCTGAGGAATAACAAGTCATAGCACACGCTTTAGAGGTAAGTTTAAAGAAAAAGAATTCATGCTTTACACATCAACCAGCACAACATGTTCCATGAATAAAAAGCAGGTATATATTATCAACAACGATCCAACCACCACTCCTGAGACAAGTGTGTAACTTAACATTAACTATTCTCCATGGCATTGTTTATGATAATAGCTAGTGATAAAAAAAAAACGATAAATGTGAGAATAGACCCTTTTTGGTTTGGATCCAGATTTAGCTTGGACCCCAAGGCCACCAGGATAAAAAAAAACAATATACATTTGGACCCATAAAATTGTGTATTTCATACAATTAAAATTGTAAAAATCATAAGAAGAAAAATCATAATTTAAAAGCTTTAGTTCCATTTAAAATCTACAGAAATATGTAGACGTAAAACATATCTCCAGATTAGACCTTTCAAATTGTAGGATAAACTGTTAACTTAAATGCAGAAAGGAAACTCACTATATTATGGACCAAAATCTCCCTAGGTGGCCATTTGTAAGTTCTTGGCTCTACAGTCTTGACCCATTTTGCAGGAAGAACATTCTTTGATAATCGAACCTGATTAAGCTGCACATGTGGGCCTAGCTCAGTCTGAAAATGAGTAACACCAGGCATTAGTGCAAGTTGCTGTTTCACTCTCTAAGTCAGTCTACAAGTTGTTTATGTTTATTCCCCAACCATGTAGTCCAGCACAAAAAACATGCTGCATTTCAGCACACCAAGAGATGAAAAGAGTGCCTTGGCTGTCAACGGCCAGGCACGTAACACTCTCGCACACCAGTTTGGCTGACGTTAATGTTGTGAGAGACTGTGTGTGGGAGTGTGTGTGGTACAAGAGTGAGTGTGTGAGTATACAAAATCTATGAGGTATCAACAGTCAACAATCCTTCAAATGAAAACGAACAACAGATCAAACCCAGACGTGATTTTACTGCTTAGATGACGGTGCCATGATGTCATACAGCTTGCATGCCAGAACTGGATGCAAATCAGACAGTGAACACACACAATAAAATTATCATAAAAACTCACATATACAGCTAACCGAAATATTAAAATCATATTGATAGTGTAACATGAGCTATATATCATTTGGGATTCTTCATCCAACCTAATTATGGGTGGGACAAATAACCATTAACTTGATTTAGTTTCATGTGATACAGTAGTGCTGCTCCTATATCTGTATCATTGTATTTTGTGCTGTGCTGCTAAAGCAGAGGTATTTTCTTTGATGCAGTTATTTCCTCTGCAATTGGTTTTTCCTTCTGCTGATTTTTGGTTATCTAACACTGCAATTAACAGCGCATGAGTCCATAATGCTGTATGGATCAAATTTCTAAAAGCTCATTTATTGCTTGTGCGTTCTTGGGAAACCCTTAGTCGTCATATTGTGGTATACAGATAAAGGAAAACACTGAATAAACGAGTGGAGTCTGTTTGGCTACATTATTCATATTGTTATTTCGGTAACCCTTCCTTTTACAGTCCCCTAATTACTAAGAATTTATTTGTTAAATAAAGGGATACTTACAGTATGTGATGGGTAACGACCATCTGTAACAAGTAGGTAAATACGGTGTAACTACAGATGAAATACTAAGAAAAACCTCAATTGTTACCCCTCAAGTGCATTTCAGTTGTAACTGGATTATGTTGGTAATAACTCAGATATATTTATACTAAGTAAAACACAACTATTTACTAGGTAAGTGAGCTGAAAGTGGACTGTAAAAGAAAGTCTCATCTGTTTCCCAGAAACAGATTATAGTAGTTACCCATTACATACTGTAAGTTTCGCATTATCTACCAAGTAAATTCTTAGTAATTAGGGGACTGTAAAAGGAAGCATCACCGTTATTTCTGCCAAGTGCGCACATAAGGCAAGACACTAAAACAGAAAATCACCAGCAAGCATAGCAAACAGCTCATTGAGCTTAAAATGCTGATATCTGATATAATCACTATCATCCAGCTGTACCTACACCCAATTTATTACTTAATCTGAGTTATTAACTAACGTGAAAGCATTCACATGGAATTGGGATTTGGATTGACTGCACATTACTTAACATATTTTAATTTTTCTTGACTATGAAAGCCATAAATTTACTCTTCGATGTGTTTAAAATATAAAATATTTCCATGTTAAAAAAATATTATATTCATGTAGTAAGTTTACATTTTGGTGAAACAGTCACTAAGTCAGACCTGAGAATAAAGCAACTATGCTAGTACTAGTACTTGATGCTAACTAGCAGACAATAATAAAATTACTGTACTTCACACATACACTGACAACTATTACTGTAGGCTTCTTATGTGGTCAGCTGCCAACACATAACACACACAGAAGGACCATCCAAAATGTCCACACAACCATAGAACGACATGTAACACACACACACACACACTTTATCGTAGCTAACCTGGCTGTCAGCCACGGCCTGTTTTCTTGTACTTGTCACCATTTCCAGTTTAGCATTGTTGGGCAGGTTGGCAAACCTCCATTGCAGCGTGAGGTCCACTACAGTCCTCTGAAACCTGACAAACAGAACAACAGAGGAAAAGTGAATGAGGTCAGCGCATTAACGGAACATAACAACTGTCTGGTTTTTCTTTTGCTAAAGTGGAGAAACAGTTTCCTATCATGAGTTTTATTTCATTAAATCAGATAAACAGAGGTGTTTACCTCTCTTTTTATATGGTAACAGTTGTTCCAGTATACGTGCATCTATTACACAGTTATGGCATGTTATGTATTGTATTATATCTAGAACTTACATAGAAGTAAAAATCTATTTAAAAGTGAACTGGTTTAGTATCAGCAGTCATGTTTAGTCCAGACTAAGAGCCGTATCTGTTAAGAAGCTGCAGGCCAGAACACAAAAGCTAACGAGCTAACATCAATTTAGCACTACAACTGCTCAAATCAGTGGCTACTCACTTTAAACCGTGATCTTCGGGGTTAAATCCGTGCTGTTTGCACACATCCTCCAGGACCTGTGAATGACGACAATAACCGTGATGTCTGAAAACTTTCTGATCTAAATCAGCTAGCTACTGTTAGCCAAACATGCTAGCTCAGAGGAAAACAGTCTTCGCTCGAACAGAGTGAGACGCATAGTCCATGTCTGAAAACACAGAGCACGCTCTTAAAACACAGGTTACCTGTAATAACGGTGTGTTTGGAGAAACCTTCACGGTCTGTCTTCGCCCATTTGGGGTGAGAACCGTTACAGCCGTGCCACTGGCCGCCATTGTCTGCCGTGACGTCACCGTGTTTGTTTGAAAAAACTTTATTGACGCCCAGGCGACAGGAACAACATGACTGAAGGTTTAGATGCTTTTGGGGAGTGAATACTCTTTTGTTTGTGGTGCTCACAGTATTAAATGTCACAGTTATCCTGAAACCACAGACCTAAAACTCATGTCCGACTGGAGAGTAATCCTTAAACTCTGCATTACATTTGGAACAATACATAAATAAATCTTACTTCAATATAATTTTCTCCTTGGAACAACACAGTTTTTTTTATATTACAAACACACATACAGGTGAGTGGCAAATTAAAGGACAAGCCTAAATGAATGTGTGCAGAAATAGTGGATAATGTTCATCCATGCAGGTCTAATCATGTGGATACTGGATTACTCGTGAGGTTTACTGGGCATTAAAGATGAGATTGGCCACCTCACTGTGTATTTTTGATGCTGTAACAAATGATGAAGCTGTGATTATGGTGCATGCCTTTGTGAATGGACTTAAGGTTAAATTTACCTACTTCTTTCTTTCGTTCTTTTTCATTTGTAGCAAAAACAGTCTCACACGGCTCAAAGAGCACAGCAGCCCTCGTAATAGAAAATGCTAGATCCTGTTTGTTAACTGGAAACAACACATCAATCTGTTCTCCATATGGACAACTTTATATATGTACCATATGCAGTTTGACTGATGACCTGTACATTTAGTGAGCGAATCAAGGCTGTTTCCCCTCAGCAAGAATCAAGCTGGATCAAAGCTGGAATCAGACTGGACAGGCAACACTGCATGTGGTGCCAACAGATGGAGAGGTGTGAGGCCAGAGCTTTAGAGGGCACACAACTGACTGACTGACCACCACAGATACATTTAGAGTCACAGTCCACCCAGGAGAAGGAGAGGTGAATACAGTTCTCAGTTCTGAGGGGAAATTGCCGCCGTCTGAATAAACAAACAAACAATCCATTTCCTTCCTCACTCAGCAGGACAGAAACTTCAAAACTATGCCCGAACAGAGCACAAGCACATGAAGACATCTGTGCTGGAAGTGTGTTGCATTTTACACATTTGCACACACAAAAATCAAGGTCAGAAAACAAACATTTTCTGAAAGAATGCTGCTGAATGCCTGAATGCAGGATGTGGTTTAAGTATTTCAGTTCATAAGAGACTTTAAAAAAGGCTTTAGGGGAGTATGATGATGAGGTGAATTAACTTAAACACTGTTGTGATACTAACTCTTAGACAGACCTTTTGTATTATCTATAGTCCAAAGGAAAACAGTGCCATGCTGAGTGTCTATAGCACATTCAGGGAAAGCAATCATGCCATCACATGAAAATAGTTTTAAAGGGGGAATCCACTTTTTTAGTAGTGTTTTTCCATAAGTCCGAAGGTCATGTGTAAGACAAATTTCAAAAAGAAAGGTCAAAAATGAAGCAGCAGGGGCTGAGATATCTTGAATTTTAGTCTTTCTTCCCAAAAGCATCCTTTCATTAGAGCCACCTCCTGCTTGGTAAATGTTCATTTTCAAACTCAGTGACCTCTAATTTGTGGATTTTTTCAGACTTAACAAAGGTGCCGAGAACCACAGAAGACATACAGCTGTTTTCACTGGCTCATGACAAATAAATGAATCTTCATGTACAATCAGTGAAATACCCCTAAACCAAAAGGAAAGGATATATAAGTAACAACTTTGGCCTCATATGTGGACCACATAAAAATGGTATTACACACAGAACTCCATTAATCTTCAAGTGAAAGCTCTCTGTGTTTTCCAAAACCACAGAGCTAGTGAAGCAACAGTTTGATGAGCTGCTCTGGACCTTTGGTGACCTGAAATACAATGGGAAACACAGTGAGAGAGACGAACATGACCAGAGGCTGTGAGGAAATTGGACTCGGAAAAATACAGCTGTGAAGGCCATAGTATATCCTGCCACTTAGACACAGGAGAGGAAAAAGTCTTTATCAAGCTGCAGACAAGCCAACGTGGGTTTTATAGCAGTTGGAACTTTAATGGTCAAATGAAACCGAGGTAGCGTTCAGATAATCACCAAGAGGAACGTCCTAGACCTAGAGCATACAGAACAGAAGTGTTGAAGGTCAACAGAAAGATATCTACATATCTGTTTTAATAATTGGATCCATGCGGATGAATGAGTGACAGTCAGAGATGAAGAGATGCATATCTCTGTGTCCACACATACCACAGCCATGGTTTAAAACTTTCCAGTGACCTTATTACATCAGATTACCTAAGTACTCCAGAAGGGACTCCTCTCTCTGAGATTATCTCCTCCATCCACAGACATAAAAGAAAATGCGGGTTTTACTTTTCGAGCACATTCACATGTATCACTGTTTCTGTTGGACCCAAGCGCACGGTGCGACCCACGGCCTGTCCAACTGCGATTTTCTTTCGCACGCCATATTCAATCAAAGACACTTCAAAGGCATTGGTCACATGATGACACGACATCAAAAGGACCGAGTGTATGAGTGAACCGAATGAAGAGGCGTGCCAGGCATACGCGCGTTCTTGGTGTGAGACCGACGCCCTGCGAAGAGCACCAGCCAAGGATAATAACCATTGGCCCGCGGGAGTGAGAAGCACGGGGCAAGGAGGGGGAGGAAGGGGGGACTTCAAATAAAATCCCACTTCGGCTGCTGCTTATGAAGACCCGAACCGAGAGCCGATAGGTCGACTACACCGATGAAACTGGGCTGGATTTTTACGCGCGTAATGACGCCTTTTGTGGACGAACTGCTGACGTTTTTTGGATTGAAATGATATGGGAAGTGCACGTGCATTTGGGGTGAATTTTAAACCAGCTGTCCATCTCTCAACGCACCATGGAGAACTTTAACCATTGTTCATTCAGCGTGCCCCGCGTGAGTCATCGTTTCCAAACGGTCTCCGTGCGTTTTCGAAGTACTTTTCACCTCTCCATCGACTCTTAAGGATATGCTGGTTTTTATCCCGATCCCTCGCAAACACTCTAAAGACATTTTCCAGTAACAGTCAGAAATGCAGAGCCGTGGTGTGGTGAGACGCTCGGCAGGTTTGTCCGCGGTGCGCTCCTGCCTGCTGCTGCTCTTCATCCACATGAGCGCACCAGTGGAGGCGAGAAGAGTGCGCGGCGGTCGGGCGCAAACTCGGCGGGTGCAACAGCAGCAACAGGCTCCGGCGTACAGGGAGCGGGTTGAAGGAGCAGAGAGCTTCCCATTAGACTTCACAGCCGTGGAGGGCAACATGGACAACTTCATGGTGCAGATAAAGAACTTAGCGCAATCACTGTACCCGTGCTCTGCGCAGAAACTGGACCAAGATATGAAGCTGCACTTTTTGAAGAATGTATCAGTGACATGCAATGACGGGTCACCTGCGGGGTGAGTGAGCCGCACTGGGTTTTAACAGTCTGTCAATAAAGTAAAACATGCAACTTTAAAAACTCTGCCATTAATTTTTTTTTTTTTTTTTTTTTTGCTAGAGGTCGTGTAGGCGCTGAGGCTCAGTTGCGCTCTGCGACACCCAAAATCTACTTTGTTACTAGGGGCTTAGTTCCCAGATCTTAATTCCCGTGTTGCTGCGGATGTGACCAAAATGGATCAAAGGACCAGCTCAGAGAGCTCGGTGGGCGCTGCCCTGAGCGCCCCGCTTGAGGGACCATGCGCGTTCCCTACAGAGGGGAGAACGCTTTTTAAAAATCCCTTCAGAAATGACTTCATTTAAAGATCTAGAAATAATTTTCCCATAACAGGTGTCTGATTTATGTTCCCAAACACGTAAAGTAAAGCAAATTAATTTTTGCTTTGAAAGAACGAGTCATACTGACTCAACTGCGTCTCTCAGATTCGGTTAATGTAAGATTCAGTCCCTCAGTGAATCTTGCGAAATAAATCTCCACCCATTGATGTTATGGACTTAGAGGATTACAGTACATTGTGTCTGGACACTGCCTCATTCTTCCTGCATGATTAACAGGTTTATAGGGCAAGTTCACAGAGACACAGTCATTTTAAATCCCGAGAGCAGAGTCATTTCTGAAGCATCTCACCTTTTTGAAAAGTGACATTTTCACTGCGCCAGTGTCAAGTGGATCGATTACACTTTACACTTAATTATGGCTGAAACACAGTAAACACCAGGAAGAGAACTCCTGCAGCGGAGTTTAGCTGTGTGACCAGAGCCAACTCATGTCGGGTTCAAAGGTGGCATCTCTACCTTAGGCTTTGTGTTGCGTGTTTGCATCTGTACATGCGTGACACACGCACACACATTCACAGTGGTTTGTTTTCTCGTGCAGGTACTACATCAAGGAATCTAAAGGCAGCAAAAGGTGGCTGCTGTTCCTAGAAGGTGGGAGACCAGTACCACAAACCAGATGCTGAGCTCTATACAGTGAGACACAACTTCTTAACAAGCTTGTGTGTGTTCCTGTTCAGGCGGATGGTACTGTTTCAACAGGCAGACGTGTGACAGCAGATATGAGACAATGAGGAGACTGATGAGCTCCACCAAGTGGCCACAAACCAGAACAGGTAACAAAGCAAAGGCATCGTTTCCCACATTGTGCACTGCACAATCCACACACTGTATCTCACGCACAAATATATAGATGAATGAAAGTGTTGGTGCAGCTTTTGCTCTGCACAGTCCCACACAGCTTTTGCTTTCCTGAGAATAAAAAAAAAAACATACTCTGAATGAACGAGATTCATAGAACTGTTTGTGTTTCCACTTTCGCTGAGTTTGCATTAATCTTTAAAGCCAAACTCTCTAGCTCTTTCCCTCCAGCCATCAGGGAACCCCTTGTTTGTTTATGACTCCCTCCCTCCACCATGCTATGTGTACTGTACACCAGTGGCCACAGAGCTCTTCAATGCCTGCATGTAATTGCTGAGCAAAGCAGGGAAAGTTAATGATTTATTTACCACAGGGGAAACACACACACACACGCACACTCACACTACTACAGTAAACACACACCTCAACACACATCAAAACACAAGTCAGGATTTGTGAATTTTCACAGGTTGCCTAAAGCATTTTAAGCTTTCTTATCTTTGCTGAAGTTTTTTGATCCTGAGATGAGCACATTTACTCACAAAATGAAACACACTGTTTTCACAGGAGCAGGAATTTTGTCCCCTCAGCCGGAGGAAAACCCTCACTGGTGGAACGCCAACATGGTGTAAGAACACTTGTTTGTCTGCTTTGTATTAACACATGTTGCTCCGCTTTTCTCATTTTGTCATTTCCCCCAGTATTACTCACCTTCATGTGGAAACACATCTGGGAAGGCTCCAGCTTAAAAAACATAGTCACATGAAATATATTTTTAGATCAAAAACAGCGTGTGTTACTATGTGAAAGTAATTTTTTATGCAGTAAATTTTGAGAGATTTTATATTTTAGTTCGTCCACATTTCACATAGAAAGCATTGCAAGCTTTACACTGTAACATTTTTTCATTTACTTTGCACTTAACTTGTGAAACATGATGAGCTTTACAAGTATGATGCTACATTCTACAACAGTTTTGAAATTGTAAGGCACACTGTTTGTGCTCAGTTGCACTGCCAGATGGGCTTTTATTTGCACCGCTGTCTGATCTGTCAGCATCAGCAGTCAAATAAAAGCTGCTCTGATTTGAACTTGATTCCAGTGTCAGTGCTGCTGTCTCTCTCCTGCAGGTTCATACCGTACTGCTCTAGTGATGTGTGGAGCGGAGCCACACCGAAGACAGATCACAGTAAGACACAATGAATAAACTCACTGTGGCTGCAGAAAATATTGTAGATGATTAAAGGTGGAGAAAACAGGAAAGTGAGGAGAACAGATAAGAAGCTGTAGATACAGAAATGTAAAATACAGTGGCAAAGTAACATAAGATGCGAGCTCTGTAGGTGCTTCTGTCTGTGAGCTATAGCTACAGCTATTTATTTCAGCATGCTATAGCTCAAAACATCTAGTTGTCAGTTTGAGTCTGACAACTAGATGTTGACAACTAGACAACTAGATAATAATTTAGTTTTTTAAGAATAATCCAAAATCATGCAAACAGCAAAACAATCATAAAAGTTGTAATTTAAATATATGTTGGAAACTAGTGTAACCTTAAAAGAGTAATTATATGTGGTCCATGTTAATGCATGAACACTTGTTCTCAGGTGATTATGCCTTCATGGGCTCTCTGATCATCAGGGAGGTGGTGAACGAGCTACTGACGAAAGGTCTGAGCAACGCCAAGGTTCTTCTTCTCGCAGGAAGCAGGTCAGTTCAGCTCATGTACTGTGTGTGTGTGTGTGTGTTTAACCAAAGATAGTTGCACTCTCTGATTCCACTCTTCATGTCACCAGTGCGGGCGGTACAGGTGTTTTGCTGAACGTGGACCAGGTCGCCGAGCAGCTGGAGTCCCAGGGCTACAGCGGGGTGCAGGTAAGGGGCCTGGCTGATTCCGGGTGGTTCCTGGACAACAAACAGTACAAATTCACCGAATGCCTGGACACCATAAGCTGCGCCCCCACCGAGGCCATAAAAAGAGGCATCAGGTAAGCCAAACACAGTGGGAGGGAAAGATGATGATGGAGGGATGTAGGAGGTTAGCGGAAGACTGATAAGCAGTGCAGATGTTTTTAAAGTGATAATTTACTGTTGAGCAGGTACTGGGGTGGACTGGTGCCAGAAAACTGCAGGCAGGCTCATGTTGGAGAGGAGTGGAACTGTTTCTTTGGCTATAAAGTCTTCCCCACATTAAAAAGTAAGTACCACCATGCCCTGAGCTTCCCCATAGGGCCGACACAGACAATTAAGGTAGAGGTGGCTACATCATGTAAAGACTGACCTGTGGGACTCCCCGTATCGTGTCTAGGCCCAGTGTTCGTGGTGCAGTGGCTGTTTGATGAGGCCCAGCTGATGGTCGACAACATCCACCTGACAGGACACCCTGTCCACGAGGGCCAGTGGAGGTACATACAGAACCTGGGGCAGGAGCTGAGGAGCACACTGCGTGATGTACCGTAAGGCTGACAATCACACTGACACACGTGCACACACACAAGATTTTAAAAGAATGTTTTTTTTTTTACTGTGCGATTGTGTGTTTTGAATGATAGGGCGATGTTTGCTCCAGCATGTCTGTCTCATGAGCTCATTACCAGAACGTGAGTAAATGAAACTTCAAAGCACAAAGTAAAACGCTCTGTTGTTGACTGCACGTGTTAGAAGACAGGAGATTTCGGAGGATTTTACATTATGATGTCCACATGGATAAGCGGGGGTTGTGTTTGTGTAGTCATAGTATGTCATATGTAATGTCATACTCAAACTTCACAGTGCAATATCTATAAAAATACTGTGAAGTATTTCTGTGAAAATCAAACAAAAAAAAAAAACAAATAAAAGAACAAATGAGAAAGGCTGACGACAGGAAATTAGTGCAAGAGAGATGCAATGAAGGTCCCCAGCTGCACTGGGATGAAGGTGTTGCTTATGGTTGGCACTTCACAATGTAGTAGTAGGCTATAGTTTATAGTTTATAATCCTGACCACAGTCATTTTACAACCCATAAAGTTTTTAAACAAACAGTACACTTTGATAATATATATAATTGTTAGAAGATGTTGAGTGGTCTGAAGTTCTGTTTATTCTTTGCTGCCTACCTGTGACTGCAGCTACTGGATGGACATTCAAGTGAAAGGCACCTCCCTCCCTAGAGCCCTCCACTGCTGGGACCGCAGCCTCCACGTCAATGGGAGCCACCAAAAGGCCCCACCAATGAGGGGTTGCCCTCTACATTTGATTGACAGCTGCCCGTGGCCTCATTGTAACCCATCCTGCCCGACTATTCGGGACCAGCTGACAGGACAGGAGATGAGTGTGATCCAGTTCCTGAAGCACTTGGGCTTTGACGTGCAGAAGATGGCTCAGCAGCAGGGCATGGACCCCAGGAAGCTACTGGGCATACTCAATAACGGGAACTGAGTCACCTTTTAGTGTAAGCCAGCAATAAGCCATTCTGCTGAAAAGAAGCAGAAGACAATAGGAGCACGACCACAGAAAAAAACCCCACAAAACTGAAAGACAGAAAAACTCAGCTGGTGAGTTTGAAAGCTGTTAAGGGCTAAATACAATCAAACCTGAACGTTTGAGCTGATATAACACAACATATGTGATTATGTGCTCCTTGTTTAAATATACAGGTATATAGATATGTTACTATTGAGAGGTGTACACAAATACAATGAAAGCTGGGTAAAGTGTGTATATATACAGTAAAGATGTACTGTATAATGTATATGTACACCTGAGACTGTCATGGTGGTAGTTTAAAGCAGTCTTCAGACTGTTAAAGCAGGAGACTGGAAACACCTCCCAGGTTGCTTTCTGGAGATCTGGTGCACTCTTCTGTCATCTCTAAAAATCCATCTATGGTGCTGCTGCTTTGTCCTCCACCAAATATGCTGCTTTTCCCATTTTGGAAAAATTATTTAATGGGTAATATTTACTAATAATAAAGTACAAAGATTAAGATGATTACTTTGTTCTTCAGGCCACTGTAAAGAGCTTGTATATTTATTTTTCTACTGCAAATATCTTTTTTATGTTTAGTACATGTTAGCAATGTACCCACACAATTTACTTTTAGATGCATGTTTATAAAAAAGTACAACCAATGACCATACAGTTTTTAGTCTGTTGTAACAAATATTTTCTTGTGTCGTAGCTACACGTTACATCACTACTAATAAACACAAATACATGCTCATATGGTAAAAACATAATTTAATTAAAACTGTATGACAATTTGGTTGCAGCTAAAAGAAGAAGAAAAAAAACCTCAAAACAAAATGCAAAGACAAACCATCATGCCCACTATTACCATACCCTCACCATCCAAAGTTTACAACATACATACTATAAAATAAAACATGCAGGGTACACAGACGTTTTTGCACCAAAGACAGTAAAAACTAATTGTTCACAGTATAAAAGAGCTTGTATGAGATGAAAACTGATGTGATCAGTTTAAAGATTTCCCTGTTAGACTGTCTTCTTACTTAGAGACCTAATGGTGCAGTAGTTAGTACTGTCACTTCACAGCAAGGTGCTGGGGTTGAATCCTGTTCAAACCGGCACATACACTTTGGGCCGAGGCTAAGTGGTGACCCTGCAGGTGTGAATGTGAGTGTTTGTTTGTCTCTGTGTCAGCCCTGTATTGGATTGGCTTGGATTGACTCCAGCCCCACCTGGATGTACCAGGATAAGTGGTAGTTAAATGTAATTCTGAGTTTACTAAATTCCCTTGAGCAGCCATCCTAGCTATCAATAGTCATACACAGTTTATGGCCTAACAAGCTTCACTTTAACTTACTAAAGTTCAGCCATTTCATCTGTATACACCACTGTATAATACACAGTTTGGTTTCACCTGACAGTTTAAAATCTGTTATATATACACATACTCCAGACATTACAATCCTCACCAAATTTAAAATCTACATCAAAAGTCTTGATTTTGGCAATACAAAATATGTACAGTTGTCTATCCCTGTTCCAGTCACATCCCTTCTAGTGTAATGTTTTTCCAGACACCAGCGCTCAGAGAATTGAGGAGACGTGGCATCTTAATAGTTGGAGTCCTACAGGAGGAAAAAGACAATGAAGTCAGAGGAAGGCAATATGTAACAAAAACAAAACAAAAAAACAAAAAAACACACAACAACAAAAAAAAAAACAGCTGTTGTAAAAGACCAGAATCTAACCTGCAATGATGGATTTATCTAGACCAGTTTGGGGCAGGCTGATCAGTGTTACAGAGCAACGTTAGTCATTTGGAAATGTCTTTCTGGCCATGGCATGAATTCACTCATTTCAGCTCTGTCTGTGGCCTCTAACAAGTCCCTGGGGTAAAACCTGTTTATTTAGCTGCTAAATGTTCTGTCCACCGACTAGTCCCAAAGCCAGGTCTGTCTACTGCCTGATGCTGAGCAGGTTCTCAGCACTACACCAGTCAACCACAGCTAAAGAGTGAGGCAAAACTCACAATAAAGCCCCTAAAAATCAAGGGTAGCTGCGCATTTGAAAAGTAATTTTCTGTAGGTTCATCACTAGTATTGACACTGTCATATTCTCTTCAAGTGGCCATTTGATTCATTGTTATTAAGAATTCCAATTATAGCCACTTTATAGACTGACCTGACTTTTAAGTCTTCGTTTGGAGGTTCGTTTTTGCTCGTGGATGTGCTGGAGGCGGGTGATCAGAAACTTTTTATCCTCTCCCTCCTGAGCAGAAGGATGAAAAGAAGAAGAAAAGTTTTTCACTTCTGTTTTATGATTACTTTCTAGTTCAGTTTTATTAGATAGCTTGAAAATTGCAGTTGTAAATTATGTAAGCAATGCCTTACATTTTCTATCTGCTCCTGCAGTAAACTGATGATCTTTCTTTGACCATCCACCACTTGACTGTGGAAGTAAATGACTATTCTGATCAAAGAAAAACAGAACAAACAGAGTGGATCAGATCAATGCACCCAGCACTTGACACACTGATTTCAATAATAATGCATCGTACTGCTGATGCTGTGTGTCTGTATGTACTCACAGAAAGATGCCTGCTCCCACAAACAGGAACAGAGGGTTTTCCACCAGGTAGGCATGAGCTCTGGCCAGCACCGACAGGTTGGGATTATCTCTTTCCAGTTGTTCTACCCAGCGCTTCCCTGCCTGGAACATGGTTTTGAGCCCACGGAACGGGCCACATGATGTGGAGGGTGTGATACTGAGGGGAAAAAAAAAATGTTGATGCTGTATGCATGAATGTTTCTATTTGTGTAGCATGAGGCCAAAAAAGAAAAGCAAATGGAAGAGATGTGCAGTACTGCTCATTCAGCTGATCTGCTGCAACTGAGATGGATTATGTCATAGCCAGGAAAATGGCTACTCTGATTGGCTGTGCCAGATGAAATTATATAAGAGGACACCTCTTATATACAGTGAGTTGTAATTATTGTACAGTAGTTCAGGTCAACAGCTTAACCAGTATTCTAAAAAAGTGTGAGAGCACAGTGAACAGCAAACACAGCCCACCTTTTATCTGTCGTAATGCATATGGTATGAACTTACTGTGTATAATTGCTTACATGGAAATAATGAGGAAAATGTTTGCAAGGACCATAGTAAGAACCATAGGACCATAGTAAGTAAAAAGACTATAGCGTGTGTATATTTTGTTTATCGCTGGTTCTGTTAAATGCTTCAATGAGGTTTTACTTTCCAAGGCTCAACAGAAAGAATCAGGATGTCAACAGCACAAATGCCAATACAATTTCCACTAGAATGCTTTGAGAATTTGCACTTATAACTCTGTAGGGTTAAATATCTGCTCATACAGTACTTTACCTCATATTTCAGAGCAATAATTTGGTCCCCACAACACTAACCATTACATTTCAGGGTGGATTTTGTTTTTACTTGAGGTTATTGTGAAATTCAAATGGAACAATGACTTCCAGATAAACAGCAGCAATGCAGTGTTAACATTTCAAAATAATCTAAAGATTTAGATGTTTGGTCAGTGGAGCGAGTTGTCAGATTACATGTGCTGCATTTTGGCAGAGGCTACACAACAAATGCAACAACAAAGTTTGGGCTACTGTTGGTGTGAACACAACTTCAGGCTTACTGGTGAAGCATAGTTAACAATAGTGCAAGTTCACAGGAAGTTAATATAAGTTTAATGCAATGTTCTAACTGACAAAACAACTGTGTGTACCTCCACATGGTGTATGTGACACACACGGAGGCACCAAGGAAGGAGGGGAAGCAGAGCAGAGTGATAAAGATGGTGGTCATCTGGCTGACTCTGTATGGCTTTCTGGGAGCCTGGCAGTTCATCATTACACTGCTCTGTGAGGGAAAAAAATAATAATAACAAAATAACTATAAAGTCATTGAGAACATAAGATTTTGTTGTCAAACCATTTTTTCCAAAATTAAGACTCGACTTTCAGTTCAGGACAATAGACAAGACAATATGTTAACCAACCAGGATGCACTGATTGTGTATACAACCCACACTGTACAGTGACATTTAATCTACACACAAACTGTAAAGATGCAAACACAACAAGCTGGGAGGCAGCGTATGAGTTTGCAACAGAACCTACAGAACCTTAAAAAATGTTGTCTTCTTGAGGAAGTTTCAGTTTCTGCTTTAGTTTTGTGTGTGTAGCAATTTAAATGTTTCCATACAGGTACCTTCTTTATGTAGAAGAGCAACAAGAGTTTGAGAATCTGTACAGCTGGCAGGAGAGGAGTGAAGAGGACACCCAACCTGAGAAACACAAAGTTTATCATCATTACCCAGAAACAATCTGACCTTACCCAGGATGACTGTGTGGACATTTTAACAGTAAGTTTCATACCAGGCCAGTGTTTGTCCGTAGATGAGTTCAAGGACATTTCTGGCAATATCAAATACAGGTTTCCTCCTCCTTTTCAGCACCTTCTCAGAGAAAAACCTGCAGGAAACATGAGAAAATAGATAGTTTAACACAATGAATGAACAGAAGGAAATGGACAAAGAAAAATACCTTTCTCAAATTTAAAGTGTAAGTTTCACAGCCCCATGTGTTACTAGTGTCAAGAAATGTGAGAATGTAAAACAAAAACTAAACAAGCACTTTAAAAAAAAAAACAAAACAAAAAAAACAATCAGTGGAAGGGTCAGGGAATAATTAGAGGGCTGATTTATAAACCACCCACCTCCAAAGAAATTCTCCAAACAAAGTGTCCAGTAGAATGAAGATGAAGTCCATCAGTAGGAAACGATAAAGCTCCTGACCAACAAAATTTTCCCAGCACTGAAGACAACAGTGTCAAAACAGAGCACAGTCAGCCAAAGAACATGTAACATGCTGAGCAACATAAACAAGATTAGAAGAATATTACTCCACACAGCTCTGAGAAAAAAAAAAAAAGTGCACTGGTATTATGAAAAGTAAAAAAAGATGTAACATTATTAATACCGTTAGGTTGATACTTTTAGGGTCAGCTGCCACCCGACCCAACCAGTGGTAACAGAGGACACAAAGCACGCTCACTTTCAACATCAAGTTCCTAGAAAACAGACAGCAAACATGTTGCAAACAGTTGCGCAATTTCTTATACTGAAACATGAAGTGCTTGCTGAATTCAGTTGCCCTGCTCATACCTGCCAATAGCAACATATGTGCCCACAGAAGGCGACTCGTAGTCCTCCATCCAGGCTGCAAGGTTGAACAGGCCAGGCAGCAGCAGGTTGATAAGCGACACCAGTGCAGGCAGAGCCAGCAGACTGGCCTCCTTCAACATGGGGTGCTTGTTTGTCAGAGCCTGCTGCTGCTGCAGCAAAGTGAGAGACAAAGGCAGATACGTTGGAGAAAACTCAAGTTTGTGAGTAGATGCAGTAATATGTACATGGGGTTTTAAGGATGCTTATCAAGTTGCATTACTAACACTGACACTGCTGCAAACACTGACAGGCAACAAAGCTACAATAATTAGGCTTGTTTTGTTTTTACTTACACTCTTATGCAGCCTTCTCTTTCACCTTACCTAATACATTTGCCACATAGTGTGTCTCTCACTTGCAAGCCTCCCATGACTCTCTCACAATTTAAGCCTCATACACTGCCAGGGTGTCAGTGTCTTACAGAAATGAAGGCTTGACATAACAAAACATAACAAATGCAGCCTGACGCTTTATTGTCCACCAACAAAAACCTCAGGTAAATATATATAGACTTTGAAACCAATCCGCCTCACCTGGTGCATAAAATCAGAGAAGTGGTAAATGCCGTACACACAGGCAGAGGTGCTTGCTATGCAGATCGCCCACGCTAGGCCGTGGACCATCAGCCTCCACAGCTGCTGACACACAGTGTTCTTGACATATTTTTGATTTACTTCTGCCAAGAGCTCCTGGAGGGGGAGGACACACAGGAGAGAGATAGTGATGTGAGGGAGAGAAAGGATCAGATAAGTTTTCCTGCCTCTCCCTCACAATATTGTAAGGGAGAGGCAGGAAAATAAAAGAGAGTGATAAACAAGGAGAAGAATGCATTAGATCATCACATCTGTCTGTGTCAGAAGAACATAAAGAGAGGAGGATGTGTTTTTTTCACATGTGTGTGTTTGCATCTACCTTGAGCTGAGTGCAGATTTTCTCAGACATGAGTTTGACAGACGTTTTCTTAATGACCTTGAAGTCCCAGGAGCAGAAGACCTTCATGGCCAGGATACTGTGAGATTTGTCAATTCGGAAGCTCTGACCAAATGACTTTGACATGCTGTTGGGAGATTATATGGACATTTCCATCATAATATGCAAAAAGCTTTGGGGAGACAGCAAGTCTGATGCAGATATTTTTAAATGAAAAACCTGTTATATGGGTATATTTGTGTTTAGAGAGGGATTTTCAGCTTTTGTCACTTCTCCAGTGTACCTGTACACAAGGATGATACATGTGAAGAAGAAGGCTGCTCCTATGATGAAGAAGTATGCAAGTGGCATGTTGTAGGAGTGATGTGATGACAAACAACTAGACGTGGTTCCAGTGGACACAGAGATATTCTGCCCTCCATCATCATCCCTGCAGCTCCTATGCAGTGTGTAGTTACAATAGTAGCCATAGTACATTACTGTGTCTGAGAAATAGCCCTGAGACAAGAAGAGATGAAGAAATGTTTGCTTAGATTCACTTTTACCTTTTCAAATGCATTATTCCCAATAATAACAACATATCAAAAAATACATCATTGTGTTACATCGTGTTACCTTACTAACATATTTTAGTCGTAAATCCATACTTTGAACAGTGATTTATATCAGGTACAGTTTTTCAACAATGTTTGAATTCACTGGTTCAGAATTGTTAAAATCACATTTATTACGCTGCAAACAAAAAAAAATTAATTCTTTGAATATGCAAGTATTGTTTAAGTTGCTGAACACAAATGTACAATAGCATAAGCTGCATGTTGAACATTTGTATGTTCTTGTCTTAAACGTATTATGAGCACAGAGAAATTTTCAGCAGAAAAAAATGTGTGTGAGCAGGTTCGTTACTTTGATTGCATGTGACATAACATTTAATGAAAGCATGTAAACTTTACTCACCCAGCTATGTGTCTGCAATTAGCACTAAGCATGTAGCCATGTTTTTTAATTAACATACATACATTAACATACTAACACATGGCTGAGACTTACAACCTAGTCACTGGCCTCAAAATGCAGACCTCTTATTGTAACACCTGATGTCCCACAAGTGACTACAGGGAACATAAATACATGTATCCAGGCATGTAATTAGGGCTATTTGGTCAGGGACACTGTAAGGATCAGGTTACGTATCACTGGTGCAATCTAGGTCGATGGTATCTTTGGCACGAGCTGTAATTACTCATTGGAATTAAATGTTAACTAGCCACTAAATATTTCTCTACTGTATATTATTTATACACAACATTGGATATTACATCTATAGGAAGAACTGAGCCTACCGCTCCAGTGAGGAGCTCCAGTCCAGAGAAGGACTGTCTGTCAGCAGACAGCACTGGAGGATGCACTGCCTGAGGCAGTACTAAGAACGCACCCGTCACCAGGAACAGAAACAGGTTGAAGAAGAGTAGGGTCTTAAGGAACAGGAAGTATGAGAGCACTCCAGTACCAAAACGCCCGCTCACTCTCTTGAGTGCCACTTGCCACAGCTGGAGGGAGTGCAGGAAGGACAACCAGCTATACCAGCACTGTCTCACAGCCTGGGAAGACAGAGTGCGGCATTAAAGGGAAGAATTATCACTGTGATCTCAGTCACTCATTTTTATACTGCATTATATACTACAATTGAATAAAAAAAAAGAAATGGTGAAACCAAAACTATTTTTTTTACTTTTATTCAAATGACTTAAAATTCCAAATAAACTGTGCATGTGTTTACAGGTTTGATATGTGACTCACACAGAGTCATAAATACTTGGGCAACAGAGCCATTACACTGCCTACTAATCTCTAGAGGAAAAACCCACAGACACCCATATACAGCCTCAGAGAAGGATTTGTTGTGCTGTTGTGTGGGTGTGTGTCCCATTAATTGTTTGAGAGAACTTCATATGACTTAGAGGATTCAGAGTATTCACTCAGTGTCATAAGTCTTATGTCTAGAAAGATGATGTCATTGTTACATGTACAACTGGACCAATGTTGTACAAAGAGCCAAAGCTGAGTACTGTCAGTCACTACAGTTTCACATGTAGGATGGCTATATGGACTACACTGTCTACTGTAAGTTACACCAATTATATCGTTCTGTTCCATTATTTCATCCAGATCTCACAAAAGTGATCCAGAAGGCACTTTAATAAGCCACGAGCATCTGTGTTACTATGCTCACTATCTGAAATTAAGCAAAAACACTACACTGCATCTTCTTTATGCCTCAGAAACTCTTTCACGTCATAGTTGCAACAACTACTAGGTCTAAAGTTCAGAAGCATACTTTGAATAGGTTTATCACTCATTGAGATACAGCTGTGATTTTCAACTATGTGGTGAGGACTGTTCACAGAGGACTGTACCAATACTGTACTTAACACATATTAATTTGCTGATTCATTCTAGAAATATACTAAATAGTACAGTATCTAGATAGGATAGATAGATTACACAAGTAAGTGGTCGCTTACTATTATGATGTAATATTTAAGTTGACTGCAACAGGGGATCTGGCTGCCTGAACGGGTGCGCCTCTCCTTTTGTAATGTTGAAGTCCTGTAGACAGAACAAGGGAAATTCAGAGTGATACATATAAAACAATGAATTTATGTAGATGCAATGACAATGAGTTCTGCATGTACCTGAGTTCACTCTTCTCAGCCAAGCTGAGAGGCATTGCTCTGAGCATCCTGATTCTGTCGCTCACTGATAGGTTCTGCAGATTGTTGACCAAACGTTCCCTTTTACTCGCTGTAACACACAAGTCAGGTTACACTAAGAACTGTCAAACACAGATTATATTCAAGTCAGTGCAGGTGCCCCCTCACCCCCTGCACCCTCTGCGTCAATACAGTCTGCTTCCATGCCGTAGCCTCGTATGCTTGGTCTGGCAGAGTGAGAGAAGTCTCGGATGGAGGGTCTGCTCTGCCTGCGTCTCCGAAGCTGCATGGTCCTGTTGTAGTACTGAGAGATGATGGCTCCCCTGCTGCGTCCTGAGAGAGGGGATCGAGTTGTTAGAAATATGAACTGGACCATTTACAGACTATTAGGCACTGCGTTAACACTAAACTCTTTAACTTCTTGTTGCACCTAAAGACAAAGTTTATCTGAGTTCTTCAAACATGGCTTCAAGTCACTGTCACTTCACTGTAAGCTCAATCTCCATTTTCTCCATAATGATGAATGAAACAATTATCCACATCAGCAATAAAATCAGAATGAGGGAGAAGGAAAACAAAGGCAGTCAGAGTCAAACCAATGATGCTGTGGTTCAGGGTCAGGGTCTAAAACCTTATGCTAAAGAGGTGACCTAGTACATGGAATCAATTATTTTTTCTGGCACAAGGACACACTTTCATTGTCCACAGTAACAAATCAGTGCAAGGTGCAGTGAAGTAAATGCTGTAAGATAAACAATTATCTAACACTTTTTTCTGAAAGCTAAACCAGCAAATATCATGTAGTATCATGAAGTATATCATGTGGCCCAGGCATCAGCAAGCCATCTTTCCCAACACACTGAGGCACCAGACCTGCTGCAAAGACTAACAGGAAGGTGACAGATACACTGCTTCCTCATGAAACTCTGTTCAACTGAACACCCTGTCTTTGTTGTTTATTGCGCAACATGTGCAGTATGACGCTAGTACAACCAGGTTACCCATTGAGGTGCCACTGAAGCAACCTGTGCTAACTTACTGTGCGGTAAAGCATTTTCAGCAAGAGAAGCAATCCCTGCAGAATATTCATCTAGTCAAACCTTATGTACTGTATGTGACCAACACATACATTTTTTATAAAGTACAGTTCTCAGCAACCATAAATGGGCTTTAAATAGATTTCAACAAACCAAACATAGGTTTTCTCACACAAGCTCTCCCACAACATTAGGTCGTGTCCTAAGCATAGAACATAGAAACACTGTTTTTGTATCCTGTAATACAGTTTGGGTTTTATTGTCTCAGACAATAAATATGATATATTTTGACTAAATATCAAAACATATCAAAAACATTTGTAAATTACTCACTTAAACATACAAAGAAACTCCTGACTAAAGGCTTTGTCAGACGTATACTTTACAAATCAAATAAACTACAGTAATACTCTATGTTTTGTATGCATCATCCTCTTCTGCAGGACCCACCAATGGTGCGACTGGGCATGGAGGACAGGACCTTCAAGGTGTCCGAGGACCAGCGCTCACCCACAAGGGGGTCAGTCTGTCTTTCATCATCCTCCCACTCCCTGTCATTCAGTCCACGACCGGTCAGGTATGCCAAATTGTCTGTGGGATAAAAAAACAAACATCAAACATGAATTTCTGACCTCACTGTAGCTGTTTTGATCTATCATATTGGATTAGTTAGATAGTTGTGCTTTCAAACATACCTCGACCCTCCTCATCCAGTTCGTTCTGCAGCTCCTGAAGCTCGAAGGCATCAGACAGTCCATTCTGACTCTGCTCTGCAATAAGCTCGCTGAATGAGTTATGAACAACATCCTCGTCTGCTGGGCTCCTGACAGAGGAAAACATGGACATAAGAAAAGATGTCCATGGGCGATACAAGCTACACTGCGTTCAAAATCAAGACTGCCTTGTGTGATCCTCTTTCTGTGTTATTTATGTGTACTGCATGGCAAAGACAATTGGAGCGGCTATTTTTATCTTAAAGCAAGAAAAACTTTGACTTAGTACTTTTACAAACATAGTGAAGGACGAGTCACAGACAGACAGAGTCCCAGAACTGTTTTCTAATTAACTCTGTTGCTGAGTTCTCCTACCACCCTCAAGCCTTCATGTTAAGCAGAGAACTACACAGGAAACTGAGAAAACAAGATACGAGGAACATTAAGCGGAAGAGAGGATAACACTTACTCCAGTCCAGCTTCTACGAGAGGGTGGTTCAGGTCAAAGTTAACATTTCGAGCCATACTTCTTCTCCCCTGAGGTCACACCCTCACCAGTTCAGACCTGCACACCACTCCCACCATGGTGTTTATTCCTTCACCTGAGGGGGAGGAGGGGAAGGGAGAGAGTGGCAGGGTAGGTGAGTGGATTGTGAATCAAGGGAGAGAAAGAAAAAAAAAAGGCAGCAATTTTTCTGAATTTTAATCCTCTAGTCATGTTACTGCATGCCCTGTGCACATTTTAACTGCATTTTGAGGAAACTAACTTCAGGAGGTGTATAAATGACAACTGACTGTCATGCTTCCAGTCTGACTGTCATGCTTCCAGTCTGACTGTCATGCTTCCAGTCTGCTTTGCAATATCTCTGCTATATTTTTGCACACTAGCAACATTCAGCACCCTTCAGTGATTAGTGTGAGGTGTCTCTCATGATGAGGACATGTCATGGGGGATTACATCATTTTGTCCAGACTCATGAAAGCTCCATTGTGGTACTGCTTGCGATGTGGACAGGGGTGAGTCAGATGGGGCAGTGTCACCATGCAAAATGAATATTCATGAGCAGACACAAAATGATGCATTGTCAGAATTTACAGTGAGACATTTTAAGGAAGAATGCTGTTTCCTGTGTGCTGTGTTTGTCTGCCTTCACTTCAGATCAAAAATCTGTGGTGGCACTGCACATAAAAATTTAGTCATAGAGTCCATGTGTTCATTAGTGACCAATAAAACCTCTGTACCAGATTAACTTAACCTCACCTTGATAAAGCAGAGCACAAATCTGTGGCTATATAAAACACTGTCAACAACTAAAAATACTGCTCACAGAAATCACAGCTGACTATAAAAAACAGTGGATGTGAAAATACATCCATATGCCTAGCAGTTAGGAGGTACTCATCAATAAATGACTATATTAAACTGTGATCCAGCAGCCCTATTTGAAAGGACTGCTGGATCTCTGTGTGGTCAAATAGCAGATTCTCTCAAAAAATCCCCTTAAACTTCAATCAAACTTCAAATATGGACATGTCATAACTATAAATTATGTTTTAATTTGTATGAATGTGTCTGTGAAGTTCACTATAAAAATTGTTTCCATCAAACATGATATCCACTTCCTGTTTATGTGCACCCACAACAGAAACAGTGCCTCCAAACAGCAGTAGTCATGAGACTCCAAGGACTAAAAACATATACCAGCTTATTAATAATAAGGATTGCAAGAAAAAAAATCCCCTTAAACTGAGGTATAGCTTAACTAACTAATTTTTACCCAGTAAGAGACTCCTATATCCTTTGTGAACAACATCCACTCATACCCATTACAAAAACACTTAAGACAAAACATCCATCACATCACAGGTACAAGCTGGATATTTCTGAGTGCCATGCGGATGTAATGGCTGAATAAACAACATACAATGAGCACATATTTTAAGCATTACATATGCATTAATGTGTGTGTATTTCAGGTTCAGAGACCAGACTTTCGCTCAGGGGTGGAGGTCTTTCTGGGTTTGGTCCTGAGCTAATACAATATCAGCAGCATTCATGTAGAAGGGTGAAGGTCTGAATAGCAGCCAACACAATGACTGGATGACTGCATAATGTCATTCTACCACCATGGACCTTAACCCCTCTTTTCTCAGGCCCTCTTCAAGCAATCTACTGCACACATCTGCCTTTTTTTTCTTCTCCCTCCAACACACTTTCCTCATTATCTGCATGTTCCAGGATCAGATTACAGTTTCCTTAGAAGTCCATTTCTAATTCTTCCAGTTCTTTTTACTTGATATCTTTTTAATGACTGCAGTTATCTCAGGTCAGAGAAACACAAAGGGCTTACACAAAAAATGCACAGCTGGAATGCCCACTCAAATATTGTTATGAGCCTTATTTTGACATGACTACTAATATTAAAGCAGTTGTCTGAGACTGTACAGACAGAGAAGGATATTGTGAGGGTGGATCAACCACTCAACATAGCTCGACGGGAGGCCAGGGGGTCAGAGTCGAGCTGAACGACTGCCAAATAAAATACACTAGGAAACGAAAGTAGGGAATAACAGAATACAGACCGATTCAATGTGGGTTACAAGGTCATTAGTGAAAATTGCTCCTGCAAAAAACAGAAATAAGAAGTATGAACAAAACTGCTCGAGGCATACACAAGAGCAGTATAACAAAGGAAAGCCATCTTAGTCCAAAATTTAAAACAGTTCCTAACATCACATAAATGAGTGAGAACTCCCTAGAGGATCCAACAAAAAGCAGAAGGCATATCTTGGTAGATATGAAAATGAAGCAGAGTAATCTGTTCAGCTTGACAGATTTCAGCAACTGCAAGGCAATCAGTTCCCAGAGTGCTGACAAAAGCCAACAAAGAGGGAGCAGGGAGTAACAAGGCTACAGTAAACATGGGCAGAGACGGCCATGTATTTCAGTGACCTGATGTTTCGTTAGACATCACAGCCTGCCCTGGTAAAGCAAGGGGAGAGAAAGTGGAGAGAGACAAGACCTGCGATTGTCAGCGCTGCAGAGCTCAGAAAATAGACAGTAAACACAAAGACAAGCAGGAGCCACAGAATAAAGGGCTAACAAAAGCAATGGAGCCAGACAAAAGAGAAAATGTGGATGCAATAAACAAAACTCTGTTGTTCCTAACACAGTCAGGCATGTACATAACTACACACACAATTACACAGTTATTGCACTGTGTGGCTCTCCCTGCCTTCCTTTAGAAACAAGGCCACCAAATTATAGGTTTGCTGTTGGTTACATCACAGAAACGGAAAGGTCCTGTGCTAACACACAGATGTGGCCAGATATCCATCAGTCCTCCTCCTAAACTGTGTGGTCCTAAGAAAGAGCCCTGCTAAATCCCACACTAGCTCTATAAACAGTTCATCCACATTATCTTTCTGCTGAACAAGCTCGCATCTCCAGATGACACAGGACAATCTGACACACTTTGTGCTCGTTTAGAAACAAACTGATCTCGTACCGTTGTTTGTCATCGACCGGAGTAACCCACACATCAGCTAACTAACTTAGACCAACTAGTTAGCGTTAACTAGTTACGACCCAGCGGCACCTTTCGGTCTGCCAGAGTTTCGCTAAGTTGAAAAAGTTTATCTCAGAGGTGACAACGAATGTGGTCGTTATCAATCAAGAGTTATCCAAATGAGTCGATACAATCTGCCCCACAGAGGTAAAAAAGAAAAGAGGTGTAAATGTTGTTCCCTCACCTGCTCGGTAACTTAACTAGTTAGTTAACCGTTGAAGCTCAGGTCGACGACTGTCAGTCAAACTAGTGTGCACTGCCCAACGAACCGTGGGGAGAAACCATTGTCTCGGGAGGGGCGTCGTGTTTATACTTCGTAAACACGAAACAGTCAAACCCGGCGCTACATCTTTCTGTTACACATTTAATTCACAGATAAGATGCGTGTGTGTCACAAACTCTAAATAACCGAACAGTTTCACCAGGTATTATCATTATATATATATATAGATAATGTAAATGTGACTCCAACAGACATGGCGCTTATGGTTCAGTCCTATTCAGACTTGAAATCCTGCCGGCGGTGTTTGCCTGTTGGACTGAAACCGTGTGAAAGTACACAAAGACAGTTTCTAACATCTGGTCCACACCGGTGTTTGGCAGTTCACAATAAAAGCTGGGGGGAAAAACGTAGTAGTAAAAAAAGTAGTAAAATCCAGTAAGACATGTTCACGGTGCAGCTACGAGCAGCCTAAGAAGTAATCCCAGCAGGTAGCCCACCTGTGCCTTTAAAGGTACTGTGTCCTTGTTCTTCCTTTGACTCACCTGCTCATACCTGGACACACTTGGGGTGTGTCTAAAATCAGAGGAAACTATTTTAGGTTGTCTCGTGTTGCAGAAGGAAAGGACGCAACTAAATGAAGTAAATGACATGGGGACAACTCTCTATAGGCCTTATTCACTTAGAACACTTTCTACCTGTTTTTATCTAGTAGTTAAAAGTTAAAATTAAGTAAGGTGGTTTTGAATTAAGCATGTTTATGTGTTTATTTATTTGTTGGCCTGAACAATTGTGCTGCATTGTGCTCATGTTTTCATGTAGGCTAAAAAAATCCCTTGTAAGCTTTAAAGCATCAGTGAATCGGAAACTAAGCTGGATGAAATAGTACGTGAGAAATGAGACCTATGTTCATGTTTCTTCATAAATGGTACTGACTGGAAGCCTCAAATGTCCTTGTGGTATAGCAAGTGGGTGGAAAGAGCCTCAGTATCTCGCACATTAAGCTGCAAACTTGAGTTTGCAAATGATGAAACACTACCCAGTGTAGATTCTGTCAAGTATTGTCAAGCACATGACAGTTTACATGAAATATCTAGATTACTATTATTTTTCCTACACACAGTATGTTTATGGCTGTGAAATTTGTTTGAACATATTAAATTAATACTTATTTATTATTTATTTAACTACTATTTAGGTGACGTTTGTAATTTGATGCCACATCAGTATTTCATATTGTACCCCTACTGGATTCCACAGAACCCAGACGTCATCTAATGAGAAAGAGACTAGATTGCATCATAAAACATGTAACATTTCAACAGTAGACATGTCTAAAATTGCTAAAAAGCTACATTGCGTGTAACTACCACCTATGGTAGTTTGATGAGGACCTGTTGCAGCCTTATTCCAGAACTCATACTCATCTACTTATGGCCTTAAAAATGTTGTTTTGTTTTAAGTTTTGCTGTGTACAGTGGTAGACCTATGTGTTGATATTTCTGTTGTTAAATTCAGCCACCAGTGCGATACCTATGTCTGCATCCTGTCATGTGATTTCCTGTGCGCTGTCAGGCTCAGCTGCAGGCTCTGTCACAAAAGTCAAAGTGTGGACAGATCTAGCTGTGTACATCTACATCTACCCACTGGAAAGTAAGCCATGCCAACAGGACTAGATGAACACAAGAAGCTTGGTTTTTGATGGAGATTGTGAAAGTTACTTTTTTTTTAGAGCTTTAACTGGTAGCTTGCACTGAGATGTATGTTAGTATGTGTTTAATATGAAGTGAGAAGACTGTGTTTGAATAGCTCCTACTGAAGAGGAAGTTCAGGGAGAAAAAATGGAGGAGCGCAGCGCTAATAATGTGAACTTCGTGAGACTTTTATCAGGTAAAAGAAAATAATACAAATATGCCAAATTTTAAATCACCAAACTGAATATTTTTTGGTTTCGTCTGTTGTCTAAACAGAATAAGACATCTGAAAATGTCATTTTGAGATTTTTCTGCAATTCTTCAACATCGTACTTACAAAACCATTGATCAACTAGGAAAACAATATTTTAATGCCCAAATAATTGCACCCTGTAACAGCCATTTAGCTAAGTAAAGCACCTTGAATGAAACATTCATGCATTATATTTAGGAAATCATTTGCATCCTTCTCACCACAGATGAGAGCACTTATTCTGATATGGATCCCATCAATATGGACTCCTGTGAGTACTATCAGACAGAGATATTTGACCAGCTACCCAGTATCCAGGTCTTCCGGCCTGGGTGGAACGGACAGGGTTTTTCAGATGCATGTGAGGCTGATCAGAGTGCCCCAGACATGGGGGAGTCCAGCCAGGGCCAGCTGCTCAAAGGACCAAAAGACAAGGCATCTGTTCTGCCACTCAGGAAGCTAGCCATGTGTATTCAGGCGAAAAGAGAGGCCAGGTGGGAGCACTTATTATACTTCTCAGTAAACTTCTTCCAAATATACTTGACAATCAAATGAACAAAGTCCACAAAATGTACAAAACATGCAGCATTATGGCAAAGCCCCTCCTGGTGTGGACTAGTGAAATTTGACCGTAGTGCAAATGTAATGTAATGTATTTCATATGATTGGCATAAAAAAAGCTACAATATATTCTCCATATAGGTCATATAAACACAAAAAATAGATTTTGACAATTTTCATTTGAGTTTATTTGTCTGTAAAGTTCATAGTCAAAAAGAGCTGGGGGAAAATACAAACAAGAGTGTATAAAATGGAAGTTTTAGGAACATTTCAATCTGCTAGAGCTCATCCAGATACACACACACACACACACACACACATATATGCACAGCATTGATGCATCCTGGTATTTTTATATTTGTATGTAGCCTAACATGTTTAGCTGAAATGGCATTCATCAAGTACTATATTTTTGCTGTTAATTAGGGACGGCAGAAAACTGCAAACCAGAGATATTGGTTTTTGGGAGTCCTGGCGTCAGAGCCAGAGCATCAACAGGAGGAGGGCTTGGGAACAGGTGACAGAAGCTCTATCAGGACTGTTACCATGGCAGCAAACTCTTCACACTATTGCAGGTAAGAAATGTCCACAGGACCATCGATGCTGTAATTTAGTGATGAAACACTTTTGCCTTTACTGCCAGTATTATTGCAGAATAAAATCCTGATGTTCGTTGTTGCTCTGTTTCAGGCAGGTTTGGAATAGGCGTGAAGGCTTATTTTGTTTTTCTCAGATATCTGATTTACCTGAACCTACTACACTGTGTTATTGTCTGTGGGTTCATTCTGGGACCTACAGGATTTTATGGCAGAGGCAGCAACAGTGGTGAGTCAGTTGTAATGGCAAATGAAAGTAAATTAACCACAATATGACATAGGTTTCTGAAATACTCTGTTGTTCTCATTCGTTTTACAGAACCTTTGAGATTTGGAGGCAACGACTCCATTTTAGATTTTTTCCTGGGAAAGGTAGGAGTGTGTTTTTTTGTGTGTTTGTGTGCTTCATGTATTTTTTATGTTTCTTCTAACTTATCGTTCTCCTCCCTCCAGGGCTACTTGAATCGTTCTGCGGTCTTCTTTGCCTTTTATACACGTGGTTCCCTGAATTTGCCGTGCTTGAATACACCTTTGCTGTACTTTGCTGGAATCCTCACCATACTCTTCCTCAGTCTCATCGTGGTACTCCGTAGGTCAGTGGTTTGTGACAATAATCATTTGCCTTGTATCTTAAACAAAGCATCTCTATTTGATCTGTTCATCTGAACATGTCTATCATAGGACGACAGTTGGCTACAAGCACACCTGGATGCTCGGGAACCGTTACAGTGTGAACGTGAGCTATAAGATCTTCTGTGGCTGGGACTTCACCATCCAGGACCCTGCTGCAGCAGTTCTCAAACACAGCTTCATCAGGAATGATCTCAAGGTGCACAGATAAACATGGGGTCTACCTGCATACACGATGCCATTCTTCTATACAGGGTGGTGACCAAGTGCTACCTAATTGCTATGTTTCATACATACCCTGGGCATAATGTCAGGGACAGACTTACTGTATCTCACCTATCCTACTTCTTCAGGATTCATGAACTTCAGTATAACACAGTACTAATCTCTTGTTTTTGTTGTGTATTTTTTTTACAGTTGTGTTATTTTGATGGAGTTTGGTGTTCAAACAATCTAAACATTGATTTGATATGAAGAATTTAACCGTAACTTTCAGTATTTCTTTCTATGTCTCCTCAGCTGTTCCTGGAGGAGCAGAGTTTCTCCCTGAGAGAGGCTCAGAGGACACTTGGGCAGAGGGTGCGTCTCTACCTGCTCAGGTTCATCCTCAACATACTGGTTCTGGCTTTGCTCAGTGGAGCCTTCTATTTAATCTACCTTGCCATAATAAGATCAATGGTTGAGGTAAAGCTTTGATTCTGAAAATCTTTGTTAAAGTTTGTCCTGAATTTGGTAAATACAGCTTCATATCTGACAGCTCTCACTGTGATTCTCAGGGTGAGCACTACTGGTTGGTCAGTTTGTTCATCCAGTATCTTGCTCCCATCACCATCACCTCTGTTAATCTGGTCCTTCCGTACGTCTTCTGTAAGATCTCATCTTTTGAAGACTATTCTTTCACCATGCAGGTCAATTCAACTCTTGTAAGGTAAGCTGCTGCACAGAGAGATAAACACATGAAAACTTACTGACAAACAATACACACACCTGCAGCAATTCACTCTCTCTTTTTTTCAGGAGCATCTTCTTGAAGTTGGCCTCATTGGGCATCTACTTATTCTTCCTCTTCAAAGCTGAACTTACGAAAGTGAGTTCAGAGTGAGAATAATGTTTCAAGGTCCTACAGTTTGAGCTTTAATGAGACATCAATAAAGTAATGACATCTGTCTTTGATTCAGACTTTCAGGACTGATGTAATTTCAGGGAGATGTTTGCATGTTTTGTTTTTTTAACGTGTGCGTTTCTTTACAGAATGACTGCTGGGAGAACGTGTTTGGTAGAGAGATATACAAGCTGTGTATCTTCAACTTCCTCGCCACTTTCTGCAACGCCTTTCTCTTGAACTACCCAAGGAAGTGGGTTTGTTTAAAATCAACAGTTTCGTTCTTTCTTGTCATCAATGTCATTCAAGTGGAAATATCAGTGCTTTTGATTACCGTATTGAGATTCCACAGCAGGGAAAGGCTGTATCTCAGTTATTCTACTTCCAGGTGATTCATGAACAAACTATCTTTCCTCGGTTTGATAGGTTGTTGCAGGATACGTACCCTGAGTCCTTGCTGGCCCGGTTGTCAGGGAAACAACACTTCCTGGTCCCTTTCAATGTGTTGGATCTGGTCTACATTCAGACAGTGTACTGGGTGGGAGTCTACTACTGCCCTGTGCTGCCTCTGATAGGAACTGTCATACTGGTAGTGACGTTCAACATCAAGAAGGTGATTTATAAGTCAGAGTTGAGGAGTATCTGTTTCAGTTTATGTTGCCTAATGTTTCAATCCAGCTTCACATTATAAAAATACAGTCCATTTAAGAATAAACCTAAACTACTTGAGTTAATAACATTATATGATTTATAGTGCAATGACAGATGAAGTTGTGACCAAACACTAAAGATAATCAGCTGTATCTGGACGTTTCTAACAACGTCCCTGTCTCTTTTTCTCTCTCTATAACAATCTTTTCAGTTCACGATCCTGAAGTGCTGTGAGGCAGAGCAACGGTTCTTTCGAGCTTCCAGCTCCTCAGTTTTATTCCACTTCATGTTGCTGCTCGGTGTCTTCATGGCTGCAACCACACTGGGTTTCAACCTCTACCAGCAAGATGTTGTGATGTAATGTCATGTAACTACTACTATGCCCAGTCGGTTAGCCATTACCAGTTTGTCAGTCTGTACCTGGAAGTCCCACAGGATCTTGGTGGTGTTCAACCACCTGTCGGTGTATATGCCTATTTTGACCTTGGTACCTCCAGTCCATACTCGGCACAGATGTTCCTGTACACTGTGCCAGCCACTTGGTTATGGTGTTCCATGTATATCCTGCCTGCTAGCATCTTACATCCTGCTGTGATGTGCTGGATTGTCTCGGGGGCATCTTGGCACAGCCTGCATCTGGGGTCCTGCCTGGTGTGGTAGACCCCAGCCTCTATTGGTCTTGTATTTAGAGCTTGTTTCTGTGTAGCCATGATTAGTGCCTCTGTCTTTCAGTCCAGCTTTGCCTGTTACGTTTCATTTTTTCTGTTTCACATTTGTCCAATTTTCTTTCTCCTTTCTCCAAATCCAGGTCTACCTGTGGTCCATTTGGAAACGGTGAAACTGTGTTTAATGTGACAAGAGTGTGTGTGGACAGTCTCCCCAGCCTGGCACAGAGCACTCTCCGCTACCTGGCCTCTGAGGCCTTTGCCCTGCCCCTCATACTAGCAGAGATGTAAGTATACAAAGAGACAATAGGTTTAACTTTTCTTAAAAGCTAACACCAGATCTGCATTTTCACTGATATTGGTTATTGGATTATTTCACGCTGAAGTATTCCCAACTTTAATACTTTCAAACCAAAGCACAGCGTATACAGTTACATGGATGTCTTAAAAGTAAAGCTCATCATTTGAATATGAACGGTTTTAAAATAGATGTGATCTGTTTGTTTTTTAATGTGTCATGAAAAACTCTGTCTCCTCAGTATAATCCTAACCTCGTACGTGTCACGTGGACAAGCCAATCAGAAGGCTATTGAGAGACTGAAAGACATACTGGTTATAGTAAGTCACATAACCTACAAATTAGTCACAGAAAGGGAGGAAATTACTAAGTTACACCCAGTTGGTTGTAAGTGAATCGTTTATAGTCTGTTAGTTTGTTATTTTTCTGTGTGTGTTGTGTCTATAAATTTGTTTATATGTGTTCCTCACAGAGCAGCTCGGATAAGCGTTTCCTGGTGAAACAACATGCCACAATGCTCAGACGTCACAAGAGCACCCGCAGAGTTCGCCGTGTAGCCACTGAAGAGGGCGCCACCATGAGGCACTGCAAGGATCCTGCTCCATACACACAAACTGATTACAACACTGTAGACAGTCAGGCCTGTCTACCCACAACTTCCACTTGAAATACAGCAGCAGGTTAGAGGCCTGATACTGGCTGAAAATAAAATGTCAAATGGCTCATCAATTCTCCTTTTCTCAGCCACATGATGTACAAAGATAAGATGTGCAGTTATTGCATTTTTTCTGCAAAGATCACAGCTGTCGTAACTCTGTCCTCGTATGGTGTCTTCTGTTTAGCATAGTGGAGTTTGCAGTCAATGTGTTGTAACATTATTTTATGTCATTCATAAGCGTGTTAAGATTGTTTTATGTAATATATAGGCAGCATATGAATTGTTTTACTTTTTTCAGTGTAAATAAAGAATGAATGCATAACACATAACTATCCACAGGTAGTTTCAGTTATGCCTTAGAAATGTCACTTTTCCTGTATTTAGTCAACTGTGAATGTTTTTGAATGTAAAGTGCATTAAAACCTTTGTGGTATGTTTGTGGTATTTTTTTAAGCGTCATTTGTGCTCATGCAGCTGAATATGTTATCTACTTGCAAACACATGTATAACACTCCTTGCCCTGACACACACATGGATTACCACATGCACACACAGACACAAAAAACACACATGCAGCCAGCCTAAAGAGACCATGTCACTTATGGAGACTCTACAGACTCTTAATTTGTTGCCAATCTTCAGTAAGTTACTGGATTTTTATTTCAATGCCTGCAACAATAAATCGTTATATAGACTACTATCCTTACTGAAATGTGTGTTTTGTTTTTTTTTTTCAGTCCTGGCAAACTTGTTCGCCAAGATAAGTAAGTCTGTTGAAAGTGGGGCATGAGATATGGAAATCAGCCTCAATTTGTTCTTTTTGGTTGCATAGTGTTAGGTGTGAATGGTGTTGAGCTCATGGCATTTGTTCAAGTGAAATATAATAATTTGGTGGCTGTAGCTGACCATACTTTTGGGCAATTGCTTCACGTCTCTGTTTAGGTGGATCAAACCCCATTCACCCAGTGCTGACTGGTCCTGACATGGCCTACCTCGGCTCCAAAGTGACTTTCAATTGCATTGCACCCAATTCCTCAATGCCAGTCACCTACCAGTTGATAGGGGACAGTGGTGTCCCAATTGCCACAGGTACCAATCTGCAGGGGCAGCACCCTGCCTCATTCTTTCTGAAGGTTGCTGCAGCATCAGAGGGGTTGTACCACTGCAAGGCCATGACTAAAGGAAGCACAGGAGTCAGCAACAGCATCAAGCTGAGTGTAGTCAGTGAGTACCTGATGCCAATTATTTCAAACTTGTGACCTCCTACTTTCCTCCCCAACCATCTCATTCCTTTTTTTCTAGCTCCACCAACAACTACCAGAGTGACGTCTGAACCCCCCCCCCCCATCGTGTATGAGGGCTCACGCATCGTCTTGAACTGCAGTGTTGCAAAGGGCTCCCACCTCTCCTACACCTGGTTTTTCAACAAGCAGGAAATAACATCTTCGTTCTCTCCCTCCTTCCACCACGCTGGGAACAAGCTAGTCATGGAGATGGTGACTCCAGAGCAGGCTGGGCACTATTACTGTGAGGCCTGGTCTAGTGTGATGGGCAACAGGAGGGTTTCCAGCAGCACGGAGGTCCAGGTGCTGGTCAAAGGTACATATAAATGTGGCAGATTACACTGATGGTGTACCTCCACATCGGAAGGTGGAAGTATTTAATAATTCTACTGAATCATGCATGTTACAGTTTCACTACATGTTCTGTATTTTCCCTCTCCCCATATTCTCTCCTGTTCATTCCTCCACCAGTGTACATCTCAAAACCGAAGATCTCTTTCTCCGTCTATAAAGAGGGAGATAGTTACTATGGCAATGTGACCTGCTGGTCATTAAGAGGAAGTCCTCCAGCCCACTTCACTCTTAGAGTAGATGACAAAGAAGTGGGATCTGTCACAGCAAATGAGTCCCTCGCTGCCTGGTTCTCCATCGCCATAATACCTGGGCTGGACATGGGTATGGCACGATGTCTGGTGACAACTGAGGTGCAGGCACTGATAAGTGAGCCTGTGACTCTGGAAGTGGGTATGAAATACACAGACATGTTAAGGAAATGTGTCTTTCTTTAATTCTCCTCCATCTGTTAATCTTTCTCTCATTCTCTTTCTCGACCTCTTCTTTGCTCAGTTCCAGTTGGAGGTGATGTGAAAGTGGAGGTGGAGTATCTGTACAGAGCTGACTCCAAACTGGTCGCAACCATACTGAGCTGTCAAGTCAGCAGAGGAACTTTCCCCTACATCTCTTGGCTCTTGAATGACTCTGTCCTTCCCTCTGAGACGCATGTGGACTCTTTTATCCAGCCGGTCCTACCTCACTATGCTGTCATGGATGGTGGACAGACCCTCATCCTTACTAAGCTCAGTCTGGAGCAGTCTGGGTATTATCGCTGCAGGGCCAAGGACAGCTACAATGACCTGGGACCCTCGGTCGAGAGTGCAGCTGTGCTAGTCCAAGTCACAGGTAAAAGATCAGGGCAAGGTGTTGAAAACAAGTTATCACAGAGAAACTACTTGAGCATATGGGATTTTTTTCTTTCTTTCTTACTGAGTATTAGTGAAGGACATTGAGATAACTTTCTCACCTGAACAGCAAATATGCATCAAAAGTCAGCAACTTCTTCAAAATTAGGAGGAAAAAAAAATTGCTGACTGACATGAACAATTTCTCCCATGCAGCTGCTTGTAATGAAGCAAATTGATACATTATCTGCTGGTTTATCTTGGCGGAGTGACTCTGTTGCCAACATGGGACATCAGGCAACTACAGGGAGTTACTGTTCCCAGAACTGAAATAGTGTGACTCACCATGCCTCCTAAAATGGTATACTGCCATTTTTACACTCAGGTTGTTGTGAGAGTTCAAGCTATACAACACTGGCAGTAATGAAAAAACGGTGTCTCATCCACAAAGCACAGATGCTTGTAGGGTTTCATATTATATTAGACTATCACAGCTGATGCTGTTTGGCCAGAAGCCTTCAGCAGTACATGAAAAGTGCTGACAACAGGATACTTATATACAAATTAACCAGTCAATGACCTAATTCAACATAGTGTTCAGCAGACATATCTCAAAAGAGGCTTTTAAGAAGACATTAAAAAAGTTCTACCTATTACAAAGACAGAAACACAATAATAACTGCCTCATCCATATCCAAACACTGATTGCTGAATCAAAAAGAAAGTGTGAATTTAAAGCTACAATTTAAGGCCTGCGAGGACCATCAAAAACATCATCGTCTGTAACAGCTAGTGAGCTTTAAAGATCCTGGCAGGTGATTTTGTTGCTTTTGGACATAAGCAGCCTACAGTGTTTATGTTAAGCTAAGACAGGAGCAAGAAGGGAAACTTCCCAAAATGTCAAACTGTTTCTGTAAGAACTGCTTTCTAATTCAAACTCATGTTATCTTTTTTATACGTGTATTTTTTATAAAAAAATGTCTTCTTTGTGTGGGGTCTCTTCCCTTTTTACCACATCATACTTCATCAGACTTTAACTGGATCCCTCGAGCAACATCTTCCTCTGAAACACAGCCAAGTAAAAGCACATATTGTATATTCAAATGACTTACATGTTAGCGCTATAGTTCACCATACTTCAGTTGCCTTGTCTTCTCTCACACAGAGTTTCTCATGACCACCATAGAGATTATCACCACAGTGTTCTGCTGCTTCCTCTTTCTGATGCTGATAGTGTGCGTAGCCTGTCTTTACAGGATGCTTGACCACAAGCAAGGTATGTATCTCTTAGTATGTGTGAGTGAGAAGTTCACTGACTGAATTTATATTCAGTGTTCCTACATCTCCATCTCTCACTTCTTTTTCAGCTGTTACACACGTTGCTACGAAAAAGTAAGTTTCAGCCCAGTGACCCTAAGAGAGTTCTGTTTTCTGTGACTTAAATGGGCCAGTTCAACAGCATTTGTTCCCTCCCAAACCCAGTTCTGATGCAATTCCTCTGTCTGCACTAACGTCCCAGTCAGGAGGGAAACAGGCTGATACCTCCCCTACAAACTGTGATGCCCAGAATCAGGTACATAAGCTTAGAAAACACATACACAGTGCATATAAACAATCACTTCGATTAGTGCATCATGACATAAAAGCCCAGTAAGGCTTTTTAGGATTCTTAGCTTCCTGTCATTTCTTAATAAGGAACTGATACATTACTGAAGATCACTCTAATTGAATTTAATTACTTGTGAAATATTTAATTTTGCACACATTATTGTAAACAGGGTTGAACTTGAGTATTTGCTTTATAAAATATATTTCTAACTATTTTCTAAAATGTTTAATAAAAAGAGATAGAAAAACCTATTTAAAAAATTCTAATTTCATTCAAGAAATTGCTACTTTTAAATATGAATTCAATATTTATTAATTAATGAAACCTTTTTTCTCTCTGTTGAATTGTATACTGACCTGTAGACAAATTTAATATTTCTGAGCAAAGACTCTCAAGGTTACACTAGCAATTCATTTGAATCTGAAAAACAAAGAGAACAAAATGTTTAGTTTCTCTAGTTTTACAAATGTACGTAGATTATCTTTCATTCTTCAGAAACCTGAGAACAAAATCAGCTCTTTAGGATTTGATAAGCTGATCAGGTAATAACATCATGAAGCTTCTGTCTGTCACTGTCTCTCTGTTTTAGACCATAGAGATCACACTGTGACATGGGAGAAACCTGCACCCACAGTATCATCAAACAGGTCACCTCTTCATGCAAAGTGCTACTATTTTCACTTTAGCTCCATAGTTGTTTTCGTTCTGCAAGTGCTGCAGTTATTCCTGGTGGAACATTCAGTCAAAAAGACTGAGAGATTACATTTTTCAGAGGGATTACTGTCATATTGTGATGTTTTTTGCAAATAAAAATTCTAATTTTAAATTGTTTGCTTTAAATGAACCAATTTAAATAAAACCATGCTTTATTACACCGTCACCTCCACTTCACAATGTTCCTGACTTATGTTGTTTTGATATTCACATTTTCAAAATATCCCAACAGTCATAGCGTAATGGAATAAATTCATTTTGTGATGATACATAGAGGGTGGGTACAGCAGGGAGGTGTAATGTAACACTATCAGTTATGTGCACATGTTTCTAAGCGTGTGTGTGTGTGTGTGTTTTTCACCCATGGTGCTTCAACTCTCCATTTAAAACTGTCAAAACGTCTGCCTTACACAGCGTAGTGTGATCGTATTTGAATCCTACCAAAAATGTTGCTCTTTGTGGTCATTCTGGGTAAGCTAATTAATACAAACTGCACCACACTTAATAATTTAACAATTACAAATACTATTTGATTTGTTGTTCCGTTTTTACAGGGTTATGCTGCTGTAGCAAAGAGAGCAGTAAGTTGGTTGTCTCATTTGAT
Source organism: Mastacembelus armatus (assembly GCF_900324485.2). NCBI lineage: Eukaryota > Metazoa > Chordata > Actinopteri > Synbranchiformes > Mastacembelidae > Mastacembelus > Mastacembelus armatus. The sequence continues at coordinate 18,982,708 of NC_046633.1, read as the reverse complement.
TGTGTGTGTGCATAGTAATCTAACTTTGTATGTTTTGATTTGTTCTGTTGAGTGTTTTGTTTTATATATTCATAGATCAGTCACCTCTGGGGCGTCCACAGCTGTCCGGCCCTTCAGAGGCTTCAGTAAAACAAATTGTAACATTTGTATGTGAACTGGAGACCTATCCAAAGAATGAACCTATTCTGCTGCAGTTAATCCAGTGAGTATTAGTACGTTCAATTTAGTTCCCTGCATTGAGTAATGACAGAGAGTAATGACAGAGAGTCCCTCTAATTATCAACCTTTTTCTAGGAAGGGTAACCAATCAAGGGTATTGGGTGAAAGTACCTCGCTGTCTGGTGGGACTGGATCCTTTGTCAAAGAAATCAAACGTAAACATGAGGGCTACCTGGAGTGTAGGGCCAGTTTGCAGAACAACACTAGCATAGAGGCCACTGTCAGCGACTTACACTACCTGAAGGTTTTTGGTGAGTGTCTCTTTTACCAAGGATGTATTACTGTATATATCATATGTACTGTACATGGCCTCCCTGCAACAGTGATGTAGAGAATGTTTCATGTATAACACCAGATCAAATCAGCAGTATCACACTACTTTGGAAATCCACCTTTTCCTCAACAGGATCTTTGCCGTACGATTTACGGTTGGTTTGAGATAAGGCTTGTGTTTTTTTCTGCAGTACCAGTGAAAGGTGTATCGATTGTCATCAAATCAGGAGCATCAGAGTTCTTTGAAAGGACAACACTGAAGCTAGTCTGTTCAGTTAGTGAAGGAACTGATGTCTCCTATAAGTGGCTGATGAATGGTCAGCTCATAGCTTCGTCTCGTTTCCACTTTGCTTCGTCTGAACAGCTGTGGATCAACAGGTTGGTAGAATCACTTCGAGATGGTTCACACACAGATGGAAATACAGCTAAACAATTTATTTGATCAATTTTCTTCTGTAGTGTGGGAAGTGTTGCTGATGGGGTGTTGCTGGGTGTTTGCTATGATGATTCTGGGTGGCTGGTAGGGAGCACACTGTATCTGAGAGTCATAGAGTAGTAGTAGTTGTAGCATCAGAGTGTAAATAGCTTCTGTAAGAACTGTTGAAGGAGTAGTTTGATGTTATGAGATATCTTTATTTGCCCTTTGTGCTGTGATGAACCAGTCTTAGCTTTTGCGCCCAAAGATCTCAGTTTACCATCTAACTCTTAGCAACAAGGGGGCAGACAACTAGACAGCTAGTCAAGTGTGACCAAACTTTAAAAATACAGCTACAAGCACATCTAAAACTGGGTCACTTCTTTAATCCACAGACAAACAGAAATATGAAGTTGAGTTTTGTTGACAACAAACAAAAAATGTAGTTGCATGAATAGATGTTCTAAATATAACAAACGATTCATCCATCCATCATCTATACCCACTTATTCCTTAACCAGGGTCACAGGGATCTGCTGGAGCCTATCCCAGCTCTCTTTGGGTGAAAGGCAGGGGTACACCCTGGACAGGTCACCAGTCCATCACAGGGCCACATAGAGACCAACAACCTCACACACTCACACTCACTCTTATGGGCAATTTAGAGTCACCAATCAACCTGACATACATGTTTTTGGACTGTGGGAGGAAACCAGAGTACCTGGAGAAAACCCACACAAGCACATGCAAACTCCACACAGAAAGGCCAGGTTGCGAACCCATGACCTTCCTGCTGTGAGGCAACAGTGCTAACCACTCAGCCACCATGCCGCCCTGCTCACACATCTATGACACTTAAAGGGAAAAATGGATTTGGGCTACTGGAGCCTTAATGTGAGCAAAGATTTCCCTCAACAAACCATCATATAGCATTGTCCTGTTTATCTGACCAAGTCATGGGATGATTACTGAAATAATAATCTGTGTCTCTCTCAGTACCACTTCAAAAGACAGCGGCTCCTACATGTGCATTGCTACCAACCACTTCAGCAGAACCACCTATTCCTCCAACAGCTCTCAAGTTATAATCACAGTCAAAGGTTTGCTGTCACCTCTGGTGAATAAACACTCAGGGTCACATTTTACAAATCTGCCATGGTTGCATTGAACAAAGTAACATCCTTGCATGTCCTATTTCTCTCAGACCTTGTGTCAGACCCTGAAATTTCCTTCAAAGTGTTAAAGGAGACCTCTGACAACTACACTGCCTTGGTCACCTGTAACTCAACAAGAGGGACTCCACCTGTCACCTTTTCACTCTACAGTAATGAACAACTGGTTGCCAGTATGACGCGTGAAGCCAACTTAGAAGCCGAATTTAAGGTCCCACTGGTCTTGGGCCAGCACATGGGATTTCTCCAGTGCAGAGCAAACAATACAGACCGGATCACACAGAGTTTGCAGATGGCTTTAGCAGTTGGTATGTCCACTACTGAAACAACACACCAACACTTATTTTTGTAATATCTGTTCGTTTGTCCACAATGTCTATATGCAATGCATCATTTCTTCATACAGTCCGAGTTGGTGGGCGTGTGACAATACATTATGAGACTGAAACTGGAGAAGCCTATTCTGTGGTTGGCCTGAGGTTGTACTGCAAGGTGGAGACAGGCACTCATCCAGAGTACCAGTGGTTCCTCAATGACACCCTTCTAGATGGCAGAGGAAACTTCTACTATGTGGTCCACCAGTCTCCAGAACAGTCCATGCTCCGGCTGTCTGTAGACAGGAGAAGTGCAGGGACATACCACTGTAAGGTGTCAGACATCGCCAACACGACCGCCATTAGCAGCAGGAAGCACTATTTGGATAAAGAAGGTGCCAGCTGATCCACTGTTCGGTTAACTAATACATCTGTGATAGGTCATAGAAGGTTTCATCTCCTCTTCCTCATCTTCCTGCTCCCCCAGTTCTGAACCGTCTTCCTGACTTATTGGTGGGATTTGTGTTTGGATGTTTCACCCTCGTGATTCTCCTTGTCTCTGCTTGTTGCTGTGCTGGAGTGTTGTTCAGTAAGTTCACATTTTTCCAGCTCCTACCTCCTCCTCCTCATTTTCTAGTGAGAGGTAACATGGTTTTCTATTCTTTCAGGGAACAAACAATATGGAGACACGTCTGTGTGAGTCATTTTCTCTGTTCAGTTCTGACACCTTGAAAAATGATGATCACATCTCCCACATTCAAGCAGTTACATGTTTGCAGTAAACCCACCAGCTGGCTTTAAAGGGAAAAAAATGTTAGATGGCAGAATGAAAGACAAAGAAAAATGGCAGTCGAAAACACAGCTGAGTGAAAACGTTTGCATCCCCAAATGGCAAAAAATGAAAACAATGGATTTTTAAAAATCAACATAATATTTAATGCACATCCAGCAAGAACAAATGTTCCAATGTTGTGTTGCATTTCAGAAGGGGATGCAAACTCTTTCACTATTTTCTAAAATGTTTACACAAAACGAGCTCCAGTACTGCTATCTCATTTTTCTGCAGCACTGTTGAAGTGAGCAGTTAAACGTAAATATGGAAGGAAAAATATAAAAAATATAGAAATTTAGAAAATGAAAAACTATATATTATTTAAGTGAATGTTTATTTAACTGAATGTTTACAACTGCAAACTCGATAGGTGACCTGTACCCAGACAGCTGTGTATGTGACATGTGGCTCTTTCCTCCTCTCAGGACGGGCCTGGAGATGGTGAGAATGGCTGCTGCATACGAGGACGAGCTGGTTAGTCAGTGTGTTTGTATCTCCATCATCCAAGTGTCGTTCATGTCACACAGTCATTCACTTTGGCAAGATCAGTTTTCATGTTCACATGCTGTTTTATTTCCATCATGAAGAACTCTCCTGCTGTCTCTTCTTGTAGGATTTGTCAGGGTACAGTGAGGATGCTGATGAGATGAAGACACCCAGAGAGGATGAGTTTGATCAGGTAAGATCAGATGAATCAAGCAGAATTAAGTCAGTCACTTCAGCAGGTAGCCAAACTCTCCTGTCTGCACCCTCTCCTCAGGCCTCTGAAGCCTCTCTAGAGGAATGGCCCGGGATTGTGAAGCAGAAGAAGACTTAAGGGGAGGAACCAGCTGACTAACCCTGAGACTTCAAACTGTTTGCTCTTGAAAACAAACTGTTGGGGTGAAATAAACATCTGCTCATCGTCTTCTGTCTTCTGAGTATGAATATGCGAATTATCTTGCAAAAAAAAGAAAAAAAGAAAAACTTGAGGAGGAACTAATAACAGTCACATTATTTGGGTTGAACTCCGCCCCCTGACGCGCAGCAACTGGTGCGCAGCTCGTCCATTGCCCCTCCTGCGGAGCAGCGCGGCGGGCGGTGACAGCAGCGTTTAGTTTTCGTGTAGTTCAGCAGGTAGAAAGTCCCGTTCGGGCGGTTAAGAGCACACGGTGAGCTCCGGGGGATCGGCTGATTGGGAGCGACATGGAGGAGACGGGCGGTGCGACTGCGTACGGGGCTTCGCTGGCAGGAGGAGGCTTCGACTTCTACAAGTTTGTCCGACAGCCGCAAACCATCGTGCGCGTACTCAGCTGGGTAAGTGGACCGTGGACTTTGTGACTTTGTGTGTATCAGAGGTTTAGACGAGACTGATGTGATATTCAGCACCACCCAAGATCAGGTGCGCTTGGCTTGGAGCGCGTTAACTGTGTGAGGGGGCAGATGGTTCGTTTGCGTGTGTTTTGCCCAGAACAACAAGCTACTGTGTGCAGCGTCTGCGCCGTGCGTCGAGCTGCACGCAGCTGGTGTGTGACAGCACAGGTCAACACTGGTGCTGTCACAGGACAAGAAGCCGCTGAGATCCTCACTCATGTAGGCAAAATCCCAACTAAATACAGACTGGATCGTATCTGTTACAGTCTCAACACTGTACCTGCAGTAGAGATAAGCGACTCACTTGTTTTCTGTAATGTAATGTTTCTGAAATGAGTAGAAGAAGCTGCATTAGTTGTTTTTATGACGTCTTGCATTGAGAGGGGAATTCATGTACCAGGGAAAGTTCTGGGAAGTTGTGGCACACCACAGGTCACCTGTTGCTAGGCAAAATGTTATGGCACATATTTGTTTTTGTGGTTAGGCCACCGACATGGAAAATGCTGAAATGAATCTGACCCAGAGGAGGTTATATACTCTAACACACTGTTGTTTAACCCTGCATGTCGGTGTCACACACAGACATGTAGTGGCTTTGGAGTGTCTTATCTGTTCGTGGCCATCTCTCAGGTGAAATGGTAGTACACACATTTGTGTGTATTTGATTCATATCTCGGATAAACCAGAGCCACTTGTTTGATGACAACACACATCTTAACATGGATGGTGCCACATGCAGACAAGTAGACGAGGACACAATGTGCCCTTGGTCGACTCAACTGTTGTTTGTCTGCATGTGTTCGGGAAACTGTGTGTGTGTGTGTGTGTGTGTGTGTGTGTGTGTGTGTGTGTGTGTGTGTGTGTGTGTGTCACTGGTAAACAGACGCTGACAGGCAGGTAAGGTGATACCTCTCCCCCAGTGACTCTGGATTTTACTCTTGGTGAGGGTACTGACCACCGTCATTCACTCACACACACACATACACGCAGCTTGGTGCAGCTGTGCTCAGCTCATCTCAAATTCAAACTGCCATGTTTCTTACTTCAGTGAGCTAGCACCTATGGCTCAGACCTACAGGTCCCATAATGCACTGCAACTGCCCCTAGAACAAGGGAAAAGTCCAGCCATAATAACACTTGGTCATTAAACGTGTTGAGTCTGGCTTGACTGGTAAATACTGCATTGAGACAGTGTATTTCCAGTGTACTTCTAATAGTGTTTTAGTGTATGTGTAAATACAAGTCATCAAAAGGAGGATGTCGACATTATTTCTTCTGTTTACTGACAACTGACAGAGCTTACCAACATAAAAACACATGTAAATATGGGACATTTTGGCATTTTTTTAGATGTGTTACTCAACACAACACTAACACACAGTTTACATCTGTCCATTTTCCACAGAAATGGTCTTGTAAGAGTCCCTGTCTCACATTTGTGTTGTGGAACTCCCCATTTGCACTTCCCCATATCTGTGTCTTTCTTTACCTTTTGTCTGATTAAGGTTTGTGGTTTCTCTCCTGTTAGACAGTCTCTATGCCCCCCCCCCCTCCACTGATCATAGTATCTTAGTATCTTAGTAGTTAGAGGAACTGGATGAATCTCTGGAGTCACATGGCAGGCAGCTGCACTGACAAATCGGTCACATGGTTAGGTGGGTAATCAGAGCAGACAGTATGAGACCAGGGGATGGTCAGAATAACACGGCAGCAGTTAGCACTTGAGAAAATGATGAACCCAAGAGGGGGAGGGGATGTTTCCCCCAAGAGTCAGCAAAAAGAAGAGACACTGGTTGTGATGTAATAATGCTGCTATGTTTCGTGTAAAGTAGAAGTGGATGCATGTTCTTGTGATTTCCTGAAATTTTATCTCACATAATTTAAGTTACTAAAAACATGAAGATATTTTCAAAATTTCTCATGTGGTAATGCATTTTCAAGCAGGGACTATTTGGATCTCTTGGTGTGCTGATAAAACCTACAGTACGAGTGAATTAGCAGTTTAATAAATTCACATCCTTTTTTTTCATGAGGTCCACAGTTATTTATTTTCTTCTGCGGCTGCTTTAGTGAAGCTAGCAGAGCTGCTGATTACAGTGTTTCTTGGAGGCAGAACCAAATATGAGATGTCCAGGTGTCTTTGAATGTACCACCAAGAAATAATTCCCTAAAAGATCCCTGGTCTTAGCTGAATAGTCATAAGGCAAACTGGTTTTGATGTTTTAAGTTGCTTCTAATAGATTTTCATACTCAAGCCAGTGGCTGAAAGATTAGAAATCAATGCCAAAATGTTTAGCTTTACTTTTGAAAATGATTGGCATTGACGTAAAGTATAAAAGGTGAAGTTGTTACTTCTGTATGGATCATTGTAATAAATTCTCGTTCACTTTCCCTAATCCCCACCTTCTCTGCTTCAATCCAGATATTTTCCATGGTGGTGTTCGCTTGCATCACAACAGAGGGATACGTCAACACTGCACACAGTGCCGAGGCAAAGTGCGTCTTCAACCAGAATGATTCTGCATGTCATTACGCTGTTGGCATTGGGGTGATTGCCTTCCTGGCCTGCGTAGCCTTCCTGGTGCTGGATGCTTACTTGCCTTTTATGAGCAATGCACAGGAAAGAAAGTATGCTGTCATGGCAGACCTTGGATTTTCAGGTGAGAAGGAGCTTTAGAACTGCACTCATCAATATTTTCTCTATTAAATATGGATCAAATGACTGCAGTGTGGAATGTGTTGCTAATAGAGAAAAATCCACTCCATACTGCTCACCTAGTGCCCTTTATGACACAGACGGAGGCTGGGATAGGATGAAAACACTACAAACTAATATTTTCACTGTAGCATTAACTGCGTTAACCCTGCAAGTGGTTATCTGTCCGTCTGAGTCCTCCATTTTCAGCATCATGTTTCCCATTTAAATGTGACCCTCTTCATACAGAAAGCCTCTTAGTGTGGTGTCCTATGGCACAGACCACTGCCTGTTCTCCTGAGCGAACACAACGTGTATTCATTGTTGCACACAGTGGACGATGAGTGAGCAGCAGGGTGGTAGGGGGAGGATGACCGCACAGATTTTGATGAAATTAAACATTCATCAGCTAGAGACCACACAGTTCACAGTCACCCATTCTTCGAGGAAACGAGAAAAAACAGCTTGTGATTGTTTGAGTAGATAGCGACGGGAGTCTTTTCTATTCTTAGATGTTTTTGTCCTTTTATATTTTTTTTCATATGAATGATCTGTTCATATCAGGGCTTTTCAGCTGAAAATTTCTGTTATCTTTTCATGTGCGGAGAAAAAAACATCGTTTGTGCCTTTTGTGTTTTCTAGGGGTGTGGACCTTCCTGTGGTTTGTGTGTTTCTGCCTGTTGGCCAGTCAGTGGGCTCGCACTCACGATATCAGCTCTATCCCTGAGGATGCTGCACGTGCTACTGTGGCCTTCTCATTCTTCTCCATTGCTACTTGGGTGAGAAGGGCTGCTGTTGTCTTCTTTTCACTGTAAACTGGTCACATACATTGCCAACTATTCCTTGACAGAGTGTTGTGATTTTCTGCAGTCCACAACGCATTACATAAAGAAGATGTACAAGCTTTAAAATATTGGTGGAAGCTAAGCAGCCACCAGCTGTACCTGCATATTTACTGCACACACATAATAGTGGAGTCCCCACACAATTAACGCCTGCTTGAGATATAGACTGAGAACTGTATTGTTTTTAATTGTCAAATGTTTGCTGATTAACAGCTGAAGTTTCAGTCCAAAGTTCTCCATGTTGCCTTCAGGTGCTGATGGGAAACTGACACTTGACCCTTGAATGTTACTTATTTGCTACTGAACAGGAAACTCTTATTGCTCTAAACTATAATAGTTTTAAAAAGTCGATATGCTTTAGGCTTTTCATCTATCTTTGTTCCAGTAATAGCTAAGTAAAAACAAAACATTTTCTTATTTTTGTCTTCCAGATTTAAAAGCTTGACTCACAGCAAAGTGTTTTTCAGTTGACACAGAGTTAAGTCAGCAACTTATTTCTGTGATCATTTCTGACCAAACCAGGACATTACGAGACACCACTGTGCATCAAAATCTTTCATATACGCATGTATACAACTAAGAAAAATATCAATGCATGTCAGTGCATCTGCACCATATCATTTCAAGTAACATTTTGCAAATCTTTAAAGGCCTTTTTACACTGATTAGCAGAAGAAACAGTTTTCACAAGCTTAGCTGGCACAATATCTCAGTTGTTACAAGTCGGAGAATCCCACCTTTAGTCGAACATGCCCTTCAGAAGACTTCTCAAAACAACCCTGCATTGATTGTGACAATAATGTAGCAATACTCAAATACAGACTGTAATAGTAAGAGATTAGCTTCCATTAGCAAGCTTCAAGTGAAATATATGGATGAGAAACAATGCGTTCAGTATGCTTGGAAACATCCTAATAATATTAGGACAGGCACAGCAGGCTTTGGTTATTAACTGGTGATATCCCTCCTCCTCCTCTTCCTCCTCCTCTTCAGATCATCATCATCATCACCACTATTGTAGTAACAAAGTGACATATTGAAATACTGGAAAACTTTACACTCACTGTATTGATGATCACATTTTTATTTGTGCAGGGAATCCTGACCTACTATGCCCTGGGTCGTTTCCGTCGTGGCGTTAATGAAGTTTCCATCCCAACCTACACGGAGCCGCCACCGGATCATCACACGCCTTACCCTCCGACCTATGCCCCAACTTCCTACAATCCCACTACCTACACCCCTACCACTTACACCACCTATCCCAGCAATGCAACCGACTTGCGCCAGCAGCCTCCCTTCAACCCGAGCTCCCAGATGCCAGGAGACGACGGTTACCAGCCGCCCAACTACTGAGAAAACAGGAGATCACATGGGTGAGGTGTCCTTCCAGGTCATCTCTTGGTAGACTGTTGTTGCACTGCACAGACATAGAGCTATGTCATATTGACGTGGTTTTACATTTCATTTAACACACTTTTCCACATGTGGTCAGATCTGTGCAGCTGAGCAGTGCAACTGCAACCTGCAGACGAAGGACATCACAGTTTACATCAAAGGGTCTGTGGTCAGATGTTCATACATCAGGCTGACTGTCAGGATTAGTGCTGATGGTTGGGCTATCTGACCATAGACCTGTGTGCAGACACACAACTTTTACCTCAGACAGGCTAATCCTGAAGGGTAGAGGTAGATAGAATGTACACGGGAGGTCAAAGGTCACATAATGTGACTTTATGAAGCTCCAGCCAGAGTGCAAGAGGCCAACACTGAATGTGTTTGTTCTGCGTCTCTATTGGAACCTGAGAGTGTGCATTTGTATAAAGATTTCACTATGCAAAGCTTCCATTTTAATAGCTGTATGTGCCTGATTTTCTTATTTGAATGGTTTTTTCTCCTTTGGTGCAGTTATCTTGAGGACCTATAACAGTGTGGGATGTTAATAAATTAATTTAGCGAAGGTTTTTGTGGGATTACATTGGGAAAAGACCACTATCAAACCAAATGTGACAGTTATATTTTGTGAGGTGTTGGTTCTGTAGAGCATGTAGTTAGGTTTGTTAACCATAAAATCACCTATGAAGTTTCTGTGTTATACAATCTTTGTGCTACAGTAAAATGCCCCCTATGTTTCCACCATAACTGGCAGTGTGTTTAAGATTACCTTAATACCATGAAGATCCTAAGTTTTAAGTCTGATTATGGCAGATGTGTGTTACTGTACATGTGCCAAACTGAATTCTTTCAGGACATTCATAGCCACTATGTGTTTGTAGTTGCCCATTAAACTTGCAGCTAATGTTCGGATAGACGGGAGGGAGGGGAATGTAGATAATTATGCAGACAGGTTTATCCTCATTGAAGGGCTGATTATTAACTACCAGCAGCAACGCTTCCTTTTTGGCCTCTGAACAGAGCAGCTTCACACTTCCTCCATGGTCATGTTGACATTCAGTTGATAATTATCTTGTGTTTACAGGATTCTTAATCTAAACTGCAGACTACAGCATGTATGTCTTCACACTCCAACCTGCAATGCTGAGAATCACACTGTCTTTAAAGAGACTACTGGTGTACTTTGTTCCTTTGTGTTACAATGTTTGCAAGTTTAACATATCAGCTGCAGTGATTTACTATTCCTCAGCTACTGTGGGTGTGTATGCTGACTTATGATCTACAACTTATGGGGCAGACACTGAATGTGGTTATATTTATTGAACATGATGCTGTTGTGATTTTACACTGGAAAACATTTTTTGTTATAGTAGAAATTGTCAGATTGTCAAATTATTTGTCCATTAGAAAAATATGCTTTACTGAAGCCAAATGTAGGACAACACTGCTGTTTAGGGAGGGAAAGCGAATGAGTAAAATGTGTTGATTTAAAAACTGAAGTTATATTTATGGCAGACAGCTGTGTCACAGGTGCCCTCATTGTTATGCTTGAGTGCTTTTTTTTTTCATTTTCATGCTCAAGAGAATTTGTCAAATTTGTTCAGTGAACCTTTAAAATCCATATATGCCTCTGATGGTAAGGACTACATCTTATAATTACTGAGCTTGACTTGCTTAGTTTATAGTGAATTTCTAAGATTTTCTCCCTATAGAAAGCCAAAATTTGATGTGAAGTTTAAGGTAAAATAGTTTTGTTTTAATGGTACAAAAACTGGTCAAATCTCACACTGCTTGATGTTTTTGTTTGTCCAAATACTATTCATGACATTACTTTTTTTTGGGCTTCATTTTAATTTCATGTCATGGTGTCAGAAGCACAACAGCAATATTTTGTTTATAGAATAAAATCATTCACAGATCATTCTTTTTGAAGCTGTTGCATTCATGTACTACAATAGTAACAGGTTTTATATAGTATGGATATACTTTACCATTCCAACCTGCCCGCTCATTGCACAGCCTTAGAGCCATGCTATTTTGGTCTTCAGTAGCATGTGAGGATATTGGATTACGTGTAGTTAAAAACAAATCCTTATTTTATTCACCATCACTACTGACCTGCTAGCCATATGGAAACATGAATCAGACTTGATATCTTCACTGAGATATAAAAATTTAATAAAAAAAACTTCAAAAATGCATTGATGAAATTTTTTTTAAAAAATTTATTTTGTCAGAATTGAAGGGAGGAGAAAAGTTTCCTTGGAACTCCACAGTCCATGACTTTCTGTTGTGGAGTTATATTTCTGAAGGGAGCACTGTTCTCTTTATCCACCAAGAGACCTCCGTAACACCTTCTACACACTGCCTGATACTTGTCAGCTCCGCCGATCACTTCCACCTATGGCAAAAACGAGCAGTTGTCTGGTTGGAAACATTTTAAAAAGACAACTGTCTGGTTTCATATTTTCTACAATATGTTCTTAATGTACACACCACCACCATTTTAAAAAAGTGATGGGAAGGCATTTATGACAAATTTCCATTTCTATTTTCTTTAGTTTGCTTTCTCACCTCCTTCTCAGTTCCTAGTCGCATGGTGTAGGCAGCTTCTTTGTAACACTGCATGCAGACGGCATGGAGCTTCACTACACTCTCCGCTAGAGGGACGAGGTTCAGGATGTTTCCAAACGGCTACAAGAATGCACATGACAGCAGAGAAGCAGGCAATCAGCTTTAACTAGATTACAAAAACAGAAGAGACACACTAGTGTGGAATAATGGAAATGTTTGTTATAGTGCCAATCATGCAGCTTGTTCAGTCCTTTCTTAAAAATGTGTTCCTTGTTTTTGACATTTTGTTGTGTCCATTCTCAGAGTGACGCCTCTATCTGCAACTGCACAGTGCCCGTTTGCTACTGCTGACAATGTAGAGGCAGACACTCACCTTTCTCTGGAAGGTCCCATCCAAGGCTGCTACTATGACTGTCTTCCCTAGATTGGCCATCTCCTCACAAAACTCCACCGTATCTGGAAACTACCACAACACAGAAGAAGCAATAATGTAGTCAGCACTTCTGTCTAAATGAAAATGCCAGGCTTATTTAAACCTTGCATCACAAATCTGAACTTAAGACACACACAATTCCTCTAAATGAAAACACCTCATCAGTCTAGAGAGTAAGATATTCAGATTTATGAAAGTAACAGAAAATATACAGTGTGTATACTCACAAACTGTCCTTCATCAATTCCAATCACACAGGCTTGCAGTGCCAGAGACTTCACATCTGCCAGACTGTTGGCTGGCACGGCTTCCATTGTGTTTCTGAAAGATCAACAGGATGGTGGAAAAAATAATAATTTCAAATTGGAAACACGTATCACACTGTTGATATGTTCAAAATGCAGGTACCATGGATCAGACTGGTCAAAGTTGCACAGTTATTTCCCCTCACCACTAAGACAAGATAAGAAAATATAAAGCAGAATGAGTAAATAAAAACGTGGGACTTACTTGTCATGTGTAGCCATGCCAGTGTTAGAATAACGTGTGTCTTTGGCGTATTTAATCACCAAACAGTTGTACTGGGCTATCTGGAAACGCCGGACCCTCCTCATCAGCTCAGTGCTGCAGAGAACATACGAACAATGTCAACATCGGTGACACACATCTGTACATTTTGTTGTTTCCTGACGTTTTACCACACAGTAAGAGTTGGTTAGTTTGATATTAATCACAGTGATGCAAACGACGCTTTCTAACAAAGACTGATGGATTTTATAAAAAGAAAAACAATCCGTGATTTGGCGGGACAGTGACGTCTAGGCGGTAGTACTAACGTCGCTATTGTTTTAACATTATTTTAAAACAGTGAATATTAATTACACTTGTTTTGCTTAAAGGGAACCAGTTGCTTTAATGTTTGAGAATGAATAACTCACCTTTTGCCTGAAAACATTGGGCCAAAGATGACCTGCAAACAGCAAGACGTGCTGGTCAATAAGTGAACGAATCAGTGACTAACGTTACAAATATGTCTTCATTTTAGACACACAGCCAAAGGAAAGTTAGCCTTTTACCTAAATCACCCTGGTTTTGGTTAGTTGACGGTGGCGTTGTGCTTAAGATAAAAGCCTGAAAATGTGGAACAAACCTGTAATTGTCCCCGGGCTTTCCTCGGCGAATTAGGAAGAACTCTTGGAAAATCCACACAGTCCATTTTTCATATAAATACACAGTAATACAAAAAAATAGTGGTAATAATCACAAATATAAAAACACTAAACTACGACCTCAGACAAGAAACAGTTGAATTTGCCGCTTCGGCGAACGTCGGCGACTCTATTCAAACACGCACCGAGGGGAGGGCCATTAGGCGAAGGTAGACGGTGGACTAGGGCCCCATAATTTATGGTAAATGTATTATTCATCAAGCACTTGAAACTAAATGTGTATTTTTGAATCGACATTCTAAAATTGCAACATAATGCCAATTCGTGACACGAGTTACAGAAGTGTTTTCAGCCACCAACCCCCCCTCTCTACATACTAAAATGGACCAGTCCAAGCAATGAAACGACAATGATTCGCTGCAGGTACAACCATGAAAAGGCGCCAGTACCCGATCTGTACAGCAACAATGAAGCTGACAGGAAAAACGGGGTTTGAGAAATGTACACATAGAAGGCCAGGGGTCTATACTTGTATTAATTCCTCCATTATGACAAAATGTTAAAATCTCACATTCAGATGTAACGTTTCCTTTTTGTTTTCAGAACCTGTTGGGGAAGAAGGATAATCTACACTTGCAAGGGGGAAAAAAAAAAAAAAAATCAGGATTGGCCTTCTACCTGGCTATCTCATCCTCTAGATGAAAAAACAATTAGCCAATATAAAGCTGTATAATGAAATAAAGTTTTGAAAATCTATATAAATCTGGATGATCTCTGTGTTGTTGACATGCTGACACTGAGTTTCTATGACAAGACCTGTTGTTGAGGTGTGGACAGCTAATGAATAATAATGTTTTCTTCATTACACGAAATTGCAATAATTTCTGATATTAACACAGTATGTGGAGAGTAGTTTATTACACGAGTGACATCTGTGCTAAAATTTACAGTACAATTTATTTTTGTTCTATGGTACTGTCACAACATAAAGTACGAAAACAACCCCAAACTCCACAAAATTATGAGTATAATATGAAAAACCACAAAAGAAGTGACAAGAAAACATGTAAATAAAGGTGCAAAATTAAAATGAAGATAAATGTCCCCACATGGGAATGGACATTGGCAAAAAAAAAAAAAAAAAAGACAACTATAAAGAGTCACAAACTGATGACAAACAGTTGCCCTTTACCTGTCTGTGCCCAGGGGCCCAGTTTCCCATGATCCGTCCATGCATAGAAACAGTGGAGAGTGCAGCAGATCTAGTGATCTAGAGTCAGGAGCCTCCAGTTTTTTTAAGCAGTATTACAACAAATGAGTTTCACTTCGTAAACAGCAGCTGTACGATGGAGGTCCATGCTTGCTCAGAAACAGCTCCCTGCTGTACAGCCACCTTTTCCAGACTCTTGCCCTCTGAGGGGACGTGGGGTTTCGTTGGTGCATCTCATTGTATTTCACTGATCTCATTGTACTTTGCACTATTTTTGAGAGGGACTTGGCCCTGTTGTATGTTTTTTTTTAATCGGTCCAGTCCAAAATCCAGAGTTCAGCCCTCAGTACCATGCTGGACTCCTGCTGGTTGGATTTATGTTTCTGCAGACTTTCGACGCACTAGTTAAGTCACTTTGTGAGATAAAATGAAACACTCGGCTGAAATGGAGAAAGATGTAAGAATCTGAATGTAAACTTTTTATTTATTTTCCTTTGTTGGCATCAATTAGCTGACTGCAGCTAACAGCTAGTCCACTAAAAATAAGCTACATTTCTAACTGAGCCTATAATTCAAAAGACGTTTTTATCAGTTTAATAATGACATTTCATCGTTCCTGTTTTGACAACCATAAAGGAAGTCCGAGTAAAGCGGGCACCAAAGCACAGGGTTAATAAGAGCAGGGGAGGGCGCTGTTTACTGGTGTTTGCTGATGGCGGCGGGTGTCCCGGTGTTCATGGTCGCTGACGGGAGTCTGTTTGTGGCAGGAGCTTGAGAGACAGTACTCACCCAGCCGGTGGTCGCCCAGGATGTCGGCAGACGACGTGATCAAGGCTCATGTGAAGGCTTTAAAGGAAGGTCGGTCACATTTGAAACTACATCCCCAAACGCAGCAAATCACAGAGAAACCCGGGCTGGGACGAGCAGGCAGAACCAGCAGCCCTGAACGACCACAGGTGTCGTGACTAATGTTGTGTCGTGATAATCCGCTTCCCTGATGTCGTACAGTTAAGGCTCGTGGATAAATTACAGTCTGTTTTACACACACGCTGTGGACTGTGACTAAAAATGTTTGACGTAGCTACAAACTACATATCGGCCACAGCCGTGTGTGACTTTTTGTGAATTTCTAAATCAGCCTCGTTTGTCAAGGGTGTAAACACTAATTTGCTTTACAAGAAAAGCACCTGCTACCGATATACCACGCAAAGACAGGTTACACGTTCAGGACGTACTCAGACTTTGGTGAGCATACTGTGCCAGGTTTTGTAGCCAGAACTATCAGAGTCAGTTGGAGACTCGGGCCTATAAAATACAGCTCCCTCTGGGTCTACACATAGACATAACTTGAATCAGGCACCTCTCACGGTCACAGCCTCAACCCCCTTGATGGTGTCCCTGACTGAAAGTCCTTTATGGTTTGATCCAGTGAGACTTCATCATATTGATGCTCAATTCAGGTATTGCTCAATATCAATCAATCTCAACCAGGAATTTTAAAAGCCATGGCTATTGGCTAACAGAGTTTAAATGGTGTGGCTATCTCTTTGACTGTGGACGGATATGTATAATGTCTGACTCTTTATTTGTCACCGTGATATCATATTCTTGGGTACCGTGTGTTGTACAGGTACGGAGCAAGCACGTAGTCTGGCTCAGACTTTACTCAGTGTGCCATATGGTGAAGGAGAGGGAGAGAAACTAGATGTCTACATACCCAGAACCAACTCCTTGGGTATGGATGCGCCTGACTGCCATGACACCCAAGCCCCACCTCACTTTAAGTATAAAGAAGCTGATGTTAAGTGTGACAGTTAACAGGTATCATCCCCTCTGTTTCAGATCTCCCTCTTGTTATTTACATACATGGAGGCTACTGGCAGTTTCTCGGGTAGGCTGTTCACACTCAGAGGCCTCTGAATAGTAACACAAATCTACACACATTATGTTTTTCATGCTGATGCTTTGTACTCATACAGCAAGGAGGAGTCTGGATTCATGGCTGTTCCACTCATAGATAAAGGTGTAGTGGTGGTTGCTGTCGGCTACGACATCGCCCCTAAAGGTAGCATCTTTTCATTTCTGAAAAAAAGGTGTTTCTACTTTAAGACAATGAACTGGCAATGTCAGCCCACTGCCTGTGGCCATTCATGTGCTTTTCAGGTAACATGGACCTGATGGTGTCTCAAGTACGCAAGAGTGTTGTGTCTGTCATTGAGCAGTATTCTCACATCAGGTACCACTGATCATTTTTCACCTTTTTGTTATCAGCCTGTTTGAGGGAAAATCAAATAAATCCCCATCATAAATCCACTGTTTCCTCTGTGTTTTTGACTCTCTAAGTGGTCTGTACCTGTGCGGTCACTCTGCTGGAGCTCACCTTGCCGCAATGGTCCTTTCCACTGACTGGTCACAGTACAGCATCACCCCTCAGATCAAAGGTGAAGTCTAATGAATGAGACAGGGTTAACTGTAGGTATAGCAGGCTGAGACATTAGTTCGAAACAGCTGATATAATTTTCTTTACTTGTTTCTCCAATTGTCTTCCAGGTGCTTTTCTCGTCAGTGGCATATATGACCTCCTGCCCATCCTGTCCACCTATGTCAACGAGCCTTTGAAGATGACACAGTATGTACTGTAGATGGTAACCATAGTGCAGCTGTCATATATTAATATGATTGTTGCGCATATTTGACAGTAATCAGACATTGTGAATTATCTGTGCGGACACACTGAACCCATTAACATTGTTAGGGGTCAGCCTGAATAGACTTAATATATTGAGTGGGCACTGCAAATATGGAGGAACTCAGTAGTTATATGGGCTCTTGTTGATGACAACATACAAAATTGCTTGTATGCAGATTAAGTAATACAGTTCAAAAGCTTTCTGATCTGTTTCATATCATCCATTTTTATTTTGCTGATTAAAAAGCTCAAGTAGATTTTTCCTCACTTAATAGGGAGTACTTCTCTTGACATGTGCTTATAGAGTATCGCTGCCTATTTGAAAAAGATGGATAAAGTTTTTTGTAGCTCCAGAGAGAGATGATAAATTGTTTCATGTGATGTCGCTTGAGGCTAATGGTGACTACAAATTTGAAAATGTAAAAAATTTGTATGGAGTATCGATGAACCCATGCCTCATCTCTGCCTGCGAATTGCAGCTTGAGGATGGCAGTCTAACGGTCTAACCTCAGATTTAACTGTAAATAATCTAACTCAAGGGGTTAGTTTCCACATGGAGTCACCTACAAGGACATTTCTTTGAGACCAGATAATGTTGAGAAGCCCTGTAGTTTAATTTGAATGGGTATGCCTGTAAATGCCAGTGACTGTGCAGCAGAGAGCACTGTGTAAACAAGTGTTGTTCTGTGTAATGGAGTGTGTCTGTGTGTGTCTGTGTGTGTCTGTGTGTGTGTGTCTGTTGCTGGTCTGTCGTGCCAGTCAGTGTCTGACTCCTCTGTCCCGGGTGTCTCCTGTTGGCAGGGAGGTGGCGGTGAGAAACAGCCCCAGCCAGCTGGTTCCTCAGCTCAAACTCTCCTCCTCTGACTGCCACATTGTTGTGGCCGTCGCTGAGAATGACTCACCAGAGTTTCGCAAGCAGTCAGAAGAATACTACAAAGTCAGTGCTGCTGATAGAGCATGAGAACTGTGGCGATTTTGTCACTATTTAAACACTGTAGTTGTCAATTATCCAATCCTAAATCCTCTTGCTGAAGATGTTTCCTTTTTTTTTGGTAACAGTGGCAATGCACAAATTCACAGGAATTCACAACCTTAATAAAAAAAAGATGCTGATTGCCCTGATAAACAAACACATTATTGAGACACATCAGTTTAGCATATTTTAAGTGTTGTTTTTTTTTTTGTGTGTATATGCTATTTCCTTACTGCTCACTGGAAAACCTCCCTTTCTTTGGCATTCAAGACTTTGGAAGCATCAGGACTGAATGTGACCATGGAGGACGTGGCAAACACAGACCACTTCAGTATCATTGAGCAGCTGGTAGATGGAGAATATCACCTGACAAAGGTACACATGCACACAAAGCCCCAATCGTTTAAAGTCTATATCGGAATGGTTGCTAATGCTATTCTCACGAATGACTTTTCTTTTTCGTTCTTTCTTTGACCATTGGCTCTATGATATTACTATCATTGAACAAGTTATGTGAATGACTTTTAATTGATGGAAGCACCAGTGGTTTTAAATCAGGAATTTTTAGAGTATTATCCTGGATATTGTCAGTTGCCTTTTCGTGAAATATTTACCCATTTCAGGTGTTTTTTTTTTTTTTCTTCACAAAATTGAGCAAACATTTGTGAAGTCGAATATATTTATGTCTATGACGTGCTATTATTGTAGAATAACTAGTGTTTTAATGTCTTCTTCTCTCTGTAGCTTCTGCTGAAGATGATGGGGAAGAGCTGAGAAATTGGACTTCATCTAATATCAGCATACCTCTGTATCAACACATGCATCAGTACTAATCAAATATGCATTATTTCAGGTTTATATACTGGGAAATGTACACTTTCCATCCCCTTTGACTGATCAACAAAAATATGTTGTGATTGTGTTTTGTTGTTTATAATGAAACATTGTTCACTGTAGTTACTGCTGTAAGAGAATGTCCTAAATAAGGTTCTTCATGTGTTTCAGACACATTAACATGCTATGTAACAGTTGCGTGCCTAAAACTGAGCTGAAATTGTGATAGTAGCAAGTTATGCTCAGCTGAACATGATCATAATTCTGTTGACAGCAGATTACCTTACAGCCACAGTGCACAATGGTCAGGAACTACTGTTCTATTGGCACAGTGGAAGCTGTAGCACTGATGGCTAGTTGTGGCACATTTCTGTTTTATAAAGTGGGTATGTCTTTCCAATTTGTGGTGTGGTGTTATGTTTTTGTTTAAATTTATGTTCTTGTTTTTTCTCTGACAATTTGTACCCCACCTAGAGACCCATAAGAAGGACAATGACCAAACATAATAGCAGAATACTGATATACGCAAAGTGAATGTAGCACTTCATTGTTACCTACTCAGTACTGGGGATCTGACATGGGGTACTTGGTAAATGTTGACAATGAAAAGTATATATTTGCACTTTTTAATTTACCCTAATATACTTGGAGACAATAGAAACAAGATACTTAAAAATTATTTGCAAGAGCAAATGTGACTAAATTGTAACTGATGCAAATTGTTACTGTCCTCACTCATTCTAGCATCTTTAATAATTGTTTACACGTCTTATTCATCATTGTGGATTAAAAAAGGGATCACCACAATAAATATTTATATTTGTGAATGGGTGTATTTATATTTATCTACAAGTGTAGATAAGATGTAGGAACTAGTGTCATGTTTCTCCCAAAAAGATGACTATTTCTACACTTGGCATAAACCTCACTGTTACAGTGCCTGGTGTTATTACCTGATGTTGTGGCCACATGTCAAAATCTAGTTTTAAGCCCTTTATTTAGTTGATGTACATATTTTCAAACACAATCATGTTCAGTGAAAGTACCACAAACACTAGAAACCAGCGACAGTGGACAGTGTAGTCAGACTGAGCCTTGCATCATTTTTACTACTTTTTAAAATCGGGTAAGTTTTGGTTTCCTTTTGCTTTCCCCCATTAAATTTAATGAGACTGTTTTGAAAAACTATCAAATCTGTCCCTACAAGTAAAGACTGATTTTGTTTAATGGATTTTAACATGAAGACCTGGTGTAGACATTCTTCCATTACTGTAATCGTTATTGTGTTTTTGTCTACTTAGGCAAATAAAACAGACTTTAACCATAAAACAGACCATAAAGACCATTGGGGTGAGTTGGAGAACAGAGGCACTCAAGAATAAGAACCTGTCCGCGGACAGGGGGTTAGTTTTCTATTCCTCTCTTAAAAACATGACATATTTCTAAGCAAAATGTGTGTAACTGTGTGGACGTTTAATCTCTAATGTATGAGTGTTGGTTATGAAGAATACACACAGCAGCGCTGTGTGTATTTCAGACAGGAGCACAGGGTTTTGCCGGAGTGTGTCAGGGAGTTGCGTCATCAGCTGGTCCAGTCTCCAGGCAGGAGGAGCCAGTCGCTGAGAGACCGATTCCCAAACAGTCCATCATGTAACGTTATGGCCGAGGGAGACCTGAAGACCCACTGCTCCAGGTAAGTCCCGGAATTGTCCCGAAATACCGACCAAACTCTTTATTGGACTGGTCGGTAATGCTAACGCTGGAGATGCTAGGCTGATGTTAGCTTCCGGTGCTAACACTTTTAAACGGAGCCGGTGTGTTGTTCGTTTGGACCGAGGAGGAAAACGTTGAGCTTTGACGTTAGCGGGTTTGGGGCCGGTGAAAAAAAGTGACTCGTCATGTCTGCCTTCGTGGCGGTCTGTGGACTCTGGCAGGGAGCTGTTCCCGAGTTTTAATGTTAGCATGAATTTACAACACTTAACGCTAGCAAGCCAGAAGAACCAATTCTCCGTCATCACACTAACGAAGACCTAGCGAGGAGCAGGCATACTGCATGTTTTACTGTTTACTGTTTACTCAAAAATGTTTATTCCCCCCACAGTCCAGTAAGTTTGTAAACAGCTCAGTAAGTGACTGAAGGTTAAACCATCAGTAAACACACATTAATACCATTATGGTGTTTTTGTTTTTCTCTTGGCTGCTTTCCCTGTTTAAGCATCCAGGTGGATTCAACTGTCGCCTGTTTATAGGCCAAAGAAATGTCATTGGTGTCAAAGCTGTATACAACTGGTAACCAACACATTGACAAGAAACAGCGTGAAAGCTCATCCTTCACCTTGGAAACGGTTGTTATGCAACTTTTTTTTAACAGAGGTATCTCTATGGCAACTGAGCAAACCATGAGATGTGGTTGAAACTTCCAGAAAAAGTCTAGTTTGTGACAATTTTCTTTTGGCAAATAAATAAGTATATTGATAATATGTAATTGGGGCAAAGTAAGCAACCTTTCAGAGTTTCGAAACTGTAATTTTCAAATGTTTGCTAGGTACTCAATAGACCTGATTACAAAATAGGAAAGTATTTGAAATGATTCATTTTCTGTTGCGTGACATTTTTGAATCACTCATGTTAGCGTAAAGAAATGACAAAACAACGAGCCTTTAGGCAGAGACACATCTGGCAGTGAGCATGAAAATTAATACAGACACAGATGTCTCAAAACCATGCAACCACACTTAAAACATCAGTTTTTCCCTTGTCCAAAGTGCAGCTAGACTGGTTTAAAAACCCTAAGTTGCGTGCTAATATGTGATTACTGACAGAGCTTTCCTCTTTCTCCCTAATTCATGCAGTTTATTATTAAGGTTAGGTTTCAACTTGTTCTTTCTCAGTGGCATAACTCTGTATTTTAATGAAACCTGGCTTTCTTTTTGTCTCTACAAGGAGGAGGGAGAAACCTGAGCATGTGTAATAGAGAGGAAAGGAGGAGACTTGGTGAGATAAAGATCAGTTATTCATGTAGTTAAGAGGGCTGAAGGGACGTGGAGTTCATTATGGGATGTGTGCGAAGGAGAACAGCATTATGGCTAAAGCGTGTTCAGGGCAGAAGAGGCACAGGAAGGGTAAATAACTGAATTCCTCATACAGCATACAGTGTTTGGGTCTGTGCTGCAGAGGGATTGGAAATATGGGCCATGTATACAATAGTGACATTGTTTGTTGGTCAAGATTTTTTCTGATCTGTTGTGCCCAATGTGTATTTGTTTAAGCGCCTGTTATTAAAGTTGTTCATTTTGGCACCTGATTTTGGTTTAGTTTGTCTTTTAATGTATCAGTGTCATCCAACCATGGATCTTCTCCCACTAAACACTGTGGACAGGATTTTAGTCAAAATCTGAATGAACCACTCATTGTGCTGCAGAGCAACACCTGTAAAAAACATGGCGCCATGAGCAGCTTTAAAATGCTTTATTAAAAATGCAGGAAAAAATGAGACTAAAACGGCACTAACGAAAACTAGACTAAAATATCTTGAATTGCTTTGGTAAAACATATATATACATTTTATATTAATCATTTTTGTTAGTTTTAGTCTAAAAGATTTTAGTGGAGGAAACTTTTACTGAACAGGAGCTACAGTTTCTGACTTTGCATTAAGATGGTCACACTTCACATTATTTTGTTTTTATTTATTAGTAACAACTGTAAACCGTTTAGTCTTAGTTGTGGTTTTCAAATGTAGTTTTTTATTTCATCATAGTCTTGTTTTTGGCATGAAAAGCATGTCAAATATGTCTTAATTTTTTGACAAAATGAACACTGGTTTAAAGTGGTTTAACTGTTTCTGAGTCTTGGCAAATTTTTTACATGCTGGTTTGTGTTTACACCCATATTTTACATTGACATTTATATTGACTTGATATGGCTTTTTGCTGCTATTGCCTTTTCACAGAGACAAACCTTTTGTTGTTGTTTCAGTTATTTGGGCCTGCTAAATGGTGATGTTCTACCTGTGTAGTTGTCCAGTTGCATTGTCCTACACTGATTATTATTGCATGCAGCTTGAAACTGCATTTGTCATCATGCTAATGTCAAATAATATTATGCTGCAGTCATAGGTTTCAATCTCAAGCAGTCATTTGTCATTTCTAGGAAAGTGGTTTATTTGTTTAGGGAATTGCTTCTAAACTGCTTCTAACTGTTTTGTTCTGCAACTATTACAAGCTGTGTTTTAAATGTTTTTCAAAATGATAATATTGAACAGCTGAAGAAGCTTAAGCAATGCAAACACTGAAACATATCCCCAGTACCTGTTGGCTGCCCTTGACAGCGGAAAGGTAGCCGGTCACCTTAACATTCTTGTTCTCCCGAAACAAGCACGCCTCATATTTCAGCAGGTAGGATGCCTGTTGGCATGTTGTGCCAGTCCTATTACCAGTTTGTGAAAGCTAAAATAGTTTTATGCATTCAGGACATTTTTGAATCTCCAAAGTATCCTAGGAAACAGAAAATCTGGTTTGTTTTTAACTTGAATACAGTTTCATTTAACCCACTGCGCTCAGAGCAATTTGTTGAATCCTGAGGTAGTGTTTGCCACCAGAAAAGAAAATAATCCTTCTGTTCTAGTGAAAACATGAAAATCACCAAAAGAGAGTTGCCTGTCTTTCCCACACACAGCAGTAGTGAAATACTGTTTCAGTTTACAAAGACTTTTCATCAGTTTTCAGATGATAATCTGACATTAATATTAGAACACAACTAGATTAATTATAGGCATTTTCATCCTGGTGAAGTAGGAATTGCACACTACCTACTCAGTATGCGTAATAGAGTTTCAACAGAACAAAGCTTTGTTGTGGACAAAATGAACAAGAGCCTATTTTCCCAGCATGTTCTGATCCTCCCCCCTTTATTCTTTTGTTTTCTCCAGAAATTGTTTTCTGCATTTATTTTGTTGAAACTTTCTGGTGATGTTTGACACTAATAATACACAGTTTGTTGTATACAGTACTATGTAAACAAATTTAAATATATTTTAAGAAAGTTTTCTAGGCCGCCCACTCAGCAAACATGTTCACTTTGAAATACATCAATAAAATGTAAATATATTAGGAATTTATTATATTTTTACAGTTGTTGCAATTCCACTTCCTGCGCTTTGTTGGTTTTCAAACCTCCACTGCCCCTAACGCTTGATCTTCCCTTTGCTTTGTTCGATTCCAGGCTATGATAGTCATCACCCCCAGTCCACCCCTGACAGTGAGGATGAAGACAATACTCACATGACGTCGTTTGGTGTTGCCGTCCGAGGCCTCCCCCTGGCCTTGGTGTCCATGACGCAAGGTGCCACCACAGACTCGCGCTTTCATCCAAAATGGCGGGCGATCACAGTGGCGACCCTGCTAGCTTTAGTCCTCATGTTATACCTGCACAGGACAGTAGGAGACAGAGACAGAGGTTATCGCAACAGGGGTCATAGGCTACAGAAACACAGTGTGGGTGAGGATGACATCTACAAGGACAATAATAGACAAACTGCCCACCATCAAAAAAAGGAAAAGCCTTACAATGACACATACCCTTTAAGTCCCCCAGAGAAGACAACTGAAGGCATTCGCTATCGTATAGGTGTGATTGCTGACCTGGACACAGCGTCTCGTAGCACTAAGGAACAGACGTGGTTCAGCTACATGAAAAGAGGTTACCTGACTGTTTCTGAGAGTGCTGACAGACTGGAGGTTGTGTGGGATACTGAGACAGTCACTCTGGAGAGTCATCTTGCTGAGAAAGGACGAGGTAGAGCGATAAAGACATAGATACACCAATCTGTTATTCTTTACATACATCCACTATGTCATTCACTTTATGTCCGTATGTGAATTTTCTTGGTATTTGATGGACTCCCTGTGCTGCAGGCATGGAGCTGTCAGAGCTGGTGGCATTCAATGGTCACTTGTATAGTGTGGACGACCGTACAGGTGTGGTGTACAGGATAGAGGACAACCAGGCCATACCCTGGGTTATATTACCTGACGGTGACGGCTCTGTCTCCAAAGGTCAGTCTCCACACTACTTAAAAAAAACTGTGTTTAGATTGATCAGTCTATTAATTGGCAAAACAAGCTAAAACATTACAATCAAACTTTCCCAGGGGCTAAAGTAACATTATCTGATTTCTTGTTCCAAAGGTATTTATATAAAAGAAGCAGCAAATGTTCATTTTCTAGAAACTAGGACCTGCAAAAGTTTCCACTTTTACCTGACTCAAAATGACTCAAACTGTCAACTCTCATAAAAATTTGCAGATGAATCTTTTTTTCATCATCTTGTGTACTGCAGTGGAGATATGTGTACAATACATGAGTTGGAACAACATTTACTTTGGGACTATAGAAAGGCTTATTTTAAAATATTCATGCAGTTGTCTTGACTTGTGGGCAGGGTTTAAGGCAGAGTGGCTGGCAGTGAAGGATGAGCACCTTTATGTTGGTGGCCTGGGGAAGGAGTGGACCACAACCTCTGGGGAAGTCATCAACAACAACCCAGAGTGGGTGAAAGTTGTTGGCTATCATGGAGACGTGGAGCATGAGAACTGGGTCCCATACTATAATGCCCTGCGGAGTGCAGCAGGGATCCAGCCACCAGGTGCTGGAAAACTGTTTTTCCTCTTTTTATAAGTTTTGGCCAACAATCTCTGAAATGACATTACATCTTATTGTCGGCAGCAAGGGCATATTTCTAGTTTCAGATGTCAGGAGTACTTTAAACTCAAAGATAACTAAATAAAACCCTGGGCCTCTGGGCACAAACATGTAAAAGGCCCCTAGTATCCATGAGATTTGTCATCAGCTTGTGTCTTCTTATGGTTGTCTATTTGTAGTTGTGTGTCTTTTAGCTCATTTTTGTGCCCATTTTGACATGTTTTGCACCTCTTCATGGTCATTTAGCATCTATATTTAAATAATGTGTGTCAATTATTTTGTGAGTTTTAATATTACAGTCTTCATTTTGATGAGTTCACACTCTTTTGCAGTTTGTTTTTACATCTCTGTAGCTGTTTTGCATAATTTTTTTCCTCTCCATTTTGTCATTTGTAGACTTTCCAATGTAGAGATTAACTGGCCCTTCACACTCATTTATTTTGTTGCCTCTTCCTTTTACAACTGTCTTTGTCCTGTAGGCTACCTTATCCATGAATCAGCAGCATGGAGTGAGCGTCTCCAGCACTGGTTCTTCCTGCCTCGCCGTGCCAGTCACGAGCAGTACGAAGAGAATGCAGATGAGCGACGTGCCACCAACCTCCTCCTGTCCTGCCCCTCAGAATTCAGCTATGTAACGGTGCGCCAAGTTGGACCGCTCAACCCAACGCATGGCTTCTCTTCGTTTAAATTTGTTCCGGACACAGACGATCAGATTATTCTGGCACTGAAGTCAGAGGAGGATGCGGGCAGGATTGCCACCTACATTATAGCATTTACACTTGATGGTCAGGTTCTGATGCCTGAAACAAAGATTGGGAATGTGAAGTATGAAGGGCTGGAGTTTATCTGAAAATGGCTTGCGCTGAAGTTGCATAAATTCCAAAATCTGCAGGGTTCCTCTATTTAGACAGCAACTGAATACACACAGCACTTTTCTTTCTAGTCCAGGGTAGTAAATTCTCTTCTGTTTTACTGTGCAATAATACTGTATGACTCAAAAGTATACAGTTTATTTCACAATCCTATATTTGAGAGTAACAAGGACAGAGAAGGTAAGTTAGAAAGATGCTTTCAATATATGACTTGTAAGACTTTGTGTGTTTTAATGCCTTAAATCTTCAGTGTCAAAAGAATAATGTCTGTCTTGGAGTTAAACATCCTAGTTTCATGATTGGATGATGATGCAATCCCAGAGGAGTCTGGATAAAAAGTTTCACTAGTATGCATCTGTCATACACATGGTTAATGAGGATCTCCACACCTGCAGCCAAACTCTGCTGGTCAGACACTCAGGGAAACTAGGTGGGGGAAAAAAAAAACAAACTACTTCAAAATATACAAATTAAAATCCTTAAAATTACTTGAAATATTAATCTTACCCAATGCTTTGCATTTTATTTTTACCTGCTTAGACACAGTGTTGCTCTTATATTTAAGTAGTCCAGTAATGGTCACTTGATGCATAGCAGCCTCTGCTCTGTGAACTACACATGGTAAGTTATTCTGGGCAGGTCCAGCTCAAATGTCTCACACACTGTAATAAACTGAATATAACCAGCCTCTCAAGTCAGGGAACAAGCAAAACACCAGTTGCTGAAGGTTAACCATTAATATATTTCTTTTGCATCTGCTCAAAACAAAAATTATTAAAATATCTTCTCTTTTAAGTGTCTTTTTATGTCATGCATATACCTATCACTGTGAAGCACTGATATATGATAAAGCCAAGTCAAATCATTGCATTCATACTGCATAGTATTAACATTTTTATTGTACTGGGATGAAACAACTTACCTAAAAATAATCACTATACATTTAACATGTTTCATTATACAGTAGTTTGTTACACATATTTGCAACTAATGTTACCATTAGTCATAACATTAGCAACCATTGGCAAATGGCAATAGCTACTACAATCTCAACCTGGAATGGTAAAAAATGACAAGACTGATCAGCTGACTCCATTTAAAAATGAGTAAATATTCACATCACTAAACACCTGAGGGAAATCATTGTGAAAGCTCTCTGTTCACAGCCTTGTTCCCATGGTGATGATGTCCTCAGGTAGACCGGCCACTTGTATGGGTTTGAAAGTGTCCAGGTTAGAGTAAAAGTTGAGCATTCTGCGATCGCTCTGCCTCAACTCGCAGAATGCTCCCCTAGAACCTGGAATAGGAAACCAAGTTGTTTGAGACTTCATCCTTTTATCACATTTCTGTAATGTATTGCTCGAATCTCAAAGGATGGAGAAAACGGGACTGATTCTTATTGGAACAAAGTCACAAATTCTCAGTGATGCAAAACATCCAAAACCAGAACTTGGTAAAATAAGTTATTTGCATACAGGCACAAACTGCAGATTCAGAAATGTGCTTTTGGAGCCATCCTACTAGTTGTACCATGTCATACAATACACCATTTCCATGAGGAGCTTTTTAAGACTGGCCAAACACACTGATCAAGCCTTCAACTTACCACTGCTGCAGATAGAGGTCATCAGCCAATCAATCATACGCTTGGTTGGAGAGGGATCAGTGACCCGGGGCAGCACTTGAATGGTAACCAGAGAGGGGAACTCCTTGAACACTGAATCACTTATCACCCTCTAGAGGTTGGAGATCAAACACAATGGAGTAATACTTTGGTTTGTATTATAAAAAACAATCATCTTACATTTGAATCTTACCTCAATCTTGGAAGCTGCTGGTTTGGCATCTATAAGTGCCAGGGCATAGCCACACACCCCAATCTCATCCTCCAGTATGAGAGCACACAGAGGAGAAGGGGGGATTTCACCTGCTGACAGGCTGCAGTGGGGCAGGGGGAATGGTGAGATGAAATGACACACAAAAGTATGAATGCTCAGAACAGAGCGAGTGACATACCTATCACAGATAAGAGGAGACTGCGTCATCAGGGGAACTTTGCCTTCTACTCTCTGCATCTGCCTGAAAATCCTCTGCACCTCCATCTGAGACCAAAAAACAAAAAAAAAACCCTAACATCACTACTGAATTCTAACCAAAATGCAGCATGATATTCATGGATCTGTCCACTTATTACCTTGTCTTCAGGGCAATACGGCCGTATGCAGTATACTGCGGTCATAGGAGGATGTCTAAACAGGTCCCTGTTTCCGTGGCCAGGCAGCATTCTCTGCAAGTACGCGTATGGTATATTTATATTCATGTAGACCACAATCAAAAACTCAAACAGGTGGAAACTTAATAGTTGCCATATCCTGATAAAGTCAGTGTGTGTGTGTGCATCTGTGTAGTGATACACTGATTATGTTACCTGAAACTCTCCAGAGAGGCCCCCTCTGAAGTCCCAAGGCTCTGGGTCATCGTTCATCACATGAGCAGAAGGTCGACCTTGCCCTCCTATGGCAAAACAGAAACAATACAACATTTAAAGCTGCAGTAAGTAACTTTAGTGAATACACATATATGTTTTTAGTCTGCTGGTCAATGACCAGTAAGCACTAAAGACATTAACCCTGCAGTGTTTCTAGCTTATTTTTAATGTCTGTTAGAGCCACTTGTGCATTTGTGTTTATTTTGCATATTATTTACATAATTGTCTTAGGTGACTTCTATAATCCACACATGTATTCAGTTTATCAGGCTTCTATTGTATCATGACATGCAGATGAACCAGGGCAGATTGGTGTCTCAGCAGTGGTTTTTCATCCCCTGGGATCAAAATCACAGTTTTCTCACCAAGAGTTTTCACGTAGGCCCGAGCCAGGCCGACCCCGCTCTTGATGTCACAGATGTAGTTGTAGAGGTCGTACAGAATGTTGCGGTTCGGGGCGTTTGACAGACGATTGAACATCTGCACCACTGCGTCGCACATGTCATCAAACTCCTGTGCTCTGGAACACCACTCAGCAGTCTGAAAAACACCAGCAACCGAGTGAAAGAGGAATCCATATTGTGTGTACAAAATGACCTGCACCTGAAAAACTGCAAGACAACATTACCTTTTCTGTCTCGGCAGAAGCGGCCTGACTGTGGTTCTTGAGCCAGTCCAGCTCCTGCAGCATGGTCCTGGCTGTGGGCCCGTGTTCATAGGGCAGGTAGAAGAGATCTGACAGCAGCTTCAGGTCGTCCAGGGTCAGAGGTTCAGCTGTGTACAATGGGTTCTCCTCTGGTCCAGGAACATAGGAACTCTCTCCCATATCTGTCTGCATGGGCTCCTCATCTGATGACTCTTTCTTGAAATGAGTTGGAGGATGACAAGGACCTGGAAACAGTATCTTAATGTTTTACCCATCCCCTTTTCTGCCTTCTGAGACCTTTAAACAGTTTGATGCCAAGTGTGTATTTCAGGATAATCTACCTCCAGGTTGATCTGTGCTCAGAAACTCCTGCAGCCAGTCAGTGAGCGCCAGGGTCAGGGCTTTCTGGGGACTGTAACAGGGGTCCTGCTCTTCATCACCTGGTGATGGGGAATAGTTTTTCTGAGACATTACAGTCAGCAAATATATGACATACAATGATGTGCGCTTTGTTCGTTTTGATCACTACTAGACAAACTTGTACTTAACACAAATCACACACCTCTTTAAATATTACCGTAATGTTAAATGAACACCATTGATCTCATCAACAGGCAGCCCTGAAACCAACAGCATAGTCTAAGAGCTGATGGCTCCTACTATTTTAAATGATCTGTCAGATAACTGAATGCACTTCTTTACAGAAATGTAAAAAAGAGGAATAAAAAAACAACTTCCAGATATGAAATTTGTATTTGCCTGATGTTTTTTTTTTATTTTCAGCTATATAATCCTGTTTTGTTGATGCATTAAAATGATAATGGAAATAAGGTAAAAGCATTTACCAATTCAACAACCAAAATGTCAGCAGCTGGACCACTGTTTCTGAATAATTATGAGCTATGATATGTTCTGAGTATATGCCAAACATAACAGCAAATTTTCAGGCAAAACTTGACACTCACCCATTTCTACATCCCTTGGTGCTCCATCAGCAGTAGCCTTGCACCATGTACCCAAAGTGTGGATGGCCACAAAGTTCGGGTAGAACTCACAGTTAGGATTTGTGAGCACTCCTCTGAGTTTAGGAATGAGCTCAGTGGGACGATCCTAAGACAAGATAATGCTGATTGAGAATACCGAATCCAGGATGAGCCTAAAGCACAGACAGACACGTAGCAGCAAAAACTGACCTTATAGGGTCCAATGAAAAGTCTTTGAGGATCATAGTCATTTGCATGGATGTTGTCCCAGATAACTGGTGCCCTCTTGAGGACAGACGATACCTCTTCTATGGACTCGACTGAGATTTTATTGGATACTACTTTTGGACCTAAATGCAAAAGCAGGAAGAAGAAGTTATAAAAGTGAACCTTGTCTGCCTGTCTGTGTTTAATATCATAGACACAGCTGTTTCAGTGTAGCCTTACCAGTCCACAGTATGTCAATGCCAGGCAGCAGCTTTTCTCCCACAGTGTGCAGGTAGGAGGACTGGGACACACTGGGAGTGCAGAATGCAGCACAATAATCTGGAGAAAGAGAACAGTACAACGTTGACTAGTGACACAGAAAAATCCTTCATAAAAAACAAAACAGATAACTGGATCCTTTAAACACCCCAGCTGTGCTTAAATGGCTGTAGAGCCTAAATATTCATTACATCATCATCCTCAGACCCTGTTGTATACAGCCCATGGTCTGACCTGTAGGGCAGAAGAGGAAGGTCTCAGGTTTTCCCAGGTGTTGGTACACGTCATTAGTGATGGCCACCTGAGCGTGGGCAAAGGAGCTGAAAGCCTGTTTATCAGCTGGACACATCTCAGTCTCAATATCATCAAACAGTAAAGAGAAGGATCTGCAGCCAAACTCCCTCACCTGAAAAAGAAAAGGATTTGTTGTGTTGTCTTCACTCTCAACCAAGTGAATTTCCTTTTTGGTTGATCAAACTCAACTTGAAGATATAAACACTTTGAAATATACACTTTGCAGCATAGTCAGCTTCATTTGGACCACCTGATATTCCACTGATCACCTACAGCAATGTCAGCGCCACTGGTTACCTGTTACATTGCAAGCCAATGTTTCCTTTTTTACTGCTGCATGTAAGCAACCTGGTGTCCAGAACAAACCCTTAGAGAGCCATAAAGTTATATTCATCTGAGATTATCTCTTCTGCCCCACCCTTCATCTCTGCATACAAAGTCCTACCTGATCCAGTTTCCTCTTCAGCGCGACGACCTCTTTAGGGTTGGAAAAAGTAATGTCCAGACCGGGAGAAATTGCATAGATGAAATCGACGTCATGCTGTTTCGCTGCAGAGATCAGTTTGACGAGTTGTTCTGGGACAGAAGGCGGGAGAAGAACAGGAAGGTAAATAATGCACAAGATCAGTTTGTTTTGCACGAAGTGACAGTCTCTGATGGCTCAAAGTCCACTGATAGTGTCTGTTTTGACAAGCACTTGAGAGTTATCCAAGGCATGGCCATTTTAAGGTCAAGCTTTAGACCATCCCCACCGCCCTTCAGCCTATAACATTACTGATAATAGCCAGGCAACCAACAGAGACACACACCAATTCAGCAGTTCACCAGTGCCTCTGAGGAGATAGCGGGGCTTGGGTGAAACGAACACACTCTCCAGTGTTCCCAGCTGCTTTGTTTGGTTCGCTTTGCAACTGCAGTTCTGAAGATGTTCTCTAAAACACAAATACAACCTGAGCTGTGTGTGTTTTTAGTTCACAGTGCATCTTACCTGCCTCCTCATCAGAGTACAGGTCTCTCCAGTACATCCTGTGTTTGTAGTCGTCCTTAGGGGCATACAGGTATGTGTTCAAACCCCACTTTTGTTCCCTGCAAACCCCCCCAGCAAAAATACACTAGTAGATTATAGTGTGTTTTAAAGCTGGACAAGACATTAAGCATGTGGCATAAAAATCAGAAGACATAAATACATGAATAAATAAATCTATGTTTGCTGAATATTCTTTGTAAATACTGACTCTTTTTGAAAACGTATTCAGTTTCCTGCACATATTCATTGTGGGGGTTCAAATACCTTTTAAACAGCTCTGTTCTTTGCTCCATGGTCCATGGTCGCCCATAAAAACCTGCATCAAACATGCATCAACACATGATATCAAATCATAGATGTCCCCAGTACAGATCCGGAGTGTGTCCTGTTGGCGTTTGGTGCCGAATGAGGGTGTTTACATTGTATTATTATAATTCAAGATTTATTATGTGTTCACCTTCGACCACTCCACTGATGAACCGTCTCGTCCCAGTCTGGGGTCGCTGCTCATCACTGTCTAGTGTGGACATGGTCAACTTTTAGCGTAGTCCCTCTGTCTGGTCTCCTAATGCTCTGACAGCAGTCTCGGCATGTGCGCTCAGCCCAACCGCTTTCACTGCACCGCCTGAGCACGTCTGCCCGGACCAGTCGCGTTTAAACTGTGGGAACGTCTCGCAGCCTGATATATCCTGCTGAGAGTAAACAGCTTATTTTACGATGGCTAAAGTTCACGCACGCAGACTGAACGCGGTTGACTACCGGGCGTACGTCTTAAAGGGACAGTGTCCCACTTACCAGTTCAACTGAAAACACGAGGAACAGCCAACATGACACCCCAGACACACACACATACATGTGTATATACATGTGTATATACCAAATAATAAAAGCAGAGACAAGACACAGCGACCACATATAACCAATGAAACCAATGACACAAAACCGTACGCAGTCATTTTGTGTATAGTCGCAACACCAGTGGTCATTGTACAGGAGAAGTATGGGTCTAAACTATTTTGATGCTATTACTTGCAGTCCTGCTTTGCACACATGCAGACGTGTTAAAAGACAGAAATACTCTGATAATAATGTGCAACATGATTTTTTTCCCCACATCAACGTTTAAATGATCTTGTTAAAATAACTTTTTCAGCCAGCACTGCAATACAGATAGCTACAATATGTTAGAGCTACAATGTTAGAGCCATAAAGAAAAGTGGAACACTGAAGTGGAGGTGTGCTGCTATTGGTGTTATTGGTTACACCTGTTTCAGTTCATTTCCACAAGACAGATGTGTTGACATGAATTTCACAGTTACTTTTGAGAGACGCAATTAAGAGAGAGACTGAGAGAAACATTAAACATTGTGTTAAGAGTCACTTAAAAATGTGGGGCTCACGTAACAAATCAGCAAGATGTGAAATCTGAAGTCAACAAAACCCCAGATACTTAAAAGAAGTAAAATAGATGAGACTCAAAATTGCAGACACTTTCTGCAGAATGTCCTGTTGGTCTTACTTGCTGTAGCAGTGGACAGTTTACCTGTCAAACAGAGGTGTGAGGAGTAACATTTATGGTTGCACTCCAGTTAACGGTTGTTGTACATGCTGGCTGGGGGGTCTGAGACCTTTGTAAATGTGATTCATAACATCTGTACTTTTCCTGTAATGACATGTCAAAGTGTCTCCAGATTTAACTCTAAAAATAATCCAAATACACCTGAGTTAATCTGTGTTCACCAGGAAACACAATAAACCTCCTTTATTTTTTATATACAGTTACACAAAATGTGTCAGTGTTATGTAATGCAATAAAGGTCTAGGGGCTTCCAACATTTTCAAACTGAGAGGGCTACATACATATACATAGAAACTGTATTCAAAACATAAAAAAACATCAACACAAAATGTTGCTACAAAAGCCCGATGCTCTGAGGTTCATTAAAAAAACCTCACATCCAGCCTGTTGCTCTGCTACCTCTTTAATCCTCTCTGGGCCTGTTGGAGCAACGAATCAAAGTCGAGGTCCTCAAACCTGCTATCGGCAGGAGATGGTTCTGTGTCTCGGTTTGCATCTGAGGAAGAGAGGGGCTATTTACTATTATGTTCAATAACTTCCACATTAATATGCAACGGCTCCACAAAATAATTGCAACACTAGTGTAATCTACTACACACTAGTGTCACAGCCCTGCAATTAACACTACCTTTGTGAAGTGTAAATCAGTTTGGTCCATGTTCACACTGTCATGAATGTTCAATTCAACAGTGCATTCTCCAGTTTGTGGTTTTAAGAGTCTCACCTAGATCAGAGTAGTTTGAATTGCAGAACTGTCTTCTTCCACCGAAGCAGATGTCAAACGGCAGCTCGTCGGGCCTCCGCAGTTTGCCGCCGTTATCAATAGCTGCAAAAGCATCTTCTATGTTGTAGAAAGTGACAAAGCCGTAGTGGTCTCTACAGGAACCAAAGGGGCAGGAATTTAATACTGATAAACAGCATTAACTAATCATTCAAAACACTAATGGACTCAAAAATATTTTTAACTCGAATTCTTCATACGTACCCTCTATCTCTGAAGTGAAGCGAAACACATTCCACCTCTCCAAACTGGGAGAAGCGTTCTCTCAGTTCATTGTGTGTCATAGATCTGCAAATGCGGCCGACGTACACCACCCTGCGCTCATCCTGTTTGAGATGATTGTTTATGATTGCTCACTACTCATGACTCATCTTAAAAATCCCCACACACATCAGCTAACAGACATATTATACTCACTATGGCTTTAAGTTTCTGAATCCTCATTTCATGTTCCCTCCTGAGCCTCCTGGACTCTCTGTTGCTGTAGGGACAAAGAGTTTGGATGCAAAAAAATAGTATCTGAGCTTAAATTCCTAGACTCAGTATGAGACACACAAAGAAGTGATGTGTAAAAATACCTCCTCGAATTTCTTCCTTTATGAAAGGTCTACAAGGTAAATCTCCATCATTAACTGACCTGTAAACATCTCTCCACCGCCTACAACAAATCCGTGGGGATGGAGATCGGGATCTGGATGGGGACCAAGACCGGGACCTTGACCTGCTACACCTGGAGTGAGTCAATCTGTAGTGCCGTGGTGGGGAGCGGGAAACTGAACGAGAGGAGGATGATGAACTTGAACTGCTCTCTGAACGCTTGTGATGGTGCCTGCAAGAGAAACAAATTGAGAATGATGCACGAAGAGGAAAACTAAATACAATGTTGGGTGCAATTACAAAGACTACTGATTACTTTCGTCTTTTTGGAGAGCGAGATGCAGAGCTAGAGCAGGATGGCGAGGAGGAGCGAGAGCTGGAGTCAGACAGAGGGGATCTTCTCCGATATCGCCTCTTCTCCCTCCCTCTCCTAGGAGGGCTGGGTGGAGGTGTAGGCAGAGTGCATGGGGGTGTACTGTCGTCACCTGCACCACCGTTATCTGAAACCTGTGGAGCTCTGTGCGTGGATGGCTCTGTCTCTAATCTGGTCCTGGGCTGCTCAGAGTGACACTGAAACAGAGACTTTGCTGCTCCGACTGTGGTCTGTGTTTTGCATTCAGAAGCAACACTTGAGTCATGTGTGGTCACCTGCAATTCACTGGTGGCTTTATGAATATCCTTGAGTAAAGAGGGCTTGGCTCTGTCATGATGACTAGCACCCGTAAGTGAATGATCCACAGACCCACAGTAATCGTGATCTGAGGATACAGATGAAAGCAGGTGAGGTGAGTTATGTGCAACAGAGGGTTCTGAGGGGTTACCATGAGTCTTTTTGGGTGGTAAAGGACGGGGGTCAATGATCTGAACAGTCTTGGATGAAGTGTTTTTGCGTCTTGTCGGCCGCTCTTGCTGAGTGCTGAGGATGATTTCAGTGCCAATGGGCTCTGGGATCTCCTCGTGCTCTAACATCTGTAAATCTGGCAGATTCATGGCGGTGTCAGGAGTCCCAGGATGTTCTGAAGTGCTTAAAGGTTTAAGTGCTTCCACAGAGGGGGGCAATAGTAATCTAGAGGTCTTTTCCAAGGCTACAGACTGAGTTCTGTGCAGGTCCAAGTCTTCTGATGTTAGCAAGTCCGAAGGTGGAGCAGCACTCAGTGTGGGCTCCAGCTTGTTCTTACATGCACACTCCTCTTTAGCTAGAGGGGTAAGAATAAAAATAGGTCATACAATGACCAGACATCAGCACCAAAATCAACAATATACTCATCATCTTATTGGTCACCTTGTGTTTCCTCAAATTGTTCCAGTAGGCTGGTCAGATCAGGGGCTTCGATTCCTGAGGTCAAATGACAAAAGCAACATTAGCACGTAAATGAATGTATCAGTAAAAACATTTGGTTTTAGTTTCTTCATCATGTCAGATTTAATGAGCATGTCTCAACAGTTTACCTGACTCTCCTGCTGCACTCTGCACTCTAGGGCCAAGCTGAGGAGTAGGTTCCTCAGGAGCAGAAATGCTCGGGGGAAACTCTGGCAATGTCACCCTTATTCCCAAAGAAGCATCTATGGTAGAAGGTGGCTGAGCTGAACATGGTGTGGAAGGAGGACACTTTATTTGTCTCAGTGGATGTGGACTTAGGGACAGAAGAATCTTTGGTTCCCACTTGATTTCTTGCATTGGGCCTGGGCTGAATTGTTGCGACTGCAGTTTTATGCACTCTGAAGCAGATTCAGTTTGTGCTGTGGGAGGACACGATGCTGGAGATCTAGAGGAGGTATTTGTCGCTCTCTCAGAAAGCTTGTTTTTAACTTCCTGAGGCATGGTGGCACTGTCCTGACTGAGCAACAGCGCCTGGGGCTTTGGCTCCGAGGAGGATGGCTGTCTTTGAGGACACGTTGCTGAGGATTCATTTTTGGTTTCTTGCAAGTGCCTGTTGCTCTGAAGGTTGGAGCCTATGTTGAGGAACTCCACTTTGGACTCTGGTGAGGAGGGAGCAGTGGATGGTGATAATGTTTGGCTGACCAGCAGGGGGAGGAGGACAGGATTTGGGGGATCACTGCTGAATGTTGGTTTCTTTACTGGACTCTTCTTGCTTCTGAGCAATATTACATTTCCATTAGCTGACACATCTGACAATGGACTAGAAGGTGTGTCGATTTTGGATTTAGTCCTTGGGCGCTTTAGTCCGCTGTGATGCAGATGAGTGGACAGTTTGGTCTCTAAGTGCTGAGGCCTGGGTGGTGGTTTATGAAGATGATCGGTACAGACTCTGATAATCTTTGTGTTTGTTGTCTTTGTTCCGCTGCTTTGTTTTTGTCCCTGCAAGCAAAGGATGGGGGGCAGTTCTTTAGGGGGGTCAGAAACAGAGGGCCACCTGGTGGTATAATTCCCCAGTTTCTCCACCAAGGGTTGTCTCTTCCGGCGCAGCTGTCTGTACTCATGGAGGCTCAGGGATTTACTCTTAGTCTCACGTTTTGGTGGCAGACCCTCATACTCGTTTCGCTTCATTTCTGAGGATGGGGTTTGGGGGTCAAGTGCTGAACCACATGGATTTTCAAGTGCTTTTGTACTGTGTAGTGGAACTGACCCAGTCTCATTTGCCAGATTTTTCTCCTCCAGGCACTTTTCCAGTGATTCATCAAATGAAGCCACTTGAATGGGGCCAAAGCTCACTCTTTTCTTTTCTCTGGATGGTGGAGCCCTCAATGAATTCCCATTCAGCAATACGCTCTTTAAACCATTATCTCTTTTTTGATCTCGCTGCTTTTCCTCCTTTGAATCCTTCACAGGTGCATCGTCATCCGATACAACATTTATCTCTTCGTCGTTCTCTTCAGTGGGCCTTTCATACCTCCACACCTCTCCCTGGGAGATTAACACATGGTTTCTCATCGTTTTGTCCCCGTCCTCCACATGCAGCTTCAGACAATAGGAGTGCATGAGCTTCACCAAGTTGATGAGAGAAGCTGAGCTGAAGACCTCAACTTCACCATCTGCTTTCTTATTGTCAGGATGAACCAGTGCTTGGCTTTGTTGTTTGAATGGCTGTAGAAAGCTGTTTCTCTCTATCTTCTCATCTTCCTTGTCATCATTTAGTAATTTGGGTCTTGGTCTAAGTCTTTCGGCAGGTGACACTGGCTAAAGAGGAGAGAGTAGCAGAACAGTTGGAGAGTGGAAAATATCATTTTCACTTCCAAACTCTATTCATCTATCAAATCTATCATTAGAAATCTCAGTCTTATGAAAATAGCTTTTTATTCAGTCATACTTAAACTGTCGAGTCTTTTCAGCTTCAGGCATTCACCTGAACCCGAATGAACACATGAAAAGCTACAGCAACACATGTGTGGCTTTGTTTTTGTTGTTCCAGTGTATGCACCCACCACTGAGCTGTCCTTGGGATCTGTGAATGTGAGGAGCTTGTTGTCAGGAAGGGAGTCAAAGGGAGACAAAGTCCCATCATTGTCCTCCACACTGTCCAGCATCTCAGTCAGGGAGGACAGCAGGGTCTCGTTCTCTTCCTCCACATTGCTCTTACTCTGAAACAGGAGAGCGGAATCCAGATTCATCGCTTCATCAGTAATCTGTATGATCACAAAAACACTGACACGCATAATGTGATGTGTTAAACGTCAACCCCCAAACATTCAAACTAAGCTTTAACACTGACCTCTGAAGCAACTGTGGCGTCCTGAAGAATGGCCAGGATGGAGTTATCCTCACAGGACTGTATATCTCTCTCCACATCTCCACTATTATCTCTGCTCAGGACCAACTGCAGGACACACAGACATACAGAGAAACTACATGAAATCCATTTTATGTAAATGTGCCTGAACACTAATCTGGCACATCTGTCCTGCAATTTCACAACACACTTCCTCCTTTGGGTGTGACCAGAAGCTGAAGCACAGGACACAGAAAGCTTAAAGTTAACTTTCTCAGCATAAACAGGAAGAGTTGCCTATACAGCTCTTTAAAAAAAAGAGGCAAAGCTGATGTTTGAGCCATGCTTAAGCATTAAGATTAATAAATGATTTAATAAACAAGTTCTAAACTACAGGACTGCTACTAGCAAATGAGTTTCTTTATTAATCAATGAAGATACTGGTCTTTAAAATGTCAGAAAATAGTAAAAAAGGATTTTACAAAGTCCAAGCCTATCAGTTTCTCAAAATTTACGACACTGTGGTTACAACTCATTGAAGGCAAGTCTGGTACACACAGGTGTTAGAGCTGCAATAGTCAGTCAATAATTTGATTAAGTGATCCACACAAAATAACTGACAACTATTTTGATAATCAATTAACCCTTTAAGACATATCTGAAGCCAAGATGCCAAATATTCCTTAAATCTAGCTCCTCATTCGTTTTGCTATGTTTTCTTGTTATAAGAAACTGGGTATCCCTTAGTTTTGGACTTTTGGTTAAGAAAAACAAGACATACAAACATACTGTTTAGGAAATTGTGATCAGCACGTTTCACTATTTTCTGACCGACTGCTCAATAATTAAAATAATCGTTATCTGCAGTCCAGGTAATTCCACTGTATCATGTTTGTGTCTTGTGCTGTTTTGGTTTATTTGTTTATTTCATTGTTTGAGTTTTGTGTATTTTATGAGCACATCTAGGAACAGACATTGCAAACTTATTTGGGCTTATTTCAGCTATAAATACTGTCTGATGGTGCACTTGCTCTTGCTACAGCCTATGCTTGGCCCTTAACAAATAAACATTTAATAGAAAACATAAAACTGTCTCTGTGGATTTACTCATAATGCAGAGCCAATATTAAAGTCTGTATATATAAAGACCAGCAAGCACATTGAAGATTTCTTTTTTAGCACATA
This sequence comes from Mastacembelus armatus, assembly GCF_900324485.2. Taxonomy (NCBI): domain Eukaryota; kingdom Metazoa; phylum Chordata; class Actinopteri; order Synbranchiformes; family Mastacembelidae; genus Mastacembelus; species Mastacembelus armatus. The sequence goes on along the minus strand of NC_046633.1, from coordinate 18,942,006 downwards.
CTATAAGCAAAATTAGGCCTCACACCAATTCTACAAGAGGTTAAAGCAGGGCCTAATTATTCATCATTAGGTTGATTAGTAACTAATGTCACATTTCACAAACACATGGTTGCACCACACACAAGCAGTGTAGGAGAAGGAGGAGGTAGATTTCGGTGGCTTTCAGGGTGTAAGCTGAATAGCAAACACAGTTGCTGCCTGTTCTGCAGTTATTATTCTCCATTAACAAATGAAAGAATATTCAGTTTTATCTGTAGGACTTTAAAGAAAACAACCAGGTTCAGGTGAGAAAATGAGATCAAAGTGACACTACCAGACTACATTACCCATAACAACCCAGTGTTCAATTAGAGTCATATAAATCAGTATGGATCAATTCATACTGCTTATTAGGTTATAGATTCTGTGACCGGATGTTAATTTGGCTATTTGGTTGACAGCACAGAGAAGAGAGAGGAGGACAGTGATGGAGACAAGGGGAGAGAGCAGGGTTTAGTCCCCACATAGACCCCTGGGCATAAGGCCCTATACAAACGCACATTCTCCTTGGGGGCTGAGCAGCCCTGAAAGTCTGATCCTACAATCGCCCCTGGCTTAAAGTATTAGAGGACAGTGCAGGTGATCAGGAGGCAAACTGGGGGTGAGGAGCCTCAGAGGAGGCAGACCCTCCACAGCACAGTGTCTCCGTACTCACAAACCCACTTTAAAGCTTGAGGCAACACCGGGGAAGGTGCAGGGTGATACCTCTGAGTAACACGGACGGGGGGTGCAGGCTTGTCTGAACATCGTGTACTTCAGAGGTATTGAGCACATGTGAAACCCTCATACCGGAGATGTGACGTTAACGGCATCAACTACACCGTGTCACGGAGCTGTGCTCGTGCCCGCGCGGTCCAAACGGCACACTGCCCGGTCGGCTCGCGCCTCAGTACCGTCACTATAACGTTACCAGCCCGGCTCAGCCACGTGTCGCCATGCGCGCATGTGGGCTCGTGCACCGGTGAAACACCTGCTAATAAAACACCGAAACGAGCCCGTGTGGGCTTATTTTGATGCCAGGGCGGCTAAAGAGAAGAAACCGGTACCTCAGCGCGGGTGGTGGCGGTCAGAAAGTCGCCGTTACCGGCATTTAAACGCCCGTCTTCCTTCCTCCACCGCGCCGCCATCTTGCTGCTCCACATGGTCCGCTGCCAGGCCGGACCAGACACGTGGTCCCCGGCTAGAAGCGCGCACAGCTCCCCGACCTGGGATCAGATCGTAGCCACCGACTCCATTAACGAGAACTGGGAGATGACCTGGAAATCTGATTCGAGATCAGTTGTATGAATCAGTAATAGACCATAATTGATAATCAGGTAGTTTTCTCCTGAGCGCTAGTTATTGATCGTCTCAGGCACGACGTGGGTGAAAGCTGGTTTTGTGTTATTTGTTATTTCGTAGGAAGAATTTGTTTGAGGGAAGCGCTTTTATTTCTTTCTGCCAACAAGCACATTTAAACAGGGTTTCGGGCTGATTTCACATCATGTTAGTGGTGGCATCTCTTAAAAACACACTTTTGCTTTTAAATTCTTTTTATTACCCAAAACCGACACGCAACGCCCAAATAACGAGTTTCCCTTATAATAAACATGCAACAGTTGCACCACAGGCGGCAGCACTGACCCAGAGTATGCTCGACATACAGTGTGTTATTTAGTAGTCATAGTAAAGTCAAAGAAAGGCATAGTATGCATTTTAAATGTATTAAAATCTCGCCACATTAGGACAACACAGGTGCACCGCAAAGGTTGCCTCACACATTAGAAACTTAATGATTTGTTTGGATCTGTTTTTTTCCCTTTATGGCAGGAGGCTTTAATGGAGGGAGCACTAATAGTGTAACTGGGAGTTATCTTGAAATGGGAGAGAAGACTCTGTAAAGCTATTAAATCCACCCTAGTGCTTCATTATCTCCTCTGTTATAAAGGCTGAGAATATTATGAAAATATTAGTGCAATCAGCTTCCCTATCAGAGCAGTCTGGCATTCTGCTCTGGCCTTGCACTGCTGGTGTGTAGCAGAGCAGAGTGTATCTGCTTCCTGTGGTCTGCTTCATCAGCAGAGCACACAGAAATTATCTGCATGTTCAGACACTGTAATACTGATGTGTTGACTTTCCTGATTAACCTGTGTACACACCCTCACACCCTCACCTCCACATGCTTTGCCATTTGGGCCTAACAACAGTGTTATTGCCCCATTGCAGTTGAAATTGCACCTACTGAGGAAGTCTTCATATGAATTTAAATGTGTTCAGGGCTCAGAGAGCATTACTACTGTACGCTGGATCATCATGACTGAATACATTTGAATGGATTTATCACTTGTGATCATATGTATTACTGTTTTACTGAGGCTTTGCATGACTTGTTCGTTACAGTCACATGAATCACGTCATCTTTTCCCATCTTCCCACCTCGTTCTGTGCAGCTCCACACCATGCAACATGAAATATGATGAGTAAGTATTCAAAATGGCTGAATAATAAACACTGCTGTCTAAACCAGCGTTTTCAGCTGTGGTTTGGATTTCTCGCTCTAGCTGATGACTACTCCACCAACAAATCATGTAATGGTCTTTGGATGGTTGATTACATTTACATATTCAGTACAGCAGAAAAGTGTTTTCCTCTCTTCTGCTCTTTCTCATTATGCAGTGACTGTCTCTGAGTCAGTCATATATACATATATAGTTCCTGTTCATTGAACACATATTTTCTTGCAATCCAAATTCATTGTAATTTCATATTTTTTGATCTCTTAAAATTTGTTTTTGAAATCAGTTTTTTTCCTCTGTTTATCCTTTGTATACTCTTGTTCCGGCTGTGCAGAGATGCTAGTGGTTTGTTCCACTAACCAGTACATCTGCAGGAGTGGGACTTTATATCTTTAAGGGATGAATCGTGTCAGAGTGGTACAGCTTGACCAACAGACAACATATTTGTCACTTGTCATATTTGTCAGGTAACACTGATCATCCGTCCATCTGTCCGTCCATCCATCCATCATCTATACTCACTTATTCCTAACCAGGATCACAGGGATCTGCTGGAGCCTATCCCAGCTCTCTTTGGGTGAAAGGTTACAGGTCACTAGTCCATCAAAGGTGAAACTGATAATTGTGGATAAAACATTCCTGAAGTAAAATATAAAAACAAAAATCCCATTCAGATTCTAGATCATTTGCACAAACCATCTATATGTGATAGTTCTTCCACCTGGAAACAGCCTAAAACATCAGTCTTATAATTAGGTATAATTTATTAATACATTTCTCTTTCTCTCTGACTCTGCTAGTCATCTGCATCATTACATGTCTTGTATTGCAAACTAAGGCCCAGCAGTGAATGTCATGTTGATTTTGGGTCATAAATTTGGCAATACAGGCTGGGACTCAGTTTTGGTCTGTGCAGAGCTCCACTGAGACATTCTGACTCTTACCACCTAATATCATTCAAGGTTAAAACTTCTGCGTCCAACAACATTACCCTTTATGCAAATCACTGGCATCTTTTGTTATACTTCTCATACCTGGTAGGAGCACATGTTTATCAAATTGTATACTTGCAGTTTGTAAACTCCAACTCAAAGTCTGGAGTAACCCTGATGGCATCAAGAGACCTATTTCCCCCCAGAGCCACTGAAGACATCAGAGCACTGTTTACTACTGTAGAGCTATAATATCAGCTATTCTATCTCCTTTCCCATTGTAGTTATCTAGAGGCTCTACCCTGACTGGACATGCATTACTCATCACTAGAAATCTTTCCATATCAGAGGATTCAAATCATGAAGAGGTTTTCTTGAAGGAAACAATGAACTGATTCCTCCTCACTCATAAATAGTTCTCCATTACCTCCCTTGTTTTTGCTTTGTATGTGAAGGTACAACAGTGTGGGCAGTGTTGTACATGGATGTTTTGTTCAAATGGCTTGGAACCAACTGTTATTTATTTTACCCACTAGATGGCGATATAATACATCTTCCATTACGTTACACTCCCTATTAGACCGCTTAAGTTGTGAATGAGTTAATTCCCAGTGAGCTGATTGCGCCATGCAAGCCACCTATTCAAAGTGGAGGCAAATCAGATATTCATACATGAATGAAATGGATGCATAATGAACTCAGGTTTATCACCTCTTCAGTTGCGTGCTGTTATCTTGTATTATCTGTGTTTTCTATGGACTGTGGATGTGTCTGGCCTGTTATCTTGCGCATACCAGCGAGGAGTTGACCTTTCTGCTGAATGTCATTATGGTGCACAGTGACTGTACTCGATTAGTGGGGAGGGAAATATGCTCACAGATCCACCACAGATTCCCTGTTCATTTATTCTGATCCACAGAGCCACCTGGTGTGTATTTCCCGCACACATCTCACTGTACATCTACTCTCTGTCCTCTTTTTCCATTTCATTACATATTTTATTGTGTTCTATTGCTCCAGCTCTCATCACCCATGGCACACACATACACCACCTCCCACCTCATCCCCTACAACTCTTGAACATATTACTGTCTGAAATGGGGCCAAAGCACCCTCCAGATTCCAGCCGATGAAGTGCAAGTGTACAGAGGCATGCGTAAGTGTAAATGTGTGTGTTTGTGTGTGTGTGTTCAGGAGGGGGGAGTTCTGTGGAAGTGGGTCACCTTACTGCAGCATGCTGTGGCCAGCCACCATGACAGTACATGCAACTCTCCCTCCGCTCACATGCATACACACACCCATACACTCTGCCTGCCCCGTGTCCACCTAACCCACTCTCCAATCGCTATCATCTTTTTCTGTGTGGGTTACTGTATTTGGCAGGACATGTCGAATTCAGTCACTCGCTGACTCCTTCAAGCTCTACAGAGTAAATGATTTTATTCTTATTGTTTGGAGTAAAGGAAGAAAAAAACCTCTGTCCTGCTTTTCTTACATGCCTTTTACTTTCCTCTCTCCTTCACTCTCCCCCCTCCCGTCTGCCTCTCATCTGATCCTCACTCTTGACCTGCAGAAGGACTCCCACAGTGCTCTTTTGGCATGTTTAAATTTTTAAAGAACCCATGAGGTCTAAGGTGTTGGGTATATACTTTCCTCGCCTTGCTTGCCTCACAGATTCTCCAAGTGTGTGTGTTTGTGTAAGCATTTTTCTATATGACTTCCAGTCATCTTTTCCAGCCATGTTTTGCATATGTAGGTCTGTGCACTTCTATGACCTTTCAGATATTGTGTAACGCTGGGAGCAGTGTGTTATAAAAAGGCAAAAGCACTGTGATCTTTAACTTGACACCTTCTCGACAGGGGAAAGTGGGACACATGGGCAATACTTTGACATCGCTGAGTTAGGGAGATATATAACCATCATCCTTGTTTGATTTTTCTTTGCTTTTTCTTTTGCTTTCACAGCAGAGAAGAGGAATGCCCTCCCACATGGTGCAGAGAACATCTGTTAGTGAGAAATGAAGGCCTGAGAGAGAAAGAGGAGGAGGAAGGGCCTTACAGTAACACAGAAAAAAGAAAGGAGGTAAAGAAAACACAAGAGAGCATGTAGAGAGTTGGAAAGGGGAGGAGAGGAAGTGACAAGACCTTAGCTGGAGGAGACCACCCTTTCTACAGAGCACCAGAGGTGAGAGACTATCCAGCAAGAGGTAATGACTTCCAGGTGTACACGTTCTCGGGCACATACGCACACAAACATACCCAGCGTGGTAACAGAAGCCTGCATCAATAATGTAGCTGAGAGAAACAGGATGCAGATTCTGCCTTACATAAGAGTTTACAGAGAACTGGCTGGCTCAGAACAGCCTCTTTCATCCTCCAGTTTGCCCTCAGGCTGGATGCACATAAGCTTTCTTAAGCTAATTAACCACCTCATTTGCCATCCAAACAACTTTTCAAGATAAGTGTGCTGCAACAAAGGCATTAGAGTGGTGCTAAAGTCATATTTAATTTCAGCCTACTAACCTTAGTTTTATCCCATCCAGCAACATTTTTCAGTAGTGTTACACCAGCCCTTCATTTGCTGGATCTTGTTATTATTGAAGTTCTGCAACAGGCTGGTTTGCAGCAGGCTTTGTTAGATTGTTGGTATTAGTATTTCAACAGTATTGACCTGGGAACTGAACTCATTCTGTGCACCTGTGAACAAACTGATATGGTTGAGCTTGCCAGGAGCCAAAACACACTGAGGTCACAGACACATAATGGAAGTTCAACTGGAGTTGGTATTTACATCCGTTGGCTGAAGGATAGTGTAGGATAAAGGAGAGCAGCATAGTGGATCGGTTGTTAGCGCTGTTGCCTCACAGCAAGAAGGTTCCTTGTTTGAAACCCAGCAGGGACCTTTCTGTGTGGAGTTTGCATGTTCTCCCTGTGCTTGTGTGGGTTTTCTCCAGGTACTCTGGTTTCCTCCCACAGTCCAAAAACATGTATGTCAGGTTGATTGGTGACTCTAAATTGCCCATAGGAGTGAGTGTGAGTGTGTGAGGTTGTTTGTCTCTATGTGGCCCTGTGATGGACTGGTGACCTGTCCAGGGTGGACCCCTGCCTTTCACCCATTGAGGAATAAGGAATAAACAGGTATAGATAATGGATGGATGAACTTAAAAAGGAGCCACTTAGTGTTTTGTTCTCATCTCCACTGATGCTACTGACTTGTCACCAGTGTCAGGTTGCTGTGATTTTAAGTCAAAGTCAAAGTAAACTACTGAATCTCGCCATGAAATGTGACGCAGACATTCATGTCATGTGACTGTAGTGACTGTAATCACTTTGGTGAGCATTTAACCTTTTCTCCAGTGCCATCGTCAGATCTTAATTTGATCAAATTGAAATTTTATCATAAGTTTGAATTTGTTAACCTGCAAACAAGATGGTAAACCTGGTAAATAATAATGTATGGCTTGTTGCCTTGCCATATGTCAAACCAAAATAATCGATTAATGCAGGTTTTATGAAGATGTTTTGTAAGAACAAGAATTAGCAAGTGTAGAAAGGAGGAAAAGATCATTCAACATTTTTGAGAAACATTCATCCTAATCTAACAAAGTTTATTGTAGGGCCACACAGCAAGAAACTTGACAAGCTGCAACAATTGCTTTCCTATTCTCCTTTGTCATTTTCTTTGCAGGCACCTCTGCTTCTTGTTTTGTGCTTAGTGGGTCTTTCATACTCTAATCTCTCTCTGTGGCTTTGTTTGTCTGTTATTTATCACTGTTATGTGGGCTTACTGTCTGCTAACTGGCAAACTGTTAGCATGTGTGTGTGTGCTTGTATATAAATAATTATGTTAAGGTGTAAGACAGTGTGCTTTGTACACATATCCGTTAGAAAGTATGAACTTGTCGAAACTGTCTCTATGAAACTGTTAATGTGGGCAGATTTACGTGTGAATCACAGTTTTCATTTGTAAATGTGTGTGTGTGTCTGTGTGTGTAGAAGCTCATCATGCTTTTGCTATCCTTTTTCTGCCACATTGCCATGGCGACAGTGCCCTCCCGGGGTAATGGGGGATGAGTGCGCCAGAGCTATTTATTCCCTCTTTCTCTCCTCCCTCCATCCCTCCATCCATCGCCCTCTCTTTTCCTATGTCTCTCTCTCTCTCTTCATCTCTCTCACTCCCTCCATCTCTGCCCTCTTCCTCCTGCAACCTCTCCATCTCTCTCCTCTCTCTGTCTCCCTCCTTCCTCCGCGCTTTCTTCCCCTCTCTGATTGGCTTAACACTCTCCTCCTCAAAATGAGATACTGCCTAATGAGACAGAGGGTGAGGAAGAGAGGGAAGGAGACAAAGAGCAAGTGTCTTAAAAAGGGAAGTAGAAATATGTGGGGGAGGCGATCTATGCAGACTTGTGTTCCTCTTTGCATTTAAAGAGAGAACCTGATGTGACAAAAGTCTGCAATGTCATTTTTGAGGGAAACGGCTCAGGCTGCTCATGTATTTCATACATCAATCTTTCTCTCTTAAGCATGTGCATATGTGGGTACTACAATATATATATGCATTTAGTCATTTTGTATGAAAGTCATTCGGGGTCATGACCTTTGTGATGGTTTCAAATCCCTGAATGAGCAGAACTTGTATATGTGTTGTTTAAAGCAGTGGTTCCTAACTTTTTAAACTGTGTCCTAGTAAACCGACGCTATAAATATTGCAGCTATAAATGAATATTAGCATGTGAGTGAATCTTGCTTCTCAGATTGTTATATTTTAATGGTGCAGCTGCTTCCTGGGGCATCCTAAGCTCAGCTAACCAGGTGCTGGTTTTAGCTCAATATGTAGCGTACAGACATAAGGGTGGTTTTAATTATTCTTATCAAGCTCACAGTAAGAACTGAGCATGGGCTATTCCCGAAAATGTCTCACCCCCAGGTTACCAAGCGACTGCTTTAAAGGATGAAGAAATCAATATTCTATATTTCTCCTTTTGTAAGAGGAAATCAAAACCAATAACCTGCTAGTTAGTCTCTCAGAATTTTCTCTGTGAGGTTCAGCCCTAAAGCCCAGTGGCGCCTGGATCATTAATATCCACTTTAACTTTAAAAAAGGCAAAGTATATGGCTAAAACATGGGCAGTGTAGCAGACAGTCCTCTTTTTATTGAGGGGGAAATTGTTATTTGGTATGCATAGTGAGTGAATATTTACAGCAGGAAGGCATGCTATAAACAAACTGCAGTGCCCATGGTCCAAGTCATGAAGTAACATGTTACTCACTACAAGAGTGTGGATCAGTTATTAACAGTTTATACAGTTTACGGTGGACAGCTGTGGCACAGAAGAATAACTGGTGACACTGAATAGTTGTTAACGCGTTGGTTCATTGTTTTTGGTCATTTCCTGATAGTTGTTGACAATAAGAAAAATGGATAAAATCCTTAGAGTGTCCTCTTTTATATAACCTGGGCCCATCTGTCTCCCTCTAACACACGCACACACACACGCACACACACACAAAAATGCACAATCAAACTTGTGCATCTAAGAGGGAAAGACAAATGACAGTGATAGAAAAAAGATGAGAGCGAGATGAGACAGTGGGAGGAAAAGGTAGAATGGAATAAAGAGTAATAAGGAAAGAGAAAGACGGGGAGGGAAAGAGAAAGGGAGGGAGGGGGGGAGGGAGGGGGGAGGGCAGTGGAGATAAATGGCCGAGTAGACAGGAAGATGAGTGAAGCAGGAGAGCAACACTGTGTGACTTACTGCAGACAGAAAGACTAACGGAGCGAGAGAGTGAATGGGCAAGAAAGGGAGACGACAGAGAGAGGAAGACGAAGCACGTCAATCGCCCCCTCCTCTCTCCTCCTCCCTTTTCCTCCCCCTGCTCTCCCCTGCCATGTAGCAGACCTTTGCTGGATGGTAACAAGCCACTCAGATGGCAGCACACACACACGCGCGCACGCGCGCGCGCGCGCACACACACACACACACACACGCACACACATGCACACACATATAAAGCCAGATTTCCTAGAGATCATTTAAACCTTCATGTGTGGACTTCTGTGTGTGTCATTGTAGCAGCAGTGGTGAAAAACAGCCTCTACATATTTAAAGGGAAAAAAGGACCCACATCACATGGTTGTTATTCCCTCAAATCTGCCTCTCAGGTCACTTTGACAGTCTACTCTCTCTACCTCCCTTGCTTGCTGTAGCTCTCCCTGTCCCTGTCCCTCTCTCTCTTTCTCCCTTTCTCCCTCTCCCTCACTCTCTCTCTCTCTCTCTCTCTCTCTCTCTGTCTGTCTCTCTCTCTGTGTCTCTCTCCCTCTCCCTCTCCCTCTCTCTCACTCCCTCTCTCTGTCTCTCTCTCCCTCACTCCTCCCACCTGAGCTGTAATTTGCAGGGCTGATGAGGGTGAGGGCAGAGCAGAGGCAGGAACAGAATTCGACTCACTCCGTAACACACACACACACACACACACTTTAACACGCACTCTTAAGCACACACACATACATAGACAGTGTGATTCACAGTGTACAGCTACAACTGAGAGAATCTGATCCTTTGTGTGTGTGTGTGCTCTTTTTAAACCTCTTCTTCACCTCTTTCTCTCTCTCTCTTACTCCCTCGTCATCACTCTCTCCCCCCCCTCCCACCGTCTCTCTCTCTCTCTCTCTCTCTCTCTCTCTGCTCCCTGGTGGTGGTGTGTGTCTGTGTGAGTGTGCGTGTGTGTGTGTGCGTGTGTGTGTGTGTGTGTGTGTGAGAGAACCGTGGGGATAACAGACGCTCATGTGAGCAGCCTCAGTGGCGGCAGCAGTGACTGGTGAGAAAGAGGAGAGGAGAGGACGAGAGCAGAGATAACAGAGCCAGCACCACCATCATTCTGATCGGATTCACACCAGACATGTGAGAAGATGTCCGTGGGCGGCTGCGCGTGTCCCGGTAAGTAGCTGCCGTGGTGATGGTTGCTGTTAACGACAGACTGTTTCCAGTCGCTGACTTTTTCTGGTCATTGTTGATGTTGTTTGTTGTTGCTGTATTTTGGTTGGTGAGTGCAGCCAGTGCTGTAGCGTGACTGGGGCAGAGAGAGGGGACGAGAGGAGAGGTGCCCCGGGGCCCTTTGGGTCTGTTTGCAAAGGCTCATGGGAGGTCGCTCTGTGTGATGGTTGAGAGAAAGGAGAGCAAAGAAAATACCAGAAAAGATGGATCAACACGTAGTCTTGTTCCTTCTCACTTTTCTCTTCAGCCTGACAACAAAGTGATTTTTACTGTTTAGTTTGAGGAGAAAAAGATCTGTGCTGGTGGTGCAGACATCTGGGCATGAAGTTGTTGCTATGGCACCACTAATGCTACTTCTTCTTATCTCCCTCCACCGGTTTGTTATTGTTCTTGTTGCTTCGCCGCTACTGCTTCTGCTGATTTCAGACTGATGGTTAACAACAGAGTTCTTTTAAGGTCGGCACAGGACCAGATGTTTCAGTCTTTTCTCCACAGTGGAGGTCCTGTTAGAAATCTGCCTGACTTTTCATGCAGAGATAGGAGAAAAGAAAAGAAAAAGAAGGATCAAAGTGTGACATTTAAAGGGCAGAGATCACTGACTTGGATCAAAGGCTTGCATGATTGATTCTGCGCCACTTCTCAAACAAGAGTTATTAATGAATGTGATGTTTGACAGCTCACATAGGAGTATATAGTTTACGATGCATAAAGAGCTCGATGATGGTTCTACAGATTCATCTCATTTAGGTTTAGAGGCAATTTTTGTTACTGAACATCATGAGATTTGCTTGACTGTAAGGTAGTTTTAGTATGCTAAAAGGATGTCATTCTCATTGCTGTTCTTCAAGTTTGACATTGATTTATAATGGCATTGTTAATGGAGTTTCCATCCTCTTTTACCCAGAAGTCCTTGCTTCTCAAGTTCATAGGGATAGCCCTCTTCTGAGAGGCAGAAGAGCAGAAATGTAGTGACCTTGCACTCAGGTGTTTCAATTGTTTGCTTCGCCATTTGTCTATTTGCAGCTGTTTTCTATCACATGTACTTAATTTGTGTCTCTGTCCTGTTTTGACCCACTGCTGTTTTCAGGGCAAGGAAAAAATATCACACAGACAGCCTAGTTTCATTTCGGGCTAAACTAAAAGGGAACTGACAACATGATGACAAAACAACTGCAGAGCCAGAGTTTTGGTTGTCACCATTTTTAATAAAATTGGTTAAATTTGAGAAACAGCTGAAGGGTTTCTGGGAGTTGAGCCACAGAGAACGACCCAGAGGGAGTAATATCCTACATATTAGACCACCATATTGAGAGGTGTGTGACTTGTTCACCATCTGTGAAAGCTGAGGAACTCCCTGAAGTCCCCAAACAGTTGTGTTTGGGTGTCGAGTGCCTGACAGCAATCAGATAAACAGATAATTCTTCTCGTTTTATTGACTTTAATCAGACAGAGGAGGAACGAAAAAGAGGAATAAGGGTCGAGAAATAAACCCTGTGCTGCTAAGCCTCAGGCAATATATTAAGTTTTACAACAATTTATGTTGCACTACTGATAGGACTTGTAGGGCATGAAATATAACCCTATAGCTTAAAATCTATTCATAATCACGATTGATGTACTCAGAACCTACTGCCATGGAATATTCAGCCAGAGGAGAGGAGCATAGGGTGCTGTATCACCCTGACGTGGCCTCCTCTTCTCTCCACTGCCTCCCAGGCCTCAGTGGCAAACGTGGTCAAGCCTCAAACAGCTGGGATGTGGATACAGAAATTTAGCCAACCACGCATCCAGGATCAGATTTCCCTGGTGCCAGCCTCGACTTTAATCATTAGAAAGACGGAAACACTAACTGGTTCCATGTTTTGTGGTTTAGAAACTCCTTAGCTGGCAGATTATTTTAAAGTCGGAGAGTTTAGGCAGACCAAATTAGAAGACAATGCCGACTCATCTTGGCCTTGTAGACGTATGAATCAAAGATGGAAGGACCAAGAAGGATCCAGAAGTATTGAAAAGAAAGAGATGTAATCAAACCAGACAGATCTGGTATCAGCAAGAACAAACTCAGAATGCACAAGTGGATGTGTATGTGTGTGTGTGTGTTATAGTTCTATGAATACATACAATTGGTCGTGAACACACAATGGCAGAAGGAAACTGGTGTATCTGTGTTAAATATGACTGAATGCACACAAGAGTTTTGTGTGTGTGTGTGTGTGTTTTCTATCTCTGTGCAGTGCTCCGTGCTACGAAGGCAAACGCTGCCACCTCAGCCGTTAAACAAGCCTGTGCAGCACAGGCGGGAGCATTTGTTTAGAACCGGGCTTTAGCTATCTTGCGGTCAGATTGCATACTTAATCAGCGCGGTCATGGAAATTTCCAAAAAGACGTATTACCACACTCTTGTGCGCTCCACTTTTGCTCTCACATTGTTCTCTCTGCCTCACTTTCTTTGCTTTATGGATTTTTGCTTTTTCTGGTTTTCTCATGATTTGTTTTCAGTTTATAGAAACAAAGAAGAATTGATTTACTTTTCCCATCCTACATGATGCCCTGATAATTGGCTCGCTTCACTGTGGAACACACATCTACCCAAACTCTAGAAAAACAACATTTAACTGGGACATGAGGCACAAAAGGAATGACACACTGTATTTTTTCATACATACCTGAGTGTGTGTTGAGTAAAACTTTGCACACGCACACACAGAAACAATCACTTAAATTCACTCATGTCAGCTTCCAATTAACCTAAAGCTTGACCTTACAGTAATGCTGTTGATTTGCACACTTGTTGTTATCCCCCTCTAGCACCTTTATACATTTATACATTTGAAATAAGCCAGAGAGGATCGAGACATGCTGCTCTGACAGACTTTAACATAAAATATGATGAAAATATGAAACTACAGTCTTTCTTTAGTTGTTCACTTGTCTTCCTCTCATTCTCTCTTGTTTACATTCCAGAGCTGTGTTCAACACAGAACGATCCTCCCCCTTCTTGTGTGGGCTCAGGGTTTGTGTGTGTGTGTGTGTGTGTGTGTGTGTGCGTGTGTGTGTGTGTGTGTGTGTGTGTGTGTGTGTGTGCGCGCGCGCGTGTGTGCGTGTGTGTTTGTGGACATACGCACACTTACACAGCATGTGCCCCAACATGTGGATGACATAAACAGTGGGGCACAGTGTGTGTGGGGATGTGCTCCAAGCTGCGACACAGTCATAAAGAGAAGTTATTATACAGTACGCTCTCTGCAGCTACAGATGTTTTGTGCTTTGTTTTCAGACTGCAGCGCTGACCTACTCAGACCTTACATTACACCGCCCGGTCTGTGTTTTCTCACCCCCCTCTCCACCTCTAGCCTTTCTCCCCCCCTCATCTCCCTCCTGCACACTGTTTCACTCTGCAATGTGTATACATCCATCCTTCTTTCCCCTTTCTTCCTCCCTTTAGTCCCTCTTTCTCTTTGACACCCTGATTGCTAGCGTATGTTGCCTGGCTGGCTGGCTAGATGAGGGGAGAAGAGGGGGGTGAGGAGAGAGGGAGGGAAGAAGGGGGAAGGGACTGTGGCCTCTCATGCAGAGAGTCACATGGTGTCCCTGATTGGAGGAAAATGAGTAAAGACTGCAGCCCTGGCTGAAATGGCAACAGACAAAAACGCACAAAGGCTGAGCTGTTTAGAGACGGGTTGCACAACAAGAGAGACAGAAGAGGAGGGTGTGATGGAGGAGAAGAGAGAAGGAGCGAGCAGATACTGAGGAAAAATGTGGATTAAGAGAGGAAGGGAAGGAGGGAGGGAGATGAGGGAGAGACGAGATGGAAGGGGGGGGGGTGTGCAGAGAGCTGAGGAACCAAGAAAAAAGAGGCAAGTGAGAGATGAGCACTGTAGGAACACAGGAGGAGTAGGAGGGAGGGAAGGAGAGTGAGAGAGAGAGCGAGGGTGAGACAGAGTGAGAGAGAGAGAGATCAGACTATGTGTCTATGTTTTCTGCAAGGCTGAGCAGTGACGTGATTGGCTGGGGGGTGAGGGTGGGGGGTGGGGGACCTGACTCTGAGATCAGAGACAGACAAAATGGCTCCCAGAGAACAGAGAACGCAGCATCAGGGCACTGTCATCTCCCCTCACACAGCTGTCAGCTGACACCAGCCACCACCACCACCACACACACACACACACACACACACATGCACATCCTTAAAGGATAAGCCACCTGCAAAATGCCACTGTGAGGATACTAAAAAAAAAAAAAAAACTGAGAAGGATGACTAATACTGCTTTATCATTAAGTTTCACATACATGTATATCACATACAGATATGTTCATGAGAAACCGGCTCAAAGCAGAGCCCTTTTCCAATTTAATCCATTCACCCGTTGGCCTGTTATAACATGTGACGCACTAGCTGCTGAAGTTCCCTTGTTGCATTGTGCCTGTGTTTGCCTGCCAGAGAAAATCCTGAGTAGGGAATTCACTCAGCCAGTGAGAAAATACTGTTGGGCAGCATGAAAACAAACACACTGGCTCACTGTGGCCACAAGAGGGGGCTGCTATCAAAGGACAACATCTGATTGTAGGTCAGTTAGAATTTCTTCCCACCCCTAATGATGCATGTTGAAGCCTTGGCTGTAAATCCAATGAGGAATGATGGCTTTCTTCAAAATTAATAAAACAAGCATTTGCATACAGTTTTACTCGTAATACACATTTGCACAACAGCTTTGATTGTTCCTTTATGTAGAGTAGTTGTGATTTTATTTTCTCTTGCACAGCAGCTGCATCAATAACAATTTTCTGTCTGACACTTCTGCAGTATAAGCTGTTGAAAGACATATTAAGATCCTTAAGTCAAAGTAGCAACGCCACAGTGCCAAACTACTCCATTACAAGAAAAAGCCTCTCAATTTTGTAATTAAAAATATAAAAAGTTAAAAGAATAATTACTCATAAAAAATAGCCCCTGTGACTAACTGGGGTTTGGTAATGTAAAATCAGATGATGGTACACAAAGCATCTATTTCTAAAATAGTGACATACTGTATGTGGTAATATTGTATATGAGAGGGATAAGAGGTAAGATCAACTTTATTAATCCCTTTTTATTTTTATTACAATACATTACATTTGATTGCATTCATTGTATTTTCAAAGAATAAACCGAGTTGAAATAACCACATGGGAAGGTCAATTACATATATGACAAATCAAGTTACTTCATCACGTCAAAGCAAAGATCAGATGCCCTAAAGCAGTCATGTCTGAATATTTATGTCTGAGTATTTAGGCATAACTTCGAAGCATAACATGTTTTGACAAGCCTGGACATAATGTTACTTTGACAGCCAGAGCAAACAGACTGTATTTACCTGTAGACATTTAATGTGAGTTATTTGACCAGCTACAGATTCTCATAATTCAAATGCAAGCAATGGATTACCATAATCTAACCCAGTGATTCAGAAAAAATATTCCAGGATATTGCTGCGAGTTTGTGAAATATAAATGGAATAAAATTACAAAAAAACATATGTTTCATTTGCTCATACTGGATGATGACAAAAATAGCAAAATTTGTTTCTAATTTCATGAACATAATTATTATTGGATGTTGCACAAATGTTACACTGAGATATTGTAGAATAAATAAAATTTTGGGTTGACCCCAGAATCAGGAATATGTATCATACATCATCTATGATAACAGTGTAGGAACTACAGGCTCTTAGGGTTAGACACTGGTTTTTTGTTTTTGGGTATTATGTATTTTGCTCAACCCTGTGTGCTCTGTAGTCATAATCTGCCAAATCCAAACAATAGTTCATGTGTTTTTTTATGTTTGAGCGGCTCAAGGTGACAAGGTGATAGTATTATATATTAGTTTGTCCTGGTTATAAAAAAGAGAGACAATCATTAGTTCCATGATACTGTAGAAATAATCCAGGTACTGTTTAATTAGAAGAGAAGTTCAACACTAAAACATAAAAGAGTCAACCGGTTTCACTAAATTTGTTATAATGATAATGGTGTATAACTTGTGTGCTCATTTGGCTATTTATTTTTATTTCTTATTTCCTTAGCTTTTGCTTTTCACATGTTACTCTGTCCATATTGAGAGGTCACTATGTAATACAGAAAGTCTATAATGACAGATGGATAGGATGTGAGACATTCATTATATCTGTTTTTAGACTGTGACCTTAAAAATGCCTCTAAGTGAAAGTGGCAATTACTGCAGGTCTGGGTTAGCTAGTTTTAATATCTTTGGCTGAGTTTATACAGCTACTGTCTTATTTATGTAGGATACCAAAAAGAATTACCAAGTCCTTAGTTATTATTTATATACTGTGTATCAACTACAGAAAACAACAAAGGGAAAAAGTAGGATTTAGCTTCATCAACTAGCTCTGGCTATCTCACCAGGGAGTTTTAGCTACGTTTGGATTTTACTTTGACTGTTTGCTTTCATTAAAGATGTTATCTTTGAAATTATACTGCATCTTCCTGTGGCATAAAGCAATTGGATGAAGGTCAAACTGTTTCATAGACTGTTGGAGGATTCAGGCTGTAACAGTACATCACATTTCAGTCATATTTAAGTCAACGATGTATGTTCTGTATCAATAAAATAACTATAGCTGTTAGATGAATGTAGTAAAGTAAAAGAAAATGAAAGTATTCAAGTAATGTAAAGTAGAACTACCACTGTAGTTATGTGATTCTGACCCACAGACTCTTTGACCTAAGGCTGTTAGCGCACATTCCTCCAGAAAATGGCAGCTTGTCCTCTGGATCCTTTTATCAGGGGCGAATCTGACAGCTGCATCTCTGTCCCTCTCTCTGATCCAGCAACAGAGTACAGCAGTAGCAGCTGCCAAATGTGTAAAAGCTGCCAGACAGTGACTACTGAAAAGAGCCACAGAGCGATGTAGCTAGCTCCCACATACAGGAGTGGGCCTAGCTCTCCTATTGTTGTGTTTACAGAAGGTCTGATATTAATATTATGGGGTTGTAAAACCTATGAAACAGCAGCTTTGACATTACTCTTTGGGAAAGAAATGTAGTGAATGCAATCTATAAAAACAGGAGTGGTTTTGTTTTTATTCCTGTTTAGGAAAACAACAAAGGAAACAACAATTACGACTCATTTTTGAACTAGGGTCAGTTTGGTCTGGGCTTTTTCTATACTCATACCAATAAAAGACTGTCCCCAGATCAGTGTTTGAAACTGTGTTGAAGTAAAGTGGTCGGTTGTTATCAGAACTCTGGCAGATGTGTGTGCTACTCAGTTTCCTGTTGACTACTGAGTGGAACTGGCGGGCTGCACACATTTGTAGAAGTGCATGAGAGCCCACATAAACACCCAGTGATGCTTGCACAAACGTGCACACATACACACACATGGAAAACAGACATACGCACATGATGGCATAGGCATTCTCCCCCCTCCCTCCTCGTGCCCCTGAGCCTGACAGTCTGGACATGGGAGATATCAGAGTGAGGGAGAGGCATGAAAACAGAGACCCAGTCTGTGAGTTAGATTAGTGTATAGCTGTGAAAGTGTATTTGTAGGTGACAAAATGGCGATGTCAGAACAGGTAGAAACTGAAGGAGGTAAGCCTGTCTTGCTGTTTTCTTTTTTGTCTTTCTCATAGCTGATTCAGCAATAAAATCCCAGAGGTCAAACAAACCATAACAGCTGAAAACAAAAAGGTCTGTATTTTTAGGTAGCTTATCTTTGATTTGTTGATATTCAGAGAAATGCTGCATATGTTTGGACTCTCCGTTTTTTATTATCTTTGACAAAGATGAATTAACCAGTTGCGCTTTTGGTTTAAGTGTAAACTTAACTTGGAATTTCGGGAGTTTATTCAGCCATTGCCTGCGTTAGCTTTAATCACTTATTATACATGGATTTATGACTTTAGGTGTGAATGTGTGCCTGCAAATGGGGAAATAAGGCAAACTGGTGAAATGAAGGTTACGGAGGAGTGTGTGCGTGTGACTCGTTTGGTTAGGGTGCTGGTTGAAGATAAGGCCTGTTCTATGCCTGAGAGCAAAAGAGATGGTGTGTGTAAGCCCTTCAAGCCTTATCCTGACACACCTCCCACCCCCACCTCCTCTTCATCACCCCAACACACACACACACACACACACACACACACACACACACTGGAGATTAACTCTGCCATGTACCATTTCAATGGGCAAGCTTTAGAGACACACACACAAACACAGGATTAACCCTTCTGTGTCCATTTCCATGGATGATTCTTAGCCCCTCTCTGGTTGTAACAGCATTGACTGGCTCATGTTGCCATGGCTACAGGGGCCAGCGAATGTAAGATAGGCAAATCCACATAAGTCACCCACAACAGACACTCAAAGCTACTACTGACTACTCCTCCTCCTTTGTACTAGACATGCAAAGATGCTGCCAAAAGATTGACAGGAGCCCCGTGAGATCTGAAGCGTTCATGTCACAGACTTACCATGATCAAACCAATACACATAAACTCAGATCAAGCATCTTTGTTGTTGGTCGGCTGAGAAACAGGCCTTAAACCAGCTTATCCTCTCTGCGTGTCTCACTTGGGCAGAGACTTTACCATATTATATTTCATAGCACATCAGCGTCTACAAAGAGGTCACGTGTCTCAAGCAGAAGAAAAATAGACCTACACGAAAAACATAGGGCGAATCATAATACCTAAATGTTTGATTATGAGGTCCACTATTGATCAGTGTACTGGTATGTGCTTATATATATTATATATATATACTATGCTAATAACGTTCCAGTTCTTTGAAGAACTGATTCTTGGAACATCTCCTCATCTATAACATACATGTTAAAAAGTTGTTCCAAGCCATGATTATCTTCACAATCACTATGAAGACTTAATATAAGACTTAATAAGACTTAATGTTTATACAAACCATCTGAGTCACATTTGAAAATAATTTAATCTAACCTAAAATACTGCGGCTAGCTATTGTTATTATTAGTATAACTGGTAGTAATGGCAGTAGTAGTAGTGGTAGTAGTAGCAGCAGTAGTAGTCATACCTTTCAGCATTGTTCAGATATACAGTAGGCCCTGTTAACTGTTTATACAGAGCAGCTCATAGAAGCAGCTTAATTTGTGAATAAACCATTTTTGAAACATCTGTATGTACATAGAATATAAATCACTTTTTTTCAACCTTGATCTAGGAGCAACTTTCTAAGATATTTGACCTCAGTCATTCTTTACTATTAGGGATGAAAACTGTAAATAAAATAACCAAATATTACTTGCATACATATATGAAAACCTTGTGACCTAATACTCCTTGTTCTTTTTATATCCCAGCTTTGGCCATGTGGATGAGTCCTTGCTGGCTGTGAATATCTGATTATAATTTGAAGCGATTTGAGCAGATTTAGAGGACTATGGGATTCTCCCATCTCATAGTGTCGCCTGTGAGTGTGTATGTGTGTGTGTGCAGAGAGAAAGAGGGAGAGATTCTCAGTGGCAATGGATTTTACTGGACTACCTTGGAGGAAGTTCAGTTTATAAATTCAAAGACAAAATTAATCGTTAGCAACCCCATTCATTTATCCTTGAATAATAGTTAATTTATGGGGTGCTGATCTGTTTTTGATTGATCAGGCAGATAAATCAGCTTTGCATGCACCACATCGCAGAGTCCAGACCAAGATCTTGTCTGAGACTGTCTCAGTTCAGTTGTTTGCAGCTGACGTGCACTAATTAGGTAAATATGAAAACCACTTTGCAGTCAGCATGATCTTTGTTTCCACACATACTTCCACTGGGCTGCATTAGGCCAATGCTCATCTGTGTCAGTGACAAGGGAGGGATGGGATGCAGGGAGGAGGAAGGAAGAAGAAACTGCTTACCAGACAAACCTTTATGTGCAGTTGTGCATTAGTGGGGGGAGGAGGTGGAGGGGCAGGGAGAGGGTGGTTGGCGGTGCTGGGCAGAGGGGAGAGGAGCAAAGGCATTGCAGAGGGAGAGGAGGAGGAGGGCCTACAGCTATTGTTCATGTCCTCCTGTGAACAAAGGGCTCATCGGGGTCCGTATGTAAACCCACAGCAGGCTTCAGCCCACTGACAAGGCCTCATGCGGGACAAAACATAACCGTGCGACTCCCGCAATTTAGGCCTTATTCCGTTTCACTCTCGCGGTTTGAGGAGATTTTTATTGATCCTATTCAGAGGGACGTATTGTGTTGGTACGTCGCGTCCAGCCAACCGCCGTCCAGCGGGCCTATCCGTTTTTACGCACGGAGCGTACACACGGTCTATCATCACGGGGCTGTAAACATCAATTCTGTGATTGGACTTCTTTGCAGGTAAAGGCTAGTTTTCACCAAACACACACTTTGGTCCAAGTCTGAGCGTGGATGTTGTGTGATTAATGTAGTTTACGGGCCGCCGTGGTTGTGATTTCTCGTGTTATTTCGATGTTTTCTCGTTGAAAGGGGATTTAACGTCAAGCCGTTAGCAACACGGCTAACAAGCTAACTGGTTCGGGCTTGCTAGCATTAGCCTACTCTGTAGGCCTACGGGCCAGTATTATGCACATTTAACGTTTTTGTTGGTGAATATTTCGGCGTTTGATTGTGTGTAGTCTATGTGTAAGTGACCGTCTGCTGGTTGCTATCGTCGAGCTAGGTCCACTCGCGTCTCAAAATGAACTGTTTAATGTTTTAGCCTAGCTAGCGGCTAAGCTAAGTGTTAGCATTTGTAATTGCCTTTGTAACCGGACAACTTTAGATCAAATGTGCGTTAACTGTTGAAGTTATGTGCTGCATAAATTTTGGAAAATGAATTTTGACTTAGACTCGATTTAAAACACCAACTTGGGGTTAATGTTTTGTTTAAAGTTTGCTAAAGCAGGTTATATTCCGTATGGCAGTCAGGGTGGCAGGTTAGTGTTATTTAGAGGGGACCTGGTAATGCTCAGTTAATTTTTGTGTCAGAAGATCGTCTGAAATCAAATGTTAACACTGTTTTTTCCCCATCTATGCCACTCAACATTGGAGACAGGGCTTCCTCTGAAGGTTGGGTGGCCAGGAGGATATATCTGTGTATGTGCAGTATATATAGAAAACCATGTCTGCTTGTGAGAGAGAGGAACATCATTCCCTGTGGAGGAAGTGGAGTCCAGCTGATGTGATTGTGACTGCCTGTCATTAACCACTAACAGGCGAGGAGAGGAGCTAATGGAGCTCTCAACAACTAATGGACACATAACCATTGATTATTTATTTATTTATCAAGCCCATTTGTTTTCCTCTGGTGGTGCATCCAGCCCATAGCACAGTGTTGCTGCTGGCTTCCATAGTAAACAACTTGTTTTACACAAAGTGATCACAGGGTTTCTAATGGAGGCTTTATGACTTTTCTTCTGTGTAGAGGCAAATCTTGTTTTAAAGATCTGTGCACCTCTTTGTCAAAATCTTATCTTGTTAATTTATTATTTATTTACCTCTAGGTCTTTAAGAACTATGACATGCTATGTGGTTACTATTATATATGCAGTAGAGACCAGAAGAGAGATTCAGGGTAGCTTTAAATGGATATGAACATGGGTGATTGATTTAGATCTAACTGGATAAGCATAGGTTTCTCTTCAATAGTCAGTATTGGGATGGGTTCTCTGAATATCTCACAGGGCTGCTATCTGTATGATTGTATTGTTGTAAAGTCTAATTTCACATTTAACAGTGTTGGAAAGAAGTCTGCCCATTTACCTCTTCCCATCTAGAAGAGGCTGTTGAACTCTGATTGACTATATACCTTAAATGTGCATGCATACATGCTGTGTTCTCAAGTCACACTTTTCCCATGTTCGAAAACGTCTCTTCAGTATAATTTGTCTATTTCTCCCTGTTTGTGTCTCTAGCTATACCTCTCTTTGTCATACAACACACACACAAACATTGTCAGGGATATGTTTAATATGCAGAGACAAGAGAGAGACTCTATAAGGCGGGGCTTCACCATGGTGACGGCAGGGGTTGTGACCTAGAGGCTACCTCGCCTGGATAGCCTTTATAGGGGAGCTGGGCAATTAGAACGGGGGCTGGAGCTGTGCGTGACAGAGATTCATCAGTTTTGTGTGTAATATGTGTGACTGGGGTCAGTGTTGCTCTGTTGGTGTTGGTATGTTTA
Source organism: Mastacembelus armatus (assembly GCF_900324485.2). Lineage (NCBI taxonomy): Eukaryota > Metazoa > Chordata > Actinopteri > Synbranchiformes > Mastacembelidae > Mastacembelus > Mastacembelus armatus. Next base: position 18,919,377 of record NC_046633.1, on the reverse strand, counting down.
TGTTGTGTGAGTAGATGTGGGAGTGTCTTGTTTACAGAAGACTGACAGCTCATCATGGTTTTGTGCAACAAGATTGGTGTATTTTTGATTCAAATGTTTGGTCTTTGCCTACTGCTGGGCCAATATACAAAATGTGTTGATTATTACATTCATAGATTAATAAACATCACATTTGTTTCCAAATTAATCAGGGCAATCTTGTTATATCTTTTTAGTTGAATCCCCAATAAAGATATTCTTTGCTATTATTTGAAAGATCCCATATCCAACTTTTTCTAGCAATCTGTGAACCCGTAAAATAAATAAAAAATTTCTGTTCTGTTTTGTTCTCATATTCTTCCTTGGTTCTCTTCCAGGCTGTTCGTCCAAGTCTTTCAAGCTGTACTCTCCAAAGGAGCCCCCCAACGGTAGCACTTTCCCGCCTTTCCACCCCGGCACCATGCTGGACAGAGACGTGGGGTAAGTTTTATGTCAGTGTCTTCGGTGTGTCTGGCAGTGTTCGGACTATGAATATTTGTTATTGCATTACTTGTTATATAGGTCTGTTAGAACAGCATTTGTAAAATGAGGATTTTTTTTGCAATGAGATGTTCATGTGGAAGACATTTGCTAATAATTGATTCAGCTTGGCAGTGGGTAGCTTGACCAATCTACAAACACCATGAAGTGGAGATCAGAGTTAGTAAGCATCTCTACAATATGGAGTTGTATTTGTTCGGAAGGTTAACAAACTGTCAAAAAAATATGTTTAGATGTGCATTGCTTTTCAGAAGTTGCTTTCTAGATCAGCTACAATTTGTTACTAATTAGATATTTGAGCTAAAATCCAGGTAGAGTCAAGGTGGTATTGGGTTTGTTTTCATGCTCAATTGTAACATCCAGTATCACTTAGGATCCACTGTTCAATATCAAACATTTCATGAAATTGTGCCATAAGGAACATTGCATATATGTTTTTTTTCCAAACGGGTAGTAGTCATTTTAAAAGATTTAGTAGTGATGTACTGGCAGAGAACGCACCTGTCAGTCAGATGTCAGTTGCTGAAAGAGCTTTGTTATTTAGTGTAGTGACATATTGGCCTACTACCATTAATGTAATCCAGTATTCAGGCAAACATCTGTTGAATTATAGTGACAAAAGTGTAAATTGTTGCCTGGCTGTGTGGGGCCAATGGTTAAAGCTAAACTAGATTGGACTTCACTTATATTGCTCAGTAAGGTTAGAGCTTGTGTAGAACTGTGTGCAGTATTGCACAGCTTATCCTTATGCAGTAAGCCAGTCTGCTACAGTTGGTTTATGTGTATTTGTGAAGTGTTATTTACCGTCTTCTTGTATCATCCAATTTGTGCCATGTTTGGCTTGCGTCCCAGGGTCATAAAGATAGAGTAGCTGCTGTAGGGGGGCATGTTCACACTGTGGCTAAATGTAATGATCTCTCTTTCTTGTATCTCCAGTCCTACCCCAATGTATCCTCCCACATACCTGGAGCCAGGAATAGGGTGAGGCTGCAATATTCCCATTATCTCAAGCTGGTGTGAAAAACGCAATAATGAGATTAGTATACTGTATTATCTGGCCTATAAGTCCCACTGGAAAGTTAGTCGCTTTTAGCAAAAATGACCTTGTTGAATGAAAAGGTTTTTTCAGTGTATAGGTCTAATTTCTAATTATATTAATTATAGTCTAAGTTAGCCTATAAAGAACATAAGCTAGGCATAACAACAAGCAGAAGTGCATTATGAAAATTATTCATCTGTGTCAAGTAAAGTTAAACTCTGCCAGTGTCATGGAGGAGGACATGAAGCAGCGTTTCCACCTCCTCTTTCAGGTTCCCTGAATGTCAACACTCACCCCAACTTTTGGACGAAATTTTCACTTGTTTCACTAGAAGTTATAGTTTAAGCGTTTATACTTTTCCGGTGTATATTATCTTCAGTTGAGTCAAGAGTGCCATCTAATGCTGATGACTCCTGGACGAAATAATTGTAAATATACACATATTATGTCGCCTCGCTATGTAAGTTGCACTACAAGCCAAAAGGGGTAAAAAAAAAGAAAAAAAATGTGTGACTTATAGTCCGGAAAATACAATAGGTAAAGGTGTGTGAAGTTGTGTTCTGATCTCAGCTTATATATTTAGTCTTATATATTTAGATGATGCTGACCTACACAGTGAGACATAATATGAGTAATTCTTTAATAAATGTATCTGTTCTGCTTTAGGGTCTGTAATAACCCTATAGGGCTACAGTGATTGACTTATGTGACACATGTAGTGCCTGAACAGGGAAAACATACATACTTTGCTGTAATTGTGAAAATGAATGACTGAGGAAAGTCAGACAGTCACAGAGAATAACTAAATTGTGGTAGAGTTGCACAACATCCATAATTTCAGCTATAAATGTGAATATCACTAAGGTGGTCAACAGAAAAGCAAAATATCCAGGTAACCTGTACTGACAAAGATGGGAAACACAGCAGTTCTTCCCCACCATTTGTAAGGGTAGTGCCACAATCTCAGTATCCCAGTACCCCTAAAGCCAAAGTCTGTGCTCCCATATTGCAACACCAGCAGCTAAATTTGTAAACAAGCCTCTTGTGGCAACATCAGTTCTGTCTGAATTTTCAGTCATTACCCCATATGACGATGGGTCAGAACGAAGCAGGGAGTACAATTTCACATTTTATGGCGAACTGCACAATGCCCATTAGAACATTGCTTCAAGTTGATGCAGAATACACTTTCTTCACTACTGATATGTCATTAGTAGTGTAGTTTGCATGAGCAGAGCCTTACTTGACCAAATAAATATAAATGTTAAACTTTGTTAGTATCAAATTATAGTTCAGAACCTTCACACACTTTGGCCTTTATGTAGAATTGAATATACACACGTATATGTACACACAATTATAGTCCTATTCCATAGGCTGTTTTCATCCCCTGTTCTGTTTTTTTTTTCTCCTCTTTCTGTGGTGACCCAGGAGGCACACACCATATGGCAACCAGACAGACTACAGAATATTTGAACTCAACAAACGGCTACAGAACTGGACAGAGGTTCAGAAGCACACACGAGTGCACACACTGTATGCACGTACAAAAACAATCCAGAAATGGTGAGAGAAAATGATTATTTTTCTCTTTTCTACAGGAGTGTGATAACCTGTGGTGGGATGCATTTACTACAGAGTTTTTTGAAGATGATGCCATGTTGACCATTACTTTCTGTCTGGAGGACGGACCCAAACGTTACAGTAAGAAACAAAGTCTCTTTCAGAGACATATTGTCCTCCAGCCAGGATTGTGCCTTACTTTTCTCATGGACCTTGTCTTTTCTGACTCCTCACCAGCAATTGGCCGGACGTTGATCCCACGGTATTTCCGGAGTATATTTGAGGGTGGTGCCACTGAACTCTACTATGTACTGAAACATCCTAAGGAGTCCTTCCACAATAACTTTGTCTCCCTTGACTGTGATCAGTGCACCATGGTCACCCAAAATGGAAAGCCAATGTTCACACAGGTGTGTGTTTGAGTATGCCCTGGGAGTGGACACGTAACAGAAGCGTTTTACAGGATAATGCATTCTAACATGACAACCCAACCAACACCAGTCTTTCTTGACATATTAAAATAGAATATTAACGGGTATGTAAAATCTGTGGGTTTTTTTTTTTGCAGGGATCTCTATTTCATTTAATTGGACACCCTGTGTATATCTGTGCAGTACTGCAACTTAGAAAACATCTCTGTAACAGACTGAAAACATCAAAGTGTCACTTGAAAACTGCAACACTGTGAAGAGATTTATATTATTACGATGCATACAGTTAACTTGTAGGTTGCAATGTAAGGAGCAGTTCAGCAGTAAATTGGATTTCCTATCAAAGTTTGAATTTGCAGTGCTGTGGGACCTACAGCATTCACATTTTCACCAGAACAAAGAACAAAACGTGTTCATAAAGAGAGATGTTCAAATGTGTCTTAATAATACTCAGATACTCATATGTTCAGTTCCAACGTTTGCCCTCCATGTGTTGTGCAGAGTTGCAGCATGCCCTGTTCTCTGCATAGATTTCAGTGCTCACCTGCTGTATGCTGTCTGAAACTTTGTAGGTGTGTGTAGAGGGCCGTTTGTACCTGGAGTTTATGTTTGACGACATGATGAGGATAAAGACGTGGCACTTCAGCATTAGACAACACCGTGAACTCATCCCTCGCAGTATCCTGGCCATGCACGTGAGTGAATCCACATAGGCAGACATCATATATGCTGTGTGTGGTGTGTATTTGCGTGCTGGCAAAAGTTTTAAAATCTGTTGTCTATTGACCTCATAGGCCCAGGACCCACAGATGCTGGACCAACTCTCTAAAAACATTACAAGATGTGGCCTGTCAAACTCCACTCTCAACTACCTCCGAGTATGTGAAGCACATAAACCCTTTTAATGGTGTTTTTCCCTTCATTGGTCATGGTCCCCTTATGCCTTAAATGCTTTGGTACAATTTAATTGTTGAAATATTATTATAGGTCTTCAAACTATTACTTCAGAAAAGGTGTTTTCTGATGAAACCAAAGTTCACTTGTTGCATTATGATTCCTATCTTTTTTTTTCTTCAAAATATTAGATGAGAATCTATGTGGGTAGATCTACTCTACTCAGACTGTGACTAGGATATATAGCCTCACAGTGTACATTTAAAGGGCTGATACATACAGACCACATCGCTGTTTCTCTGAGGCATCAGTTTTGTAAATGTTCAGGTAGTATGGAAACACTGATATTTAAATACTAGCATTTCAAAAGCACCTCATCTGTCGGCATCTGGAGTGTTAACATGGTTCCAGTGCAGTGAGCAGAACCACCTGAAGGCCATGACAGGGATCATAGCAATGTAAACCTCTTGAGATGTCTCTGTGTAAAGTGGAAAAAAATAGTTGTGCTAATTTGCTTCATGTTTGTTTGTTTTTTTGTTTTGTTTTTTGTTTTTTCCAATTAAAGAGGTTTCTAGTCCAAATGTGTGACACTCAATAATCAGCTGGAGCATTTCTAATGAACTTGTGTTATCTCTAACATGTTGCGTCTCTGTGTTTTCACCTCCAGCTGTGTGTGATTCTGGAGCCCATGCAGGAGTTGATGTCCAGACACAAGACATATAGCCTCAGCCCCAGAGACTGCCTCAAGACCTGCCTCTTCCAGAAATGGCAGAGGATGGTGGCACCACCAGGTAGGTTAACCTCAAGCACAGGTGTAGGCACACACCCGTTTCAATATACAGTTATTGGATCTGTAACTCTTTCTCTCTCTGTTCATTCTTTCTCTGTAGCTGAGCCATCGAGACAGGCCCCTAACAAACGGCGGAAGCGTAAAATGTCAGGTGGCAGCACCATCAGCGGAGGCGGAGGAACTAATAACAACAACAACAACAAAAAGAAAAGCCCCGGCAGTGGCTTCCCTCTGTCTAGCCAAGTTCCAGTAAGTACATTATTGCCATCTAGTGTCAATACTCTGTAACACTACAACACAAATTAATTACATGAATATGATGGGGGTAAAAAAAAAAAAAAAAAAAAACTAACTGGAACCCGTTCTTCTTACGTGGTTAGCTGGATTATTCTGTTGACGATTTGACCTAACCTTGGGTCTGTTGGTTCTTCCAAAGCCATGGTGAGATTGTTGTCCTGGCTACATATCTGCAGTCTCAAACCTTCTCAGGAGCAGTCATTGTAAACAGAATAACCTCTCAGATATGATCAATGTTGGACCAAGTCCATTCAACTAGGGATGCAATATTTTGTCACAAGTGGTCATCAACACTGGGGTGATTATAATAAGACAAGCATTTAGAACACGGAGCATGCTGCGTGATCAGCAGGGCCCTTTTGCTCATCTGACGTTTGCAATAGATTTAGTCGAGAGGGCATCATCTACTTGAGTGGCTCTCAGCACCTCATATTAAATGGCAAAGGAAAAGGAATCAAACATTATTACACAGTGTTCATTACACTTCTTAGCAAGTGGCAGTTTGCTTTATATAATAACTTTTTCAGGGAAGAAGCAATGAGTTAACAACTCAGTTTTACTTCCACCCCTGTTCTGCAGCAATGGAAGTAAATTCTTGAAAGTTGATGCTAACAATTGCTACAGGTGTCCCAACATTTGAAGAACCAACATAAAATATCCAAATATCCTTATTCACAATTATATCTAGCATTTCTCATTTTCATATCCGTTAAGCCACAAATCTAGAACAAGGCCCTGATGCTGTGTTGAAACTGATACACTCGAACTGCAGTTCTTCACCAGAGAAGCTGTTTTTGTGTTTGACAGAACAATAGGTAAAAATAATACAAACTAATACTTAGTAACACATACTTGAAAGAGCTCCCCACTAGTAATTTTTCTGCTCTTCTTCTGTGCCTCTGCAGGATGTGATGGTGGTGGGAGAGCCCACACTGATGGGAGGGGAGTTTGGTGATGAGGACGAGCGTCTGATCACGCGGCTGGAGAACACACAGTTCGATGCGGCCAACGGCCTCGACGACGAGGACAGCTTCAACAACTCTCCGGCGCTGGGCTCCAACTCGCCCTGGAACAACAAGGCCCCCTCCAGCCAGGAGAGCAAGAGCGACAACCCAACCTCACAGGCATCGCAGTAGAGCCCAGAGCCCTGTGACCTCAACACAAACCCCTCTGTCAGTCCACAGCCACCCCACCCCAACAGCCACTAGTGCAACAGCAACATTCAGCATCCACTCACTAACCCAGACATCACTGTAGAGTACAGATACATTACATGCAGGTAGCCTGAGGAGCTCAGTCTGTCCTCTTACACAGTTTCACTGAGCCAGAGGACGTTTTACAAGTTTTTAATATTAGGTGGCGCGTCCACCTCTGACATTTTCCTCATCTCAATCACAATATGTCTCATCTGCTTTTGCTAATTTCAGTATGGAGGGTGACCAGGCAGATGTGACAAAGCAGGAGCAGGGATTTAATCCAGGGCGGAACTGTGCACTAAACTGTCCATACTGAAGTTCACATGTAGGAATGGTGGGGTGGAGGGGGCGGGGTTAGCGGGTCTTTGAGATGGTGGCGAGTTGCTTAGGGACAACTTGTCTGCCTGTCCTCTAAACATGGCTCCCAATTCTCGTCTGCTGCACTTAACGCAGAAGTCATTTCTGGTCTTTGTTAATAGAGTATATGTATGTTTGTGTGGTGTACACGAGTGTGTGCGTGTGCGTGTGCGTGTGTGTGTGTGTATGAAATATGTAATATGTGGAGAGTGAAAAAAGGCAGTTTGAGCATATTTGTGGCTTTGCTGACGTGCTCAGACCAGAATTGAGAATCAGACTGTAAAACCATTGAAATTCACACACTAGTAGGAGAGCTGACACCCCACACACAGAGACACACACACACACACACACACACACACACACACACACGTGCACACAAACAGTGATTGAAGGATTCTGGGTCTCCTAGTGCCCGAGCCATCTCTGATTAGACTACAGTGAATGCAGTCTTTCATAGAGAGCATTTACAATACATACATAAACACAGTTACACATTTTGAGAGTTTTTATACAGTATATATTTCCCTAGAATGTTTTTTAATTTGTATTAAACGCCTTCATTTCAATTGTTACTTTTTTTATTTTCTACCAATACTGAAAAGCTACAGACCAAGGAGCAACACAGGACTTTTATCCCTCCCCTCTCTAAAATATATTGTTTTTATCTTTTATGTTTATAAAAGAGAAATAATTTAGTGTGGATGTTTTTATTTTGTCTTTTTGTTCCTTTTTTGGAGATTTGAATTTTTGTGTATTTGTGCTTGTATATTTAAGGTAGTAGCAAAGTTCTGTCTGACTGTAATAAAATGTATTCTTACTTAGATTTACCTAAAGCCATCCCAATGTAAAGAAACAAAAATAGGAAAAAAGGTGAAAAAACACTCATGACCCCGTCCCCTCTATCTTCTCACCTGCTCTTTCCTCTTCCCTCTTTTTTAAAACTTGTGTAAATTAAATTACAAAACCCACAGGGGTACATTGGCACCATGGAGAGATGATTTTACTATTTCGATTGATTCTTCTTTTTTTTTTTTTTCCCCTTAATTTATTTTGGCAGAAATCCACTTATGAATTTCTTATCTGCAGGAATCAGTTTTCACTTAACATTGATCACAATTTTTGTGTACTGCAACTATCGAATTGATGTCAAGTGAATGTGCTCACTGACTTTTAGTTAATTTCATGTTTAAACACTGGTTGCATTTTTTTAAATAGATTTTGTTTAAATTGTTTTTGATTTGTCACCACCTTCACAACCAGCAGTGCGATACCATCAATCATTTTCACATCTAAAACCAGCTTAACATTGAGTTTGGTTGACACATTTGGTAGTGATGCTGAATTTGTCAAGTTTGATTAAAAACAGCTGAAGCTAATTTTGTTACACTTGATTTCAGCAGCAGTTATGATTGAGTTTGAATGGTGACTTGTACCTTCTCCAAACCCTGTAGAGAAATCATTGTTTGATATATATTTTTTTGATTTGGTTAGTTTCTGCCCTTGATAATTAATGTATGGTACCAATAAAAAGATACATTTTCACTTTAAAAGATTGTGGAGTTGATTTTTGTTTCTGCAACACAGCTGGTAAGTTGGTGCTGGCCTGAAGTTTGGGGGGTTTGACACTGAAACTGTAAAACTTTATTTTGCTGTGTATTTCTGACAGATGTTTGAGAAGAAAGGTTTACAATTTGTCAGGTCTGTCTTAAAACCAGACCTCCTTCTAATGCAAGTGAACGTGAGCTTCAAAATCTGTACAAAAATGTATTCCAAGGTTTGTCTTAAGCTGACGTGATGGTTGGGCCACCTCAGTTACACAGACAAAGGTGCTAGTGAAGTCCCCAAATTTACTGCAGCATGAAAAAAGCACAGCTTTCTACCCTCTGAATAATGTTTGCACAAGGTAAGCATGATGGGTGTGGTGAATAAAATGATCTTCAAGCTGTGGATCAAGATGAGAAAGTGGTGCTGTAGAAAGTAAAGCTTTCTATACTTTCCTGCCTATTTTCTCTTATTAAATATTTATACAGCACATCACTCTTCTCCTCGCCTTGAAACAAACCTCTCCTCTGTTTAGTCACACCCTATCTGTAGTCTGGCTGTTACAACCTGTGACATCGAGCTATCAGACAGGCTTCCAGCTATGCTGCCGGGCATCCTGGTGCTCCTCAGATCTTCCTTACAGTGTTGCCGTCTGCTGGTACTCCATCCTACTATGTAGTTAATTGCTTCCACCTGTTGATCCAGAGCTACATAAAACCTTGGATAGGAAGCCAAACTGACAAAGACAGGGAGAATATAGACTCTGACACCAGACAAAGGACCAGATCACAGAGCAGTCCTTTCTTGTGTTCTGTGCATGGTATTTTGTCCTCATTCAGGCTCAGAAAGAGAAGGAAAGATAGGATACAGTATACCTGGGCTCTGTGCTTGACTGCCAATGTAATTATGTTGTCTACATATAAGTAATTGACACTTGCTACCTCACTCCATCTCCTATTCAAAATGATTCTTTTTCATGTTAGAAGTAGTTGGTGTGGTGACAGTAACCAATAACCAAACATGGAAATGCCATTATCTGATGTTGCTTCCATGAAAGCACAATTTCCTTATATTTTAAATAAGATTTCCATATACTGACTGGTGGAAAGTAATAAAGTACTCAAGTACTGTATTTAAGTACAGCTTTCAGGGACGCTTTTCTTAGTATTTCCTTTTTCTGCTAATTTATACTTCCACACATAAAGTAGTACATAAAAAGGTTCAAATGAGCTTCACCTTGACCCATTGCAACCTAAATGATGTGTAAATCAGTAATTATGTGAAAACAATAGAAAGCTGTCAGTCTATGTAATAAGTACTTCATATTCTAAATTAAAGTTTTCTGCTACTACATCTGTAATGACTTAAGTCACATTTTGAAAGTAGTGTCTCGATTAGTAATTTATTATATTCAGTATATATATATATATATATACTGAGAGGGAGAGAGAGAGAGCGAGAGCTACTTAACACATCTAGTTACTACAAAATGGTCTGTCTTCATGTTTGTCTAATAAAACTGGTCAGATTTTGCATCAACTGTAGGCAGCTCTCTGTAGTACTGATAACCAAGTACTGACAAAAAGATCATTCACAGGCTGTTGGGCTTCATTTTGAGTTGTCAAATGAAAGGCTGAAGAAATGGATTAGATTTACACAGAGAAATATACCAGCCTGACCTTACAGATCTCTGTCAGATGCTCGTGACGGGTCGAGATAAACTTTACACCAGTGTGAAATCTGGCGGAACGCTGTCTTTCAAAGGTCATTATGTTTGCAGACGTGTTCCTGTACATAATGACAGCACTGTCAAGCTGCACTGGCATTAAGTACTTTTATATCTCCACAGTAGCATCACACTGTTCTCTTCACGTATATGCTCCTTAAGTCGGACCTGTTTCTGTTTCATCACAAGACAAACTGTATATACAGAGTAAGAAGCAGTTCACAACCATGAGCCAACTTTCTACCTAGAGAAAAGTATAAAAGGAGCTGGCTCGTGAATGTTTAGATTGTGTATATTTGAACAGATACTAAGTGTGTAACTTTGTCTACCTCGTGTTTGGGTGAGTCAGTTAATGTTCTCTTACACTTTGCAACCATTATAGTTCTTTTACTTCCTTCTCATTATATTCTGATTTTCCTCCTCTCGCTTGCCTCATCTCACTCTCTGTCTAATGACACGGTAAAAGCAGAGATCGTCTCATTTATTCCAGAAATTGAGGTGCTCTATGTAGTCTTTACCAGAAATATTGCACCCTTGATGGTAAAGTTAATTGACCAAGGAACTCATAAGGTCAAAACATGAAAGCATTTGTTGTGACTATTGTTAAATTGGAACCAAAAACATCGGGCAATTTATTGTCTAAGTGCAGAGATATGTGTCTCCCAGAAAAAGATACTCTTTCCCATTAGCATAGACAACTATGAATCTGTTGTGATTAAACAGCAGCTATATATTTTGCATCTGAGTGATTTATATAACATCCTCTCTTCACGAATCAGTCAGTTAAAAATGCTAGAAAACTGACTTTAAAACTGTAATTGGAGCAAAATGAATCATCGGAGATGAAATGAAGCTCCAGCATTTCAAATACTGAAAATATATCATGAAGTTAGTTAACTTATAAGTATCCATTTGAGCGGGTAAGCAGCTCAAATAGAAATCTCAGTTATCTTCTACCCCCGGGTGCTTTGCGTCGGCACCAAGTGGTCACAGATGAATGCAACTCCTCCATAACTCTATAGATCATGTCTTTATAACATCTTGTATACCCAGTTCTGACTTGCTGATTCTATTTAGACTGGGGTAAACATTGCACCAGTTAAACAAGAAGATGCACCCTCTTGTCAGTTTCACATATATGGTTTATTGCTATAATTTACCTAAATTCGCCTCTCCTGGAATCAGGCAGCATTCAATCAGCAGCGTTAATGAGAGTACAAAGTATACGCTTTGCTCTCTAAGGCCTGCTGCAGACAAGCATCCTCAGGCTACTCCAGACAGCAGCCAAACAATCTCCTTTCACTGATGACACAAATTCAATCACTTCAGGCCTGCATTGCCATTCAGACACAGACATGACATGGATGGACTGTAAACATGCATGCTAATGCAAAGACCATAGGAGGAGATATGGTGGAATACAGACGGAGGACCACCTTAGCATTCAAGCCATGATCCCAGTAGACAACTTTTCAAAAACATGTGGTCTTTTAGTCTTTACACTTGAAGTCTCTTCATTGAGTGAATATGTTGAAGGCAATATGCTGAGAAAAGCAGGCAATACAGAGAGGACTACATCCTTCATGGCCTACGCCACCCTTCACTGAGGAGACACACATGTACACATGTTGTGGCCACATGTGACTGTGTCTCTCTGCTGTACATTCAATTGCAGATTTCTAACTTCATCATAGTAACATTTAAAAACATGGATTTTTAAAAAATGTTTTTTGTGAATGAATTGATACGTAACGTCACATAATCTTCTATGACAGTCCATATTTCCTGGACAGTTTTTGTGCCTTATATTTCTCTTTCTATTGGGAACACATACAAATTAATGACTGTTTCTGACGACAGGCCAGTTTACAATCAGCAGCCAGTCACTGTTCTGTCTTTTCCTTTCATTTAGGCCTAAAATGTTTTTGTTGTTTTAGTATTAAGCTAAATTAAATATTATTGTGAGGATTACATTAATAATCGTATCATATTTTAATAGTACTACTACTCTTACTCTTACGAATAGTGAACAACTTGCTTGTATCTGTGGGGTGCTAAGACCCTGAGGACCAGCAGGAGGCAGTATGCTAACAGAGGCTAGCGTTGTCACAAGGATTCATGAACTACATTTAGGACACAGATTAAAACACTTGAATTGAGGTAAGCAAAAAACACACTCTCATCTAAATTGTCACCTACATAAATAAAACGACACAGCAACGTTGTCAATAACACATAGCCCAAATATTAGATGGAGAACGGTACATGTTAACATGCAGACAGGCATTAGTGTTAGCTTTAGCTCCGAGGACTGAATGTTTTAGCAGACTCAGGTTTTGACCGAGCTGCTAATACACAAAAAAAAACTCACCAAGCGTGGACTGGACAACAAAACCTGCTTGTTATCGGGACCAGGTCGCTGTCTGCTGTTAACTTGTCGACGCCTGTTTGGTGGCGATAGTTCAGGTAGCTAGGTTTAGCTAACCAGCTAGCTGTTGTTAGCTAACTAGTAACGTTAGCCCGCCCCTGTTGGTCATTATTATTATCATTATTACAATTATTATTATCATGTCAGTGATGAATAAGTTGGATAACTTAACCAAATACTTTGCTAACCAAACCTTCCAGCTGATCAGTTAGCTGTTAACATGGTGTAGCTGCTATTGACGCTAATACTGATAAACTGTGCTTTCCTGTCTAAACTAACTCTGTCTAAAGTAGTGAAATAATCATTAACACAGGTTGTTAGGCCCTTTATTGGTTGGTAGTTCTTTGTGACCTGGTCAAAGAAAGCAAGTTAATATTCATCTATGCTTCATGATAAGAGATATGGTCAATCCATGTCAGCTCCAAGAGGTTTGTATTAAAACGACCCCCTGCTCCTGGAGCAAGGAGAACAAATGGCAGTCAAAAAGGAACTTATCCTTGAAAAGCCTTGTATATATTTTATGTTTTATTTCTGAGCCACAGATCTGCTATTGAAAATGCATCAATGATCCACAGTATCTGACTTATTTTTATTTATGGTGATAAACATGGACCTGCCACTGTTTGAGTAGTGCCCAGCTGTTTGAGAAAGTTTTCTTTTTTAAATATATGTATATAATAATTTCCTTTTTGTTAATGTAAAGAAATTACATCTTGACTAGGAGTGATTGTGACTGAGGTGCACAGACAATTAGGGAAGTGTTTAGATGGACCTTTTCATTAGATTTAATGTTTAAAAAACTATAGCGCTGTCCTTAATCTTAATCCACAGACACACTTTATTTGTGTGCACACTTTTCACACTGATTTTGTCTTTTTTCTCAGACTGTAGTCATGTCTCAGGTGGAGAAGAAGGCAGGGCTGCTGAGGAGGACGTCATCCTCTAAAAAACCCTTGAAAGAGAAGGTGGTTTTGATGTATGATGAGATTTTTGCAGTGAGTATCACAGTGGATTGGTGCCAGTGGTTAATACTTAGAGAAATAAATTGTTTAAGTGTTAATGATTGTCTCTATACATTGATTTAGAAAGAAGATCCAGCCAAAAACAACCCTCGCTTCTGGGACGAGCTCTTTCTTATGAAGGTGCAGTAAAGGGAATAATAGAAGTAGAAGTGTGTTCAGTATAACAGGAAGTCTTTCATGGTACTGTGTGGGTGTGTAGACTTGCAGCTGTGGTAGCAGCAATACTTACTGAGTTTTTTTTTTTTTCATATGTAGATCCTTTTTTAAAACTGCTTTAGATGAGATAATATTATTATAATAAAAATTTGTTTATCCATTAATGGGATTCTCTGATCTATGTGCAGAATATTTACATATTTGTAGGTGCTGATGAGCGCGTATGTGGTGAAAAAGGGGAAGTACTGATTTGTTCAAATCAGACAGAATGTAATCAAATGCTGCACAGATTAGTCTACAGCACAGGTCTGTGAAAATGTTCAGGTGGTGAACTTTGCATAGGTGCTGCTGTTTTAACAGATGGGTCTTGAAATTGTCGAATGGCGATGTCCCTATAACTTTTGTCCTCTGATTGTCATCCACACTTATCTGTTCCCGCCTTATGTTCTCAAAGACCGTCTTTTTTTTTTCCTGGTCAGTTCTGTTACTGCTGTCCTTCCACCTCTGTTTCAGGTAAACCTAGAGTATTTGGAGTCCAAGCTGGAGAGTGTAGATGGGGAGGAGGTTCAGCGAATCCAGGACAACATCAACTCTCTGTTCCACCACTGTGTTCAGGCTCTGGGAGAAGAGCACCAGATCAAAGTGGTCAATGCCTTGCAGGTAACAACAGCTCAGGAGGATCACCAAGGTTGTCACCTGCAGGTTGCATTAGGGTTGTGCAAATAATCAAATTTTAATTTTGATTATGACACCAAACCATCACAAAAACAATATAATTGAGAAAATATAATTATTTAGCCACATTCTGTTTTGGTTATTTTTTTGTCTTGTCTTCTGAATAAGACACACACTTTCACCCCTCCTGAAGTCTAAGCTCACTCAGCCTATACTGTCAACAAAGCAAGTTGTGTGTGTGATGTGGTGGTATTTAAAAATCAGCACAAGTGAAGATGGAGTGGAAGGAGAAGAGCAGCATCAGCAGTTTGGTCAGCAAAAAAGAACCATTTCCATTTTCAGGGAACCGTTTGGGTTCAAGGAATCTGATGTGGATCAAAAATATTATGTGGAAGATTTGGTACAGGGTGTCTGCACCACTGGGTAGCAATGAGTCTTTTCAACCACCTGAAGGTGTTTTTTTAAGTTCAGTAAATACAACATCTTTCCAAAGTCAATTAATAATTGTGTTAAATAATCATGATTTCCATATTGACCAAAATTGGGATTATAATTGTTTTCCATAATCAAACATCCCTAGTTTGTTGGAACTGTTACCATCCCATCAGAAGCATCTAAAGTGTCTTAATAAGACTGTACTTACAATCAAATTATGTTCACTGTTCTGAGTGTGACTGAAACTTGTTTTAGTTGTGTTTCTTGTGTTTCTCTTCACAGACTCTCTGTGCACTTTTCAGAGGAGTCCATCAGAAAAACAAATCAGCGTCTGGCTTCGATATCATCAACATGCTTATGGGATTTGATAAGGCTGAGCAAAGGATGAAGGTACATGAAGAACGTGGTGAAAGGAATGTAAAATAAAGGCATGTTGATTTGTGTTCATTCACATATTTTCCTGTACTTATGTCCTCTGTAGGATCTGATGGAGAGACTCGACAGCCTTCTTTGTGGAGATGGATCAGAAAGTCTTAAGAGCCTGTGTCTTAAACTGCTGCTGTGTCTGGTTACGGTGAGATGGAACAAAAACAGTAACAGCAGCTATAATGTGTCTGGCTTTAAATGTTTGTTGTACATGTTCAAATATTTAAACAAAATGTGTTTACAGGTAACAGACAATATTAGCCAGAACACCATACTGGAATATGTCATGATCAACAGCATATTTGAAGCCATACTACAAGTAAGTGATTGAACAAAGACTATTTCACCTGTTATTCTGTGATTTTTGTTTTATTATTTTTTTTAATTTTTTTTTAATTTAACAATATTTCCTCTAAATCTGGTCATTTCCTTCCTCAGATTCTGTCAGATGTGTCCAGTAGAGGGCAGCACGGTTATGATGCTGTGGTCCTCTTGGCCCTTCTGGTCAACTACAGGAAATATGAGGTGTGTACATATACTGTCATTGAACTGCACATGTTTTGTTGCACCATGCTCATGGGAAACACAAGGGAATAATAAGAGATTAAGAAATGAATCTGGTGTTTTGATAAGAAAGTGAATGTTTTCTGAGGCCTAGATGAGTAAAATCAGTTTAGCTTGAGGAAAAAAAAAAAGTTTACTCCAGATGTGTGTAAAAACTATGACTTGGTCTGTGTCAGCTATCAGAGGTTCATGTGCACCTTACTTTGATGTCAGAGAAGTAAATATGCTGTGTGAAACTGCTTCCAGTTGGCTTCCCTTTCCAGCTATTTTCTGATAGGATAAGATTGGCAGTGTAAGTGAGGAAAAAAGGAGGTGTTTTTGGATATACCTTTATACTGTATGTAGGAAAAGTGGGAAACAACACAAGGCTTTCTGCATTTTTATTTCAGTAAAACATATAGAAAACTGAAAAAGTATACGACTGTACTATGTACTTCCTCCATGAAAACCACTACTAAAATGCAACTAAAACATACACTGCGATTTTAGTTGAATTAGTGAGCCCTCAGGGTAAGATGAGTTTATTGAGGTAGGGGACAAAATTAAGAAAAAGTCCCAGTATTCATTTTAATACCTGTCATAAATTTAACAGTTCCCAATCTCACACCTAATCTTCTGTGTGTTAGTCTGTGAATCCATACATTGTGAAGCTCTCCATTGTCGATGATGAGCCAACCCTGGATGTAAGTACGGTGTTGCTTACTTTACCTTCTTACCTGCAATATAATAAAGTCTGATGTAGGCTCTGACCTCCATATCAAGCAGATTATCAAAGATTTGATTGAAGCCTTGGGTGTTTTCTTTCCCAGGGAATGGGCATGGTTGTCCACCAAGCACTAACAGAATATAACAGGTGAGATCCAAAAGTGTCTATGTGTCAAAAAAAATGTTTTTAATGATCTACTGCATGGTGTGCTGGGGCGACTGGCATCATCAATTTAGTTTGATGTTTCCCACAAATGTTCTATTTCTATTTGCTGAAAAAAAAACAGCCCTTTATGCTGTTAGTTATTTATATCTGACAGTTTTTTGTTGACAATCTGTAATGTTCTTTGGATGAGGGAAGGTATGAAAATTACAATGCTGTTTGTGAAGGAGGTCTTGTCTGTCTGCATGCATAGACAGAGCCATCAAAGTGATGGATGACAGCTCCACACAGTTCATTGTTTTTGTGTATAAACTGAATGCCCTGTAGATCATAAATTGCATGGAATAGATGGAGATGTTAGGCTACAAGTGCTGTGTTTATGTGAAAACATATATCTCTGCCTGTGCTCTTTGTGCAGACCTTTCTGTCTTCAATTTATCATTCTACACTGTTTTAGTACTTTCTACTTTCGGTCCATCGTGTCTTTTTTCTTGTTTTTCTTTGCTGTTTTAGGCAGTACAAAGACAAAGAGGAGGAGAACCAGGGTGGTTTCTTCTCAACCCTCACTAGTATGGTACGATCTCATTCTCACTTTATAGTTTTACAGTAGAAATGTTTTAAATGGATTGCAGCTTCCTCCATTTAGATTTATCTGGTATTCAAAGAGTCACTTCTATTTTTTCTTGGTCCTTCTTCTGTTCCACAGGTTGGCAGCATGTTTATAGCAGATGCTGACGAGAAACTCTCTGTACAGTAAGTGCAAAATTAAGTTCTTCATTCAACCTTAATTGCATGGATTTTTTATTTCAGTAGGAAATCAAGGTTTAAATGAACATCTATTGCAGTAATAGTAACAGTAAGCAAACTGTAACCAAATAGTATGTGATTACTCAGTGGACTGTATTGCTGCTTTACATTGTTAATTTTAAGTCATTTATCAGCAGTAAAATGTAATGTAAAGAAATTTCACATGATGTATTAGTAAGTACACACACTGTGCAGTAGGTAATGACACAGAAAATTAAAAAAGTGACCTGCTGACGCAGGGGGCGATAAATAAATTCATACACACTAGAGTGCATTTTGACGTGTTCCTTGTGCTTTACTATATCAATGCCTAAGGATTTTCCTGCTCAGTCTAATGTTTTGTGAAGATTTTCAGTTTTTACTTCATAAATGAATGAGCTCTCTCAGACTACTTCTCTTTCACCTCAAGGACAAATGAAGCGATTCTCCTGGCACTCTATGAGGCTGTGCACCTGAACCGCAACTTTATCACTGTGTTAGCGCAAGTAAGACATTTTACTTATATAGCTGAGGCTAATTTTCCCCTTACTATTCCTATACAACACTGGGCAGGAGCATCCAGGTGTTTATCTAATGAACATTTGTTTTTTGAACTGAGATTCATGGGTTTTTCAAAATAAGAGATTTGTTAACAGTATGTGCAGTCTGAAAACCACAATAGGACAAGTCACAATTTGCAAAAGAACACTGCCAGATATATGTATGTAAAGGACAAGATATAGTAATAGAATGAGGGAGGGGACAGACTTTACCTTCACATTCAGAACAGCTGCTTGGAGAGCATACTGCTAAATCCATCGGCAGCAAACATGACTTTTCATTGGTACTGTATTAATGTTTCTTCAAAAGTGCACTGGATTCAAAACTCACCTCCCCACTATCATTCAGTCCAGGCTTCTGCATAATTGATACCTGTGGGGGCTTTCAGACTCATTGTGTGAGCCATCCTGACTCACTCAACACAAAAAGGATGGGCCACCTGCTGTTAGGGTTGTGATCACATCACTGTGCATCAGAACCAACTACAGTTCTGAGGCTACTAAACCACGGTGCTGCTTATTTACAAGAGCACCGTTGGATACACGGCTTAAAATAAACAAGCAGCAGTGATTAATGCTCCATTTTGTTTTGCACTTCTAAAAGTATTATCTCCTCTTCTGCTGTCAACTAAAAGGCATCTCATTTTTTTCCTCCTTGCCAGCATTCATTGTTGCATTTTTCAGTACATTTAAGAAAACATGGAGCAGTTATTCACTTTTAATGATTATTATTATTATTTTTTTAAATCTTTGCTCAACAGAGCCATCCTGAAATTGACATCGCTGCCACACCAATCACTCCTACTCCTACAACACCTACAACTCCACTTGGCACAACACCTCCCTCCCTAGACAGTAAGTGATGCATGTTAATGCGTGTTTTTATTCAGATGAACCTTCAGTCTCACAGTGTATATATAGTGCCTATGACACTAGGTTTCTAAAGGGATCTGCCTTCATGTCAGTGTTTGGAACCATGTTTTTTGAACCTGGGAAGAATTGAAAACAGCAGCTAGTGAGTGGAAAGAATTAGTGTTTAGGGCTTAGTGAGAATAACATGTTAAGTTATAAGTTGTTATGGTTAAAGACTTGAAATTGATTATGAAGTTAGCTTTAGCTCCTTTTAGCTGGATGTATTTAGAGTCAGTAATGTCAAAGGCTTTACCTACAATCACAGAAACACTGACCTTAATATTCAGCTCTTCAACATGAATGGCACCACAGCTTAGCAGCGAACACAGTGTTAACCTTGTCATTTCTGTGTATACCAATTGTTACCTTCAACAAAATTGTGTGCAAATACAAAAACGTGACATTTGTTCTACAGCATTTTCAAACATTCACTAGGTTTTTAGGATTAGGTATCAGAAGAGTGTTGCTGTAAATTGCAGCTCTAATGTGGGTTTATTACAGCACATTAATCACTTTATAACACTAACCCAAGAACTTATAAGTCGTATTTTGAAACTGAGTACGTGTCACTTGAGGTTTTGTGTACGAAATACATTCAGAAGGAAGTGCATTTAATATGCACATGTTTTGCAGTGGTTAAAAGGTACATGTTTCTATCTCTGGCTAGCTCTCCCCGCATGGCTTCAACCCTAAGAGCCATTTCTTTTTTTAAAATATTAACATCCAGCTTCAGAGACAGATGAAAGTTTCACGTGCTGTGTGCATTATGCCATGTCTTGGGAGCATCAGCACTTAAAAGGCCCTCTGCTCAGGCCAGAAATGGTTTTCACGCACGTCCCTAAAAACATATATCAGGAATGTACATTTTCCTTCCACAGTATAGCCCCATGTGATTGTACATTTCTTGACAGTGTGAAATTTTCTTTTCTGTTGGACATTCACTGATCTGAGGATGAAAGAAATAAATGACCGTTTATAGGGAGAAAGGAGATAGAAATGACAGACTCATCATTTATCCATGAAAGAAGCTGTATGTTTCAGCAAGCAGGGATTTTTAAATGGACGAAAATGCTTGTCTAGACAGCACAGAAAGCTACAGTAGGTACAGTAACGGGGCAAAGACATTATTTTTTTTGTAATGCTGTTATCTGCTTGAATGAGCACTCTCTGTCCAAATGAGGACAACAGCTCCTCTTACACTTTTAGACGCTAGACTTTAAGTTTAGACTCAGGTTTCCAGTACGTCATTATTTATGGAATTACTGATGTGACTGGCTGCAGTTTTTTAGACTTAAAGTTTGGTTTGTCATAGTTATTTAATAATAATTAAATATTGCCATGAGTTGTAAGTGTAGTGATTATGCTTCATTGAAGTTTGATTTGTGCCTCTGCTGTGTAGTGATGAGCAACCCAGAACTGCCTCTGGATCCTAATCTGCAGACAAGCAATCTTCTCATCACCTTTCTCAAATATGCCTCCATTGTAATGCAGGATACTAAAGGTAAACCTTCACATCTTTCCTGTAATTCTTCATTCTGTTACATTGCAATCTCTATGTCCTGAAGTTCTCCACAGTAGTAGACTAGTTGACACCAGTGGCAAATGAATACTGTTCTCCTCTGTCCTTCAGTTATCCTTTACATTTGCTCTTTCTGACGGTTAACAGTTTCCTGTTTGTGTGCTTACAGATGAGCATCGACTCAACAGCGCCAGACTGTGCCTAATCATCCTCACCTGCATAGCTGAGGTAGGAGCAGCTACAAAGCCAGATATTCTTCAGCAATCTGACAGTCTTTAACATCAACTTTGTCCTTAATCCTTTTCTCTGCGACAGGACCAGTATGCTGATGCCTTTCTTCATGATGACAATATGAACTTCCGAGTAAATCTCCACCGAATGGTGAGCGAATTATGAGTTAAAGGGAGCAAGGAAATTAATGTGTGTGTATAGGTGTGTATAGGAACAGCATCACAGCTGTCTGATTTCATACTCGTGTACATATGTAAATGTCCTTAGGATAATGTGCAGTTTCTGCTTGATTTCTACTGCTTTCAGCCACAACTCTTGGTTTTCATTAGTAGTTATCGGCTGTTACAGCTACATTTTGTCCTTGGGCAAACACTTTTATCCAAAGTGACTTACAGGTGAGGTACAAAGCAAGCGTAGCTAGGTCAGGCAGAAGGTATTAAACACCAAGTGCCATAAGAACAATACTGTTTATTTGCTATGAAGATGGTTCACGTTCATGTGATAGCAGCTTAACTGTCTCCATGAGAGCTAAGGAAAAGTCACTGACCTTGTGCTGTGAATTTCTTGTCAATACTATTCACAAGGTCAATAATGAACCCTTAAGCTCAAATCCTCCTCTTATCTTTTTCAGCCAATGAGGCACAGAAAAAAAGCGGTGGACAAGAACATCCCTTCGCGGCCGCTGGTGTGTGCTGTTCTAGGTATAAGGAACAACCGGCAGCAACATTTTTGAAGGCTAACTAGTTATCAATAAAATCTGATCTACCTTCTGAATCTATGTTGTTTCCATTCAGCAGCTACAAACCAGATGCTGACACAACTGGAACATTTGCGATTCGATAGTCCCAGCTATGAGAGATGTTGTTTTGACTTTCTGCTGTGTGTGCATTTTAATTTTGAAATCTAGTTAAACATCTATGTACATCTGTGTTCTTTTTGCCTGCTTAGTGATATTTAATTCCAGACTGGGCAGGCAGCCCTGTGTTTTACCTCTTGCTAATTCTGATAAACTCTGCCATTGGTAAATATTACCATTTATTTACTGGAAATGTCACTACGTGGTGGTATTGTATGTTTTTTCTTGCATGTTTGATGGCAGTGTTTTGTAATAGATGGAGTTTTACTTAAAGCTTTACACTTTAACATTTGCTACAGAAAAAAATTGAGTTCTTTATTCATTGACATTTCATACATAATTGTAGCTTATATATATATGTGTGTGTGTGTGTGTGTGTTAGGTTAAATGTTACTGTTAATGTGTTTTGCAATTAAATGCAATTAACAAATGTTTTTCTTCTTTCACTGTCTTTTTCTTACCCCTTTGTCTAGATCTGATGGTGGAGTTTATTGTCACTCATATGATGAAGGACTTCCCCATGGATTTATACTTGTGAGAACACATGCATGCACACTACTATATTCTCATCCCTTGTCTAGCTCTGTCATCACTGTTTTGTGTGTTTCTGTGCAGGCGCTGTGTGCAGATCATCCACAAACTCCTGTGCTACCAGAAGAAGTGCAGAATCAGATTACACTACACCTGGAGAGAGCTCTGGTCAGGTAGAGATGCCTCACTTTCTCTCTCATTGCATTTCTGTCAAGGATTAGCTGTCATCTTTTGCAAATTGTTACTGCTTTTGCAAAACAAAATCAATTTCCTTGTGAAGTCATTGGGCCTGTAGTTCTGGCAATGTATTGCATCATTGAGACTGGATAACTAGTCTCTGAAGAAAGTACGATCAATCCTGGTGCCCTTGTTTTCAGCCTGGTCAACACACAACAGAATAACATCTCAGCTTGTAATGGCCCCATCGTACTGTCTCTCATTAGAATACTGATTCCTCTAATCAGACCCATAATCAGCTCAATTCCCTGAATAACACCGAGCTTCTCCTCCTGGTGGTGATAATAGCATACCATGAAATAAAACTGTAGAGAAAAAAATGAGCCAAATTAAAGAATTAGATGCATTTATCTTCTTTTAGCACATTCTTGTGCCAGCTTGTGTTGGAACATGCGAAAACCCTTTTCTTGTGTCTGTTTGGGCACATTTTGGTTGTTCTTATTTTTTTTTCTTCAGTAAATACTGGCGAAAGGACTTGATTTGGTGTTGAAAGGTTTCCCCTCCTCCTGTGTTTCCATTATCTGCCTTAATAAAGATGCACAGTGTTACCATATCCCTCAGCTGCTAGACACCAGCAGCACTCAAGATTATTTCATTTATGTGAACATGTCTCCCTCTGCACAGCTCTCATCAACCTGCTGAAGTTCCTGCTATCAAATGAGACCACACTGCTGGCCAAGCATAACATCTTTCATCTGGCCTTACTGGTGATTTACACACACGCACACACACAGATGTGTTTTAGTGTAGTTGTGATTCCTTAGTCCCCTTACCTGAACCCTTAAACCGGGTCTTAACCCTTAAAAAGTGTCATTGAAGTTGTTCTTGCAATGATGGCATTGAAAGAAATGTTACACATAAAACACATAATCCTGATCTTAGCCTATTATTCAGTGATTTACTTCATGAGCACCATATCTGTTCGCAACAAGGACTTGTAGCCCGAATATCTGAAAACACGGGGGATGTAAAAATGTGGTTTCACTTTGAAGTCCTATTGTAAATTCATGTTTCACTTGTTCGGTCTTTCCTGTTAGCGAGTAAATGTAGTGGTATATTTAGACTGAATGTGTGTATGCTTATCCAGGTAGTAAACCTGTTCAACATGTTCATAACATATGGCGACACGTTCCTGCCCACCTCCAACAGCTACGATGAGCTGTACTATGAAATCGTACGAATGCACCAGGTCTTCGACAACCTCTACTGTATGGGTATGTTAGCAGATACTACAGTGACCTGACAATAGCTCAAATAAAAGCCCGTTTCTATTATTAGCTAATAAACGCCTCGGAAAGAAACTTTCTAATGGTGGACTAACTTTGAGGATTTACTAATTTCATTTTATATCACTTTAAATTTAATATGTCTAATATATCTAAATTAATATCAGTTGTTTTGGTTTGTAGGACAAAACAAGACATCTGCTTGGGTCCTGGGAAACTTGGCAAATGGCAATTTAATTTGTTGCCCTAGCTAGACCAAATAATAATTGGCTAAAAGAGAAAATAATAATCAAATTAACTGACTGAGTGAAAATAGCTACAGCTCTAAATCTGAGGGATGTGAACAGACATGTACAAGTGTAGCTGTACCTGCATCTGATTCTGTTTGTTTTGGTCTCTCTCCAGTTTTGAGAGTGTCAACAAACACGGGCCAGTGGAAGGAGGCAGCCAGTAAAGTCACGCACGCCCTCGTCAATGTTCGGTAAAAACATACACACACTCTTAATACACAGATAGTTTTAGCAAAGAATAAGAAAAGGTCTTTCTGGATTGAAGGGCACTGCAAACTAGAATGTGATGGGGTAAGGTCAATGTAAAGTGAATGAAGTGCTCTGAACTGTAATTTGGCTTTTCTGTCCCCAGCGTTTTTCTCAACCCCTCGGCCCTTCTTTTTGATACCTTTTAAGCCTTTATCTCCATCGCCCAAACCCTGCTCCACACACACTGTACTTGGTCTCTCCTTGACCATTTCTCCCTGTAATCTGTAATTTCTCCTCTAACCTCTCTGAAGAGATGATCCCCTGAGGTCACCCTGACTTGTAGCTCCCTGAGGGCACGCGTCTGAGTGGGATTCTCGTAATTTGGGCTCCTGATGGAGCAGACGCTGCAATTTACATAGGCAGTCCCAGGAGGAAGGCAAATTAAATGTATAGAGGCAGGGAGGTTCAAAGTACCTAGACTGCATTGAAATTAACTCAAATGAAAGAGCCATTCCGGTTCATCCCTCTATTCCCTGAGTTTCCCATATGAAAACAAGAAGAGCATTACCTCTGTGGAAGATTATCTGCATTTTTGTACCTGTAATTTATGTGATATATGACACTGTCCAAGCCAACTGTGTTTATGGTTTCAACTTACATTTGAGCACTATATATTAAAAATTAATGCTAATATTTGAAAAGGTTTCCCTCTGAAATTCCCTGGTGACCTCACACAGTATTGGGGGGGCAGAACAGAATATGAATAAATGGAAATGAGTTGTGGTGTTAAAGAGGCCGTCTGTAACTGTTGTTTGGAGCTCTGCTTGTCAAATATCTTTCACCACTTTAATTATTATTAGTTTGTACCTAAATAAGAATCACTGTCACAAAGTTGCACTCACTAAAATGAATTAAAGGCTCACTGCAATTGTTCTACAAATATTGTGAAAAGTATATTATATACTTGTATAAGTAACGTAAACATAACCCTGTCAACATACTATGATACTTATGCTTGATCTGTGACTGTTTTTCAGGCTTTGAGCCAATTCCCTGAGCTCCACACCAATCCCTCTATTAGCTGTTCCCACTTGCCTCGGTGCCATTTGAGGGAAATCCTAATGCTACAGGAGAACAAACTATTTTAGACTATGACTATGTTTTAGACTAAACATAGCTTATTTTGTGAGCATGACACTGTATGAAAAGTAGACATAATTACAGGATAATGAAAAGAGTTGCCCTGTTAAGGTTAATACTCACAAACATTTCTTCAGTTCATTGCCCCCCTCCAACACTGACTGGGCAGGCTCAAATATCACCAAACCTCAGTTTCTCGGAAAAAACACTAAAACCCCTAAATGGATAATTTAATGTGATCCATTTTGAAGACCATTTTGCCACGCCGTGGTTCTGAGTAGGTCAGACGTATCCTACAGCAACAGTTCGATGCAATAGGTTTTTAAAGACAGTCACATATAATACCGCATCAGTGTGCACATACTATACGACTGTTGATGCAGAGTACATTCTACCCATAGCCATATGTTCTGGTGTCATTTCAAAAGTGTGTGTTTTTATCTTAAGGGCCATCATCAACCATTTTAATCCAAAGATTGAGTCGTACGCTGCTACAAACCACATCTCCCAGCTGTCAGAAGAACAGGTAAAACACAGCACACCATACCTCCCTCTACAGTTTGCTTCTAAATAAAAATGAACCTCTGCAACACCTTCAGACTGTTTTGGCTGAACTCCAGTGTAAACATCACTCTCAAAAGTATATCATGAATTTTTTTGTACACAGTGGGAAATATTTTAAAGTAGAAAGGGTTCATTATTTATCAAAACTGTCGTAGAGATGACTGACACCAACACTGGTTTTAGTGATGTGGCACCTAGAAGAGCAGTTCTTATCACAAACACACCAAGGAGCTTAAAGGCTTTATGTGTAATATTTAGAGGGTTCTATTAGCAGAAATGTAATATAGTATTCATAAATATGTTATCATTAGTGTGTAATCACTGTAAAATACCAACTGTTGCATTTTCTTAATCATAGAATGAGCCTTTTAAATTTACATAGGGAGCAGGTCTCCTTTCACAGAGGCAGCCATGTTTCAATAGTGGGCCAGAGTGGACAAACCAAACACTGGCTCTAGACAGGGAATCACATTTTGTTTTAAAGGTGACGGCCACTGTACCCTACCTCTCACTTAGAAATGGTGGGTGGGGTGTGCTCAGATGGTTGCAGTCTACAATGTCACCACTAGTAGCCGCTAAGTCTTTCACATTTACCTCATGGCATCTTTAAAGCTTGTAAATGGCTGATTCATTGCTTACATTAGAAGTGGGTGGGAGGACACTGCAACAAATATGGACTCTAATCTTTTCATACTGTACATGACAAATAGTGACGAACACATTTTATTTGTTGTCACTTTTGAAGTTTACTTAAACAAATCTGAGTAAAGATTTTTGTATATGTATTTAAATACACAGTTAATGCCGCAGTGTCTGTCTTCAGCTAATCTTGTCCTGTTGTTTCGCACACAATGTGAATTAAGTCATTAAGCAACTAGAAAACTTTTGAATGCTCAGTTATTCTTTTATCTTTAGTGGATTGTGGACTGGATGGAGGTTGATATGAGCACTGCCAGCTGCATTTAAAACTTTACTATTTATGTCAAATTGCTGAGGATAGGAAGAGTCCAAGGTGATAAGAGAATGATGGATTTAGTCATTATGTTCCCCAATTACCTCTCCACTTTTATCTCCTAGATTTATTCACAGCAGTGGGGGAGGCAGACTTTAGCTTTGGTGTGAGTGAGCTGCCACTTATTTTTTTTTGTTTTGCTTTAACACTATTCTTAATTAGATAAAGGAAGTGTTTTTTGTTGATTGGTAGTTTCCAGTAGTTTTCTTTGAAAGTTATTTTATGTAATTGATGACCCGTTAGAAAGAAAGACATAACAAATAGTGTTTTCTTTGCTTATTGTATTGAATTTAAGTTTATTTGTTACATATTTGGCATACATTGACTGTCCTGTGTTGTATAGATAGCAGCAAAATACTGTAATTAACATAGTAATATTGATTTGGTCCATATCACCAACTCCTAAATGAGTGGACCACAGTGCAGCATGAACCGAAAATCAGTAGTCACTAGTTTAAATGTAGATATCCACAGATGGTGTGAGTCAGTGAAAGGCTGCAGAGCCTGTCCAAACCTTCTGGCACGACATTTGCATACTGACTCACCTCTCCACCAAGATTATACTAAACACTGCTGGACACTATGTAAAATATTAGAGGTGAAAAGGTGTTAGTGGTTACACTTTTAGTGCTTTACTAATTTCACTTTAGCTTATCGTGCACTGTAAAATATTTTGGCGATCATACAGTCAGTGACTTTAATCAGAACACATTTTTATTATGAATTGGTATTATGCATTAATTTCCTGTTATCATAATGCTTTCTGATTTTTTTTTTTTTTTTTTCTGTTGGATATTTATGAATATAGTGAATACTCTAACATGAATGTTTGTAAGTTGAGGTCTCTTACAGATGCAGTAACAGTACCTGTGTTGGCAATTGTTTTTATGTTTGTAAATGTCAAAGTACCACCAGTACATAAAATGTAGGTGAAATTTAGAAAAAAGTGCAATGCGGCAAGAACAGTTGGCAAGTTAATATTGCCTCTGGCTGAACAAAACAGCAAACCAACAAAAAAAAATACAATAAGAAAATTCATCCCCAAAATACACAACCAGCCTCTTATCAGTAGCTGTAGAGTCAGACCTGTGGAAGACGAGGCAAGAATAGATAGGATTGTCTTTTGTCATACAAGCCTTACATGCACACATTAACCACCTGCGCTACATCTGCCCAGTGCGCCTACATTCCCAACAGTGGCACCAGAAATACCAGTCTGTCTGTCCCTCACACACAAATTTGATTCAAAACACAGTTTAGCACATGAGGCTGCTTTTGTTTCTGCACTTCAGGAAAAACAATAAAACAACTGCATGCACACAATCATATCTGCTTACTGATGCAGAAAGCTGCTCAGCTGAGTTTTGTGTATGTGTGCGCGCACAACACTGAATCAGTCACTCATCACCCTGTCTTTCCTAAAGCAGCGTACAATGAAGGTCTTTTTTAAAATTTTCTGTTTACTTTTCCACAATTTTTCATTTTTGACTTCTAACAGGTTTGGCATACCTCACACTTTCTCCCCCTTTCCCTTTCCCTTTCCTCTTCTCTTTTTATATTTGCCGCTGGTGAGGAAAAGACTTGACAAAAACAAACAAACAAACATTAGCTGAGGTTACCATTCAAAGCTCTGTCTACCTTTCCACAAAGAGGCGACTGTGATTGAAAATCAGCAGCACTTTTTTCTACCACACAGCTGTAGATTTATTAGAAAAACATAAAAGGAAAAAGAATGTTCTTCTAAAACTAATAACTTTTAAAATGACGATTGTCGGTGCTTATGAAGATCATATGCGTGTTTGTGCACGTTGACATATTTGTTTATGTGAATTAAAGCTGGACTTGGTTAGAAGATGCGTGTGTTTATAGAGCTTCTCTGGCAAGAATGACAAGCTGCGGCTTATGTATGGAGCTGCGAGTGTTTCATGCTGTGTGGAATCCTGCATGGGCATAATAAAATAATGAAAACGCTGTGGTTAGGGGCTGTTTCACAGCTGAATAGGTGACTGGCAGAGGTGTGGAAATGTGGAGCATTTATACATAATTACCACTCAGCCCATCTTATTATCTCAGCTGGACTTTACTTCAGGCAAGTGTTGCCTGTGCACGTATGAATGTACAATGTGGCAAAACAACAAGAAACGGCAAATAAAACGCAGAGAAATCCTTCAGGTTGCAGATCATCTGTCTGTCACACCAACTGAACTAATAGTTCACGGTTGGGAACAATTTTGACTTTTCTTTGTCTCTCACCCTGTTAGGTGCTGGAGGTGGTACGATCCAACTATGACACACTGACCCTCAAACTGCAGGATGGTCTGGACCAGTTTGAGAGATACTCAGAGCAGCCCAAAGAGGCTGCTTTCTTCAAGGAACTGGTGAGATGAACTGCAGTGCCTTGTGGGTGCTGAGGGTTTTATTTGGTTCACGAAGATTCATGTTTTTCCCTAAACTGATCCAACCCACTGTACAGCTCCGCATAAGTCAAACTCACCTCACTTGAAGGACACTGTATTAAAATTCTAAGCACTTCACATTTTTAAAAGGAGCAAGCTTCTTTTTTTTTTTTGTTTTTTTGTTTTTTTCTCTGCACCTTAAATTGGATGAGTTTTCTACTGCGGCATGACACTGGTCTCTGCAACAAAATCCTCCAGCTACGTTGACAGATGATTGTCTAAAAATAAATATACTGTTAAACTACAGTATCTACATTGCAATGATATTTTTTTAAATTTATATTTTATTTACAATTTTGTCTCACTGATTTATGGTCCATAGGATTTTGACTTTTTTTTTAAAATAATGATGTTTTTAGTTTCAAGCATCATTACCTCAATTACGCACATGCTGTAATGCTGCTAGACCCTGTTTGATTGGTAAATGACGTCTTGCAGACTTGATCTTTGTTATTTTGAAACAGGCTTTCTAACAATGATATGAGGCTTTGAGTCTGATCTACAAAAACCCCAATGACTTCATCAGAAGCTCCTCCAGAGCCACGTTGACATCATACAGCTGTTAACTGTTCAGCTTAGGCTGAAAAATAGTAATCGGATATTTATGTGTAAAATGGTGGAGTGCCCCTTTAATTGAGTCATGGCTAAAAAGATAAGTGACAAATTTTCCCAAGTCTACTGTGTTGAAGAAAAAAAGAATATGTTTTAGGGTTTTTTTTTGTTTGTTGTTTTTGTTTGGAGGAACCAAAGAGAAATGTACCAAAAAACAAAAATAGGATTTTTGATGTTTCTGGTATATGTGCAGGCATTTAGAGTTGGTGGAGTGTAACAAATCAAGAGACTCACTGTCCAAGGGCTTTATATTCATTCACAGTTACACACAGATTTGTATTGACTGGCCTTTAATGTGGTCAGGTTGTAGACACTGAAATATGGTGTGTGTGTGTGTGTGTGTGTGTGTGTGTGTTTTATATAAATGTTTGACCTGGTAATAAATGTCTGTGTTTCCAGGTGCGCTCCATCAGTCTGAATGTGAGGAAGAATGTCTCTCTGAACACACTGAGTCAGGACGTCCTTCTCAAAGAGTTTTCCACCATCTCCTGAGACGCGCACACAGCCTTCAGATGGACATACACAGTACATTTTCTGTGTGTGGACATGCACACACTGACACACACAAACACCCACCAGTAAAATTCTTGATTGTTCCTTCAATCAGTCGTTCTGATTTCTCATCCTGTCTCCTGTGAACTGAACAATGGAACCCACAGAGACAGACACACTGACAGGCTGGATGCATCTTAAGGAAAGACCCGACTCTCCACACTTGCTTCCTTTGTGTGCGTGATGCTTTATAAGGAGGTTTTGCACTGGTTCCTTGCTTGCAATCTGCAGTATTGGCTGGACTGTTAACTTGACACATGAAAGTTTGGATTTAAGGTAACAAAGTATTTTTAACCCTTCAGCTTCACCATCACAGTACATGTTTCAGATTTATATCCCCCAGTAATTATTTCAGAAGATTTAGGCTTTGAGTGCAGCATGATGTCCTTCCTCAAGACATTGGTAATGGTGCCCCTAAACCCTTGCTCTTCGTTTAGAGCATTAACTAATTAATTTTTGATTCAATGCTTGTTGTGTGAAATGTTAGTTCTTTACATGTTTAAAATAAATTTGCAAGTATTTTGTATTTACATGTTTGCTGAGGGGTATAACATTTAAGTAATTAAGTGGAGGACACTGAAGTTATAAAAAAAAACTTTGTAATTGTTGTTGCAAGCCTTTGTTTTTTTTTAACAAAGCCATAATTAACATTCACTACTGTACGTTGCACAAGTCATTTTGAATCTGACGGCACTGAAGTGAGCTGTTAGTGTAGACGACCTTTTCCTTCAGTGGTTAAACATTACGAGTTATAAAAGTGATCATATATGATAGCTGGTGTGTTTCTGCCACATATGAAGTGTGTTTAGTGAAAAAAGCATCCATTACTATACATTCATCCTTTTGAACTCATCCTTGCTCTTTCTCATTTAAAACATTTGAAATGATTATTTTTTTGGGACTGGAAGCAAATCTGAATTATGCAATTTTGTGTAGGGTCTTTCTTTCATCTCTAACTCCTGTAGGGGTATTATTTGTTTTGTTTTTTGTTTGTTTTTGTTTTTTTTTTTTAAATAAAGGTTGGTTTCCTACTTCTCAACAAGTGTTTCCTCCTTTCATTAAGGCAAGTTTAACTCAAGGATTAGATATATGTGGTGTTTGTTTGTTGTGCTTCAGTCTCATTGTTCGTTCTCCTTTTAGTCTAGTTCCACTGTGTTTCTTTCAGATCACACATACAACATTCAGGATGAGTTTTAGACTTTCTTCTTTACAGAGCTCCTTCAGTTCAGTTACTCTGGGCCTCCATAGAGTCATCTTAGCGCGGTGGCCTCTTCTAGGGAGAGAAGCCACAGTAATAGTAATGCTGGATCATATGTCTTGTGGGAATTTTCTTTTTTTTGTGAGGGAAAAGCTACAGTTCACATCAGTGGATGCTGCATGTAAATGATGAGCTCACCTCGGAGTAGTTTTTATAACTAGGCGGTTTAGACTCTATGCATACATCTTTTATCGTTAGTCTGGGGGGTTACATACTTTTTCAAATCTATGCTGTTAATATTTGAATGGCTTTCACTATAGAAAAGAACAAAGTGATTAAACAGATTGTTCATGATTGTAACGTAGATGATCAGACCTTATTTTATGTCACTTGAGTCAGGGTCAGTTTGAAAAAAGAGAAGAATCAGGAGATATGAAAAGAAAAAGATGAATGGACCTTGAACCTGTTCCTCAACTCTGCTTCACACAAGATGGCATTATGGTTAATGTAGGCACCAGGTTCTGATGTGTGGGGAAAGATCGTATCTCTGGTTCTGCTGCCTCAGTTTCATCCTTTGTTTGCCTCTGTCTGCTGTGACCCTGACAATATAGCAGACTAAAAGCTGAGCTGTTTAAGGCTGGTTGAACTGCACATCCTGAAAATCTATTAAAATATATAGAAATTCCAAAGACACAGAATCAGTAAATCAGTAAAATCAGTGAATCAGTAAATTCATCAATTCTCATTAATCATAAACCCAAACCACTTCAGATGATAGAAAACAAAATTCATCCTCATGTAGGCTTTTGTGTGATGGTGACCCAGTGACCCACTGTTCCAGTCAGACCAGCAGAGATTTGGCCCATCAGAAAGAGGACAGACAGACAAATATTCTTTTCTTTAGGGGGAAAGCTAATGTATGTTCCAAACCAGTCCATCTCCATTGGGTCCAATTCCAGATGAGTGACAATACAATAAAATTGTTCAGCATATGACCCTCCAATCCTTAAAGCGCTCGAATGGACCAGCACAAAATCCTTTTCAAAGAAGCCACCCTTCACGACTGCATAACTCTAGCAATAAAAAGGAGCAGTTCATTCATTTGTAGATGATGTGGTACGACGTTCTGAGCCACCTGTGGGCTCCTTTAGTGCAGCAGCAGAGGGACCATAAACATTAATGATAACAACCTGACTCCACCCCCTCCCTTTCCTGTGTTGTGCTCTTGTATTTCTCTTATCGCTCAAACACTTAATTAAATTGTTTGCATGACGGCTGAAGGAAATGGTACTGATAGCCTCTAATGAGCATGCAAACCTCATGTTAGTGCAAAAACCCTAATCCAGAGATGGTCATTTGGTTTTTGTACAGACTGGCAATAAGGTTGTGGCATGGAAAGTGGACCTTTGAGTGTGTGCTTTTGCTTTTATATGTGTTAGAAAAAGAGCCTGAGTGAAAGAGTATTTATGGTTGTTGGAGATTACTTTCTGTCCTTGTATTATAGTGTATCTCAGTCCTGTGACAGGAATCTGTTGCAGATCCTTGAATTTGTTGGCTGTATTGCATATTGGGCAGTATATTAACGCTCTGATATAATCTGTGTATGTTCACGTGTGTGAGCTGATGACAGCTTCGACGCTCAGACTGAGCCAAGCTCGGCCGTTTAGCCGTGACAACCCATTAACGTTCCTGTGTATTTATAACGTTTCACTTAAGCATATCAGCCTTCTCATCAAATATTCATTGGAGGGAAGATTGCCTACTTTGTCTCGGCTGAATCTCCCCCTCCCTCCACCATCTCTTCACCTCTTCATTTCTTTATCTGTGTGTAACTGCGATTGCACAAAAAATGAAAAAACAAAATCTGCTCAAAGTGCCTCTTTCCAAGGATGTAAGCAGAAACACATCCCCTGGACACATGTGGCACTATTTTGATATTCTTTTTTATTGAATATTATCATCTGAACAACCAGCTCACCTATCTGTGTGTACTTCTGCTGTATCCCTCCGTGGTTGTGAGTTTTGTCACCTGTATCATCGCTCCACACTGTACTTATCTTTAGGCATCAATCAGAGCTCATTACTGGTTATCTGTCAGCTCCACTTCCAGCCCGCAGCGATGCTAAACCCCTCTGTACACCCCTGTGGGAGATAAACACCATCAATACTGCGAGATTTAACTGTCCCAAGGGACATAATATATTCACGTACCTCTTCACTGTGTTCACACTGTCCTTTTCTGTTTCACTTTGAGTTTTTTTTTTCCTTTTTTCTTTTTGTCTGTCACGGATTTGCTTCGTTTCTTCTTCAGCTCCACCACCGTCACTTCACCGGGGTCTTTTTTCTTTGTCCTGCTTTTTCTCCAGCAGCCAACAGATATATTCTCTTCTCCTCAGCGTCAGTCTTCTGACAGGTGACACAATAATCCCTCAGTTTTCTGCTTGTCTCCATTGCAATGTTTATCCCCAACCAGCATTATTTAGATTTTCTTGGCAAGATGAGTTCTGCTTTCTCCAATTACATCCTTCTATGTGACAGTGTAATTTAATGAAAAGCCTACACAGTTTATTGTTGTTTTATTTTCATCCTGGGTTGTCTGTATGAAGGCAGTGCTTGAGTATTGTAGGGCTGGGTTCAGAGAAGTCCTGAACAGAAAGCCAGTGTTGAGGTGTTTAGCCAGGTGAGTGGTTCGGCTCTATGGACAGGAAATCAATCTCTTCGTTTGTCCACACTGAGAAATGGATATCCATGAAATTTGGGACAACCATTCACATCACGTCCAAGATGATTTCAATCAGGTCAAACTTTCAATTTTCAAAAAACTTTCTAATTGTAATTTATGGCCGAACACCCAAGATTTCCCCATCAGTTATATGATGGACTCTGGCTTGTTACTTCGCTTTTAGCCTTTTCATTCTCTTTCTGGAAGGTCAATTGCCTGCTAGTGTTCTGGGGTGTCTCTTTCATGTGGGTTCACCATGTAGGTCTTATGGGTTTTCCACGCTGACTTCATGGAAGAAGGTTTTTGGTGGGGACGTGGTGTCCTGGGCTGCCAGTCCAGCTGCCCTCAGGTCAGTGATGAGCACTGTTTGTTTCAAACTTCAGTTTCAGAGTCTCCTCCCAGTGAAGCTGAAATTGCTGCAACCTTGTTATTCAGGTCTGCCCAAAAGAATTATTCCTCCCAAAAGTTTGAAGTAGAGAAGACTTGGGCCACTGATTTTAAAATATTCTCAAATTAAATGCACTTTTCAAAGCTACTGTTTTTTCACCTTGATTATATCCCCACAGTATCATGGTAGGTTGTTTAAAACAGGGGTTTCTGATGGGAAACAAATTTGCTGTGGCCTCAGGTGTCTCCATGCAGCTTATTATGTGTATTTAATGTTCAAATGTTTTTTTTTCTTATCAAGATCTTTCTGTTTGCGTTTTCTGAAGTATGAGTGAGTGATCTGTTAATTCTGCCCATGCAGCTCAAGGACCTGGAGCTGACAGAGTATTGATCCGCAGGTATTACTTCTGCCAAAGCTGCTGAAGTCCAGAGCCAAGGTGAGACCATCCATCAGTGACGCATAGATCACACACACACGCACGCACGCACGCACACACACACACACACACACACACACACACACACACACACACACACACACACACACACACACACACTACTATTTGTCTGTTGCGCTGCCTCTCGTTCTTCATCACTCCTCTCAGCTCACTATTCAGGTCTCAGCTCGGGCAGATGCAGATGTTCCAGCTGTCACTCGGACTCTGTCGTGTTCTGGATATTTGGCCAATCAGCGCAGTAAAGTCTGGATGTTTCTCCAAAGCATTTACTGTATTTAAACCTTAAACTCAAAGTGACTGCGAGGAGTGCTAACTGTGCGCACCGATGCTGAGCGGGAGTCCAGTTTGGACAGAGGGACGCAGAGAGAGACGCACAGACTGATGCCGTTCCCCACAGACTGATGCTTGCAGAAAAGTGGCAGGCAAACAGGAATGAAGGCGCAGAAGTCGTAGGTGAACTGCGACGCACACACGTATCCGACAGGCACGACGCGGTGGTCTGGTAAGAACTGAAAAAAAATGAAATCCAGGAGTCAGGACCAGAGTTTGTCTGACTCCAGAGAGCT
The DNA here is from genome assembly GCF_900324485.2 of Mastacembelus armatus. NCBI lineage: Eukaryota > Metazoa > Chordata > Actinopteri > Synbranchiformes > Mastacembelidae > Mastacembelus > Mastacembelus armatus. The sequence goes on along the minus strand of NC_046633.1, from coordinate 18,883,442 downwards.
GGACAGATCGTACGACCCGCTCACAGGTGAGTGGAAGCTCTTCTTCATGACATTTTCTTCGGAACAGTTGATTGACCCCCCGCTGTTTGCTGGCCTGGCTTAAACCTCCAGTGAGTTTACGTCAGTTTTCGACTGAGGTCAGAGGGTCTTTATTTATGATGTTAACTTAACACCATTGCCTTGACCTGCTTACTGTCTGTAAAGAAACCCATGTCCAACTACACCTAAAATGTGTAGGTCTGTGGGGGGTTGTGCGCTGGAAGTGGAGGAAAAGCTTTGTAGTCGCCATATTAATACAAGTATTACTAAAATTGAATTTGGCCTGAAGGAGAGAGGAGAGAGAACTCAACATCTCCTGTCATCTAATCTAAATATACCTGTCAGTGTGTGTTCACAGTTTAATCAGATGAGAGGCTCCTCTCTCATTTCACTCTTTTATTTTCCTCATAGCTCTTTAGACATCAGTCCGCACACACACACACACACACACACACACACACACACACACACACACACACACTGCTTTGTAAGGCTGATGTGTCATTCTTGTAACAACTTCTCAAAATAGTCCTAGACTCTAAAAATAACTAAATCAATGCACTGAATTAACTGCTTTCATATCACACAAAGAAAGACACAGGCCTGTTGCCATGCAGGACATTTCTAATATACAATGCACTGTAGCAGCAGATGGATGGTACAGATGAAGATTTTTGTAATGGCTGGTGGTTGTTGCTGACACAAGAGCCAGTGTGATGTTCCTCCAGCCAAACCCTCCTGTCACACAGCAGAGCACAGAGGCTCTACAGAGGCACCATGCTCTGGATAACTGCAGCACTAACTACTCTATTGTATCTGTGAAATGAACAAAAAGCAGTTATGCTGAACATACTGATGAAGGAACCAACAACCACCTATGGAAAAGTACATTAAAAGATTTATTAGCTATATCCAAAAGGCATTAATAGGAAGAACAGCGGCCTTTAAGTCCAGCCAAAACCTCAGGCTGAAGGTGTTTATATATTATAGATATTGGACTTTTGTCAAGTCATCACTTTCTACACTACACTTACCATGTTACAGTGACCCTGACTGCTGCTGTGGTTTGTTGATGACATGGTGACATGGGGACAGATTGTTTTGAATGGGTTTTAAAGGAATAGTTTCACTTTTTTGGAAACAAGCCTATCTGTTTCTTGCACTGCTGCTAGAGGGAGTTGAACATAAACATACGTGTTTTTGATTTTTCAAAACAAGAAAAGAGAGACAGTTTCTTCAACAGGAGGAAAGTCTCCATTTGGGGGCTAATCTGAGGTTGTGTGCATTGAATCTCTTGTCTTGGTTCATGGGATTTTAAAACTAACACTGTCTACACTTGTCTACACTTGTATAATTTGTAGTTTCATGTCTTTGGACCTGAATCTAGGACTCAACAAAGCTTTTATAGATTATTATGACATTTTGGTAGCGCAGCTGTTTTTTTCTTTATTAGTGTAATGTCCAGAATGCAAATATTCAATTTATATTATATCATTGCCTAGTTTATGTCAAAATAAGGTCCACATATCTTTTATGTCTTAGGTGCTACAGTTGGTTGTATTAAGGCCAATGTTGCGTAACAAAATCTGAAGCTGGTCCTATGTAGCTGATGAGTTGAGGTGTGTGTGAGGACACAGGAGACACAAAAAGCTGATATAAACCAGGGTAACATTCATAATAATGTAATATGTTTGTGTGTGGGTCCATGGTCTGTATGATGTCGTTCTGGAGGACTATGGAGAGCACACATCAAGTTAGTTATGAAGGAACATTAACATCTGAGATGATGACGTAATGAAACTATCGTTTTACTGCTAAAACCCCCCAAAAAACCCTTGTGCATAAAAAAATGCAGCTGTCACTTTGAAAGACTTTAATCAGTCCACTTTGATTAAATGTATCTCTCAAATCAATATTTTCAAAGGCCTCAACTTGTGTTTTTTTGCCAGACACTTGGCTCCCTGAGCTACCTGATCGAAAGCCCATTGATTAGGAACTGGCCACAGATATCTGCCCTGATTATTTTTGCTCTTACAGTAGACTGAAATGCAACAAATTGCTTTTCAAACTCAGCTGATCAGTTCAGCAGGACTTCAGAAACTCCTTAATCAACCATTAAAAGGTCTTTCAGTGCCTTCACCTCTCCCTCCTCAGTTGCAGCACCTTAGGCTCGCGTTGGATAAAATGAGCGGATAAAACATTCTTTAAATGTGTTAATGACAGCAGGAAGAGTGCACTGGTGTGCCTCAGAGGGCACAGCACTGAGGAGAAGCTTATCACTTATGTTGTCTGAGAGCGAGCGACATGCACTTTTACATCATGTCCAGCTAATGTTTCTGAGCTTACATAACTCATACAAGCAGATGGAATAATGCCTGAGCTGAGCCGCATCTTTATATGCTGTGTTGTCTCTAAAAACAGCATCTCATCCTATTTTTAATGGATTTCGGTGTGAACAAGACACATCAAACAGCTGCTCTTAGAAAGCATTTCAGGGATTTGGGAAGTGTCTGTGATCAATGCGCTGCTCTCAAAATGTCAGCTGGAAAGGAAGAAAACAGCAGGGAATTTCTTTTCCTCTGTCTCTGTGAAATGGATGTGTGAGGCCCTGTAAAGCCTTGTTTGTTTTTCCATGGGTGAGCAGCTGCTGTTTTTGATAGTTTGACTGACAAATGCACAGTGTCCACTGTTACTGATGCCACTGATAAGTACACTTACAGGTAGCAGATGCACATATGGCTCTAGACATACAGTCAGCAATCTGAGCAGATTTGAAAGATGCACTAGAGCAATAAATAAGCAGTGACATAAACTGTGGCAGTGTCCAAAATATAAGATGTTAAAAAAGTCATTAATGTTAAAAATGTATCTTTTTTTGGGTTCAATTCTATTAATAATCTATGTTTATTTATAGTAGCTCTATGCACACAGTTGCCAGATAAGAATTACGTCTCTGTGATGTAACATAAGGAGGCAGAGAGGTTTGTTTAAACCTACGTTAAGACACGTAAATCTATTTTTAATGTCGGAAAACTATAAAACATCAAAACTTATCTAGTCATGTTATTGGCACAGAACACTGCTGCTGTAATCTGTTCATTTTAGTTATTAATGATTTCATTCAGTAAATAATTAAATATGTTTGAGATACATACGTGAACATCGGTGGGTTTACATATTCATGAGAACATCCTGGATTTTTGTCCAGTACTGTTAAGACTTTTCAGCTATGACTGCAAATGAAGGCATCAGACTTTATACTGCTACAGTTAAAAAAAAAACACAACAGGTTCACAGCTTTTCTCTCTTGTAGTCAGAAATGGTTTGGGTCTCCTGCTGTGCTCAGTTATTTGTTTGTCCTTTCTCTAAATTGGAGACCTAACAGTGTTGAGTGAAATCTGACTGTAGTTCAACACTGCCCTCTGGTGGCAAAAAGGACACATGCACATCTGGAAACAATTTATGCAGGAAAAAATATTACATACTTTCAGGCACATCTTGTTTTTCACCTACAGGATATGTTTTCGATATTTTCAAATCCATTATCTTGTTCAACTACTGTCTAACATTTTATATCTACAACAGCTCTCCTTGTGTTGTTCTCTTGGCTCTGGAGACAACAGGATGCCTTTACAAAGCTAGGTCAAAGCTGGCCCCTGAAACAGAACAGAGAGATCTGAGGAGCGAGCGAAGCAAAGGATGGAGGGAGAGGAGGTTTATTGTAGCAGGGGTGAGGGAGTGGAAGGGTGGTCCTGAGATGAGAAAGGGAAAACATGCTTCTGTTTCGTAGGATCATCAGTTTGATGAAAATGGGGAGATAAATCAGACCGATATTGCTGATTAATTCAAATGCAGCTTCACAACAAGCTATTAGTGGGCAAAGACTAGAAATTCAACAAAGAACAGAGGACAATAGGGAAAAAAGACAACAGAGGAGAAAAGGAGCTCACCCTCACATAGAGGACAATCAACACATGGACAATAAGCAGACAAAACCTTAGGACTGCCACAGAGAAAGAACCTCATCACATGCACTTGAGGGAAGCAGAGACAGTCAAACACTGGAGAAAAGACGACAGCAGAGGCTTTTTGAGGCTTCTGATGCACATGGCTGACTGGCACCTTGTCAACAGGTACTGTCACATTTGTTTTGCTCTAATTACAGAAAACATTGTGTCACCTCATCCTGCTCCATGTAGCCTGCACTGATAAAATGTCCCTACAATTGGTTAATTTTTCAATTTGTTAATAATGGCTGGTTGTGTATTGGAGACACAGATAGAGTTTGGTTGTGGGTCTGGTGGATGAAATTCCTATCTTGTTCCTGAAAGGTCAAGTGACAAAGTCGTGTTGTGGTGTTTGCAAAGGCCAGTGGACCATGACGGTGGGTGTCTGGTCCCTTTATTGTCTCTCTAACTCTCCTGTGCTGGTCATCTTTAGCCTACTTTCTCAGATTTAAACACTGCACCCAGTGTGCAGATAAACGTTACTCAAAGTCATAGAACTTTAATTTTAAATTTTAGTTTTCCCAAAATACCCGATGGATATGACTGTTAACTTGCTGCTCAGTTGGATCCACTTTGGTCCAGACTGAGGTAAATACTAGATGAGATGAGACTTAGTAGAGAAATCCATGATGTCCGGAGGATAAATCCTGCTGAGTTTGCTGATCCCCTGACTTCTCCTCTGACATCACCAGGAGGTCAAACACTTAATTTGTCAGTCTTTTTTTTTAAACAAATGAAATCCCTACCAGCCTCAGCTGCCCAGTGTGTATGTCGCCCACTCCTAATTATGAAGGCATGCTAACATGCTAAGCTAAGGCTGTGGACATGATCACTACACCTGATAAACATCAGTATGTCCACCTCTGTGAGTTAGAGGAGCTGCTGCTGTCAGCTAAACATGCCCTTTATCCTCAAACTAAACTAAATGCATTATTCCTCAGGTTGATCTGGTAAAAGAGTGCATCTCATGATATATATATATATATGACACTGTTTGACAGGCCTCACAAAGAGATTTAATGTGATGGGTCACACTGGGTCAAAGCCAGGTCAGCAAATCAAGTTGCATGCCAAGTGATTCAAAGTGTTTGAGTCCAGTCTGGCTCATGTTTTATCCATTTAACATGGTATCCACTCTGTCTGCCTCTAATCTTTGCTGTGATTGGTTGTTTCCAGGTAATCCACTTTCCAGACCCAATAAAAAGACCATAAAGCAGCGGTTCCTCAAACTGCTGCCCTGCTGTCGCTCTGGCTCCAGCTCTTCACTCAATCAAAGCAAGTGCCGGGACACACACCTGTTGTCATGCAGATGCCCCTTTACATGAATTCAGTCCCAGAAAAACATGAGCACACACCAGCTTTGTTTTTGTCTCTTTTTCTTTCTTTATTGTATCACTTCAACCCTTTCATCCAGACACTGGTGAATTTAAGGGAGGAATTATTTCACTTCTCTCTCCATCCCTGCCTGCAGGAAGTATAGCTGATGATGGGGAACTCTCAACTGTGTGTTACAGACCGGAAGGGCTTGACCGCCTCGTACAGCAGACCAAATTCAGCAAAAAAGAACTGCAGGTCCTATACCGGGGATTCAAAAATGTCAGTCAAAGTGTCGTCTGAATTAATGATTCATTACACTTGGATAAGCATGTGCATGGACGTGAAAAGGTTCTGTAGCATAGAACTGTCTCTGTGGATCTATTTATTACTATGTGTATGAGAAAGTGTCTGTGTCTGTTAATGCAAACAGTATTTGTGTGTGTTGGTATAGTAGTTTTCTGATTTCCACAGGAGTGCCCCAGCGGTGTGGTAAATGAAGAGACTTTTAAAAGCATCTACTCCCAGTTCTTCCCCCAAGGAGGTCAGTCACACTCACTTCCTCTCATCCCAACCTTTATTTTAGCAAAGTTCTCCTAATGGTCTTTGAAGTATTAAGAAAGAAAGAGAAAACGCTTTCAAACCATGAGGAGCTGTGTATAAGGAAGCACTTGTATCTGCACTTGTATCCCTGTGGGCAGTGTGTTTAGGGTAGCTGAGCTAGTGTCGTGATGACCATGGGTCTTGAAGCTCAGCTACGACATAAGATGATCCCTCTTTTAACTGTAATTAAAAGAGCACAAAGACAAACGAAACGTGATTCCCTGTCTAGAGCCAGTGTTTGGGTTGTCCATTCTGGGCCATGGTTGAAATATGGCAGAGCAACATGGCTGCCTCTGTGAAAGGAGACCTGCTCCTGATGTAAATTTAAAAGGCTCATTCTAAGATGAAGAAAATGAAACTTTTCCAGCAATTACACACTAATAACAACATATTTATGATATATTCCATGTCTGCTGATGGATCAATATACATATTATACGTTGAACCTTTAATCTCTGCAAAGGCTACTATATTACTGTCTCTTAGCCCATAAAAATTACATATGATTGCCTATAACTGTGGAATGTCTGTATTTCATCCATCCATCATCTCCTGCTGATCCTAGTACCTGGAGCCAATCTCAGTATTAACCACCACACCACTGTGCCCTCTATATCATATTCTTTTATTTTAAAAAAAGTATGTTACAGTCTTGGTCAAACAGCAACATTGAAATATTTGAATGGTCACTTTATTTTCTCTCTGTTCCAGATTCAAGTACATATGCACATTTCCTGTTTGAAGCCTTTGACACCCACAGCCATGGAACGGTCAGCTTTGAGGTGACAGCTTCACGGCCTGCAAATGTCCTTGACTCATCTGTGCTGATGTTAATATTGTTTTCTTAGTGCTCTTTCATCCACTGCAGGACTTTGCTGTAAGCCTGTCCGTCATCTTGAGAGGCTCCATCACTGATAAACTCAACTGGGCCTTTAATCTGTATGATCTCAACAAGGACGGCTGCATCACCAGAGAGGTACACGAAACCATTCGCTGTTTGTATCAGCTGTCATCTGGTTTTACTCATTTTTTTCCTCCTCTTCTCTTTGCTCAGGAGATGACAGACATCATGCACTCGATCTATGACATGATGGGAAAGTACACCTACCCCTGCATGAAGGACAGCGCTCCCAGGGATCATGTCGACAGCTTCTTCCAGGTAAAACACACAGAGGAGCACATCAACACACTCTGCAACGTTCAACGCTAAACTCAAAGTGAATTAAAGTATTTGTTCAAAATTCTCCAAATTCACTTCACTTTAAAAAGTATTTTGCCCATAAACTGTGTGTTTACACAGTTGGAAGAGTTTTATATTTCCTCAGAGCTGCTCAGCTGCATCACTTCAGATCATTTCTTCATAATGTGCAGGTCAAGCTAATCAACAGCACTGTTTATTTGATTAGAGGACAGGACTGAGGATCTAGTCTGCATGCATTTGTTTGCATCTCTTATAGTTGCTAGTTATAAACATAGATTTCAAAACACTTTCAAAATCAGTGAAGAAAAAGGTCTCGACATATAAACGCTCCTGGGAACACATGAGTCATTTAAGTAGGAAACACTGAACGTTAACATAAACAACATTACAGGAAAACTCCACAGGGGATCTTTAAGTTCAAACTTTGAAACATCTATGATTAAGGTGTCACCTTTTCCAGAAAATGGACAAGAACAATGATGGCGTGGTCACCATTGATGAGTTCTTGGAGACATGCCAAAAGGTTTATTTAAAATTTAATTACCTCAACAATCTTTCAATTCCAATTACACATTTAATAATGCAAATAATTCAGGCTATGTTAACTTTTGAAATCTATTACATTTGATCTTCTTTTTTTCCTCCACCCAGGATGAGAACATCATGCAGTCTTTGCACATGTTTGATAATGCAATCTAAATGAAAGGGTTCTCACCTGAGCACCACTACAGTTCCTCTGAGCTCCCAAACCAGAGTGGTTGGTGTTACTGGATCTAAACAGAGTGATGACAGACCCTAAAACTACTGTTTCTTAAATTTCTGCAATGAATGGATTTGGCAGGAAGTCTCACTCCAAAATGACTCGACTCAAGTGAGATGAAATTTTCTGATTGTTTCTAAAAGTTGGACTCACGTACAAAAGGCAGCTGGGTAAAAATACGAACTGACGAACAGACGCCCGAGAAAAGAGCAGATGTTGCAGACTGCTTCACTTTTTCACTTCATGAAATTATTATAGTTTCTCTTTTGCATGTATAATAGACATGAGAGAAAGAGTTAGTGACTGAATGTGCAGACACATTGAACAAATGAGAAAATTCTCCAACTGTTGTAGAGTATCACATACTTTATATAATCACAGTTAGACTGTAGCGACTTGAATTAAAGTTTAAGTTCATAATCAAGCAATAATCTTAAAGTCTTATCTATTAAATCTTATCAGCTCTTCTTTGTCTTCACCACTCACTTCTCACTTTACTATAATAATGTATATTGTGTCTGCATGATGTGTCTGCTTCAACTGGCCATTGAAATGATTTATGTAAATGTTGATATATTTTATACATAGACATGGTAATGATAATGATTATGATGATGATGATGATGAAATTGAATAAAACCAAGTAGTTGCTATGCAAAACATTTATTACTGATTAGTTGGTGAGGTGGGAGGGAGTTTTGTATTTAGTATTTTTCTAAAGATTTTTGGTTTGGTAAAGTCACTTGCAAGCAATATAATAAAGTATACTACTACCAGTACTGCTACTAATAATAATACATTTTAGTAAATAAATAGTAAACCACGTCACTTGTGAGATAGGACTTCATTTAGCAATTGCTATTTAAATATGAAATGTAATCTCTGTATAATTCAGGAATAAAATTTAGATTAGCACAGAAAAGGCATGTTGACATCCACAAAACCAGAAGAGATGAAAATGGCAATAACCCTTAAAGGCAAGAAAAAGTTTTCTCCAATAAATCCTTCATTTTAATGCCAAGCAAACATCCAACAGAGCCATAGAGAGACTAAATAGGAATGTTTTCCTATTTAGTCTCTTTTCTGATTTGAAGTGTGATTATTAAATTTGGTTCAGTACATAAAATTGAAAGGACCATGTTTCCATTGCTTGGCTGTTTCCAAGACACTGTTTTATTTTTTCATTATTATTTGAATATTTTAATAATGCCCTTATAACATAGGCCCATTCCACCCAAGATTAACATGAAGTCTTTGGTTCATGTACAGATCTGACACACAAAACACTCTTACTGTTGGGAGATTAATTTGGACACTATATATATATGTTCTCACACACACACACACACACACACACACGCGCGCACACACACACACACACACACACACACACACACACACACACACACACACACACACACACACACACACACACACACACCAAGAAATCCAAAATATTGCCGCTTTAATGGCAATAAATAATAAGAATAATTGCAGCTTCCAAAATTGTTTTAATGGATTTTATAATTCTGATCTTTGACTGAATAAAAAGACACCACAATGCATTTAATAAATCCTTTATTTTTATTAAACAAATTTTCAGTAAAAACTCTTAAGTAGAAAGACAATTTTCCCTGTCAGTAGTGTACTCCGGCAGTAGGGCCGTCCCCAGTTTTATATTGTTTCTAATGCGTTGACTAATGGATCAGTCTGTTAAACAAATCTGTAAAAGCACTTCACCTGTGGTGTTGTTCTGCAAATTATTAGTCACATCATACATGCTTCTCTTTAAAATCAGCTGAAAATCAAAGACATCATTGTTAATATTCGGGTGATGCCGGATGATGAGAGTCTATCCCAGTAAATAACTTACAAAAGATGAGAAGCATTTCAAAAACAACTATATTGTTTACCTATAGCTGATTACATAGGGGGGTGGGGGGGGCTACACGTGCTCTCAAAGGTCTGATAAAGACCTCCACTTTTCCTGTTTCTTCACTCCTACTGAATTAGTGCTGCGAGGAAGAATGAGCCTGTGTTACCTAACGCTTCACTGACTCTCAGCTCACAGCGGGAGAAAGTTGAAGATATATAGTGTCAAAACTACAGCATGGACAGCAATGTGTGTTACAAAGGCATAAGAAAGAAAGTGGTGAGTAGGTGCACTGTGCACCTCTGGCAGTGTTTTCAACTATTATTCTCTTTTTTTTGTTTCCGTTTCTTAAAAAACATAAGCCACATGATTATCGTCACAAAATAAAATCTCTTTGGCATAGAACACCCACCCATAAGCATAAACACATACTCTCACACACACACTCCTAGAAGGTTCTCTAACAGAAACCTACAAGCATCATCATTGTCACAACTCTAATCAGCTAAATTAGGCTATAAAACAAAGCAGAGCCCTGTTATGAGATTATGAGTCCCATATATTACATCAGGCTGAGGAGAAAAAGAATATAATCTCTACTGATGACTACACCCTCTTCTTTCATCCGTTATGTCCCATTTCAGCTCCTCTGACTCCTCCTCCTCCTCCTCTTCTCCTCTGGGTCCATAAGAGAAATGTCATATTAGAAACAAAGGAGCTTCCAATTATAGTCAGCATATCCTGATAGGTTAGGGTAACATTTGCATGTACTAACCTTTAAGACTCATGGTATGGTGGTCTATCGAAGGGCATGTTACTTGGGAATTCATCATACATCATGTGTCCGTCCATGCCGTCCATTGCCACGTCACCTGGAAATCCTCCATAGTTTGCGAATCCAGTATCCAGCTCTGCAAGAGTTTACATTATGTTTTTAAAAAAATTTTATTAGTTGCACTCAGGACCAACTGATTTTGCCATTTTGCTTAATTTGTACATGGCGAATTCCACTGATGGTAAGTAGCTATACACATTTACTATTCTACTGTAAAGTATAATTTTGAGGTATCTATACTTTTAATTATTCCATTTTATGCTACTTCTCACTTCATTTCGAGGGAAAATATACTTTTATAACTTTAATTACCTCTTGGAATCAGATAATAAAACAAAATACAATATAATTATTAAAATTTCATTGATCCTCAGTAGAAAATTCACAAGCTACCCAGCAGTATGTGAATTATATGTTACTTAACCTTAGCTCCACCTGTATCAGCTGTAACTCTAAATGGATGAACACAAAAAAGCATCAATAATTGTAATCAAATTTTACTTTTGGTATTTGATGTATATTTGGCTGCTAATACTTTTGTACTTTCACTTGGAGAGTATTATTACACTGTGGTATTTATACTTTTACTTAAGTAAAAGGATCTCTGTACTTCTTCCACCACTGGATGAGGGTTTATTTATGGCAGTTGTCATGATAGTGCAAACAGCAGTGTAGACAATGGAACAAGCTAGTGAAAATCATTTCCCACATTTGAGGCACATTTTTGGAACAGTGCAATCATAGAAGAGAAGTTGATCTTTTCCTCTGCTTAGAGCAGGAGACTGAAAATACCAAGGCCATATAAGGAGAAGAGTCAAGAAAGAGAAAGAGAAAGGAAGGGAATTAAAAGAAAGATACAAACACAGATAAGGGAACTCCAGGAAGGAGATTAATGCAGAGAAGCCCTAGACAGGCTTGAAAGTAAGGAACAGGTAGTGAGGCATCAAGGGAAAAAAAATAAAAAAAGACATAAGTGTTACACACAAAGAAAAGTCAGAGAGAGGTGAACAAAACACAAATCATACTCTAAACAATTCCATTATATACATTTGGTTTTATACTTTGCACCTGTGTTTTATACTTTAAACCTGCTCTGTTGTTATTTTGGCTACCAAATAATGAAAGTAAATAAAATATATAGGCAAGCACAGGGAGGAAACCTGCAAACACATTGCAGCACTTTAACGCCGTAGTGGAGTGATCCAGCACTGAGAAATGTGCTATATCAGCACATTTCTGCCATAGTTACTCACCATCTGGATACGGTCCTTCCATGGGGATACTGTTGTGGGCCTGTAGAGAGGTCACAGAGGAGCACAGGTCAAATAAAGTCAACTCTAACACAAAGTGGATAAAACCAGCTGTGAGCATCATTTATGATTATATAACAATGAGTGATCCTGGCAGTGGGCAGCTCCAGACACTCACCATCTCCCAGGCAGTAGGGTCGTGTTTGAACAGGGAGTGTGTCAGCTCCACAGACACTCGCTTCTTGTAGTCAGAGTTCTTATCCTCAGAGATGCGGAAGAGCACAGCAGCAGCATAAGTAGCTGAGGGGAGAGGATGAGGGTACGTTCAATGTGCAAAAAATACACATTGCCTGACTTTTTAATAATACTGTATGCTGAAATAAAAGACAAAACAGATGAATCTAATTTTAGGTTGGCATGCACTCATTCAGAGTTGCAGTTTTATATAAAAGTATTATTGAAAATGTTATTTTTTTTAGTGCTAATGTCAATTATTACTACATGCAGAGATTTTTATAGTAGGAGTGGACATGATGTAGTTACAGTATTTAAAGCTTTAACATCATAATCTGGGATTAATATATATCTCTGTGTGTTACTCTGACAGTCTGTTAACACTGCAGTCTACTTCATGATCATGTATTTTCTTTAAATGTAGGTCACAACATGTCACATGAAATGCACAGGAGTTAAAGTATGCTGTCTCACAAAATGGACATAATGGACAATGTTCAGAGCAAGTACCTGGAAAACAGCACTTAACAGTAAGTACAGCACTTGAGTTAATTGACTTTGTTGCTTTCCACCTAAGGTGCCATATAACAGCAGACATATCGCAGTGCATTATTGGAGTGCCCTACCAATGCCCTCATTGTTGGAGTGCAGCAGCTCCATCAGTGGAGCCGATGCTCCCTCACTGTCAATGATCTCAGCTGACCGTTTGTCCAGGGCCAGCTCGCACAGGACACCAGCCGCCACGCGCTTCACGTTGTCCACTGGAGAGTAGAGCATCTGGAGGGGAGGTGGAAGATAAAAAAAAAAAAAAAAAAATCAGTGAAGGAAACAAGAAGAAGACAAGAAAGGAAATGTGAGGCCTTCAGTTTTCTCTTTTACCTGAACAAACAGAGGAATGGTCTGCAGGTTGGCGATCTCACTTCTGTTAATGGGATCTCTGGCTAGAATGTGCAGAGCTCCTGTGCTGCCCTCCACAATCTCCTCCATCCTCACTCCATCCTGTGAACAAAATAAAAATTAATTAAGGAAACAGAAAAATACACAATCTCTCCATCACACAGACACACACAGACAGACACACACAGACAGACACACACAGACAGACACACACAGACAGACACACACAGACAGACACACACAGACAGACACACACAGACAGACACACACACACAGACAGACACACACAGACAGACACACACAGACAGACACACACAGACAGACACACGGAGTACCTGGTATGTCTGCTGGTTGGATGTGCCATGTTTCTGGGCATCCTGGTGGGCTTTGATCAGCAGGTTGACCAAACGGGGGATGGCTCCTGCATCTCTCAGAGGGGCCTGGTTCTCTGGGCACAGGGCCAGGTTACGGATCAGGCCAACTGCAGCCTTTACGCAAGGAAGAGATGCAACAATATCATGATGACACTGTTCATCATCATTGGTCAGCAAACCATTTCAATATTTTGTCTGTTTAGAAATATGAGTTGATTTTTCTTTCTCTAAACCTTGGTTCTGTGACACACACTGTTACTGACGCCATGTGCATTTCATGCTCTGTCAGACTGACTGACGCTTTGGTCATCTGCCCTGTCTGCCATCCTCTTTCTCCATCTGCCCAGTCCCTCCCAGTTCCCCCAGTCTTTATCTTTGTATGAAACCCATTAACTCATGTGTTTAACTACAGCTCTTAACCTATATTTTCAAAGACCTTCCTTCACTCTGTTTCTGCTTTCCTGTCTTGGATACTTTCCACAATCTTCCTTAAACCACTTTAACTCATTAGGAGCATACTCTTATCCCTCTCCCTCCCTCTACCTTGATGACAGGCCAATAGTAGGGTTGGTTGAGCAGCTTGACGATGGCCGGGATGCCGTAATGTCCCCTCACAGCATTCTGAGCAACCTCAGCCTGCGGGTGGCGAGAAGTCAGGTGGCGCAGAGCGCACACTGCAGGTTCAGTCACGTCCTCCTTCTCACCGGCACGCAAAATGGCATGGATCAGGGCCTCAACACCGTTGTTCTGGGTGACCAGGGTTTTATTGTGGGCATTGTTGCATGTGAGGTTAGACAGGATGCCGGTGGAACAAGTGAGCATGTTGATGTCATCTGAACTGAGCAGGCTGACCAGCACCTGCAGCAGGCTGTCCATACCCTCCTGGAAACAAGAATGATTTCAGAATGAGTTCTTTATGTGCAGAATTATGGGAAGTACAAAAGGTCGGCTCTTCCAACAGAGGGGAGGAAGAAGAATAAATGTAAACAGTAAATCTGGAGGCAGACCTGCTTGGTGGCAGCATCAGACAGGTTCCTGAGCGTCCACAGGCAGTTCTGCATCAGACGCTGGCTGGAGCCCGTGAGGTGCTGACCCAGAGCCTGCATCCCACCTGCAGAAAAGCAAAAAGGTAAATCACTCAGTAAAATCTACTAACATGCTGTCATGTAGCACTGTAGTTGACAAGGAGCCATGGGCCACAGGTCAGGTAACAAAGAGCTGACACACCTGTATGACAAAGACAACAACAGATTACACCTTGTGCACACAGGTGTGTGCTGAGAGAGAAATCATATACTACATACCAGCCTCTACAATGGCAGGTTTGTTGCTGGGGCACACAGAGAGGACTTTGAGCACACGGCTTGTGGTCCACAGCAGCTTCTCATAGTTGTAGTTTCTCATGATGTGAACTAGACCCTCAGGACCTCCATTGGCAAGGATGATCAGCTGTGAAACAGAGGGTCTGTCTGAGTATGTTCTTATACATTATTAAGAGAAAATAACTTTCCATTGTTATGGTATCAAAGCCATGATCAGTCCAGGCAACCAATTAGTCCTTACTTATTTTTTTGCTCTCAACAAATAGCCACACCCATACCCTTCACTCTGCCAGCACCTGAACAACTCTGTTCTCATGACACACCCAAAACAAAACACAAGTACACACAAGCAGAAGTTCAACTCCCTGCAACAGTGTCACAGCACAGTGCTATGCTGCTATCAAGTGTACAGGCTCTCATAACATGCATGTTTGCACAAAATCCTTCTGACAAATACACACACCTTGCTCTCCTGGTTGCCATAGGACAACAGCTGCAGGCAGTCTGTGGTGATGGCCAGGAACTTGGGGTTGCTCTTCTTCAGCAGGGGAACCATCCTCTGGAGGCCGTCAGCCAGACGCACAGCCATCTTTGCTCCCTCCTGGTGCAGCAGCAGGTTGTGGAGTGTAGTAATGGCATAGAAGAGCACAGACTCCATGGGAGAGCTGAGGGAGAGAGAGGAACTGATGAGTGTGTGTCATAGAATAATGACACCATGAATTAAAAAAACAAAACAAAAAAAACACTGCGGCAGGATGTGCTCACTGACAGATCAAATCACTCCTGACCTTTCAAGCGATATTTTAAATATTATTTGCTGTTTACTTTTTAGATGGATTTCATTTAGTCCATTTGTCTCACTTATTTCTAGAGTCTGTGATTTCCCACATTTCCCAGAACTCAAGTCAACACACTTGACACACAGAATGTGCCTAAACTGAAGATAAGGTCAGATTTTCGTGCAGATCCTGCACTAAGGTCCTTTCTAAACTATTTCAGTGTTTTAGGGTGTATATTTGCTTTCATACCAACATTATCATAAAGAGTAAAATTTTCCAACATATATAAACAAGGCTCAAACTGTGATAAGTAACATAAGTTGAAAACCTCATCAATGCACTGTATGATCTGTTGTTGTCTTTACCTGAGCATGCGAACTAGAGCGGGGATGCCTCCTGACTTGAAGATGGAGAGCAGACCCTCTCTCTGGTGGGACAGGTTGTGGAGGATGCTGGCCGTGGCTCGTGCTGTCTCCATGTCGCTTGTGTTCTGCATGGCACGCACCACCGCTGACACCATCTGTGGGGACTGCATCAGTGCACGGCGTGATGCCTCCTTGCGTGTGAGCTGGTTGACAATCTGCGCCGCCTTGTTAACCACCACCTGATGTGAGACGAAGGGGGGAAAATAGTGTTTATTGTTACGGATAGAAATAAAAATGAAAGCTACTACCTGTTTTTTTTCCCCATCAATACACCAAATAAAGTTCAATTTTAACAATTTATTATACTAACGTCAAACTGTGCATGTGTGTTTGAGCATGATTCATCACCTGGTCTTCATCGTTGAGCAGCTTGGTGAGCTCAGGCACAGCACGAGTGGCCAGTTCAGCATCATCCTGGTAGTTGATCAGATGGATGATGGCTGCCTTAAGCATCTGGGAGGGCTCGGCCAGCCGCTGGACATTGGTCATCTGAGAAGGGTCTGTCTGAGTAGACAAGATGGCAGTGCCTTCCTCCAGCGTCTCCGGGAACATCGCAGCCCGCACCCGCTGAGCTCTGGTCATGGTGTACTGGGTTTCCACATCTATGGGGAATTGCAATAATGACAGAACAGAACAACACTAGTTAAAGCAAAGGCTATAGTGGAATAAAACTAGTAGCTGATGTGATGTGACCCTTGCTTGTCATCCTACCAGGCTCCTCCCTCATGACAGTGGTGGTCATGGTGTAGTGCTTGGACGTGACAAAGTCGTCGTCATCTCTGACTGTGTTGGCTCCAGACTGGATGCCTGAGTCTAAGCCATACATTGTCTGCTGCCACTCTGCCACCTTCACCATTCCACTATCACGCTCGCCCACTACCAAACACAAAGAGAAGAAGAAGAAGAGAAGAACAATGGGACATCAGAAGTGGGACATCAAAGTCATTTATTAACAGTTTTAACAAACTCTTTCCATGTGTTTGATACCACATAAACAAACGCTTTCAGAGAAGTGACCTTTAGTTATAATTTAGGGAAGTGAACGCAATATAATGTAAATACATGAAAACAATAGTTGGAAGCACAAAAGGTCATGATTGAAATATTCAACAATTCCCTTTAAAAGTACAGTAGAATGAGGTGAAACGGCCAAATTAAGCCAAGAAATCTCACTAAAATCATCACAAATCAATACATTATTAAAATAAGCTGTGCACAAACAGATATGACTTACTTTGCATAGCCATCCTTGCCTCACGGTATCAAAACAACGATGGAGCACACCTAAAAAATATGAAGAAAGCCAAAGTCAAGATTCTGAATAATTAAGTGAAAGTGAAAACATTGAGATGCTTCAATCATTACACACCTACATTTTTCATGAACTAGAATGAACAGAATTACCATTCAGTTTTTTATGGCAGCTCACAATTAATGTCCCAAACCCCACCAGCCATGCATCCTAACCTGAAAATGGCAAAGAGCAGCAGCAGTAGAAGTGGCCCACACAGGAAGGAGGCCTGAGTGAGTGAAGAGACAACTGTAGAGTCAGGAATGCTAGCCATCCCATGTGACCTTTCACCTTGGGCCTCCACCCACACAGCCGTGGGAGCAGCCTGGTGCTGACGCACTACAATCAGGAACCTGTTCATCAGGTTTTGACTTTACTGTGAGGGAGAGATTGTTTGTGTGCGTGTGTGTACTCCTTGCAACACACGAGCCTACACCTTTAAAACAATGTCTGAGACTTAAATTTAACTTTTGTTTGTCTTATCAAATTCTACTACATAGCATCTATAATGCTCACTTACCTTCTGGGTCTCATTAAACGGACTTCTAGTAATCTGGCTTGTAATCCTGTTTACTTTCAGTTTAACAGTGCTCTAGATTGCGTAATCTGCACGATACTTGTTTGTTCAAGTTTACTCTACACCTCCTCTCTACAGTTACCCTGGTATTCATGATTCATGAACACATTTTAGTGTCATTAGCTACAATCATAAATCATCATCATATCCAAATATGAAAAATGTCAAAGCTACTTCATGTCCAAACAACGTGGGACAAAAATCTAACAAAAATCAAATGCTTCTATCTTTGAGGGTCATTCATCACTACAATATTTACGTCCATCCTGAAAACAAAAACCATATGGAAAAAAAGTCCTTGTGCTTAGATGAGGCTCCACGGGCCAAAAAAAAAAAAACCTTCTGCCTGTCAACATATGCATAGATATTTTCTAGCTCCATATGTCCATCCACCACAGAAATCCTCTTCATCACAGAAAAATCTGCATTTATAGCAGCTAGCTGTTGCCTGCCACTGCTTGTGACATACAATGCCTTCACTGTGCTGGCTGCAAGTGTTTTCAGATGTTTGACGGTTACTGACAGGATTCTTTCTGAGCACACTGCTGGGGTACACTGAGCTTTTGTGTGTGTGTGTGTGTACATGATAATAGTGTGTTTGCTGATGCCTGCAAACACTGGAGATGCACTTGAAATACTGGTGCTCTCATTGCAAAAATCAACAAACCCTTCAACTGACGAAGGAAACATATTTCCATCCTTGAAGCTCTTTGTGTGACAGCTGGTTATAGCGTACCATGTGATTCAATAAGCAACCACTTATCTTCTGTCTTTACTACTAATAAAACATGTCAGGGCTAAAAAGCCAGGATGTCAAGCCACTTTGGTAGCATAGTGAAATGACCAACTTTACCTGTGCTCACATTACACTTCCTGAAACAACTCTATAATAGCACAATTAAACAAAAGGCGCTTTCGGAGCAAACTGTTCTAGGGAACTAGCTGCCCTTACACTACTACAATTAACTTTTAAAACTCCCAATTGTTGGTGTTGCACTGGCTTAAGTTAATGTTTGATGAATCAACATATCTTTGCGTCACTTGTGGTTCCTTTTCTGGTATAGGAGCTAAAGAAGTCCCCCAAATAAAGCAATCTAAAAGCTATTATAGTTCTCAGTTCCTGCGGTGTGGACACACAAAAAGGAGAACTTCCTCCAAAGGTGCCAAGAACTATGACAAGTTCATCCGGTCAAAAAGCACCTAAGCACCTAAAGTATCATGATCAGAGTTGATCAGTGGGTTTGAAGGAAAGAAGTCTGTGCAAAGAGAAAATGAATCGTCTCTGCCTTGCACTGGAGCTGTACATGCTAAATCAGTAAGACACTACTGCTTTATCTTCTTTGCCCTCAGGCTTTGTATATGGATGTGTCATGTTGTGTTTCACTTTTCTCAGCTGGCCCAACCCATTTTTTTCCCCAGGCGCCATACTGTGTGTTGTGTATATGTGAGTGCATTATTGCAGCTCCTGCAATTTATATTAAAAAGAAACTGACAATAGTGTGTGAATCAGCAAAATGTGTGCATATTCCTCATTACTCAGTGTTCTCTGCTCTCTCTGTGGCACTTTAATGGCACAGAAACAAGTTGCAAGTCCCCACATGTTTCTTACATTGGATGTGGATGGGTGACATTCACCTGAAACCAGTAAGGACCCAACATTAATCTCACTCTCACCTTCACAGGGAGCAGCAGCTCAGTAAGTTTCAGCTGTAGTGAGTCTGGCATGAGATCCTGCAAGACCAGGCCCCAGAGGACTGTCTATACTTGCAGCTACACGCTACCTCGCAGATAATGCACTGACTCACCAGAATACTTAACACAAACTATGCTTGTAGTCACCTTTCTAACTAAAGGTGTGGCCTCTTTTTAAAACTCAAGTACGAGAGCTTCTGCTTGTTGCTAATCAAATGTTCTTGATCATGGCAATAGGCATAATCTGATAGACATTAAACAAAACCCAGTTTAAGTTCTGTTTCACACAGCCTTTAAAAAAAAAAAAATCACATTTTACTGATCCACTAATAAAAGCACAGATACAGCTGATACTGAACTGCACAGTTTCCTACAGAACTTTTCTGTTGTCAGTAAATCAGAGAGAGTGTTTGTGTAGTTTTTGTTTTCCTGGGCGAGGCAGCATGTTCAGCCAACTGTTGCAATGCCCTGACACGCCCCACATATTGCCTAGGTTACCGAAACTCTGCTCAGGCATTTTGCTCTGAGGGTTTTATCTGCTGTCCAATCTGTCTGAAGCTATGCTCACTTGTTGATAAAAGATCTTCCCTCCTGGGCTTTCTTTACTTTGTGTGTTTCTTTGGTGCTCCTAACCTGCAGTCCAAAAAAAAAAAAGCAAGAAAATCATTTAAAGTTTAGTTTTATAATAATTTATAGAAAAGTAAAAGAACCTTTTCTCTTGGTATAGACTATTATAGTCATTTAATCTCCCCATTGTTCAGTGCTGATGAAAGGCTTCAGTATTGTGTAGTTGTGACTAGACTTTGCTCTTCCAGTTAATAAGTGACACATTCTTTCAGTCGTACAGTACCTTACTATATCATTATCATTACAACCACCACCCATCCACCCACCTGCACAAACACACGGTAACGTTGAACCATAGTTTTTATTTTGGAAAAGTCATCTCACAACCCATCACCTTCCACTGCCTTGTGAAGGAACAGACTCTGAATGGCTTTAAATGCACCCCCCCCCCCCCCCCCCCCCCAAAGAACCCCTGTGCAGTAAAAGCAGGAATGCGTATAAGTGAATGCTGCCAGTGAGCGAGTTGCAACAGAAAAGCAGAGATAGATGTTCAGCACTCAGTGTTGAAATAATGGTGTGACATTCCACGCTAAGATATTATGTTCAATCTGTCCTGTGTCCAACTACAAATCTTATCCTGAAAAAAAAACCCCAAAAAACTGCACACTATTTTATTCTTCTAAACACTAAACTCTTCTAAACTCACTGACTCACTGACAAACTGCTGAAACTAACAGATTCATGGCTGTTGTGACGATGGATGAGTAACTCATGATTGAGAACAGATCCACCACCATGTCCCCCCACAGGCATGTCAGGCAGGGAGTGTCTCTGCAGCAGTGACAACCTCTCAACAAGGGCGTGGCAGTAGAGTATGTGGGTGTATGTGCGAATTGGGTGAGGCTGAATACACCTAATGGCTAGAGGGGCTAAACTGTAGATCTGACATTATTTCAGTATATCCTCCCAATAATTAATATGTTATGCGGCTGCAAACTGACTATAGTTATGAGAAACATTCCAGCAGGTCTAAGCTGGCCTAAGCTCTTCTTTGTATCACAGTAGGAATGAATCAGGTCAGGGAAGAGGCCCAGGGGGCTGGAGACGAACTCTGGCAGAGTGGCTACTAACATACATCATAGTGTTTGCTGTAATTTATTATTTCGCCTCATGCATGTTTGGAAGGAAGGGGTGTAAATAACAATTCATCAGCCTTTGGGTGCCTGCGCTGCTAAACCTTTACAAGCCTGCTTTAGAAGATTAATATTGCAGAGTTAGAATCCCAGTTAAATTGAATAGGCATTTTAGAATATAGGCTTGCTTGCCTCCTTCCCTGGAGTTCATATGGGAAGATGAATGTCACGGTCATGTTTTCCTGCTTAATACATTGATGAAGTCAGCATCCAGTTGCCGTAGATAAGCAGCTAACAGTCTGAAGACAACAAACTTCATCTAACAGCATCTCTAAAACTCCCTAATTACCAGGTTATTTCTTGTTTATTTAGACTGTGCAAAAAACAAGTGGAAACACTGGCAAAGCTAACTGGCCTTACTATTCTTAAATATCTTCTATATTTGCATACATTTACATTTTATAGTTCTCACATTTATATATTGTATATTCTTTTACATTTGCATATTATACTTCCTACTTTTCCTCTAGTCCTGGAGTTGAAAGCAACTGTAAAAGCAAACAATTACCCTCACGGATCAATAAAGTTGTTTGAATCTTATCAATTGTGTCGTCGTACTCGTTTAAGAAAGTGAGTAAGCTTATTTTCTAGAATCACTCCTTTTAACCACTTTTTAAAAAAATAGCAAGAATGTATAGTACTATTTGTTGCTCAAATTGCACAGTCTTACCAGAACATCGCAGTTCTGTTTGTCATGTTTGGGCTGATGTGCAAATAAAGCAGATTATGTTTACCGCACATCTGTAAAGCTTCCTGCACCATCTGCACAGAACTAGATCAACTATTCAACATATAGGCTGTCCTGTCACACACATACGTACGCCCTGGCACATCCAGTTCCACTGCAACCCATACTTCTCCACTATAAACTATTTCCCAGATGACTTTAACACAACACCATGCAGCCAAATCCTCCTGACACAGGAAATGACCAGTGCAACCAGCTGAGCCTCATGAGCACAGGCTGCAGATGACGTTGTCTTCTGCATCTTTTCTTGACAGAGTCAGGGTTCAGCTGTCCCGCCAGGTTACAGCTTAACACCCCCACTAACCTTCCGGGTCCACAAACCACAAGTCCCATATCCATCCACTTGTCCAGCAATAGCTGTTATGCCACTGTAATGGAGGCAGCAGGGGCTAACTGGATGGCTGTTTATAAATCAATAAGGGAGGATGTGAAGTGGTGCAGAGCTAATGGATTTATTGTGGTGGGTGACAGGAAGTAGTGGTCAACATTATCTGACTCAATAACACTGCTGGGCTGTCTGCAAGTTTATTAGGAGAAACTGTCTTTCACAACTGGTCACAGATTCTGTGTAGGCAAAACTATGGTGACAAACTACATCGCGCTGTATCGCGTCATGTGCTAAGCTGAGATACAAGCCATAGCTTCAAAGCTTGAAGTTCACGCTTTGTAAAAGCACTCTTTGTGTGTGTGTGTGTGAGAGAGAGAATTTGTCAATTGACTAACAGGCAGCTGATAAAATCCAGACCATAGCAACATGGCTGTGCCAAGAGCCCACAGAGAAGAGACAATGATTGCTGGCGGGCACTTGTGCAACACTCAAACTGAATGCGTCTAAATGCGGCACATATCCCTGGCTCCCCACTCTTGCCTGATCTGGAGACAATCCCAAACAAAGTCAAACACAGCCAATGAATACAATAAACTGCAGAATGGATATCCACCCTAGATCTGTCAGTTAATTAACAAAAATAAGTTGAATCAGGCCAGTGGCCATTAAGCGATGTGTAGTTGTTTACTCCCAGTGGGATCACACTGTGAATCAAAAGAAATGTGAGCTGTCTCGGAGGAGGTGGCTGAGTGCAGAGCAGGATCCAGTTACACTGAGCTGATAAAGGAGGAGGGATTGAGTGAAAAGGGGTGTACCCTGTGTGGCAATAAACCCTCATTTGCAAGGCCCGCACGGCAACAAAGTTCACAAAACAGTCCATCACTATCAGACAGTGGGGGAGGAACACAAGCACGGACAAAGACCGTCTTCCATGTCATGAGAAGGATTGTAAAGATATGGAAATCAAATGGTTAGATCTCATTGTACTTTTTAACAATAAAACCCAGAATCTTAACATTAGATCTTAAGAGTCCCAAACCAGTTGGCTCTTGGGTGCAGAGACTGTTCTGAGTAGGATGTGTTCCTTCCTTTTTGTTTGGCTGTGGTAGGAAGGAAGAGGATGAACTAAGTCTCTGATACAGCATAGGGCACATCTGTGTTACTTTCTTTGGGGTAGAGAGGAAAAGAGTAGCTGCATTGTCCCACTGACTGCTGTCCCAGTGAAAAGGAAACCGAGTCTCAAGTATCCCCACTGGATGTCACCGAAAAGGCTGAAGCACATCAAGATGGCTCTGTGTGTTCGTGGGCCAAGTTTGGAGGCCAACACTGCAGCCAAAGCCTTTTTTTAAGTCCTGACAGGGACTTTTTTTCTTGAACTGCCACTACTATGCATCAGTGGCAGCTAAGCACTGAGGCGATGTGACAAGTGATTAATTTTTCAGGGAGATTAGAGGCACGAGGGAGCGGGGTGCTTTGGAGAGCAAGGCAAAAGTGTAAAGACCATGAAGAAGAAAGCAAGTTCTGCTTATAAGTTCACAGTTTGTTCCTCTGGATGCAGACCCCAACCAGAACAAAAGAGAAAAACCCAAAACATAAAATTGAAATATCTGAAGGGTGAAAGCTAGCCTTATTAAAAAGTGAGGGACTGGCTCTGACAGTCATGTCTTTTAGATGCTGTTGTTGCCAGACGAAAACCTCCAAAATGTTGATTCTTAAGGAACAAAAAATAGAAATCATGCATTTTCAGTTTATCCACTGGTCTGTAAAATATTCACAGGCCTGGGGATTGTACAACTATTTCAAACCGCGAGAGCATAACAATCAAAAGCAGTGAAACCAAGAAAACAATGAAAACTGGGATTTTACACACTAGATCTATTTGTGCAAGAATGAACTTCCTTGTGAGATGTTGATGTTCTTCATGTTGCATATCTAACAAGTCGAGCTTCCCTGGTGATTTGTTTTCTCGTTCAACCACACCCTTGCTGTCCTCACTTTCGTTAATCTCTCGTTGAAGTGCAATTAGGGGACAGGGAGGAGGAGGAGGAGGAGAAAAACAGACACCACAGGACTCATCACAGTCACTATGCTGAGAAATACAGCTCAGCCAAATCATCAGACTGTGAAAACTTTGTCTTTTGACTCAGTGCTGGAATCTAGTTCACTCCCTCCTGTCTTAAGATACGTCGCCAGTAATGAAAAAATGATCAGTGGTAATGCATTCATGAAGAAAACGGTGGGATTCAGCTATTTCCGGCATCCTGTTAGACTGATGTGTGGGTGTTTTGGAAAGAGTTTTGATAAGTGCTGACTTGACCATCCTGGCAGACTTTCATACAGCTTTTAAAGTGATAGAAAGAAAAAGCCATTAGGCCTTTGACATTTTAAGTACAGGACAGTATCTTGTCCTCATTTGATCCAACAAAGATAACTGTTGAAGGTAAATAATTAATTTCAGTGGCTGCCATGTGTGAGGTTCAGCTGGGCAGTGTCAGCCTTACTCCAGAGTTTATGTTTAGTCAGAGACAGCTAAAAATATTTTGCATGACTGGATATTTTAAATGATGTGTCAATAATTCAATTACCGTATTCATACTAAACACAATATTTTTGGATTGACATACTGTCTTTACTCAGAATCTAATGTTTAGTTGATGTTTAGCATTTTTTTAGAAACTATAACTAAAAACAATCATTTCAAAAGTGAATTAACGACTCACTTTCCTGAGTGTAAGACTCAAACACTGGGTGTCCATGGGATTGAATAAGCCTGCATTGTTTTGACAACAGCATTGTCTAGTGAAAATTTCCTCCTAAGTCTCTGGAAGTTGCCCCCATGGAGATGTTGATGCTGTCACCATCCCTTCACTTGGACTTCAACCATCTCTACCATTGCTGAGGGGAAACCTTATCTGCATCCTCTTCTCCATGGGAACAGAAACCCAGAGGCAGGGTGATATACAAACAAAGAGCAGGTCACTGGACGCGCGTGCTGAGTGGTTGTAACCAAGCCCCTGGAAAGTGCTCGGTCAGGCACCACTGGACAGGAGCAGACACAAGGTTTGACAGTGACTCAAGGTAAATGAAGAGGTTAGGCCATGCTCCATACAGCAATCCCCTTTGTAAAGTGTAGACCTATTTATAAACTGAAGGATCTCCTGGCCCCTTGCTCTGCTAATGTAGGACAGTTTCAGGGAATTAAGCAGGAGGGGGGAGATTATCACCGTGTCACCACAGCTGTAGCTGCAAAATCTACAGTAAGTCAAGCCACCCCCCCTGTCCCACCACCCATCAACCCGTTTCCCTAAGGGCAGACAGGAACAGCTTTCCAACCAGGGTGTTGTCTGCCGCTGCAATACTCGATGACACAGGGAGAGCTGACCTGACACACATTCATCAACCTCAGCTGCACGCACTGGTCTAGAATAGTTGGGAGCCACAAACTTGTGGCTTGTGTGTTGGTCTTAGTGTTCTGAGATTGTGCGACTTGCTGATAATTCAAACAAAAGAACAGGCGATGTGACTTTAGTGTGTAATGAGGGTGGGGCTCAGTTTTGAAGGAAAGCTGTTTAACTTCTAATTCCAACGTGACTCACGTCAACTTTGACTTCAACAGACATTGGCCAGCGATCGCGAATGACTTAATCGTATGACAAAAAAAAGTGGATAAGATAAAAGGTCATTTCAACTACATGCTGATTTCAGTGAATTGATTCAGTCACTAAGAAACATTGGCAGGGCAGGAGCATCTGCAAAGTAATGACATCATGGGAGATTTGGCAACACCTAGAGACATCACTGCTGTGTGGGAGTGGATGGGAGCTAGGGTAACACCAACACAATGATTGATTCAATGTCATACTTTATAGATGTGCATGAACAGGATTTTATGATTTTACTCTCACAATGAGCTCATTCCATCATTTGCTGATGTTTGAGCTCGAATATTTATGTACTTCTTTGCCATTAGCAATGAATATGCCAATATGTGGTATTTTTTTTTGTCAGTAAATGTCTATAACATGTTAGAAAAGTTCAAATAACTTTATCTAATCAACATATTATGAAAGAGGATTATTAAAAAAAAACAGCAAGTATTGAAGAGAACTGCACAGTGGTACGATAAACTAACTAACTAACTAAAAAGACAACTAAAATCCAAATAATACCCGATTAATTTTCTGTCAATTCACTTACTGATAAGGTCTAATTGTTTCTTCTTTATTTTATATTTAAGAGCTAAACACTTAAACTACTGTTGTCTTGGTAACATGTTTACAGTCAATAAACATTTCTGTGTGACACTGTCACTGTCACTGATGTTAATTCTATAACATCTTTGACTTCAGATATTGATCATGTTTGCTAAATGTTTGCTGATAGTCTCTTTTTAGTCACCTGCCCCTTTCGCACGCGGGTGCGCGGATCCAGGCGCGCGCACACCCTTGGCCGCCACTAATGACACTGTGAGGTCCTATTGACGTCAACTTTAATGATCGATATCGGAGCTCAGCGTCGTTAAGATTTAGCAGAAAAAGCTGTTTGACGCCTCGGAGCCCAACAAAAAATATCCGTCTAAAGAAAGAAAAACAAACTTTCGAGCCCAGCAGAGCTCGGGCTCTACACCGAAACCAGCAGTGGTCAGTGTGAGGCATGCGGAAACGTAAGTTACACCAAATACGCTGCTGGATTTTTTGCACCCAGGTACGCAAAAGATAAAACAACGCAAGCAGACATTATACCAGGAAAACACTCACACAGTTGTAGAAGCAGGGTACAGACCAGCTCTGTAGAAAAAGAACAAAAACAACGCTGACAAACACACTGCGAGGAGTGTACAAAACCTGTCGCAGAAACGAAACACACACACACACTGAGAGAATCTCACCTGTGGAAACACACGCTGGTGCGTTTTAAATGAGTCCAGGTTAGTGCTGCTTTCCTCAGGACTCTGAATTCCTCCTCAGTTGACTCCACTCCGCCCGTGTTGCTGCTACCGGTGCTGCTGCTGGCCACAGTCCTCTGAACAAAAAATGAGTAAAAGAAGCGTCACCTCAGCCCCAGACTCCGCCTTCCTCACCCCGACCCCACCCTGGCCCAGCTCCGCACACTGACAGGCTCCTTGTCTTCTTGGTGGGAGCTGTAGACAAGTAAAGTCCTACACCCAAAGTTACAACACAGCGTGTTGTAAATGTAACAGGGTTTAAAAGATCATCACGGCAGCACAAGACAGAAAACACCGTTTATTTAAACCTTTATCACACATATCTTAATGTTTTACACGTTATAAATAACCCATGCACCATTCAACATAATACACACGGTACAGTCTCATACACCTGCGCAGTGTTTCGGTTTGTACACACACTGTATGTGCACAAACTACGACGCTCACCGCGGACATGTGGAAGAACCGTCACGGACAAGAACACAACAAAAGAAAACATTGACTATAACACATTACAGTCACTTCCGGTCATTAGACGTGCTGCTGTTACACTTTCTGGGTTCATCCTTTGTGTTTCTATACAAAGACTATACGCCGTCGCCGTGTGGGATCAAACTGTGTTCACCTGTGTGTCGACCGACCACACCTTGATTGCAACACGAAACCAGACGACCAAAATGAGTCACTGCAGCCGGGAATCAGTACACTAAGAGGGGCTGCTTATGTCACTTATATAGAAACTGACATCAACTGTGTGTGTGTGTTTGTGTGTGTGTGTGTCATATTTTAGTGACTGAGCCAAGAATACACGATTATTTACACTTTCAGTCAGTCTGACAGTTGTCTGCCTAACTGATTGTTTGGTCTAAAAATATCATTTACTATCATTAAAAAATTCAGAGTTAGCTAATTGTTTAAATTCTCCATAGGTTTGTTTAAAATGTATTATTTGTCTGATCTGAGTAAACTGTTAACTACATGGCTACTTTATAGGCAGCTGACAGACTGGACAAGTGCTGCAGCACAATAGCAGTGCTCCTACCTGAACAGACAAAGATGTTTCTCTGTGGCAGAGTCATTAAAAAAATACTACACTCAGCAAAATGTGTCATCAGAATTGAGCTCCTTCATTTTAGAGCTGTAAAGGCAGGTCTGTCTGCTGCTGTGACTCAAAGTGGACCCAAAGTGGACTCAGATCAGGCTGGACAATGCCTCATGGTAAATGTCAACTCTCCTATGTGGCCATTGTGGCAGTCATCATCTGTGCACCCTAGATGAAAGAGGTGGAGATAGACAATGCCTCTGCTGGTTTTATATGTTATTATGTTTGTCAGTGTGAGCGCATGGACTGACAGCCCTGTCTTTAAAAATAGCTCCAGGCCCTATTGACACTCTTGGGTTTTCATGTGTCACTTTAAGGGCTTTCTTTTTTACTTTTAGACTATTCTGGGGGGAAGTGCTCTCATTCCCCAGACCCGACCATCTGAATCTACTTTTTGTTGAATATATTTGAGTTGTTTTGGCTTTCTCATATGTCTGGATAGTGGACACAGTGGCAGCAGTGACATAATGGTGCCATTGTTTTGAGCACAGCAGCGTCTTTATTTTGAAAATTAGCCAGGATTTGAAAGAGTAGGACTCATGTGAAACTGCAGCTCATGTCGGCCCCGACTTTGTTTCAGCACTGATTTAATATTTATCATTTGATAATGTGAAATCATTGATGTCATTTTTTTGTATAAAATAGTTATTTTTTTGTTAAAGCTGTTCTAATTGAGAACAAACATGAACAGATAGCTATATGTTCTTGTCCTCCGTAGAATATCACATTACAAATATACTCATAGAGTCTGATATTTCTCTAGAACTTGTCTAGATATCCTATAGGCAGGGGTCAAAGAGGCTTCTGCAGTGGTGTCTGGCTGCTTTGGCTCCAGCTTTGCCCTGTAACCTCCCAACAAGCAGATCATGAATCTCACTACGCGGCTGAATATGTCTTTCATTCCAAGGGCAGGACACACTGAGATAATGTTCCTGCTTTACAATACTTGCCTGTTTTACCCTCTGTCTCATCCTCTACAGGAAATACCACCCCCCACTGTGCTTGGGAGAGGAAGTGGCCTGCAGCAGACTGCTAACTCAATGGCTTGAAGGAGACCGTGGTAAATTATTAATCATCACTTACAAACATGAGACACACTAACATTGTTGTGTTGGCTGACCGCTAAGGAATATTTTGGAAAAGTTGTATGTGCTCACTTGTACATACTTAACCCATCTTTTAGTGGCTGTGGTATTTCCTGTACATGTGAGACTTAAATAAGAGAAACAGTGAAACCAAGACATAAAATAGAACAGTTTTGTTTTAAACTTGGTCAGAGTCACTTGTTCACTTGTCATGGAACTGTAGATATTCAAACTTCTCGTTATTTCGGTGCACTTTTAGGAATTCTCTACTCTATGTTGAATTAAAAGTTGAGATTGGAAACAACAGACAGAATAATCACTCAAGGTCAAATATGCTACTCTTTAAAGAAAAGCATTTATTCCAGTAATATATAAAGCTTCTGTTATTCCAAAAATATATATTCCAGACTATTAAATTAGGACTGGCCTATTTGTTCTGGTCTAAAATGAAAACTGCGGAATCAAATGATATCCACAAACTTTATAGAGATCTTTTGAACCATTTGAAAACTGCATTCTCCCCATTCATTCAGACTTTTACCACTAGAGGTTGTCAGAGACTCGTACAATTAGTTTGCACTCAGCAAGACCGGACACATCTGTTATGTCTTCTCGGCGTATGCGTGTATGCGTGTGTGTGTGTTTGTGTGTGTGTGTACATTCAAGGTTGCACGGTATTTCCATGCACATTCTCAGGTGGGTTTGGCTCTCAGGGCTGAAATAGCTCAGCATTTGCCCCACTCATATATAGTTTGCAATGACCCAGCTAAGGTAATCAGCAATGATAGCTAATTTTCTGTTTATTTATTAGCAGATGATACATCAGATTATATAGGCTTGGAATGATTTAGGCCTGACAGTTTGTTGCCTCACATACACCCAGGCTTGAGCTGTATGATCTGTATCTGATAGAGCAACCAAAAATATCCACAGGGTGTGATGTGATTGCTCTTTCTTAAAATACTCAGCATGTGACCAGTTGCAACTATAGAGCCCTGCTCCATTTCCACACGATGATCTATAACAATATGTAGGCTACACCTATGAAGTCAAGCCATAGTCAACCTGAAAGCTACAGCCATCATTTTATATAGATGTCTGAGTATATGATGGGCGGGGTTAGAGGTAGCCTTTTTTCCCCTAACAAAACCAACACAAAACCTAACACAAAAGGTTTACTGTTGACAAAAAAATAGGGCGTGAAAAGAACTTCGTCGCGAGAACTACATATCCCATGATGCCTTGCTTTCATGACGACCAAATGGAACACCCATCCGACGAGCCGTTGTGACAGCTGAGCTCCAAGTTTGCTGAGGGGAACTTCAGCGACTGCGATCTTCAAGAAGCAGGAATGAACTAAAATGTAAGTTGAACTGCCCCCTCGTCCTTTCACTCACAGCTCGGGGACTGACACGTCGTTTCGGTGTTTCTTTCTTAAACTGTGGGACTCGGTGAGGGGGGATTTTCATAACGGAGCAGGGTGGACTTGCTCCTCCTTGGCTAGAAGTGTCGATGATACTTGTCCAGTTTCTAACATCATCTGAAACACCGGCTTTAACTGTGTGTGTGTAACTTTAATCGCAGCCTTTTGGCCTGACGTGAATAAAGCAGTTGTCAGTATTTAACAGTAAATATAATTCTAGCTGCTACTCATCTTCTGGCCTCACCCTCTCTGATGTGGTTTTGCTCAGTCTGTTAGTCTGTCTGTCACAAACATATATAATAACATAACGCCCTGTGAAAGTAAAGGTTTCTGGCCAAATGTCAGGTTTAGGGATATGTGTTTTCATCACAACAAAATCCCATTGTGCCATTGGCCCATTGCATTAATAAACGCAATCTTCAGGTGCTCTCTGGCTAAAAGCTGCCAATACATGCCCTAAAGAAGTCATCTCCTTCCTGGTAACCCTGCATGTCTTGGTCTTACAGTAAGATTAGCTCCTGTAGGGCTTCATGTTTACTGCAGACACAGACTGTGTACCGCACAGAAACTACACATGATTTGCTGTGCATTTAGTGCTCAACATCACTGAGGACTAAAAACTGTGCTGACCTAAATATAAACTAAGTTTGGAATACTGTATAGACAGTATAGATATTTAAAGAACACTTAATATTATTTTTAAAGAACACTTAAAGGAAACTGCAACGTGTTTAAACATATTTCAAAGGCACTACTGACATTTTTGTTATTGATAGAACTGGATGGATTTGGTATGTATCAGTTTATATGTTTATAATCCTCAGGCTAAGGTAAGGAAGTAAACACAATCATTAAAAAAATCATATATTGTAAATTAGCTAATTTAGGCACAGTTGGAAAACAGTAGTTTAAACAGGTTTTCTCTCTCTCACTCCTTTTCTCCATTGTATATTTGTAAAGGTTTATTTTGCAAACATGGGTGAAAAAAACAGTTTTGAGTCAGTTTTTTTTCTTTGATACAAAAACTGTTTAGGGTTATTTAATATGTTTTCAAAACAAACAGAACAGACGTGAAATTTAATTGTAGTTTTTCATTTGCTCTGAATTTCCACAACCAGTGTTCAGGATGACATTGTACTATAAAACCTGGACTCCTTTGATTGTACGACTGAATTTATTAAATGTGTTATTATTTTGGAAAAGATTTGCAGAATTGTTTACAGTGAACTTTGCCACTCCTGCCAACAGGCTGTTACACTGTGTGTGTGTGTGTGTGTGTGTGTGTGTGTGTGTGTGTGTGTGTGTGTGTTTGGGGAATTTCAACTTTCTCTTGGCCCTTGTTGCAGTGCGTGCACTTCATACTGGAATAACAGCTGTTTTCAGTTGTCACAGTTAGTTTTAGTGTTTGTATTGCCTTGACTACAATTTTATTTTTCATTTTTAAGCGTAGTTACTTCTAAAGCCGTCCAAAATTCAAATGTTACGTTGCGAAATAGTTGTTTGTGTCAGTCAGCAAATGTATTTGAGGAGTGTGGCAGTGATTCCTTAAAAGAAAATGGATTCAGCTTAGAGAGTTGAGCAAAGTAGAGGACTTTAAACTCCCTACTTTTTGGACAGCACATTGTGTGATGTAATTGAATATTTTTTTGTAAATTCCTGTGATGTCATGATTCTATCAGGCTACATGCTAGATAACAGAGGAGGCGGCAAAGCCCTTTTTTGGTGAACATGCAATCCTCAAATTAGACTGACCTAAAAGTGCTGTGCAAAACAAGCAGACCAGAATTAACTACCAATGTGCATTCTTGCTAAAGGCATGAAAATTGTCCTACATTATGATAGTTATGTTGTACAGAGACATAATTAGTGATAACAACAATATTCTTTGTTTTTTGTGACCATACATTTGCAGTAGTCCTGTCAGTAATTTGTTGTTATGACTGATACACCACTGTGTCATTTTGTTTCCAGCATTAACTTAATCCAGATTTAAACAAGTGGCCTCTGTGAGCTACGTGTTGAACTTATCGCTGTTCACACTACAGCTTTTTGCTATAGGTAAATATTTATGTTTCAGTACTCCCCCAGACATAGTCTGAACTTGCCACTGCAAATCCATTTCCAGTGTAAATATACATTAAATATTCAAATTGAAATTAGTGTCAAGACACTGAGTAATCTTAAATGTTATAGTTTAGCAAAATAAGCTTTCATCAGTGCATAAAGAGGATAACACAAAATTGATTCAACAAGTGTAACGGAGCCTTTGTAAAAAAAATAGTGTAGGTTTGTTTAGTTTTAGATAGCTGATAATTAATTGCTGATTACTGTTGGTAAATCAGTGACCAGCAGTGCCGAGAAACACACTTTTCATTGTTGCTGTGATAAAGATTGAACTATAGGTGTGAATCTAATTTGACTACAACACTAGAAACCAGGAGCCTGGAGCTTTGCATTGTTTGGCTGATGCAAATGTCTGTGTTCACAAGGAAGAGGAAATATCGACCTACTTCTGTATCACAACAACCCGGACTAGTATTGACTCACAGACCACTGTCTTGTTCTTCTTTTTGGTTTCTTCATGTATCCATTGTGTCTCAGGCTCACACCGTGATAAATAGCACGCCTTTTCTCTGCGTGTCCCTCCTCCCCTCTCATTCTCCCTTCAGCCCCACCTCCACCCTGCCTCACTGTTGCTCTTTCTTTTTCTTTCTGACAGGACGCACTTAGGACACGACAGAAGCCGGCCGGTGAAGCAGCACTAGCAGCACACAGCATTTAATTTGATGGGGATATGATTAAGGGGAGAACACCCTTCATACACACACAGTCATCACATAATAAGCTAACTACTGCATCAGCACAGTAAGTCTTCTTCACTGCTTTTTAATTATTAGTAAGACACTTTGGCTTGTCCAGTGTATTTAGCATTTTAGCATGCTGCTTCTCTCCTGCACTGTTCCTGCACTGCTGCTGTGTTCAGAGTGTGTTTATTAATCTTGATCCAGCACATTATCTCCTACCTGAATTGTAAACGTCAACACACCTGAATTAAAGGATATTTTATCAGTCTAATTGTACCGTTTTATGTGTGGAAAAAAATGATGGGCCTATTCTATTTAAGTCTGTCTGAGCTGAAGTAGTCATACCAATTTTAAAATTAGCTTTAGGCCTGTCTCTTTGTACCTTTGAACCAACCCTGCTGAATAGATGACCCAAGGCTATTTCATTTGCCCTCTGACAGACCTGTTTGTCTTTGAGCTGCCAGAATACACAGAAAACAGTTCATGCGACAAGTTGTAGACCTCTTGGTGTAACTGTCATTACTGATAATTTAGTCAGTCATCGGTGAAAGGTTAATAGGTTGAATATAAAGAAACACATGTTCGCTTAAATGTGTACAGTGTAAAAAGCATGGCCATGTGAAAATCTGAAAATTTGTTTAGTTTTCTTTCAGAATGAGTGTTGTGACACTTGTAACACAATAAGTATAATAAAGCTAAGCCTCATTTTGATGTGATGTGCACATGAGCTAGTTAATGTTATGTGTGATTCATTTTCTGTTTGTTTTTTTTTTTTTCCAGATTTCACATTCAGAGGTCAGACTAGCTGTTATTCCTGTCTAAATCTCACAAATCCATAAGATGATTAAGTTGGAATATGGGTCAGATGCTTTGAACCAAAGTTCTCTGTTTCCTCTTCCAGCTCCTAGAGCAGATTTAAGGGACTACATGTTGAGTGAGCAGAGCAGATTGCTCTTTAGAAAGTGAGTGGTTGGTATTTGGGTTTTTCTGACCACTTTCTTTTCATGTAGAGTTGCTGTCCAGATATAGCTTTCCCAGTTGCCAGGGTTACATTCTTGCTCAAGTTAAGGTCGTCTATACATCACACTGTTGTTTCCCAGGCTCATTAACTCCTGTCTTTCAGTTTTATCTCTATATCTAATACTGTAGAAATGCTAGGTTGTATTTCCCATTAGTTCTCTAAATACCATACTCTTCTAGTTCAGTAACTAGTTAATTGATTACATTCAAATTTCATAATTGATTGTCACTTATAACACAAAAATGGCAAACATCCACTGGTTTTTTAGCTTCATATGTGGCTTAAGGTTTGTTACTTTTATTATAAAATGAATATTTTTGGCTTTGAAAGATGAAAGATTTTTTTTGTTTTCTTATATACAAGATGATAAATTTCAAAATTTATAAATGTGACATACTAAACCAGTATTTAAAATAATTGTTAGTTGATCTTTCCTGCCATTTTCCATCGTTTTACCAACTCCACTTTCTCTTTATCAGTCCATTTCCCAGACTTTTCCAGCTGTCTTTACTGTGGCAAACTTCAATGTTTGTTTTGTATTAGGCTTTGTATCCTGTCTTTTGTCATGATGCAGACTTTGAGTTTGCATTGTGTTGACCGGTGTCTGATATTAAGAAGATGTTATTAATTGTAAAACAGACATCATTTTTCAGGATGTCATGGAAAGAAGGTGACCCATTACCAAGCTGGCAAGGTGATGCCAGGCTTTACTGGCTGTGTAAGCTTGAACCTTCCAGTTCTCAGGTGTTACTTCCATTTCCTTTATGGTTGATATCACGGAATGACTAATAAACTAGTCCTTTTATGGGAACTTGGCAAAGTGCATGTGAGCTGTTAATACTTAACCAAACAATTCTCCTAAATCAACGATATAGAAGACACAGTGGTGCAGGATAACTGCTATTTCCAGTAATAAGAACATGATGTAATTTATGGGATTATAAATGTCTCTTTGAGATACGGTTGCAAAAATCTTACTCCAAGCTGAAGGTTTTAAATGAATTCAGAGTTGATCGATTTTTATTACACCGTGTATATCCCCCAGAAATATGGTTAATATTGTAATTTGGTCATACAGCCCAGTATGCAGTGTGTAAAGAATCAGTGTGACTGTTCTGTGTGAATATCAGTGTATCCTGAGGAGTAGAATACTGCATTGGTTGGGATGTGGATAAACATGCAGTATTTGTCAAACATATTCCAGTTAGATTAGTCCATAAAAACAGTATGTGTGTGCGTGCATGAGAGCAGGTTTCAGGTGCTGTGAACTGTAGGTGGACTTAATGGTGTGCTCAGATAGTGAACTGATGCTCTTCTGCTTATCTCTGTACTATAACATAGTCTAGACGCACTGTTAGGTCATCTCATCCTCTTAGCTGACTATGCTCAAATATTTAATCTAGTCTGATGTTTTTCGTCTTGGTGTTCTTCATTGAGAAGTCAGGTGATGATAATAAATTTAGGGGAAGAGTTTGAGCTTTAAAGAATTTGGCTTGGCTCATAAACATTTTAATGATTTTGTGTTCTAGCTGTGTAAATCTCATACAGTATTGTTAAATAGCTGCCAGTATTCTTATATTACGAGGTACTTTTTCAGTTGTAATTTATACTAAGTTGTACACCACGCCAAAATATCAGTAATGTACAGACCATGCGTGCATTATTCTTTAGTCTCCGGAGGCCTGTGTACTGTGGTGCATGTGGAAGTTAAGTGAATTTGTTTGTGCAGATTTAAAGTTAGCTTCATTCTTCATTTAAAACAGGAAAATAAATACACACCCCTTTGTGAAAGCAAAGCATTTGATATCTACTCTTGAGTTGAAAAAGTGTGACTTTACACTTCATCTCATTTCCTCATCTATTGTTTTGCATTATAGTCTCCACTTTTGTAATTTACTACTGATACCTGTTAGTGTGTTGTTAAAAACAGTGTTTGTGAAAAATTGATTTTGAAAGGTTTTCTTGCACAAGCAGTGACTCATTTGCAGCGGACACCTCCTGAGCATGTATCAAACAGCATGAGTTGAACAGCAAATTAAGTACACGGGCACTGTTTCATTGATACATGTAAAACTTTGTGTATATAATAACGATGACCTACACTGCCACAATGTTATAAACAAAACTGATCAAATGAACTCCTGCTTAAATAAACTACTAACTGTATGCCCTGCTTTGTGAGCAGAGCTGAGTTCACAGTCATAGATCCCTTCAGCTACTTACTGAAGAGATCAAAAGAAAAGTGCATTTTGTCTTGCTTGCACAACCAGACCTATTCAGTCTGCTGGTGAAAGGCTGGGAAGAAAGTGTTAACAATTAGTGTCTTTTTTCCCCCCTCCTCTCTCCTAAGTGCCCGTGTCACCCCCACCCCCATCTGCCTTTGGCTCCTGTGTGCTGCTGCTCACGTACACACCCTCCTGGAAGGGCATTGTTTGCACAGAGAACCAATGTAGAGCTTTCTAAGCTCCCTTTACCTCTGTTGAGTTCAGCTCAGGGCAGTCCAGGCTCCAAGGTCAAAGGCAGGATTTTCTGCTACACAACTTCAGGGAATTTTTTTTTTTTTTTTTTTTTTTCAGGCCAGTAACACAAAACCCCAGCCTTTTGTCACTGTAGTTCAAGTGATAGATTACATTAATATTTTATTACATCAATTTCTCTTTCATTGTGGTTTTCATAAACCCCTGATGGGATTTAAGTCAGTTTTAGGTAGTTGTTCTGTTGCTGAGTTTTGTGTTTGTTTTTTTTCAGCAGCATGTTTTTTTTTTATGTATGATGAAGTTGAATAGTAAGATGACAGTTTCCCCCTCTAGAATACAAAGAAGAGGGAGATGGCTAATAGCATGTGCCCCAGTGTCACCACTGAGTGGCTGGCAGGGACTTGCTTGGCAGCATGGTTAACAAGTCATCTAAGTTGGAGTTTGGATATGCCTGTTTTTTTTTTGTTGTTTTTTTTTGTATTTTTTTGAGTGTGTAGCTTTTCTTTTGTGTGCATGTGAAATGTTTTATTCCGACAGTGTCTGGTAATTTATGGGTGTGTGAATGAGAAACTCTATCCAATCACATTGTATATTTATTGCCAGACTGTTGGGGGTGAATATGAAAGCTGTAGTGTGTGTGTGTCTGACATCTATAGGAGAGAGAAGAATGATATTGAAGTGTGGGGCACAAGCCAAGACACTCAGCTGATTGGATGTGCCTGAGGGAACTGTGGAAACCAATGATAGAGGGACATAAAAGGTTTTGGGTGGTGGCTGTGACAGTGACACTGGTGCTGCAAGATAATTTCATGTGTAATTAGGTAGGTGTGCTGTGTACACAGCTGTAGACTTCAGTTCTGTGTCATGTGTGCACATGTCTGCGTTATTGTAGTTTAGTAGCTTTTACTTTAATTGTGCCCTTTGCCCTCTGGTCAGCTTACTTTATCAACTGCAAAAACTAGGTCAAGGTATCACACGTCCTTTTGTAAGATACAGTACATATTATAAAAAGTATAGCATGACATTCTTTGTCATTGACATGACCCTGTGTTTTTTTTTTTTTTTTGCCTAAATGATTCTGTTTATATTGATATAATCAACCTTATGTTGTCATCATAGTAAAAAGTATAATATTTGCCCCAACAGATACTGTGTTGACTGGAATTATTTCTTTATGTAGCTTTCCATTATGTTTAAAGACAAAAATGCATATATGTACAAATGCAGAGACAATAAGTTTTATATCATACAACATATAAAGTTCTTTTTTATATTTGAATTTTATTGGAGGGTATTTGAAATAGGTGGCACAAATGGTAATTTATGGTAATTTCTATATAGTTTCTGTATAGTGCATTATGCTAGACACTTAAATGAGTTAATCACTGATCAGTGCAAATCTTGACTGACATTTTGATTGCAGTCAAACATTTGCAGCTCAGTCAATGGAATAATACAAGTGCTAACGGCTTAAGGTGTAATTCATTCAGTATGTACTGCCTTATCTCAGCGGCACAGTGGGGCAGTGTTTGGCACTTTTGCCGCACAGCACGAAGATAGATTAGTGAACCCAAATGTCTTCATGTGTCAGCCCTGTGATAGGCTCACAATATATATATATATATATATATATATATATATCTCCATCCAGGGTCTAGATAATGGATGCGTGTACTGTCATATTATGAATGTTACAGAGATGAGGAACCTGATCTGCCTGTAGCTTCAGGCTGTAGCAACTCTATCTTTGTGACCCTAAAACCCAGACAGGAGGCCAGGCCCTGCTTTGTTTGTGGTGAAAAGCTTGTTGATCAAACAAAAGGATTGATGCAAAGAGAGTTTAGATCTCATGAAAAATAAATTCATCTTTTTCAGTTAAATAAGTAAATGTATTGGAAACTGTAGCCTAGGTCACAAGTTCAATGTTTTTCAGCATGTTCATAAAATAACAGAAAAAATATGACTGAATGAGCCACAGCAGTTCCAAATAAGATAAGGTATGTGAGTATGAGTTGTTGTTGTTATAGTTTCCCAGTTATGGATCTAATTAAATAGCTAAAGCAAAAAAATCTAAAATCTCTTTATACACAGAAAATTTTAAGAAATATTTTTAATTATATATGTTTGTTTGTCTGTTGTCATGTTGTGTTAAAGGTGTACAGTATATCCTTTCCTGCACAAAAATTTAAAGATTTTTATGTTACTTCTCTTTGTATTTTTTCTTTTTCTAGTCATATTCTTCCCATCAAGTCAGAACCAGATGCCCTGGAAGCCTGTGATTTCTCCCTGAGCCACCAGGGGGCCTCAGTTCTACAGCAGGACACAGCTTGGAGTTTGCCTTCACCTTGAACCCTTAGGTCACAGTCAAGCTGTTCCACCCTGCCTCTCATCCCTCTTCTTCCTTTCCTCCTGCTCCTCTTTCTCCTTCCTCCTGGCTCCCACAGGCCCACCTGGACTCCCCGTCAACCTTCTCCCTCCATGAGGGGCGGGGGGATGCACCGGGGGCCCTGGATGCGGACCCCCAGCCTCTTCAGTATGCTTTTCCTCAGGATATCAGGAACCTGGAACAACAATCCTGCCATGATGTGTCGACTTTGACAGGTAGGTCACATAAAAAAAATCTTAATTATAAAACAGTAAGTGGCTTATGTAAGTGTACAGATGGAAACTTCACTTATTTACTAGTTTGCAAATTGTTTTTAATGCCAGTATTTTACATGGTACAATTCATAAGAAATAGGTTTATTATTAGTAGAAGGCAGTGCAGGTGATATGTCAGCCTGCTTGTGTTTTCTAAAGTTGCTTTCTTTGTTCTTCTTTCCTCATACAAAACTCCACACACCTTTGAAACTATATACAAACACAAATGCATACATTTACACACAAACATGTGCAGATCTCTGTTCAGACCTGCCAGAGTTGGAGATAGTGAGCCTCTTATCAGAGGGTCTGCCCAACTACACTCTTCGAGCAGACAGTGTGTTTGGTTATGACAATGACGACTGGCTGCATACCCCCCTGCTGCCACAAGAAGTCGCTCTGGGACTCACACATGAGCAGATTGAGGAGACATTTAATTACTTCTGTGAGTACTGTTTTATTTCCACTGCACATAGTGTGTGCTGTGTAGTGATGCATTTACCAATGGTGGGGAATGGGTGACTACAAGGTTTTTTTTAAAACTCTACCAAATAATATCTTGAAATAGTTAGAGTTAGAGTATACAGATATTTACTCTTTGATGCATATATTCTTATTGGGCTTCTTGTGCCAAGATATTTTATAGCTGAGAAAAAAATCCCACCTAGTTTACTATACTAAGTAAAATACTACATGAATACAGATTTTGTGGTCATAATAATCTGTAGTGTGTCACAACACAAGCAGCGTATCTTCACAAGGAAGTAAATATGACAACTTGGGGGTTGTCCCAGCAGCCCACCATACTGTCTGTGTCCTTTCCAGTTTAACCTTTACACAAGTTAAAAGTTCTATTGAAAGTTAATGTATCACTTTTGATGGTTGACTGACAAATGGATCGGCATTGTATTTTGTAAAAGCTTGAACAAAATTCAGTGCCAAGTAACACATGAGGGTGTGCCCAGTTTCACAGTTGAGTGAAAACTGCCCCAAAAATGTCAACAACCTTTTACCAAAGGAACCAAACCAGTTATGAATAAGGATGGCAGTAAGAATTGAAAATCTAGAAGTTTTCTAATAGTAAGTTTCAGTCCAGTTTTTGATCGTTTCCTTAACTGTTTCACTTCATATGTATTCACTTTTTCACTTCAAGTTGTTTTCTTTTCCAAACTTCAGTCTCTGGAAAAAGATTTGTAACCACATCATCTAATTAGCATCATCTTCACAGTGCATTTACAACTGAAGAGTAGGTTGTAGTTTTCTCTGCTGACTTCATTAAATACAGTATGTGCATCCCTGTTTGTTTACATGGTTGCATCTCCAAGTGCAAACTGGATAAACAAAGTACATTCACAAGTAAAGAAAATACAGTACATGTGAAATATTTGTAAACACTATATTTTCTTTTTGCTGTCAATGTATCTATTTTGTAGACTAAACCTGATAATAACAGATTATTCAGTATTGAAAAGTTGCAACCATCGTCACTGGTGTTTGTTTGCTTGATCAGTAGGATCGTTTTGTTTTTTCCTACATCCTTATATTGTACCCAAATGAAAATGAACTGTGTTTATAATGACCTGAGTATGTTGTGCCTATTCCTGCCTTTGACACTGAGTCACAGATGTCAAATGTCAGCAAGCCGATTAACCTGTTGTCCCTTGGCTTTGTTTAGCAGTTTCCTCTTGAACTCCACAGACAGAACAGTCCCGGCAGCCACTCTGGCATCATGATGACATTGTTGGCATATTGGTTCCTGCAGCAGCCCAGACAGGGTTTTTAGTTATTTTAGATGAATTGGTTGTCCACACTTGTAGGGCTATGAGAGGTTGACATTCACACCTTAACTACCTTAAGCTAACACTAACCCTGCTCTGAAATTTACATTGAAGGGTTGTACAGTCTTCTGACATTTCAAGCATATTAAATGCTTAAATTTCCTTTTCAAATAGCATTGTAGCAATGTTTTAATATTCGGCATGGCCTCACTCTGGAATGGGTGTGACTTCCACAATATAGAGTCAGTTAATCAGTAACAGTTAATCATTGACAAATCAACATTCAGCACAGTATGAATGTGTAAATATCTGCCATATGTACTTTGCACTGATATTTCCAAAGGTTAAGGAATATGGCACTGTGGT
Source organism: Mastacembelus armatus (assembly GCF_900324485.2). Classification (NCBI taxonomy): domain Eukaryota; kingdom Metazoa; phylum Chordata; class Actinopteri; order Synbranchiformes; family Mastacembelidae; genus Mastacembelus; species Mastacembelus armatus. The sequence goes on along the minus strand of NC_046633.1, from coordinate 18,841,489 downwards.
AATTTATTATTGTGCTTGTCTATGATAATGAACCGTAATCTACATGCTTTTTTATTTCTTCTGCTCAAAAGTTAGCTTTTTTTAGTAGACTGCCTGGTGGGAGTCTAAAAAATTATAGTTTAATAATTATAATACTTTTAAGAACTTCTTAGGAAAGATCTCTTGATCTGATTTTTCACAGCAAGACGTCCTTGGTGTCCTTGGTTTACAGAGAGGATTTCATGAGATTGCGTACCCAGCCAATCCTCATGTTGCTATGAGGAGCAGAATGGACTGATGCATGCATCCATGCATATTTTAATTATTGGTATTTCACTGTATTAATCTCCCATAGCCTGTCAACATAGTTATTAATATGACATGATTATAGTTATAAAGTGATGACACCACAAATGATTTTTTGTTTGATAACATGGCAGGCATGGAGACATTTGAGAAATAATTTAAGCCACACCTAGTATGGTGAGCTGCTGCACACTGTTGGTAGAGCATGACTGATCATTAATGATCTTTAAAGTAATGATTGTTTCTGAATCAGATAAGTAATGAATGAGCACTGCGTGATTTTTGTGCAGTGCTTTACAGTATATTGATGAATGCTGTGTGCCAAAACTAGAATAGGTGGCAGTGGACCTTTCAGGGTGTTCCCTCAGACAAATATTTACCAGATCGCTGTTCGCAGAGGCTTGTACCAGTTATTATATCCTCATAATAAGTTACAGCAGTGGGTTTAGGGATGTTTTATCAAGATTTTATTGAAACTGTACCTTATTGCCTGTGTTTTCATAAGAAACTTCCACACTGAATATGTTAGTGGTTAAAGTTAATACAACGTTTATTAATCTCGGTGATATTATACCTGAAGAAGTCTGGATTAAAGCACAGGGCACTTGTCACGTATTTGCTTGTTGTTGTGGTCAAAGTACTGGAGACATTACTTCCTTATATCCTCTATTCACTTGTGTTTTGCATTGGTTTAGTACTGGTACTGGTGTTGTAATATTGCTAGAGATTAAACCATTTTTCTTGAGTTTGATTAGATTTTCACTTTAAAAAAATGTGTTTCAGGTGTAGCCTTTAAAGATTTTATTCAGCATTCTGCACTAGTAATGCAATAGCATGAAAGTTTGGTCTCTGTTGTCTCTTGTGTGCAGCTTTTGACCTTGAAAAAGTCTGTTTGAGCATAAAACTTTAATGACAAGTTAAATATTTGATAGTAGGAAACTGCTGCGTCTGGGATGAATGGGACAGACTGAGATAGGACATAAGGTATGAAGGGGTACAGCATTACTGTGGATCAGTGCTGCGCAGTAGAGTTCACCAGAAAACTTCATATTGTGATTGGATGGAATGATACAATATGGTTGTTGAAAATGTAATATTAACATTTTATCTATTTACTAAAAGTAACCATTTGATTCTCAGAACATGCAAATTGTATTTTATATAATCATAAATGTTTAGAAATTGTCCAGGAGTTGGCCCCATTAAAACAACCTTTATTTTAATATGGAAACAAATATATTTTATTAGATGGACTCCAAAGCTTGATGATATTTGTGTTTTGCTTGTGGTTTCTACATAATCATCATAATCCCAAATCAAAACACATAGAATCTCTGTAATCTCACTCACTCCACTGCCTCCATCAGACCCCTCTAAAGTGGGTGCGGCTCAGTCTGCACCAGTATTACGCAGAGCCCTCTCTCTATCCGGTGTGACGTATGTGTGGAGAATTAGAGCAACCATTGGCATGGGCAGAACCCACCATCTGCAGCATTTCAGAAGGGTGGGTGGGCTTTGTGCAGCATCCTTTTTAATTGCATCAGCTTTCACATCCTAACTAATTTTTAAACTATACGCATTTGATAATTATATTCTTGTGCTTAGACAAAGTCAATGCGATCAGTATTATCTTATCTAGCTTGTGGTTAAGATTTTTCTGCCTCCTTCACCCCTCCTTTTGTTCCTCCCCTTTTCTTACACGCTAGTGGCCAGGTGAACGGCGGCAGGCATGACGACAGATGGCCCTTACAGTCTGAGGGATTATATATTAACACCAAGCAGCTCAGATTCTCTTGCACACACAAACACTGGTGTATACACCCACTCACGTAGGCCAGCAGATATAGTTTTCACACACATGCACAGAGGCCAGCAGGATGCTAGAGACACAGCTGGCGTGTCACAGCACAGCCAACACACAGTAGAATCAGAAGAACCAGGGATTTAACCGATGGAGGGAGAGATGGAGGGCAGTTTTTCTGCAATCACAATGGAGGTGTGGAGCTCCTCGGCATCTGAGGAGGAAGAACACAAGAACACTTCCAATTTTGTGGATGAAGTAGAAGAGGAGGAGAAGAAATTCCATAACAGCAATAACAATAATAGCAACAACAATGACAGCCTTTGCAGGGAGGTGACACAAGGTGAGATGAGGCAGTGTGTGACGAGCTTGAGAAAAAGGAATGGCAGGTAGTATGCAGAGACTCATCAATGAAATACTGAACCCATGCACAAACCAGGGTGAGAGAAAGTGTGGAAAAAATGAAATCTAAAGGAAGATGTGTAAAATGTTAGTATCATTATTATGATTTTGTGCAACTCTTAATATTGCTGTCTGGTCTGTCTTGTGTTGTATGCTGTATTGTCAAGGTCTGTATTATCTAAGTGCATTAATACTTTATAGTGCACTGCATGTACTGAGTGCAGGGTCCAGTGAAGTCATTGAAAATACATCACGTCAATGAAATGCTTTTTTGCAGCGCTTGTCATAAAGGATCCCTCGGTTTGGCATGAAAGGGCAACAACTAATATAAAGTTTTAAAATACATTAAACTAGAGTATTTCCTCTAGATGTGGTGAAGGTCACTGAGCCTGTGTGTGCATGTGTCCACGGATGCTGCAGCAGCCCAACCAAGCTCTGTGTACATGTTGTCATTGGCACCACTGTGATGTGTGTGTTCTCTTGTGCTGCTACTGTTATAGGGAGGTCAAAGCCATAAAATTAGGCAACTGTATGTTAATGCTACAGTTTTTGTTTTGGGGATTTTTTTTCCTCCTTGGGATCTTTTATGTAGTTAAAAATGATTTTCTTGGAGCTCATCGTTGCCTGTCTGATGCTCATAACATGATACATGTTGTAAGTATGCCTGAGTCAACAACATTCATCCATAGGGACAGTATTGGAATAGCACTTTAGGTTAGCTACCTGGATTTAGTTCAACTCAGACCCTAAGACCTCTTGTTGGCATTGTGTTATCTTTGCCCTTCATCCAGTAGTTAGGTCAAGTGGAAATGGATCAAGTGTTTTGGTAGGGGACATTTGGTGCATGCACAGTTTAGGTTCTTGCTGACAGAAACGTTCCCTTACCTGGATTCATGATGTACAATGTCCAAAATAAACTTATAGTTAAATGACTATGAATTACAGAAATGCACTCCATGTAAGTAATCCACAGCGGCTCTAATTTTCTTTGTTACTTTGCACAGAGTGTCATGAGACGAAATCTCCTGAAGGCATTGCATGCATCAATTTAAATAACTTCAGTTGTTTGGAGTACATAGTGTCTGTGAGAGTGGCTAGGTAACAGGATAGCATGCAAAATCTGATGCTGATTTGTCTTTGATTCAAGTGCTACAATCCACTTTAAGTACAATAGGATTTAAGGACATTGAAGTATTTTCTGACTAACCTTTCTTTATTTATAGAATGTATTGACAGTGAAACAATTAGCCTTTCAGTGTAGATAATTGCAAGCAGTTAGACCTGTAGTTTAAGTTCTAAGTTATTTAATAAATGTTGATAACCAACTAGCAAGAGCTTATCGTATTATCACAAATAAACATGTTGACAGTCTTGGCAATTTAGCCGTTCGAGGTGGATTGTATGAGTACTTTACTTCTATTATGCCTTTACAAAGAGTAGGTTTTTAGCAGTGCACTGAGCAAAATGAATGTAGAGTGAAGTGTCAGAGTTAATTTATTTTCTGGGTAGATTTAGATAATTTAGAACATATTTAGATCATAACACATGACCCTCATTAGCAGGTGGTGTTTGCCCAGTTGTCATAGAATTGCAGATGTTTTCAATTTCATGCTTTTTGAATAAGACTGTGACGTGCTCAGTTTTGGCTTTTCAGATCTGTGGAATATTTTATGATTTATAATTGAAGATGATGATGAATGACAGTATCCATGACCTGCTTCCTGAAGCCAAGGTTGGCCCAACAATATCCTATTTGAAATTTGGTACTGACGTTTGTTTGGCCTGCTGCAGAGCGAAAAATTACAGATTGATTTTGACATAGTGTTTTCTGCTCTCCCGGCATTTGTCATGCACGGGTTCAAATGTGTTTCTTATGATACTGTGCCCTATCACTCTACATTTTTGTTTTTGTCTTTATTTAATGAGAATGAAGAAGCTCTGCCATTTTGTTATGCAGCCATAGTTTACAGTGCAATACTTCAGCTCAAGGTTAGATTCTTTCCATTAGGCTGATTAGACACTGATACAGCGATCTAGTTGTTGTTTCCAGGCCAAGTTCGTGGACCTCAATCTAATTACTTTGCTGTATGGCAACTTCCCATCACTTTAGTCCGGCTAAGATTTCTGCTGAAGTGACACAAAGTATTTTAGTTTAGAGTTATTCAGAATGGCATGCAAGTCCAGGAAAATTCTGGATATCCTTAAACTATAACCTTTGAATTTCTGATGAATGTGGACAATTATCAGAAAAAAAAGGAGGTTTACATTATAACATTTGAATCATGCAGAATACATGAAGTGATTCAGTTAAGAACCTGTCCACATCAATAATAGATTGGTCTGAACTGAGTACATCTTATCAATCTTCCATACCTCCTAATGAGTCGGAAGTGGCCCTAAACAAATTGTTTTCCAGGATGTAAACAAAGTTTGAGGTCAGTAGCCAGTCACTGTTATCCTTTCAATGCTGTACATCTCCTGTTGGGTGAGACTGTCAGGGCTAAACTTTGCCAGGTCTCTTATTGAGCTATCTTGGTATTCAGGAGAACCAGGTGTTTATTGGTGTCTTATCTGGGCTAAAAAGGATGACGCTAAGAGGATTAGTATCTGGCTGACCACTTAGAGACGTTGTAGTCTGCAGCTCTGAAAACTTAAACGGGGAACGAGCTCTAATGGGTGTCATTCATACAGATTCTGTTTTCAGTCTGTATTGTTGTTGTTGCAGAGTCATATTAAATAATACATTTTGACAAGGGTGTGTTAGGGCAGGCTTTCTTTCTCCACCTGTTTACATGATTATGAAGTCATATCAGTTTTATAATCTGTCTGAAAATGCAGCAAAAAAGCAAGAAACTTTTAATACAAAATCAAAGGGAAAGAGACTTAACAGCATCAAGGGCAAGTGATTGGATCACCAATGTATTCTGTAAACTACAGTACCTTATCACCAACAGCAAAATTACCCAAATTACTAACCGTTTAAGAGGATTCAAACATGCAAGAGATAAATGAAAATGTAAGCTACAACACTTGCTCATAATCTGCTCATCATCATATTTAGCAGGGCTGTTTTGTTGCAGTATCTGTTTTGTGTCATCTTCAGTTTTGTGTCCCTCTGTCCCTCCTCCCTTTAGTGCTGTGCTCAGACAGAGTGGGCCAAGTCACCAAGACGTATCACGACATTAAAGCTGTCACCCACCTGCTGGAGGAGGTAAGAGAGAGACACACAGCAGATGAAGAGGATTTAAAGGGGATTAAGTTTATCTGCCTCACTGACTAGTTTGTCACCCTTTTTAGCACTCATATTTCTGTCAAGGCCATCTGTGGAAAGTAATTTATAACTTGATCAGAAGTGTTCGTTTCCTGAATTTCTAATTATGTAACGAAATAAAATATAAATGTGCTATATCATCATTGTATTGTTCAGGAAAATAACCTCAGTACTTCTCTCACTGCACAGAAAGAACGGGATCTGGAGTTAGCAGCACGGATTGGTCAGTCCCTCCTCAAACAAAACAAGGAACTAACAGCACGCAATGGAATGCTGGATGAACAGCTTGAAATTGCGAAAGAGGAGGTATAAAATAAAAGAAAAACAACAACCTTGTAGTACAACAGTGATCTGCATTATATTATGGTCTGCTGAAGTCAAGTGATCATGACTTATTTTCTAGATTGCTCAACTTCGTCATGAGCTCCAAATGCGAGATGACCTCCTTCAGTTCTACGCAAGCACTGAGGAGATGGAGAACGCTGAATCGCACTCACCGTGAGTGTGTTACAGCATGCACATGTACATACAGAGGTTTAGGAATAACCACTGGAAATATTTTGCTTAAGAAAAACTTAAAGTATTTAGCTTGTTTTTTAAAAAAAGTGTAGGTTTATGACTAAGTCTAGATATGGGATAAACAGTACACAGTCTGTTTGTGACTAAACATATGTGAGAAATATTATCCCTGTTCATTAATGATATTTCTTAATGCAGTTGGTCACCTTGGTATTGAAGGTGTAATAAATACTTTAAAACCAATTACAGTAAATGCAATGTCAGGTTGTTTTCTCCAGTTGCCTAAAATTGGCATTTGTCTGTTCAGCTGTTTAAGTACATTTTCATTCAGGCATTTTCTGCCACTGGATTGAATATCAAACTAAATAAAGAACTTACCTGTAAAGGTAATTTTTTTTTCAATGGAGTAAAAAGGTGGCTTTTCTAATGCAGACACATTTTTTTGTCTTGTAGACTGAAAAGGAATGAATCGTGCAGCTCTCTCAGCAACTTTGTTCACTACGACTTCCTGCAGCAGAAACTGAAAGGTTTAGAGGAGGAGAACCGCAAACTGAGACTAGAGGTAAGTTAGAATAAAATGAAAGGACAGTTGCTCTTACATACAAAATGAAATAACACACTTTAACAGAATGTCATCATATTTTTTTATGGTCAGTTTAAATATTAGATTTTAACATTGTTTTAAACCACTTGCTATACTCTATTTTATTCCTAAAGAGCTGAAAATCATTAATACACTAACATTTATTTGCAAAAAACAGTTTGAAAATAACAAATATATTTTAAACAATCTTGTTACACACTTCATACTGCAATCTAATGTGTTTCTAAGGAGAAGTCATTAAGTTTTCAGGGTAATAACACCTACAAGCTTTGGTCTGTGTTACAAGTTAAGTCTGAAGCAGGTTTGCAGCTGAATTTAACACATGCATGAAATGAAACTACTCAATGACTCACAAAATGTCTAGTTCAGTTTAATGCAGGATAATAGAGTTATGTGTATTATTTCAGTATCTTATCCTTAAATTAAAAATGACATTTCAACATTAACAGGCCAGTGAGCTCACAACAGAGACGACCAACTATGAGGAGCAAGAACAGGAGCTGATGATGGTGTGTGTGGAAGAGCTCTGTAAGTGTCACAGTCTTGTTTAACTATATGGGAATAACGTAGCTGTCAATCAGAGACAGGCGCATTTATCAGACCTGTGTGTTTCAGCATCTGTCAATAAACAGGTGGTCGACCTGTCAGAGGAGCTAGCACGGAGAGTAGAGGACTCTGTCCGACAGCAGGAGGAGATCAGCTCGCTGCTAGCTCAGATTGTTGACCTGCAGGCCCGCTGCAAAGGGGTGAGTGACACGCACACACACACACACACACACACACACACACATACACTCACACTCACACACATTCTCCAGGAGTTCTGTAATAGATATCATTAAATGCCTACCTTTATTGTCAAACATTTCCATTGCATTTCAATAATGGATTAATGTCTAATCAGAGTAAAACTCTGTTTGCTCTGTCCCTTTAGCTCACCCATGAGAATGAGGAGCTGAACCAACACCTGAGTGCCTCCCGTGAGAGCCAGCTAAAACTTAAATCAGAGGTAAGACACTTGCTCTTAAGTATTCCCACTGACTTCAGAAACATTAGATTATGGTCTTTTCACAAGCATATTTCCATTATTTTCCTTAAATGCCTGAACAGTTGTCAAGATGACACAGAAGCCTGAAATGTAGACCTTTGTAAAGTCAACTTTTAGTAATTCCCTGGAGTATAATTATGGGTAAACCACAATGTGGTGGATGCAAAGAAATGCGGAAACAGAAAAGTTGTGTGCATTGTGAGTGTTACAGTGTAGTATGTTCTTTTTGCCTTGCAGTTTGACTGATTTGCCTCCCTCTGTCTGCAGCTTAAGGACCTGCAGGACAAGTACTCAGAGTGTGAGGACATGCTCCATGAGGCCCGGGAGGACATTAAAAACCTGCGAAACAAGAGCTTACCCAACAGCACGGTGCAGCGGTACACTGCACTGGCCTCTGTCCTCCCCATGGACTCACTGGCAGCTGAGATAGAAGGCACCTTCCGCAAAGGCCTGGACACCCCGGCTCCCTCAGAGTACAAGTGAGTCTGTGTACTGTCATCTCTAGGGCACTGTGCTTGAATTTCTCTGAACCATTCGCATAGACAGATAATGTATGATATTAATAAGTCATTGTCTAAAGTTGTCCCCTTTTGTCTTCTGGAGAAGCTTTTTCTTATTGTGCAGTCAATCACAAAACCAGGACCCATCAGAAACAGTCATGAGCCGCGTGTGTGTGCGTGTGCGTGTGTGCACATGCACATGTGAATTAAGGAGGAAACTAACTAGGGTATACAGACAGACAGCAGTAAATGGGCTATGTTGCACGACTGGTTTTTGAGACTTTTTCCACTGTGAAAACTTATTGTTTTGAAATAAGTTTTATAATAATTGAAAAAAACTTCAGCCTCACTACAGCAGCTGTACAATGTTGTGTATTTTTATCAGGGCATTGTGTTTAGCTTGAGTTAATACAAACTGAGCGGTAATAAGGTTGAGTATGAATTGGGTGACATAAGTACTACTATTATTTATTCCTCAAATTGTGGTGTGTTAGACAGTAGTTATGATTTGTGGACTTTCAAAAGTTGATACCAATATAATATTTTAAACGTAATAACATTGAAAATATTTAGCTAAATATATTAGTATTAGTTAAAACTACTTCCACAAACAACATTGATGAAGATGATGATACAGTGATTTAATAATAATGATAATAGTAGTAGTGTCATAAATAAAAATATATTAGTAACAGCAGTAGAGTGTATAAATCAGCCATGAGCAGTTTAGGCTTTGACACTTTATGTACATATTGCTGGTAATGCTGCTGTACTATATTAATATAAATGTTTTTAATGCAGGACTTTTATTAGTGATTGAGTTATTTTTACTTTTACTTTTACTAAAGTAATAAATCTGAGTAGCTCTTCCTGCCTCTGCTGATCTGGGACAGTTGTTCGTATGGTCATCATATATACGCTGTAACAACATTATGTTGTGTTAGATTGTGTGAGAAAAAGGAGAGGACCAATAGGAGTCAGAGATTAAAACATTGAACATTACTTTTTTATTTAATTTTTCTTTATTCCTTGTAAACAGGAATTTTTTCTATCTTTTGATGCATTGTCCTGAAAAACCAGAAGTACAGAACAGACTATTTTTTAATTTTGCTATCCATTGATGATTCTGAACAATTTGCTAAGGATGAATGAGCCTTTTTTCCAAAGCAGAATGATCACTGTGAAGTTAAAAACCAGCAAACCTTTATCCAGCTCCTCCCTGAGACTGACTTCAAGCACCTCACATTTTATTTTCCACCTTCTCTCACTCTGGCAATGAGCATCTTCTTTCTGGTTCATTCTGACCACAGTCTGTGAATGTTTCTTTGCGAGAGCCTGCCGGATTCTTTTATTCTCTTTCATCTCAGTGTCCTTCAGAACCTTCTCCAACCTTTTGACCTCACTTCTAGCCATGCTGCATCTCCTCCTGAGAACACGTTGTAGTTGTTTGTTTTTGTAAAGGAGTTTTTGCCTCTCCTTCAACCATTTGAACTCCCTGTGCTTGAGATACTTAACCCGATTCCTCAGTGTGCTGTTGGTTGAGGCCAGCTTCTTGTTGGTTTCCTTAGCAAACTGAAAAGCTTGTCTAAGTGAATGTACTTGTTTGTTTACAGCTGGTCTGGAGCCATGTTGGATGTGTTGTTGGGCAGTATTACTATACTGCTTGTTGTAATAGACATAAACATACAAATAGTGTGTCAAACATACTCAGTAAATTCAACATAGCTCATCTATTTGAGTCAGGTGACACATCTTACCTTGTATATTCTCCTGAGTCTGCCTGTCATACTGAGCATATTTAGTGTGTGAAGAAGTAGGTATCTAGGTGATGGTGCTGAAGGTGCCAGATGAAGTGTTTCTGTTTTTGTTGATGTTTGAATTTGTATGCTTTGGAACTTTTTTTAATTCTAGAGTTAAGACTCAGTTTATTCTTAAGACCACAGGCTCCAGTTAGTAGGTCTTTGGAGCTGTGATCACACATGCGTCACTGTTGACCAGCGTCACAACAGTGTAGGACACTGAATATCTTTGCTTTTTCTGACCATTTCACTGCACTTTAGTTTTGTTTTCTCAAACTGTTGTTTCTAAGCTTAAGAACAGACATGGATTAAAGGCCCTGAAAACCTGTTTTGTTAATCAGCTTTTTACAATAATAAAGTTCTTTCACAAGAGATTTCTGTGCACGTTTCATGATATAGTGTCACCTGAATGAAAAATGTATGATATTTTTGGGGCTTGTTTGTTTATGCTGTCACCCTCCTCGTGAAGCAGATTAACAGCATTTTTATTGTTAAATACTTCCTAAGGACTGTGTAGCTTCCTAAGGTTGTAGCTTATTTACTTATGAATTTATCAATGCTGAGAAATACTCGAAAATACTTACTTACATACTTATTTCCTTTCAGGGATTAATAAAGTTTATCTCATCTTATCTCAAATACTTTGTTATGAGATTAGCTGAGTCAATGTAGATTATACAAATAGTCATTATGCCCCATAAGTTTGAGTGAGTGCCCTAACAAACTGAATGAGCATGACACCCTTGGAGCATCTCTTTTCAGTCTTTACTACCTTTCCCTACTGTAAAAGAAAACATAAATAATTAACTATATGCTGTACAGAATTTTTGTTGGTTCTCTATAAGTGATGTTGTTGCAGTTTTGTTGCTGCAGCTTCTAAAGAGACTAATTGCATTTGGGTTTATATGGTAAATTTGTTTTTTAGATGATGGTCTGTGAACATCGTAGTGCAATTTGATGACCACTTCTACCCTGTTTTCACCCGGCAGGAACCACCCATGGCGTGTGTTTGAAACAGTGAAGGTGGTGAACAAGGCTGGGAAGCTGCGCTCTAGGTGTCACTCCCCAGGGCTACCAGGCTCCAGCCCATTGTCTGTCCAATCCAGTTGCACCAGCACCCCCCGAACCAGCTACTACGGCTCGGACAATGCCAGCCTTACTCTGGAAGACAAGCCCAGCTCCAATAATGCTCAGAAAGATGACAGCAGGTGAGTTTTAGAGTGCAGGCGCGCACATACTATTATATCAAATGGAAAATTTCACATTGAAGATAAATTTCTCTTCCTGCAACATGGCAGATTTGGTATTTTTGGCAACCTGACGAAATAATTAACTTAATAAACAAAATGTGTTTATAATGATTTCTCTACAAAAAGTCCCTGGGATCGAGGCAGGTTTAACATGGTCCATCTTCACCTTGTAGTGTTAGTGGTCCCAAGCGTCTGGGCCAGCCAGGCACACCTGGAGGTCAGGACCTTGAAGCTGCTTTGTGCAGCCTGTCAGCCCGCCAGCAGAGCCACTCTTCTGAGCGGCCTTTCTTTGACGTTGAGCGTGAGCGAAAGCTTTGTGCCTTGGCTGCAAACTGTGAGGACGGAGACGGTTCCAGTGGTTTCCTGACACCAAATGACAGCATGACTTCCAGTTCTGCAGCATCAACAGGCACCAACTACTCCAATGGAAGCTCGCAACACTCCTGCGGCTCCTCTGGAGGATCCAGGTCCTACCTGCCCGACCGCCTGCAAATCGTCAAACCTCTGGAAGGTAAAGCATAGTGTATTGTCAGTTTCTCAGACCCAGTTCATCACGATGAAGCATTAGAAAGTGGTAATGGTAAAAATCCAAACAGGATGAACAAAGATGTCTGGTCATTGTTGACATTGTTCAATGATACTGATCAGAGCCACAGCTGCAAAGCTTGTAAATTTAAATTTTAAAAAGTGAAATCACAATTAAAATCTAATTAAATGCACAAACTAAGTGCACATCTACTTTTGACTTTTTTAAGGTCAAGAGAAAAGCAATCACAAATAAGTCATAGTTTTTTCTAATGTAACTCTGTTGTGTTAGGACATACAACACTTAACCACAGTTCACTCCAAAATCATCACCAGGCTCGGTGACTCTGCACCAGTGGCAGCAGCTGGCCAAGCCAAACCTGGGAGGTATCCTGCATCCACGTCCTGGCGTCCTGACTAAAGACTTCAGGGAGCTGGAGGTTGACATACAGCACGTATACAGCCTGAATGACCTGGAGGAGGATGAACCGGACCTATCGCAGCTCTCTGGACCACATGGCATGGGTAAGACACATGCACATGTTAGTTTCATTGTCATTCCAATTCACTTCATTAAATCCTCTCTAAAATCCTAAAATCCTAAAATTTCCTGCTTTAAATATTAAAATATTTAAGATTGCATTTGCTTCATTGACTTTGGTAGTTTGTCAATAAATATGTGTTTTCGTTTATGTGTAAAACATGCCCTTTCTCCCTCCATGACCTCCCAGTCTCACCATCCAGTCCCAGCCACCCTCAGACTTCCCCCACACATACCATTATCACCTGCCGAACCCTCCAACCCTCCCTCCCCACCTCTTCCATCTGCACTAGGTAAGAATACTGTGAACCTATATTTTAGCACTGCGTTGGAGGGGTTTTTTAGCTGTGCTGTGTTGTCTTTTTGTACTCATGCAGGACCTGAATTACTCTTACACTGAACAAGGAACTCCTGAAAAAGGCTATTTTATGTTTTGTGTTAAGCTCAACTTCTTTCAAATCAGTAAATGTTGGTTTTCTTTTCCCCACCCCGCTGCTTTTTTTCTTTCTTAACTTTTGCTCTTTACTCCCACAGTGGCAGAAAACCTCTGTCCAGGCTCTTTTTCCAACTCTAGAAGGAGCAAAGTAAGAGTTAGGGGTTTTATGGATGCACACTGAATGCTCAATTAACATCCTCACAGTAACAACATAGGCATAGTACCCTTAAAGTACAATTACAGGAGACTTTGAGCCTAACGTTTTCAAAAGAAGGTCTTTCTATAATGTCTGAGGTTCAGATGGCAAAAGTTATTTATGGTCTGTACTGTGCTTCTGTAAGTATATTGTCTACTAACATTTGACTTGACGGTGTTGAGCTGTTGGATCTGCTCTAACCTGATTGCACTGCCTTCATATTTTTGGCTCATTACACTACATGTTTTAATGTCTCTTTCTCTTTTGTATGTTTTCATCTTAGCAAACCGCCAGATCCTGTTTTCTCAGCACTGCTAACATCAGCAGTGATAGATACTAACAACAAATATACTGACTCAGGCTGTTTACGTCATCATTTTGTGTGTGTGTGTGTGTGTGTGTGTGTGTGTGTGTGCGCGCGCGCACGTGCATGGTTGTTTTTAAAAAAAAAAAGCAGTTTTTTTTTTTAAATCTCATGTCATAGTTTCTGTTTTTAATAATCATTTTTTTCCTGTTTGCAGCCTTCACTCTTTCGGCCTGCCATCTTGTCGGAACTGTGAGCACGTGAGCACTTCAACTTCCTCCCACCTGCAGCACTTTGACTTCAGAGGCCAGACCACCATCACCTCCACCATTAACACAGCCACTTCGTCACTGGGACTCCTTCAGCTGCTGCAAAAACGCGGCATCTCGGCCTCTCTTTATCCCCACCACAGTCTGCATTACAGTTATAATACAAAACCTCAGTTCGTCACAGAAAAACACAAAGGTGGTGGTCCACCGTCGGACAAAGACGGAAGAAGGAACATTTTCAGCTTGAACTTAGTGGGAAAGCTACACAGTCTTGGTTTGCACAGAGTGGCAGCCTGGGGGATGGCGGCTTGTAATGGCAAAGACAGACAGCAAAGGTCTGATGAGGGCTGACCCAGCACCTAGTCCTCTCTCATTCACCATAGTGACTTTGCATCAAGCCATGTGATTCCCACTGAGCAGTTCAGGCCCCACAGCACTGGTGTCTCGAAAACAAAAGCCACAGAATGTAGAGCCATAGTTTGGGTTGTTGGCTGTAATACAATACTCTTCTTTTCTATATGCTTGTATGCAGTAGATAAATTGTTGTGGGTGACATCTTCATCTCAGGACAATCACCAGTGCATTTGACTGACACATTGCTTCTTTTACCTTTTATACTGCCATTTTACAGTGTTCCCTGTCACTGTTTTTAAAAAAAAACAAACCTCATCCTCATCGTCTTTTTTTAGTTTCCAAAGTGAAACATCACTTCTATAGTATGTATATAAGAAAGCTGTCATTTGGGAAAGACTGTAGTAAATTATTATGAGTTAAAACCACAAACCAAACCAATGCTGTCTCTCTAAAATCTTTCAAATGCACTAAACTATGCTCTGGTCTTCCTGCTTTTCAGCTGCTACCTTAAAAAAAAAAAGCATGTTTTATATAAGATTGTAAAGTATCTTGAATTAAACACTTTAGAAATTGATCAAGAAGCACTGCGATGATATCTGTGCCAAACTGGGACAGATGATACACTGACTGAACTAAATAATGCTGACTGGCCTACAGTCCATTACCTGCTTTCACATAGCACACGCTGTTATGGCTGCATAATGTACACCAGCACCTGTGAGCTGCTGACATATTTCACTTCATGGGTTCATTATCCTGAGCCCAACCTCACCAAATACAATAGTGCATTAAAGAAGAATGAGATTTTTAGATACAATATGTGTATTTACTGTTGATTTTGAGATGAAGTCTTGTGTATAAATCTGCTGTATCTCATGTCATCGGGGACTTTTGAAGCCACCGAGATATAAATTAAATCAAAATAATTTGGGGCATTCGGAAATGAATTCTCCATCAAGTTAATGGGAACGCATATTTAAAGACGAGAGTGGTCATAATTCTTTTACCAGCATGTTTCTTTCTGAATCAGTCAACTAAAAAAAAGGGCATAGGATACTGAGGAAGAAAAAGGGAAGAAATCATAAATTCATGTTATGATCATTTGTGTTCAACTTTAATCAACTAAGCCAGTTTCTCTGCACTACTGTTTGCTGTAGTCTGTGTTAGCATCACTGCTGTACATGTTGATGTGTGTATAAATTGTACAACCTGTCAATAAAAACTTTGCTTTTGATCCAGGACAGTTTTCAACGTTGATCGATCCACAGCAAGACAGCAGTGTGTATGGAATGAAGACATGAAATTATCGTGATAATTCTGCAAAACAGTTTTATTTATTGCCTGAATAGAAAATCTGAACAAGCAGCAGTGAGTGTGATCACTCAGGTTATTAGATCTCATTCTGCATCCCGGCGTCCGAAGTCCACCCAGCCCTGGTAGTCCCGAGCTGACATGCACTCTGAGTTCATTATCTCTGTAAAAAAAACATTTATACATGAAGCACACGCAATGTTTCAGTGCATCTTCTTGGATCTCTGCCCTCTCTATTTAATTGACAAACAAAACAAAATTAATCAGAAAATACCTTTCACACCCCAGACCACAGCATACCTGAAATCGCTTGCATTATTTGTTTGGTCACGATCTCGCGTTCGTCCTCTGATAGGTGTGCCCGTCTCTCCATCCGCGCAGGGAGAGGCTGAGGTGCTGGGTTCTGTCTGCCAGCTGGGTCTTTCGCTTTCTCTGTCTTGGACAGAAGCTGCTGTCGTATATTTGTGTCTTGCGCCTCTCTAGCTAAGAAAGACTCAGGCAAGGAGGCTGCACTGGACAGTAGCAGCACAGCCAAAAATGCAAACACCAGCATCAACTTCCCTGGCATGTCTGTTTACAAGAAGAAAGAAAGAATATTTGGTGAAATCTGACTTTTAATTACAACTGTTCAAGAAGAAAATGTTACTGTACCTGTGAGGATAGGATGAGATATGTTCACAACAAAGCCTAAAAGGAGTGATGCTTCTGGTGGAAATCTGGTGGTTCTGAGCAGATCAGTTCTTTTATAGGGTATGATATCGATATGGCCTAAAACTGATAACAGTGCTCACTGTGGAGCTTTTGATTGATTGGGAAATGGATGAATTGGAAGGATGTGCGTACAGGAAATTATGTACCACCGCATGGACAAATCCATTATTATGCTTTTCATGTACCTGGAAAGACCTTTTTTGCACTGCAATAACAATAAAACATGTCAATTTATTTACGTAAGAAATCCAATACTCTTTTAGAGCCCTTTCTAAACAATACCAAAGATCCGATCTAACTATGCAGCCAGGGGGCTTTGAAAGGTGAAAACAAAGTTTTCTGGAGATCTCAATCAGTTAACATCCTGTCACATGATTTTCCTTTTTCTTGGAGTAACTATGTGCTTAATTGTTTTCTACTTTGGATGGGCTGTAGACAACTTTTACTCTCATCTTAAGAAGACAGCGTTTGAATCAAGGCAGCAGGTGCATGTGATGATTGCTTGGATGCCATGTCACATTGTGTGGCCAGGACTTTCCAAATGACGTCCTACAGTATCCTTTAAGTAAATATATGACAGGGCATGCTGACATTAGAGCTGTTTATATGCTGTAAAGATGTTCTATAAGCTGCTCAATTATTGCTTGTCCTTTTTGACCGTGATAAGTGAAAACAGATAACAACATAAACACAGCCTTCAGATATACCAGACAGTTAAAGCATTTGTCACATGGAGCAATGAATAAGTGGTTATATAAGTGACAGCAACACAATGGAGGATGCACATGAATATGATCATCTGCAAAAAGTACTTTAGGATGTTTCAAATCACTAAATATTAGCAGCCTCACAGCGAATTAAACTGTGCACCCTGCCGGCTGCTCCCAAATCCCCTGTGAACTTTGTGCTTTCAATTCAATCATTCTATTCAAACACAGATTCAAACATACACACCCATTCTGTTAGGGCAGAGGGCAGCAGATGCTTATCACTATTATTTGTTTATTTTCACCTATGTCCTGACACCCACTTAGAGAATGTTTTTCCAGGACATGTAAGGCTGGTGAAAGGTTATGAAGAATCATTTACTGACAGTGTGAATAAGGTCATGGTTGTGTATGGTGTCAGTAAACTCCCACTCTCTGTATCATCAATGCGGCAGCAGCTGCTTTTTCCAGGTAAATCTTCTAATCATTTTCCAGAAAACACATAATAACATTAATAAAATTATTTTAAAAGAAGGTTTTGATGTATTTTACTAATTTGACTGCAGGAAAAACCACAATAAAGCACACAAAGAAAAAAAATGATTTTGATTACTTTTACTTTTTGATTACTGTGGTAAAATATTGGTTAAATACAAACTGTTTATTGAGACTGTGGTGTAAATGTTGTTATTCTTAAAGTAGAAAGATAAAGAGAGTTAAGTGAAAACCATGGCGTGCAGAGTATTTGTTATTTTCCCCTGATGGGTGTGTGCCTTGGTTACTTAAGACAGATTTTAAATTCTTGTGTCAATCACATCTGGGAATTTAATGTTAAATAATTTTCCTACGAAAGAGGTGTGACAGTGTGTTTGTGTGTGTGGGTGTGGCTTTGTGGTGATGACCCATAAAACTCCCAAAAGGTCAGAGTAAAGCTGCCCAGTTGTAAACTCCTAAGCTGAACAGCAGCCAGTGATAGTTACAGGACAATAATTACATACTAAGTATATTTAAGGGAGCACAGAGGAAATCATTGGAAATTCATTCAACTCTGGACAGACTGTGACCAGTCAGTTAAAATACAGTCTGGCTTCAGTACTAACTAACCATGCTCAGGCTTAGAAAACGAGCCATCATGTCTTAATGCATGCTGGGAAATCTGCTGGTTTTCGATTTAAAAGCTTAATTGAATTTGAGTTGAGTGAACTCTCAGACCTGCAGGTTTAAATAAAAGCTGATATTCTAAGTTGAATTAAGAATAAGAAGACTTACATTTTCCCACTGAGTTACGGAGAACAAATTGTGTGATTTCGTGATTTACAGTCTAAGGGTTTGTTTCATTTCTCAATTCATCTGCAAAAGAAATATTTGAAAGTGGCACAGCCTCACTTTAAAGGAATGCTGTTAAATACAGTGGAGTTTAACAGAGTATGTGATGTGAAATACCAGAGTCTGTTGCATTTAAATCTTCTACCTACATCCTAATTATAACTGACAGGGGGAAAACACTTATCTACCTGCCTGACTGCATCTCACTCATCAGGACAGCCAGCAAGCTGCCCGACTAGATCTACAGCCTTCCACAGAATCAGTGCAGCCACTGTGCACACCTATGAGTTAAAAAAAAACCAAACAAAACAAAACAAAAACTATTACCTGCATACTTTGCATTATTGCGAAATAGACCTGACCGCCCTCAGTCTTATAAAATGCCCAGCTGTGTCAGGGAGCAACACTCTTTGCAGACTCTCCAGCTGTGGTCACCACCTGCAGGTCAGCTTCCTCTGCTTCCACATCCACCTGTCACCATGTCTGTTTCTGTCAGACGCCAGAGCAGCAGCTTCAGCTCCCGCAGCATCTCCAACTCCAGCGGTTTCAGCGGCCAAACCCGCATCTCCACCGCGGTCACCGGAGCCTCCGTCCAGAAATACGCGCCCAGCGTGTATGGCGGCGCCGGTGGTTTAGGGACCCGCATCTCCCAGCCCTACTTGAGCTTCTCCTCCGGGTCACTGACCTCGTCCAGCGAGACTGCGCTACTCAACAATGAGAAGTTCACCATGCAGAACCTCAACGACCGCCTGGCCTCCTACCTGGAGAAGGTATTTCAGAGCACCCTGACAGCATGTAGCGCCTCCATGGCTGCACATTATTAACCATCTCTATTCACATTCGGCCCTTAGCCCACAGGGATGCTCATAAACTCAACTAGACCTATCTGTTATTTATAATGAGAAGATATAATAATCTGCTAAACCTGTCATGTGACTTTATTACTGTCCAGTCCAGCCTGATGTTTTGGATTTGAACTCTCTCATTAAAGGCTGGCTCGGTTTGTCCAGCTGTGCGTATAGACCAGGAAAGTAACTACACAGTAACACTGCTTTGATTGAGTAGTACTACATATCACTCCAGATTTTAAAATACAGTACATGGTTATAAACCAAATTAAACAGCTCAGAATGACACTAATTATCTCCAGCTACCAGATTAAGATGCTGTTAACATGTGATGAGTCAGTGGTAATCATCCTATAATAGCTTGTACTATAGGTCATTATACTTAGTAACACCGACTTCAGTAAACAGCAGGACTTGCAGTGTTTTTACATTGTCATATTATCTGGATAAAAAAGCAGCTCCTGCCGAGGACATTTGAAGAAAATCCATAGTATTGTAGGTGTTTTCCAACAAGTTCGCTTAAAATTTAAGTGTAGAGCCTTTTCAAGATTAAAGTTATTCAAGAAGTATCTTAACCCTTTAAAGAAATATGGAGTGGAAAACATTCAGCAGGAGGGAAGAGGAATTTTAAGAGGCCTAGGAGTTTCTTAAGCAGAGGAGAAATTGTCGGGAAGATGAAAAGGGAGAAAAAAATGTGCTCAAAACTCTGAATGACAGTGAATTAATGAGATGTTACAGATTAGATCATACAGGAATAATGTTTGCACTTGATCTCATTACAGATGCACTCATGTCTGTTAAAGACTACTTTTAATATTACTACTTATTACTTTCGCTACAAGATCACCTGAAGGTCCCTACAGGGATCGTTAAAGTTTATCTGATCTTATCTCCCAGCATGTCACAATGCCACAAATGAAATCATCACAGCTTAGAGATATTTGGCAGCAGGGAAAATGCAACAGTGCAGCAGTGATGACTTGAGTCTGTCACAATCGTGATCACACAATAAGTCCAGCACTCTCATTTCTGGACATTCACACCTTGCAGGCTCACGGAAAGGGCAGAGAAGATGCAAGTCAATAAAATAGACAATAAAATAAAAGTGAGAGCAAAGTGTAGATTATAGTATTGTTTATGTAAAAGGGACATCTTTTTTACAGAGAGCTAGACGTTACTTCTTCAGCAGTGGTGAGAAAAAAAACAAAAAACTTCCCTTTGTAAAATAAATAAATAAAGTGTGAACCTGAACCAGAGAGCTACACCTGTGCAATGTGTCAAATTGCCTTTGTGTGCAGGTGCGCACCCTGGAGTCCGCCAACAGGAAGCTGGAGCTGCAGATCAGAGAGTTCTGTGAGAAGAGATCAGCTGTTGCTTCCAAAGACTTCACTGGCCATTTTGACAGCATCACTAACCTCCGGACTCAGGTGCCTCTCACATTTTACACAGCGTGACGTTGAATTGATAACATGCTGCACTTTCATGTTTAGAGCTCAAAGAATCCAACATGTGAGCAACTATTAAAAAAAATCTGTCCGCTCCATCTGCTCCACAGAAAAGAGCAAATATTTAATTGCTGAAACGTAAACACAAAATCTGGTTTGAGGAACCAGTTTAACAAACCAACTGGAGTTTGTTCGTCATTTTCAGCTTGTATGAGCTAAATTACATTTATCACACTGTGACTAGCAAACCTTTACCCAGTGCTCTCAAACAACTTACAATGTGCCTGTGCATGCTACTAAATGATATATACATGTAGATAAATCAGCAGAGACACTGCACCAAAGGTCAACAAACCTTTCTCAAAATGAAGTAAAGGCAGAGAGCACCAACAGCTACAGCTATGCACTGAAAAAACTGGGGGTTTGAACTCAGTATAAACACTGGGAAACCCATCACGTCATTAAAATGCACAATGTGTGCTGCAAGTTTTTGAAATAAAAATAGTAAATATCTAAAGAATAATAAAGAACTGGTGACTATGAGACTATGAAGTGATAGTTTTTCTATTTCCCACCTTTCAGATCTCAGGGAAAATGATAGAGAATCAACGGCTCTTCCTGCAAATTGACAATGCTTATCTGGCTGCAGAAGATTTCAGAGTCAAGTAGGTTTAGACCTTACTCTGTTACCACACATACACACCCTGCAATCATTTCATCAGGATATGCATCAACCAGATTTGAAGAATGTTTTGTTTTTTTAGTATGTAACTGATACTTAAAAAGCAGTGGCTCACTGTAAATGTTTGGAGTGATTTTTACAGCTACTGGAACAGCACAACATTGATTTGGGCTTTTTTGTTAAACGTAATGTAAATTGTATGGTTTTTATAGCAGCCCACAATAATGTTGTTCAGTAAACAACAATCAATAAGGTGACCACTTACTTTTATTTGAACTTATGCAGATTTGAGATGGAGCTGGGTATGCGTACAATGGTGGAGACCGATGTGGGGCGTCTCCGTGGGGTCCGGGACAGCCTGACTATTGGAATCAGTGACCTGGAGCTGCAGACGGAGGATTTGGCAAGAGAGCTGGTTGACCTCAAGACCAACCACGAGAAGGTGAGAAGCTTTCTGTTGCAGAGGAACTTATCTGTTGTTAACTTTGGAGTTTGATGATGTTGTGTGAGTTACTGTTTTCTCAGTTTCCAAGTGCAATAACGCCATCTTTTGGTAGTAGTAGCCATAACACACACATCTACAGAGCGGTAAGAGATAAAATGTGCTGTTCTTTTTTCATGTTGCAGGAGATGCAAGAGCTGAGGATCCAGCAGGCTGGCACTGTAAACGTACAGGTAGACTGTGGAAAATCCATTGATCTGACAAAGGTCCTGGAGGATTTAAGAGAGCATTATGAGGCTGTGGTGCGGAAGAACCAGTTGGATGTTGAGAAATGGTACCACTCTAAGGTGAGGAGGGATAGAGTCATGCCTAAAATTTCCACAACAACTCAATATGAAAACAATGATAAAAGCACGTATAGATTAATTGTAATATTTGTGTGTTTGTGCTTTAAAAAAGGAGGATAATCTCCAGATGCAAATCACTACTGAAACAACAGAGGTGAAGACATCTCACACGCAGCTGTCCGAGCTGAAAAGGAAGTACCAGAATTTGGAGATAGCTCGACAAGGTGCCGTCTCAGAGGTAGGCCACAGATGAAACAGACAGAATGAAGAGTTTCACTGTTTAGAGTTAGCTGAGACTTCGAGTCAATCGGTTTTGTGTGCGTATCAGTGAACAACTGTTTCTGTCCAGGGCTGCTGCATCTGATCACACATACAGTTTTCCTGTTCTTTTTCCTGCAGATTCAGTTCCTGCAGCGGAATTTGGATGAGGTGAACAGCAGATACAGCGTTCAGATCAGCCAGCTCCAGATGAACATCAACTCGCTGGAATTAGAGCTGCAAGAGCTGAGAACTTCAATCGAGCAGCAGAGGACCGAGTACGACCTTCTCCTGGACATCAAGATGAGGCTGGAGATGGAGATCGCAGAGTACAGGAGGCTGCTGGAGGGAGAATATGAAGGAAATAAGTGAGACATTAAGTCTTTACTCTGAAAGCTGCAGTCCAACAGCTGATGCCTTTACAAATGCTTTAAAAATTGTTCAATCTCTCCACAGGTCTGTGACCATCACAGAAGTGATAGAAAAAGTGGAGAGTAAGAAGGAAGTGGAAGTGGTAGAAAAAGTGGAGACTAAGATGCAAGTGGAAGTGGTAGAAAAAGTGGAGGGTAAGAATCTTAGTCATTCCTTAAAGCAGCTTTGTGATCTTGTTGTCTTATTGTTCTTGTGGTCTGATGCATTTTGCTTGCTCTCCAGAGCATAAACCCCACATCGAGAGGCGAGTGAGGACCATTGTGGAAGAGATTGTTGATGGAAAAGTGGTGTCCAGCAAGGTTGACACACTTGTGGAGGACCTTCAGTAACACCTCTGCTGCAAATAAACTTACATTTTTTTGATAATTTGGCCCCTAAATCATCAATAAATACTTAATGAATACTTAACAGTTGCTGTATGCAATTTCAAGTTGACTGTTTACGCCTAAATATTTCTGAATGGGGGTCAACTTGAAATTTTCTTTATTTTTCCTTTGAATACAATTATAAAACAGTAAGTGATGATCTTTCCATGGTGGATGCTGACTCTGTTATATGTGAGACCTAACTATGATTAAAAGGCAGAAAACAAAGATGGAGATGTGTATCTTTAATTAGAAAGGTGTATTACAAGTGTATTGCAAAACATCATCTTTCCGTCATCTATACCCGCTTATTCCTAACCAGGGTCCCAGGGATCTGCTGGAGTCTATCCCAGTTCTGTTATGGGTCTTGCTTTTTTTACAAATAGCACAAGTTGCAAAAGGCCCCATATTCAAGTCAGTTGTCACTGAAAGAAAATGTTAAAAAATAACATTTTTGTGGCAAGAGCACAAGTTAGTGGCTATCTTTTCCCCATGTGGATAGTGCAGCAAGAGTCAGTGTCAACTCATGGTCACCAGGTGTCACCTTTGTCTTTGTAATAGTGTTAAGACTCCTGGCACAAGTTTGTTGGGTCTCATGGTTCTATTTAATTGGAAACACAATGTCACAGCACAAGTGATACTTATCAACCTTATAATTTTATCTTACTCACATAGCATTAAACAAAAGCACAAAATTAAGGCACAACATTGGCGCCACTGGTGCCCAGAAACATACTGAAAAGAAAAGCTCCCAAAAGGGAGGGACAGGCCCAACAAAATATAGTTCTTTGTATTTCAGAAGTGAAGATTTGGTTTGGTGAGGTTTGGTGAGGTAGGTTGAGTAACGAAAGGCGTTTTCATTTGGGTGTAGCTGAATCATGTGGGAACTTGAGACCTCCAGTCATCCGACCATCACTGATTCATCTGCTTAGTAAGTTAATCTGTTGGTCAACATGAGTCAACAGTAGGACTTTCACCGTTTTTGTGCTCCACTCTATAAACACATTGTTGCAAAGTGTTATTAAAGGTAATTAGTGATTCATGGTGTTTCAGCAGCTTTGTGCAGGAAAGCAATATCAAGTTTGGGCAAAAAAGACCAGGTTCCCGTGTGACTTTTACTGTTGCTTTTACTGTGTAGATGTTTCGTGTACAGAAACAGAAAATACAGTACTTCATGCTACTTCATATTTGTATGCATCACATGAGGAAATGTATTTTTTTTTCCTTTCAGCTGACTGCACTTATCACTAATGTTAGCAAAGTACAAGTTAATTCAATTCAATTTTATTTGTATAGCGCCAAATCACAATACAAATCATCTCAAGGCACTTTACAAAAACTAAAACTAAAAACCCAACAATTCCCTTATGAGCAAGCACTTGGCGACAGTGGAGAGGAAAAAACTCCCTTTAATGGAAGAAAAAAACCTCCAGCAGAACCGGGCTCAGTTTGGGCGGCCATCTGCCTCGACCGGTTGGGGTGAGTGGATAGAGCAAGTTAACTGCTTAAACGTGAGACAGCAAAGATGTTGATTAAATTTACTGATTATAGATACTGACAAAAATGTGAATCTGAGTCTATAATTTTCTGTGGTAAATTTCCAGACCTCTCGGCACGTCTGCACTTCAGAACTATTCATTGCTGTAAAGGGTGTGATCAGTACCTGCAGGGCATATCTGGATGCAGCAGAAACTCGTCTAGGCCTGAAATATAGTTTACAAAAAAAAGGGCAGAGGAGCATTGCTGAAACACCACCTGAGTCTTTCCTACAAGACATGGAAATGGGATATTGTTTTACACTGGCTCACAGATAAAAGACACACCCAGGCGAAAACACTCGGGGGTATTTTTCATGTCACAGCACATTTCAAACATAGTGTTCCTGCTTTCACCAGATGCTCTTTGTATTCAGACTTGAATGGGTCATTTGCATACTGAAAAGTGATTCCCAATTTTGGTAAAACGTGAACGAGGTATGTGACACAGTAAATGTGTCAGAAAGATATACTGATTGTTTTTTGGCAAAAGCTCTGCAAGTGGAACTCCCACTTATCCAATATGTTTTGTATATCAGATCGTCATTCACTAGATACAGGATATAAATCAATTATAGTTCTCAGTGAGGTTTGAATTAATTGAAATGTGCAGAAAAGCTGGATATGTCTTTTAGTGGCTGGAGATTGTTTGCAGCAGTACCTCAGTCATGAATGTATATACAATAACTTCTCTACACAGAAACCACAGTCGCACCTTGCTCAATGCCACCACACATACCGTCACCATTAGTCATTCAACTCACATGAAACCATGTATTATTTGTATCAAAGCAGAATAGCGTGCGGGGTGATGACACCAGGGAAACTTACTGACAAAGAGATGCAACCTGTAAGGTGATATTCAGTGCAGGCTGTATTAAACCGCTACATAAAGTCTGTAATATGAATTATCCTCAATAATCGTAAAATGAACTCTAAACATAAGTACAGAGCTGCTGAATGAAAACATTTGCAACTGTATTAAGTATTTGTAGGTTTGTAAAAGCTCATTCTGTAATAGCTCCTTAAAGCAACAGGGAAGACGAGTGTCCTCAGACAGTTAGTAAGCCCAGACCCCAGATGCCCCAGAGGGATTTGTAGGTGATTTCTCTTTGTGCATTTACTTTGGAAATTATGTCATTTAATCGAAACAGGAAAAAACTCCTATGATATTTTTTTCTAATGAGGCAATGCACAATCTTCTGTGGTTTATAAGGACAAAAGCTTTTTACTGATTGGAACAATCTGCAGAATCTGTTCTGTCCTGCTGAGCTACTTTTAAAAAGGCAGGCTCTACTAACGGGTTATATAAATCCCAACCCTGTAACACAGTGTTACAGGCAGCTCATACAACTACTGCATGCTAATAAACAACATAAAACAAGAGTGAGCCATGCTAGTGTGAAGCTGTACTTTGAGATTGTGAGAATGCTAACGTGTTTACGGTGACAATGCTTAGCATACTGATGTTTAGCAAGTACAGTTTTTATCATCTTCAAAATGTTTGTTCAGCTAATTAGCCCTGAACACAAGGCAGCACTGAGAGGATGAGCACAGTTTTCAGGTAGTAAACTAGAGCATGAGTCATATTCATCTGGGAACTGAGGATATTTGTACAACAGGAATTTCACTTCATAAAAAATGGAAGTAGGCCTAAACAGCTTTTGTTTAAAATGTTGACTGAACCTATGTCTCCAACATAAGCTTTGACTTGTCGAACAGCGTAAAAGACCTGATGCATCTTTGCCCAAAGCCTCAGGAAAAGTGTCTCAGTCATGCTTTATATCATTTTTGACAACAGCCAATTTCCTCTAGAACATCCTCTTTTAAAACATTCAATGTTTAATTAGAATGTACCCTAATAATGTTCTTTGTGTGAATGTCACACCGCTGCCACACCCTGATATTAATCTATTATAGGCATGTCTGGTTGAAAAAAATGTGTGCACAGACTATGTGCGCTCACATTTCCACCAACAATTGGTTGCACTGGCAGTGCAAAAGATTCATTCATCACTCATCGTTCTTTTTGAGCTCAAGCATATTGGGAATTGTTTTTGTTTATTAGTAAAACATTTGCTCATCTCTAGATCTCAAAGAGATCGACTTTTTATTTAGCTCATTTTTATCTGCATTTTAGTTCTTTAGTTTATTCACATGCAAGCAACATGTGAATGAATTTAACAACAGTGTGAATGCAAGAGACATACACAGAGTTTGCACAGAGGTTTGTGTGTTTGTTTGTGTGTTATCTTCACTCCTCTGTTAGTCGGGTTTCAAAGTAGCACATGCATGAGATGAGTTTGCAAAAGTGAAGCAGAGTAACAAAACTGGTTTCTATTACTGAAAGTTGTGTATGTGGAATCTGCAAAAATCATTCATTTTTTTGGATTTATAGCAGCTCATGAAATTAACTACAATCAAAATGTCTGAAATAAATTATTTTTATAATAAGTATTTGAAAATAAATCCTACACTTCAAGAAAAAGTTTAAATGTCTGCATTCACACAGTTGATAAAAACGTCTGGGACACCGTTAAAGGCATAAAAAATACTGTGGTGGAATGGAAAGTTGCAAATAAGCTTTTTCTTGTTTGGGCATGATGCACATGCCAATGTCATAACGCCAAGAAAACTGAGGAGCATGCAGAGACATCTGTGTTGAGCTTTCCAGCAGACCTGTGCCCAGTCTTGAACGAGGCCAGTTCTCAAGTGACATCATGCATGGCCATAAAAACTTCTAGGCTACTCTTCAGCATGCAGGGATGTGTAAGATGTTAAGTTTAAGATGTGTAAAATAATGGTGAGCAACTTATAATGATATATAACATAATAAGATATGAAAGATACTTAAAAGATGATTCTCATACAAGACAAAGAAAAATGACAGAGGTGTGTGAGAAGAAACTGTGCTGGCTGAGAGTTGAGTGAAAATAAGTCTGTCATACTGATTCATTTTAGTGTTGACAGTGCTGCCTGCTCCCTTGGCAACACAACAGGTTTGGCCAGTCCACTACAGTCGCCTTGCTCAAGAATTATGGCACAAATTCAATAAAGACACTTGTCACTTGTCAGATCACTGACAAACTTTAAAACCTGTTGGATTTGACTGAATAACTAACCTGGGGCTTAGTAAAACAGGTGTGGCTCATGTTTGCTTTGTAGAAATAAAAGATAGAGGTCCACATGGATACGCAGTTTTCATGCACATTGATACAGGGGATAGGAATAAAGGCTGATAGGGACAATAAAGCCATTATATTATGGTGATGAAATTTGATTCTTATTCCGATTGTTGCCCAACATGAACTGATGAGTGTGTGTGATAGGTGGGTCTAAGCACCCATTTTAGTGAATGCTCCTCCCTTCGACCCTGCATACCACCACCCACACCAGAGGCAGCAGAAGCAACAGCTGCCTTGTGAGGGATAAAAAGGAGACAGGCAGAGCTTTGCATCTCACTCCATCTCCTTCTCTCCAGGGCAGGCAGATCTCCAGAGCAAACTTCACAATGGCATTTAGAAACATGACAAGCAGCTTTTCAGGGCGCTCCATTGGAAGTGGAAGCTTGGGTGGGGGGGGTATGATAAGAAAGGGATATGCTTCAAGTGTACATGGTGCAGGTGGTCCTGCAGGAAGAATCTCTGTTTCCTCTGTAAGCTACAGATCTGGAGGTGGTGCAGGTGGTGCAGGTGGTGCAGGCGGTGCAGGTGGCGGCTATGGTTTTGGCATGGGAGGGGGTTCAGGCTTTGGTGGAGGTGATATCATGGACCTCGGCGTGGCAGCCAGTGAAAAGGCCACTATGCAGAACCTGAACGACCGTCTGGCCTCCTACCTGGACAAGGTGCACAAACTTGAAAAGGCCAATGCTGAGCTGGAGCTCAAGATCCGCCAGTTCTTGGAGAGTAAAACCTCCCCAGCTGCCCGTGACTACTCAGCTTACGAGGCCACCATCGCTGATCTGCAGGGGAAGGTATGTCCCGTGACTTCTGAGTCCTGAATATCACACTACATTGTCTCATGCAATGCAACTTTCAGATAAAAAATGGATTAAAATGACATATTGACAGCATCCGCACTTATTTACAAAGCATATTTACAGTTGGAGAAAGAATTGTACAATGATGTAACATGAAAGATTTGTGTATCACACAGATCCAGGATGCCACCCGTGTCAATGGAGGCATCTATCTGGCTATTGACAATGCAAAACTGGCAGCAGACGACTTCAGAACCAAGTAAGTATCAGAATGAGAAACAAAAAGTATCTTAAACTGAAATGAAAAAACTGACTTTTACCTGGAGCAACCAACACCTGAATATTTGATGATGCTGATGGTGGATGTGTCTGATCTGTTGCTGCATCACAGGTATGAGAATGAGCTAGCCATGCGTCAGTCAGTGGAGGCAGATATCGCTGGTCTAAAGAGACTGTTGGATGAGCTGACACTGACCAGATCAGACCTGGAGATGCAGATAGAAGGCCTCAAGGAGGAGCTCATTTTCCTCAAGAAGAACCACGAGGAGGTGGGTAACAGTCATATGAGTGGATTTGTATTGCAATTCATTTGCTGTCTCAAATGTAGAACAAGCTCTTCTCATGCAACTCAGTAAGATCCACCTCCTAGCAAAGTGTCTGTTTTATAGGAAATGGCAGCTATGAGAAACCAGATGTCAGGACAGATCAACGTGGAGGTGGAAACAAAGCCACAGGCAGACCTGACCAGCATTTTGGCTGAAGTCCGTGATCAGTATGAAGCTCTGGCTGCCAAAAACCAGAAAGAACTTGAAGGCTGGTTCCAAGCAAAGGTAAGATTGGACCAAAACCCTGGTGCTGTTATTTACTGTCTATGTGATTCCTCATTGCCTGCTTAGATTGTTGACACTGATGTTCTCCCATATCTACTCCAGTCAGAGGGACTGACTAAAGAGGTGGCAGCCAACACAGAAAGTCTTCAAACGTCCAAGACAGAGATCACTGAGCTCCGTCGAACACTGCAGGGCCTGGAGATTGAACTACAGTCACAACTAAGCATGGTAAATGATAATGATCTGTAGCAAATATCTGTTCTTCTTTGCCTTTACATCCTTCCCCCATGCCAACCTTAGAATTTATTAAGTATTTGTCTTTTCTCTTCTCTTCTCTTCTCCTGCCTCCTCCAGAAAGCGGCCCTGGAAGCCACTTTAGCTGACACACAGTCACGTTATGCCATGAAGCTCCAAGGCCTGCAGATGCAGGTAACAAACCTTGAAGGACAACTGATGCAGCTGCGGGCTGACATAGAACGCCAGAACCAAGAATACAACATACTGCTCGACATCAAGACACGGCTGGAGATGGAGATCGCAGAATACAGGAGGCTGTTGGATGGAGAGGGCAGGTGAGGAAAGAAATACAGGACAGAGGGAACTTTACCTGCAAAGAACAATTCTGTCATTTCATTATAAACTAATATCTAGCCCTTTGAACTGAGCCACTGTCATGGTTTTAATGCACACACTGTTATTCTCTCCCCTCTCACACTATTAGTGGTGCTGGCAGCGGCAGTAGTTCTACTAAGAATACCAGCGTGGTAGTGATCACAGAGGAACTGAAGGATGGCAAGGTGATATCCTCCAGTAAAACCCACTCAAAATAAGCTGCAGTGATCACAGCACAAGGAGCAACACCTGAAGGCCACAAGCTCAACATCCGAATACAAAACCTGTTTTCCATAAACATGTGAATGCAATAAAAAGGCTCAGTTTGCTCACTACTATTTTGTCTTTTTTGTGTCTACTTAACTGCCCTGATGGCAGCAGTGGCAGAGTTTGTTCTAAACAAAAGACAATATGACTCTTTAGATGTATATGTGTGTGTGTATGTGCAAAACCTGCTCAAAATCAAATGATAGTAGCTTGCAGCTAAAATACCCAGTTTGTCTGTCAAGTTACCTGCTAGGTAGAAAATGATAAAGAACTTGACAAGTGACTACACATTGTGTTCAGCATTACAACAGTACTATTGTGTCTAGTGAAGCAGACCATGTGTTCATACAATAAACAGCATGCATGTTCAGCAGAAAGTTTTTTTTCCAGTAAAAATAGATTTAAAGCCACTTTCAAAAGTCCTGTTATACCTATGATGTAAATTCTTATTGAAACAACAGATAAAGCAAGTTAAAGAGCGTCAACAGTCAGATCCTCGATTTAAATCTGCTTTCTCCAACAGTCCACATATATGATTGAAACTGATAATAAATTCCATGCACTGTGATGGACTGGCACCTTTTCTAGGGCATATTCTTTAGCTTTGCCTGAAGCAGGGGAGGGGAATCCTGGTGGTCAAGGGCCACTTCCTCCCCCCACTGCTGATTTTCTGTCTCAGGTGTGTTCAGCCAATCAGAAGCTGAAAGGTCAGAGTTACTAGTAAAAGAATCAGGGTAGTGGCCCTTCAAGGACCAGGGTGGATTTAGAGCATGCTGGAATAGGTCCAGGCCTTCCCGGTGGATAAGGTTGCATTAATCAGTGTTTGGCCACTAGAGGGCAAAGCACACGTGTAATTTTTAGAAATGGCACAAAAATGCAAAGGGGACCAAATCTCAAAACAGAATGTGCATGTAACTAAGCTCCACAGAGCTGCACATTACAGTATCTCATCTATTACTGGGGTTTCAAAGTAACCAGTATCTTCAACATAATTTATTGCCATGTAGCAGATGCATGAGATAAGTTTGAAAAAACTGAAGCAATGAAACAAAACATGTGGTTTCTATTATTGAAAGCTGTGTATGTGCAATCTGTCATTCCTTTTATAGATGTAAAGCAGCTCATAAGATAAGATACTTTATTGGCATATCAACTTACAGTTGACTGGACCTTGTCTCAGTGTTCCCACCACACACGCATATGATATACATACACACACATTCATACATGAAGCGAACCAGTATATGCAACAGTCCTGTAAATATACAGCAGATAAACTCTAATCCCATAAATAAAATAAAGTATAAAAGCAAATACAATAAATAACCAATTTTAAAATCATAGGATTGTTTAAACTCTGTTTAAAAAAGAAACTGGTAATACATAAGTACTATTTACAAGTCTCATTGTTTATGAAGGCTGTGATCTGAGCCTTTTTCCTGAAGGCAAAGCTACAAACAGGTGGTTTGCTGGATGTGAGGAGTCTTTCATAACTTCGAAGGCCTTTTTTACCAGCTGGGATTGTTGCATTTCATTTAGTGCAGGCAGTGTGAACCCATGCCACACCATGTGCACTATCCAGCTGTTTCCTTTCAGTTATATCAGAGTGTTATTGAAAAGGTAAGTCTTTAGCAATTACAGATTTGTAGAATAAAAACAACCCTCCTGCTTTTTAAGCTTTCTGAGAAATACAGTCTCTGATGAGCTTTGCTGACAATAGTTGTAGTGTTGTCTGTCCATTTCAGATTAGATGAGATGGTGGTGCCTAAATATTTAAAACTGCACACTTGCTCCATGTCCTACCCATTAATTGTAAGAGTTTTGATATTTGTGGGGTCTCTTCTAAAGTCAATGATCATTTCCCCGGGTTTAGAAATATTTAACTTCAAGGTGTTAGTTTGACACCAGTTTGACATAATGGATACCTCAGCCCACAAAGGTCTCATCACCATCTGAGATGAAGCCCACCATGGTTGTGTCATGCAAACTTAAACATTTTAACAGAATCACATTGGGAAATTAAGTTATGGGTGTAAACTGAACATAGAAAGGGTGACAACACACAGCCCTGTGTGTGCAAATTGTCTGAAATAACTAATTTTCATGATCAGTATTGGAAGTAAATCTAAAATTTAAAGAAAAAGTTTAAATGTTGGGATTCACACAGTTGGAGGCACATCTGTGTTGAGCTTTCCAGCAGACCTGTGCCCAGTCTTGAACGAGGCCAGTTCTCAAGTGACATCATGCATGGCCATAAAAACTTCTAGGCTACTCTTCAGCGTGCAGGGATGTGTAAGATGTTAAGTTTAAGATGTGTAAAATAATGGTGAGCAACTTATAATGATATATAACATAATAAGATATGAAAGATACTTTAAGATGATTCTCATACAAGACAAAGAAAAATGACAGAGGTGTGTGAGAAGAAACTGTGCTGGCTGAGAGTTGAGTGAAAATAAGTCTGTCATACTGATTCATTTTAGTGTTGACAGTGCTGCCTGCTCCCTTGGCAACACAACAGGTTTGGCCAGTCCACTACAGTCGCCTTGCTCAAGAATTATGGCACAAATTCAATAAAGACATGTCACTTGTCAGATCACTGACAAACTTTAAAACCTGTTGGATTTGACTGAATAACTAACTTAGTAAAACAGGTGTGGCTCATGTTATACTTCGTAGAAATAAAAGATAAAGGTCCACATGGATACACAGTTTTCATGCACATTAATACAGGGGATAGGACTAAAGGCTGATAGGGACAATAAAGCCATTATATTTTGGTGATGAACTTTAATCCCACTTTTCTCTTCTGATTTCTGCGCAACATGAACCTGATGAGCGTGTGTGATAGGTGGGGCTGAGCACCCATTTTAGTGAATGCTCCTCCCTTCGACCCTGCATACCACCACCCACACCAGAGGCAGCAGAAGCAACAGCTGCCTTGTGAGGGATAAAAAGGAGACAGGCAGAGCTTTGCATCTCACTCCATCTCCTTCTCTCCAGGGCAGGCAGATCTCCAGAGCAAACTTCACAATGGCATTTAGAAACATGACAAGCAGCTTTTCAGGGCGCTCCATTGGAAGTGGAAGCTTGGGTGGGGGGGGTATGATAAGAAAGGGATATGCTTCAAGTGTACATGGCGCAGGTGGTTCTGCAGGAAGAATCTCTGTTTCCTCTGTAAGCTACAGATCTGGAGGTGGTGCAGGTGGAGCAGGCGGTGCAGGTGGTGGCTATGGTTTTGGCATGGGAGGGGGTTCAGGCTTTTGTGGAGGTGGTCTCACAGACCTCGGCGTGGCAGCCAGTGAAAAGGCCACTATGCAGAACCTGAACGACCGTCTGGCCTCCTACCTGGACAAGGTGCGCAAACTTGAGAAGGCCAATGCTGAGCTGGAGCTCAAGAT
Organism: Mastacembelus armatus; assembly: GCF_900324485.2. Classification (NCBI taxonomy): domain Eukaryota; kingdom Metazoa; phylum Chordata; class Actinopteri; order Synbranchiformes; family Mastacembelidae; genus Mastacembelus; species Mastacembelus armatus. The sequence goes on along the minus strand of NC_046633.1, from coordinate 18,807,887 downwards.
CCGCCAGTTCTTGGAGAGTAAAACCTCCCCAGCTGCCCGTGACTACTCAGCTTACGAGGCCACCATCGCTGATCTGCAGGGGAAGGTATGTCCCGTGACTTCTGAGTCCTGAATATCACACTACATTGTCTCATGCAATGCAACTTTCAGATAAAAAATGGATTAAAATGACATATTGACAGCATCCGCACTTATTTACAAAGCATATTTACAGTTGGAGAAAGAATTGTACAATGATGTAACATGAAAGATTTGTGTATCACACAGATCCAGGATGCCACCCGTGTCAATGGAGGCATCTATCTGGCTATTGACAATGCAAAACTGGCAGCAGACGACTTCAGAACCAAGTAAGTATCAGAATGAGAAACAAAAAGTATCTTAAACTGAAATGAAAAAACTGACTTTTACCTGGAGCAACCAACACCTGAATATTTGATGATGCTGATGGTGGATGTGTCTGATCTGTTGCTGCATCACAGGTATGAGAATGAGCTAGCCATGCGTCAGTCAGTGGAGGCAGATATCGCTGGTCTAAAGAGACTGTTGGATGAGCTGACACTGACCAGATCAGACCTGGAGATGCAGATAGAAGGCCTCAAGGAGGAGCTCATTTTCCTCAAGAAGAACCACGAGGAGGTGGGTAACAGTCATATGAGTGGATTTGTATTGCAATTCATTTGCTGTCTCAAATGTAGAACAAGCTCTTCTCATGCAACTCAGTAAGATCCACCTCCTAGCAAAGTGTCTGTTTTATAGGAAATGGCAGCTATGAGAAACCAGATGTCGGGACAGATCAACGTGGAGGTGGATGCAAAGCCACAGGCAGACCTGACCAGCATTTTGGCTGAAGTCCGTGATCAGTATGAAGCTCTGGCTGCCAAAAACCAGAAAGAACTTGAAGGCTGGTTCCAAGCAAAGGTAAGATTGGACCAAAACCCTGGTGCTGTTATTTACTGTCTATGTGATTCCTCATTGCCTGCTTAGATTGTTGACACTGATGTTCTCCCATATCTACTCCAGAAAGAGGGACTGACTAAAGAGGTGGCAGCCAACACAGAAAGTCTTCAAACGTCCAAGACAGAGATCACTGAGCTCCGTCGAACACTGCAGGGCCTGGAGATTGAACTACAGTCACAACTAAGCATGGTAAATGATAATGATCTGTAGCAAATATCTGTTCTTCTTTGCCTTTACATCCTTCCCCCATGCCAACCTTAGAATTTATTAAGTATTTGTCTTTTCTCTTCTCTTCTCTTCTCCTGCCTCCTCCAGAAAGCGGCCCTGGAAGCCACTTTAGCTGACACACAGTCACGTTATGCCATGAAGCTCCAAGGCCTGCAGATGCAGGTAACAAACCTTGAAGGACAACTGATGCAGCTGCGGGCTGACATAGAACGCCAGAACCAAGAATACAACATACTGCTCGACATCAAGACACGGCTGGAGATGGAGATCGCAGAATACAGGAGGCTGTTGGATGGAGAGGGCAGGTGAGGAAAGAAATACAGGACAGAGGGAACTTTACCTGCAAAGAACAATTCTGTCATTTCATTATAAACTAATATCTAGCCCTTTGAACTGAGCCACTGTCATGGTTTTAATGCACACACTGTTATTCTCTCCCCTCTCACACTATTAGTGGTGCTGGCAGCGGCAGTAGTTCTACTAAGAATACCAAGGTGGTAGTGATCACAGAGGAACTGAAGGATGGCAAGGTGATATCCTCCAGTAAAACCCACTCAAAATAAGCTGCAGTGATCACAGCACAAGGAGCAACACCTGAAGGCCACAAGCTCAACATCCGAATACAAAACCTGTTTTCCATAAACATGTGAATGCAATAAAAAGGCTCAGTTTGCTCACTACTATTTTGTCTTTTTTGTGTCTACTTAACTGCCCTGATGGCAGCAGTGGCAGAGTTTGTTCTAAACAAAAGACAATATGACTCTTTAGATGTATATGTGTGTGTGTATGTGCAAAACCTGCTCAAAATGAAATGATAGTAGCTTGCAGCTAAAATACCCAGTTTGTCTGTCAAGTTACCTGCTAGGTAGAAAATGATAAAGAACTTGACACTGCGAATATAAGGCAGTAATACGCATTCTGAGAGTAGCTGGTAGCTGTTTTTCCAACTATTCCTGCCCTGCCCACTAGGCAGGGAAGTGGCTCATAATGACAAGGGTGGACCTAAGGCATGCATACCTATGCATAAGGCATATTGGTCCCAGGTCTTCATTATGCTAGATAAAGTTGCTTTAATCAGTGTTTGGCCACTAGGGAGCAGAGCATGTATGTAATTTATATAAACGACACACCTACCAACATAGTTCTTGGTCAGTTCTTGGTTTGGCTCTGCAAATAAGCACTAGTGTCTTTTTCACTGAGCCTTTCTGTCTCATACACTTTATTGAGGTGCCACACACAAAAATGTCTTTTCAAGGGTCTGGTAAGGTTTTCAAATAATAAATTTAATAATCATAAGGGTTTATAAGTCCATAATGGAAAGAATAACATTTGACCTTGTGTCATCACAGCAGTTTACAGACATTTCTTTTTAAGTGATGTTCTATGAGACTTTATGAACTGCAGGGAAGCTTTTAGTTGCTCTATTACATTTGTCCACTGAGACAACCTAGCAGGAAGGTTTCCACACCTTGTCAGCCTCTCCCAATGCTGCACTTTTATGGGGTAGAGGAACTTTAAAATTAGCTGACAGATACATAGGTCAAATACATAATAGTCCTAGTACAATAGTTATGGTTGATGTGTTAGCAAACAATATTCAGCTGCATGATCTTTATTGACTTTTGCTGATGTTTTCAGTTTTTCACTGACTCCCATCCACACTAATAGTCTCGCTGCTCTCGACCACCTTCCCATCCACAACCGTCTCCACCACTGTGATGACCTTTGTGATCACTGAAGGAAAGATGAAAAATAAAAGTTGTTAGCAAATCTTGTAAAGATATAAAGTAAAATTTCAGTGACAACGTAATGATATATGTATGTGAAAAACTGCATACCTTGTTTACAGCTGCTAAAAAAGGAACGAGAGGGGAAAAGGAAAACATTAGTTTGGAACATACAGTACAAATCTACATTGCAATTAAATGTTTTTCATTTTAGTGGATCTTTTTCTTTCTGATCTTTGAAAGTATAACCCCCATCTGCTCAGTACTTCCCATTCTTCATCAGATCTCACCTCTCCTCCTCCCCATCCAGCAACCTCCTGTACTCTGCAATCTCCATCTCCAGCCTGGTCTTGAGATCCAGCAATATGTCATATTCTTCTTTGTTGAAGGCAATGTTGGCGAGGATCTGGGACAGCTGAGCCTCCAGGTTTGTGACCATGCTCTGGAGGCCTGCTAACTGTGCAGCATAACGTGCCTGAGTCTCTTCCAGGTTGTCCTCCAGTGACGCTTTCTTTTGGGGTCAGAGGAGGAAGTTGTTAGGAGAGGGACAGTCAGTGACTAAAATTCTTGATGTAAAACAGCATGTTGAAATTATATATATATATATATATATATATATATATGTATATATATGTATGTGCGTGTGTGTGTGTGTGTGTGTGTTGATATACCATGCTCAAATGGGACTGCAATTCAATCTGCAGCCTCTGTAGTGTGGTCTTCATGTCTTTAACCTCTGTGCGGGATGTTGCCAGAATTTCTGTGTTTGTTCTCACATCCTGCTCCACCACTTTGACCTGGCCAGAGACACAAAATAATGTGTTACACATAAACAATAGCAGATTACTGCTCCAGTGAACTCTTTCAAAATTTACTTAAGTGGTAGAAGTTGTAACTTCTCACCTTGTTCTGATACCATGCTTCAACCTCCTGGCGGTTCTTGGCGATCAAACCCTCGTAGTGTTGCCGCATATCTGTCATCACCTCGTTCAGATCTGTAGAAGGAGAAGCATCCACGGACACATTGACCTGGCCACCCATCTGACTCCTCAGCAGTGCTAACTCCTGTGGGGGGGGGCAAAGGGCAACACCTTGATCAGCCAGTGCTATACCTCAATATAATTCATTGTTTTTTTGTTATTACAATAAAAGCATCTAATGAACTCTTCTTTTGCTGCATGTTTGGTACTATGGATCTGTGTTAGTTGTGCATGTGTGTGTTGGACAAAGCTGTGACAATGAGCTAATGGAAGGAGAGAAGAATACATGGAAGTGTGCAGAGAGAGGAGGCATAGGACCAGGAAAAGGGAGACGGCAGCAAACCTGCTTATAAAAACATTAGCCTAACTCGGGATTTCCTCAGTGTTATCAGAGATCGTGTGTGAGTGAAGTGAAAACTATGACAAATCAAACGTTTTGCATTACTATGGTGCGTTAAACTCCTAGTTTTGAAAGTATCAAAACTAGGAGTTATACTTTCAGTTCATGTGCATACACAGTGGGTGTTGCCTGTGTGTAGGAATGGATCAGGGGTGTTGACAGAGGTAAACGAATCAGTTTTGCTGCCTGTAAAGCCACTGTCAGCAAACACTGAACTGGTTAAAACTGGCTGACTCTAGTTGTTACCCCATCTCACCGCTTCATGATTCTTCTTGAGCATGATGAGATCCTCCTTCAGGGCCTCATACTGACTCTCCAGATCCATCCTGACCAGGTTCATATCATCAAGCACCTTCTTCAGTCCAGTGATGTCCCCCTCCACAGTCATCCTCATGGCCAGCTCATAGTCATACCTGTGGGGGCGTCACAGGGGAAGATGGACGGATGGATCAGAGAGGTTTCAGTAAATCATATTTCTAATCTGACACTTAGACATGAGTTCATGTGTTGATGCACACATAAAGTTTCTGGGCAGAGAAGGGCAGGATTTAAAAAACCCACTATACTCACTTCATTTTGAAGTCATCAGCAGCAAGTCTTGCATTGTCAATATCCAGCACTGCCTTGGCATTGAGTCTGGAAGTGGTACTAATCTGAGGAGTCAAAAACATGGAAACAAGTTAGTTCATGATTCATACATTTTATAAAACATCTCCAACACTGGAATCTTGGAAATTTGAGAGTTTAAATGAGTAACAGTACGTTTCACGCAAATGTGGAAAAACATGGCTGTAACAATAATATTAACATATAAATAAAATCATATGAAACGGAAGCACTGCCTCTTACTGCTACAAAAGCTTTTACACCAGTTGGATATATTCGAAAATATTGGTCAGACTGGATTGTACACCTGCACTGTGCTGACGTTGAGCACTATTGGCAGGATGTGATGCTCACTTGAAATGAATCTGCTATGACAGTAATGGAAAACACCACTTTACTGCCTGGTTTCTGTGATGTGTTTCCTGATAAGAGAACCTATTTACTGTGACAGTATTGGGTTGTCTGGCTCTCTAACCAAAACGCATACAGTACATACCTGTTCCGAATTAGACTGAATGTTAAGATCACAAAGAGAACAGGAAGAAAACAGAAAACCTGAAACACACCCACCTCTGTCTTGTTCCTCTTACCTTATCCTTCAGGTCATCAATGATGTTGAAGTACTTGGTATAATCGTGGGATATGACACTTCTGTTCTGGTACCACTCTTTGATCTGCATGTCCAGGTGGTCGTTTTCCTTCTCCAGCCTGCGCACCTTCTCTAGGTAGGAGGCCAGACGGTCATTCAAGTTCTGCATGGTGGCTTTCTCGTTGGTCACAATTTGGAGGTCCAGGCCATCAGCCAAGGCAAAGCCTCCAGAATATGGTGAGTAGCTCATTTGGGGTGTGGAGATGTGGGTCCCACGGCCACCTGCTCCACCGTGGACACTCATGGTCTTCTGGCTGTAGGATTTGGATCTCAAGGACATGTTGGAGTGTCTGGATCTGGTATCAGGTAGGAATGCCAGAGTTGATCTGCAGTCGAATGCATCACCTTGGCCACCTTGTTTATATAGCTGCTGCCCACAGCAAAGTGGGAAGTGCAAGGATGGGATAGCTGAAGAAAGAATGTGGCTGACTTGCTCCCCCACATGCCCCTTTATGCTATCCCTCCATCAGCACGGGTGTGGTGACTGATAGTAGCCTGTTCATACTGCTATCTTCAGGTCAAACTTGTGATTCCACATTTTACCATTTCTTAAGCAGTTCTTAAAATCTCCTCACTTGATCTTTCTGCAGTCCTCACCCTCTAGATCCCATTTCCAGATTTCCTTGTTTGGCTACTTCCTAATTGTTTTCAAGACACAAAAACATGTAGTTTGAAATAATGTGCTGCTATTCATGCAGTTACTCATAGCAGTGACAGAAATGGCACAAACCAGCAACATTTGCACTGCAGTGAAAATGGGGCCAAGCATTGAGGGAGAAGCATATTCAAGCTAATTTGTCATGTAGGTTTGCACTTAAGATGTTCAAAATTGTGCTAATTCATATTCATACAATGTAATTATCTAAATGTATGAATGAATAACAATTTTTGTTAAGCTGTACTACATACATTCCCTCTAGAGGCAAGAGAAAACATAGCATACCACGCTATCCATGTGTCAAAACACATATAGCTTAATATAAACATAGAATACTTTCATGCAATTGACATGAAAGCCTTGCAAATAATCCTTATCGCCTGTGGATAATTGTGACATTGTGAACAATATCATTAAAAGGTTTGTTTAATCGTATTATCAGGCGTGTAGGGTGAGAAAATTCCACAGTGACAGCAGGTCACGGCATAACAGAGTTCCCCCTCCCATATTAACAGCCCACTTTTTTATCTGATCATACCAGAAAATATTTTCTGTTCAAGCTCTTAGAGTCCTTTAACGCTGTTTAACAAACTCCAAGCAGGCTGCCATTTGTCTGTTACTCAGTGTCTTCAGTCTAGTAACTCTACCTTAATGCTTGTTTCGTTACTTTATAATTGTTGTAGTGGGCTCACTACACATCTACAGGTCAAAGAAAATGATCACCTAGGTATTTTTTAAGCTGCCTATCTCTTTGAACAACATAGCAAAGCTGCCTGACTCACTTCCTCTGTTATTTTTTTCACAGCTCTTCAGTCAACAATGCCACTGATAAGCACCACGAGATATGAAACAGGGATGACTGATGGTTCGACTGGGTCTGGGAGCAATAAACTAATTACTTTCCTAAATATATTGTCATGTGAAAAAAAAAAAAACCCATTAGAGCCATATGTCACACATTTAGTCCCAGTAACAGATGTCAGGTGGTGAAAAGATTTATGGCGTGTGACGTCTGTTTGAAGGGATTCACTCAGTGATTTAGATTTTTATTAAATTTTGAGGACAAATATAGGGAGTTGTAATCATAAAAACTTTCAGTGATTAATTATATGATTAAAATCTAGTAAACTGCTAAGGTTATCTATTGCACAGAGGAGTTGTAATCACATGCAGCAGAAAGTAGTATCTCATTTGACTTTTTTCACAGCATCTTTCAACACGCCTGCTGTAGTTATTAACAATGGCTGCATTCCATAAGTTAGTATACACCAACGGCTAACTGTGGTTTCCTAGACTCATACATCATGTTTATTCATTTGACTGGGTTTTCTCCAGACTCCTTACCCAGAAGCACTGTGTTCCCACTTGCCCTCCAGTAATGCAGTAGCCTAATACTGTAGGCATGTTTGGCTTGTTAAAACATGTTCTCATTTTTACCCTTTAAACAGGATTTCAGGTCTTCATAGACATCCTGTTTTGTTCTCTCAAACACTCGAGACAGAAATGTTGCCGATCCGGCCTTCTCCATACCTAAACAACACCCTTTGTTATGACTGCAAATTTTTTCTGATGGTATATTGTATGTAGTAAGAGGCATTTCGCTTATTGAATGTCTGTAACACACATCTACACAAACGTGTTGTTTGTGTGCTAATGTTTTGGTGACTTGTGCCGCACACAGAACTGAGCTGACCTTGGAGCTTGGCAAAGTGGTGAAGAGTCAGAATCCAAAATAGCTGCGATGAAAGAAATATTCTGGACTTTGTCTGGGAGACAGTGGGGCGGAAACTCACTGACAGAGCAGTACAAGGACATCAAGACAAACTTAGTGTGAAGGCACATTCAGTACTTACAAGTATTCATCCTGCTTTTTTTTTTTACATTGAGCTGCTGTAGGTGCAATTAAACATATTAAAAGGAAAATTAGTACAAATGACATTTTAAAAATGATAACAGTGTTGCTTTATGTAAGACACATGAGTTTATATCACAGTGGTATAGTGAATACAGACACTGAACATTGCAAGGTTGCAGGGTGGCTCTGCGAAACCAGTTAACTTGAAAAGCAGGCTACACCCTGGACAGATCTCCAATCTATCACAGGGCTGACACTCAAAGACAGACAGCATTACAATACAAACCAGATAAATCACAGGAAAACATTCCTGCAGATTACAGTGAAAGCAGTTCAGGGAAAAGGCACGCACTGCAATATGTGTCTTCAAGTCATGGAGTCCCACCATAAGACATCTTGAGTGAGAAACTGGCATTTGGTTTTATTTTGAAAGTGCTGGTTATGGTGCCAGTAAGTTTAGATCTGCAGACAAACTAAGAGAAAAACAACCCAAGTTGCAAAAAAGTTGCAACACTTAGAGCAATCCTGATCGAACACAGATCCACCACCTCTCTTCAGCTCTCCACCCCCAGTTAGGCCTTAGGGCTCAACGAGGAACAAATGATCTGCTAAAAAGAACAAGGTGACGACTCCACTTTCCTTCTTTTGTCACTGCTCACGGCATACATTTATTTAGCTGTCATTCACACAGGCATGTTCTGCAGATGTTTGCTGTCATGTCAGCTACATTGAGTGTGAATGTATGTGTGCTGTTGTGTGTATTATATGTCTGTGTGTGTCAGAGAGAGAGGAAGACAGGAAATGTTCAATGTTCAGTTGTGTGCTTGTCATTGAGGGACCATTCAACTTGTAACCTGTTGAAAATGAAGCACAGAATTTCATTATTACATTAATCAAGGTTTTCAGTATTTGTTAGATAGTGTTGTAGTTTAAATCTCTGAATTCTCTTTATCCCCAACTTCCTTCTGTGTTGGTCTGAGATGTCTAAATAAATGAGAAAGTTAATGTCAAATTCTCTTTCAGGAAAATAAAGTTTGGTGCACAAGCAGCTTTCAAAGTCTCTCTTTTTACAGTTTTCCTAACTACCTCCACTGGGGTAGTGGTGGCGTGTTTAGTCACTTCTGAGTGCTACACAGTCCTACATGCGTGTTCTCTTTCCACAGAAAGCCCTTTTGCACAGATTGTCACTAGATGGTGCACTTCAGCTGCAAATCTCACCAGCACAACACCGAAATGTGTTGTAGATAAAGGGTGTGGCTGCGTGATAATCACTTGCATTTTTCCAGTAAACATTTGGATCATGAAATAATTGCCAAGGAAACGTTACAACAAGCACAATCTTTGTTTCTGTCCTCATGTGCAGAGAGGTCAGCTTTGATAACAAAAGGCATAACAGGTCAGTTAGAGTCGCCGAGCACACAGTAAATAAAGTACTCTTAAAAAACTGTAATTCTTTAGTTGGTTTTTAAGCAGTTTAATGTTCAAATCATTTGGTGCAGCTGCAGAGAGGTTCATGAAAGCTGTTACTCCAGAGCCTTTTATGTTAAATGCAGTATTTATGTCTGTTATGTGAAATCCCATAAATGTTACACCATACTATGACATGTTTCTTTAGCACATACATGTATGAGGACTTGATGTATGTGAAGAGGTAATGAAGTATTTACTATAGAGAAGTCCCATAAGGCACAGAGCACTTTTAGGAAGGCTAAACTTTCTTCCATTGTTGGTGCTACTGTTGGAATGAACAGAGGTATATCTGTTGACACACTGTTGTTTACTATTGCCATAGTGACTAGGGTCTATATGCTAAGCTGACAATTCACCACATAATGTACACACACACACACACACACATACACACATGCTGGCCCACACTGCAGTTGTAATCTACTCAGGGGTTCAGTCTGGGACCTTTGTCAGGGATGATTCATGCCTGTATGCGCTGACATTATTGCACAGTGTAGGCTGAATAGTTGAGCAGGATGTGATAATGCCTGTGGAGGGGTGTGGTACGTTCAGAGGAGGCTCAGAGGACTGGGTTGCTCCATACAAACTCACATCTGTGATTCATAGTTACTAACTCTGTACAGATCTGCTTTCACTGCTATTTGTGAACCATCACATCTTTCTGTCCCTCAGCAAGACACTTCAGAAGTCTTGGACTACATGTTTTTAGATTCTTCGTCTTGATTATTGAGCAAGAAAGAATTGATTACTGTAACTATTGACAAAGGGAGGTATGGCTTTTCACTGCTAGTCATATAACTTTGGAACTGATTCACAAAATGCTATCAGACACTCACAGTGCCAAACCCTCAGTTGTTGCCTCAGTCAAACCCACAAGGTCACAGGTTTCTCCAGAATGTAGAGCAATGGGCTGCTCAGGGGTTACTGCACAAACACCAGCATGCTAACACATGCTCATAATAACAATGGTGACATTTTGTCATTAGTTTTACTTGTGGTCATAAACCAAAATATTTAACAATATGAATTTTGAGCTCATGACAGTGCTACATTAAAAGACAGAATTATTGCAAGTTATCCCCTGGACAACCCTTTGTGCAGGCTTAGCTCATACTGTGTTATATTTACACTGATTCAATTGCATCTCTTGATTAAAGAAAAACTGGCAATGAGGAAAAAAATCAACCTGTTCCCTTTATGTTACCGTACTCGTACTATATGTGTAATTGAAACGTGAATATTGTTGGTGGGAGTCTGAGCTCCACATTTTCCAGAAGCATTGACAAACCCTAAAATGCAGGAACAATGAACAAAGACTCATTTGTGTATTATTTTTACATGCCTGTCATGTCATAATGTGCCATGATGTGCCAACTTTTGCTCAAGTGACCAGTTTCTGAAAGACATGGGAACGTCAGTCAACTTTCATTCCCACTGCCTGATGTAACTGATAAGCCTGCATTTCTCTGTCCTCAGGTGCAGGAATCCAGACCATCCAGAATTCAAACATAACTAGTGACACACACACTCCATCCTCGCTGTCGCTATGCAGCAAGCAAATAGGGGATTATTTTGATGCTGTTTTGAGACTGTAATGTTAAGGTGATGGGCTTAAGTACACAAACAGAGCAGTGGACTTCCCATCACATCTCCTTAAACCTTGACATTCTTTGTTTTTGCAGTGAATAGAAACCATCCCTCCATTCTTTGCAGCTGAAAGAAGGAAATTCAGAACAGAGCAGAGCGGATGAAGTAATTTGCTGTTGTTGCCAGATGTAATTTTCCTGTTACAGTTCATTGTGACACTACTTCACAATGTGAATCTATCATCAATAACAGGTGATAAGGTACCAATGTCCTTCCCTTTGAAACTCAATGTATACCTCAATAAATACAGTGCAATGTGCTGTAGTTAAAATTATTATATAGTTTAGTATAATAACTATAGTTATTTTTTTTAGCATTACATGATACAACTCCCACATTAACCCTTAGGGTCCCTGATCACACCAGTATGATCAAATCAATTGGTGAGTTCATAACAGTCACATTGAGCCATGTTTCTGTCTGATGTGGATAAACCAAGTACAAATGGAGGATCATTTGAAACAAAGTATTCAAAATGTCCAAAAACAGCTCAAGACTCCAAAGGGTTAAACAAGTTGCACCATGAAAGAAAAAAAAAAAATCAGTGCAGAAATCATTCAAGCACTTTCTGCATCACACTCAAAATGTACTGTGTGAAAGGTTGAAGTCTGTTTATTAAGGGATCTTATCTTCATTTCACCTCACCTCTCTCTCTCTCAGCAGTGGATTTGAAGGGGTGGAGCAGTATTTGCACTGAGCTATGCAGTTTAAAACTCATGACACATAAAACAACTCACACTAATGCCAGGTTGAGACAGCTTTGAAACAAAGATAGACAGGAAGCATTTGCTTTAATGGCAAATTTAATGAATTAGATATTAGATGTTTTTGTTTAAGGTTCCTGCAATTCTTTCAGGGCCTGATTATTCTGAGTCAATAGTCACTACCTTAGGCTTTGTTCTCAACCCTGCTCAGCTAGACACCAAATTGCAGCTTAATCCGGGTGTGAAGCTCTCACGAATACACAGCCATCCTGTAACTTACCCATTCACCACAGTAATTACAATACAGTTGCACTGATACTTCAAAACGGTTGAAAAAGCAGATGTGGTAGAATTCCCTGTAACATTATAGAGGAGATTTCTGAGCATCTCAGTCAACCATTGCATGAGTCATAAAGATGGTTTTAGTAAAAACATCCATCTAAGGTTTCCAGCACAAATACAAATGAACTCATTCATTTTGCTGTGGCATGTTGTGTAATAGTCATTTATCTTTGCCCTACTGTACACAAAGATATGTTTCAGGAGACAACCCAACCACTAAGGTATTTGCCCATCCCTGCCTGTTTCTCAGCACCTGAGGCCAAGACTGACACTAATTCAGCTGTGATGTAAAGAAGTCACAGCACACAGAGGTTTCTTCGAGACGCCAGATATTAGTTTACATTGAATGTTGAAAATTCAAGATCAGAGGATATTTTCTGTGAGGATGACAAATAGTAAACTCACCTGGATGTAAACATTTAGATAAACACTGCAACAGTCCCCAGAGTCTCCTCTCCTTTCTGCACCCATGAGAACCAGAGCAGCAACTCCTGGGGTTCTGTGTACTTTTTCCCTCTGAGCTCTGATGGGACTCTCTCTTGTTCCCAAGCAAGTCTTAGTTTAGAAAAGCACCCTTTTAAATTCAGTTGATGCTGACTGAGCCACTGAGACTCTACAGTCACAGTATTAAGGACTAAACAAATAAACTTGATGTGACTTATTTTTAAATCCAATCATGGCAAGAACAACAAATATTGAATATTTTGGTCTCAAATTGCTTCAACTCCCCAATGCACAAAACACTTAAAGATGAAGGTACAAGCTTATGTACATGAAAAAATCTGACTCTCAAGATGCATTTCATCAAGAAACATTTAGTTTGAGGTTAAATTTTTTGTTATGTATGCTGTTAATGGCATATTTGAAAGAATCTGCAGCTCAGATCAGTTCAGTTTTAATAATATTCAACAGCTATGATGCCACATTTTAACTGAAATGATAAATTCCATTTCAATTTCCACAGTTTTTAAATAGATCATGAAATATAGTTAATTATAAAGTGACAGAACACAAGAGCTGTGATTCATTTCTTCCTCTGCCTCCTTCTCCTGGCTTACACCACATGCTACATTGCAAGAGCACAGAAACTGGCCAAAGGCCAAGTCTGAGATAAGGAGGACACACACAACACCAGAGTGTGTGTATGGACAACTTGTGCACACACACATACACACAGACCACACACACAGAAACACAGGCATATCTTACTATAGTTGTGAGGATGCTCATATATATGTATATATATATATATATATACATATATATATATATATAATGCATTCCCTAGACCCTGCCCCCAACCCTCACAACTAAATGCTTAACCCTAACACTTATCCTAAACCTAATTCCCTCAAAAATCCAGCCAAAATGTCCACACAAGAATGGTAAACCACAGAACCATAGACATAGACATGTACACACACACACACACACACACACACACACACAGGATGCAGGACTGAGGGGGGATGTTTTGGGTGATGTGGTGAACAATGGGGTACTAACAAACTCCCTTAAATCAGTTTGAGTGAAAATATACAATGCTGGCTCTTGCTCCAAGGCTACAAAGTTTTCATGAAGCTTTCAATCAGTAACTTCATTATTTACCCACTTCTTCATTACAGCTGCATGTATTTAAATGTAGTACATGCTGTAATTTCAATCATCTGCTATTTCTTCCTTTACTTAAAGCAAAACTATCTAAACTGTTCACACTTACAGAATGCTACTATGAATTTAGGATGCTGCAGATAATTATTTTGCAAACAAGTGTTTCATGAAACCAGTATGGCCATATCTGTTGGTTAAAATACATAATGACTGAGAGAGTCTTGATGTGAATGTTGACTTAAGGCAGGACATTAAATAATAACTATTTGCAGTTGGATACAAAGTGACTAGTGTGCATACACACATAATACATGCAGATGTACACACACACACACACACTCAGAGAGGTCCCCCACAGACTAAAAGAACCTTCACACACAAACAGAGCAGCAGAAACACAGACACACACACACATTCCATAACAGTTTCCTCACTGAAGTGGAAAGAAACCGAACCCTGGTCCTTAAAAGAAAACACATGGAGGTTCTGCCAAGCCCATGGCTGAACTGTAAAGGAAAACTCCCTCCTTTCCTCTTCACCGCCTTCCTCCCCCAGGCCCGCCCCTGGTCCAGGACTATATGAGTGCGTCTCTCTGTCAAACTCTACAGTCCTGCTACAGTCTACAGCTGTATAACGGTCCTTTCTCCTCGTATCCTCTCTTGAACTAGCAGACAGTCTGCAATCATGTTTCAGTCCCACAGCATCTCCAGTGGTCCCTCTGTGATTACCAGACAGAGCCGCAGCTATACATCAAGTGCTCCTGCTCACAAAGCTTACAGTGTGTCAGGACTCAGCTTCACCGGAGGCCCCCGCATTTCTGCTTCCACTGTGCGCACCGTCTCCTCTGGATTTGGAAGCGGCATGGGGGTCGGAGGCGGTGGCTTTGACCTGTCCAGTGCCCTGGACCAGAGCTCTGTGCACCTGAATGAGAAGGCAACCATGCAGAACCTGAACGACCGTCTGGCCTCCTACCTGGAGAAGGTCCGCAATCTGGAGGCGGCCAATGCCAAGTTGGAGAAGCAGATCAGAGAGTACTATGAGAAGAAGGGCCCTGCAGCAGAAAGGGACTACAGCAAGTACTGGGCCACTATCAATGACCTGAAGGACAAGGTATAGTGTGTGCCCACTTCAACAGCTTAAACACCAGACAAGTCAAATATTTGCAGTGCTGTCAATGATTACCTAGAGGGTTTACAAAGGGAGAGACACTGCAGGTATATTTAGAGACTGCATAGCCCCTACTGAATCCTTGTTCTTGTGATGGACAATAAACAATGTATGATTTGTAGAAGCTTACAATAGAGAAGAAAAGGTTGTAAGGAATGATGTGCATGACAATATTAGCAAGAGGATGTTACTGTGTTGCATCTGAAGCAAAAGATCAATATTAAAACATGTCTACTCCACAATGAACTGTTTAACTGAGACTTTTGCTTTTTGACTAACTCCTATTGTTACTCTTTTAAGATCGCTGCCGCCACCATCGGCAATGCCAACATCCTGCTCCAGATCGACAACTCCAAGCTTGCTGCTGATGACTTCAAAACCAAGTAAGCATAAATCTTCATACTTTTGTGGAATCAGTTTTCACGTTAACATCAAACACAAAGTTTTTAGAGTCATATTTGATATCAGTATTCTCTACTCTCCAAACTAATCAGATTTGAACATGAGCTGATGATGCGGCAGTCAGTTGAGGCTGACATCGCCAACCTGCGCCGCCTGCTTGATCAGACCACCCTGACGAAGGCTGACCTGGAAATGCAGATTGAAGGCCTGCAGGATGAACTGGCCTACCTCAAGAAGAATCATGCAGAGGTGACTGATGTACTTCATTTGCTTCCTGTTTCATCACACCTGTGTAACTGTTCTGCAAAAGGTTAACTGCTCACTTCTTTCTCCCCTTCATTGTTTAGGAGCTGGCAGCACTGCGCTCTCAGCTTACTGGCACAGTCAATGTGGAGGTTGATGCCGCACCCCAACAGGACCTCAGCAAAGTCATGGAGGAGATCCGCGCCCAGTATGAAGCCATCACTGACAAACATCATCGCGACCAGGAGGCCTGGTTTAATGACAAGGTAAAGCTATTTTCCCATAAACAAAGGCCCATATCCCACACGTTGCAAATGACTGGGTTTACTCCCTCAGCAGTCTAA
Organism: Mastacembelus armatus; assembly: GCF_900324485.2. Taxonomy (NCBI): domain Eukaryota; kingdom Metazoa; phylum Chordata; class Actinopteri; order Synbranchiformes; family Mastacembelidae; genus Mastacembelus; species Mastacembelus armatus. The sequence continues at coordinate 18,791,894 of NC_046633.1, read as the reverse complement.
CCCGTAATTAAACATAATCTGCTGTGAAAGTAAAAGGAGTAATCACCAAGACTTCTAAGTGTCCTGTTTCTTCACCCTAGTCGGCAGCCCTAACCAAGGAGGTGGCAATTAGCACAGAGACAATCCAGACATCCAAGACAGAGATCGGTGACCTACGGCGCACACTGCAGGGCCTGGAGATCGAGCTGCAGTCTCAACTCAGCATGGTGAGAAAAAAAAAAAAGAAACCCAAACCATCTGTTCATGTCCCACTGCTCTTGCCTTATATGAGCAAAAATTCACAGATCCATGTCTTGTCAGGGGGAAATAGAGAAACAGACAGTGATAGAGGGTAAAGAGCAGAAGGGAGGATAAGAGAAAAAGAACAGGAGGAGGGAGAGAGAGAATGATGGCAGCTGTGGAGAAGGGAAAGGAGGGGCTCACAGTGAGGAAAACATTTCACAGACATCTGCTCAGATTCTAGGAGACATAAAAGAGCTTGAAGAAAGCTGAAGGAATGTAGAACTGGAAAGCCCAAATCTCATACTCCCGTGGATTATCTGTACCCAGCTGGAGTCCATCATTCAGCACTCCCTACAAGCAGTGCATGCTGCTCCTGTGTAACAGTGGGGAACACACACATTCAAAACCCTACGCAAATAACGCTTTCTTTCAAAAGGAAGGGAAAATACTATGAAAACACAGACACAGGCTTTTGTGTCTCACATATATAATCCAGGGTGTGGCTGCTGGTTACAGACAATAGCTCAAAATAATAATCGTAACAAAGAATTTACGAGAGTAAACTGATTTGCAAGAACAAACACCAAAATATGTGTTATGTTATTTGAGAGCATGAATTAATTCTGCTTTTCCTCTCCACTCTTCAACAGAAAGCAGCTCTGGAGAACACGTTAGCAGAGACAGAGGCTCGTTACAGCGCCATGCTCGCCAACTTCCAGAACACAATCAACATGCTTGAAGCAGAGCTATCCAATGTGCGCGCCAGCATCGAGCAGCAGGGCCACGACTACAGGATGCTGCTGGACATAAAGACCAGGCTAGAGCAGGAGATCGCGACCTACAGGAGCCTGCTGGAAACAGAGGAGTCCAGGTAGATTTATTTATTTAGAAGCATGAATTTATGAGCCCCTTAGATGAAAATGGACAGTTATTGAGAAAACTGCACATATGGAAACTTAAATCACTTAAACTTTGCATTTTTCTTCCCATTTCCCTCCTTGTAGACCCATTGGTACAGGTAAGTGACTTCTGTTTTACTGAAACATTACATAGCAGTCCTGCAGTTAGTGTAATAAGACCTCGAAGCACTGCCATCATGACTTTTTTTCCTCTTTTTAACAGGGGGCTCAAAGACCACAGTTACAACCACCACTGTGCGCACTTCCAGCTAGGATGTCCAACTGGCAGGACAAGCTGTTCTCAGACACACACATACACCCACAGGCACACACATCAAATACAAGCTGTTGTACATGAGTGAAACTGTGCTGAACAAAAAAAAAAAAAAAAAAAAAATGGGTATGTTGAAAGTGAAGCCTGTGTTTAAGTTTGGGTATGAAACAACATTTGCAACTGAAAAGAAGAAATGGCAGATGCACTGTCTGTATGTGCATGTGTGACCTGTCTGAAAAATAAATCAGCTGGTGAATATGAGTTCTGTTGTTTCGTGATTTTACGGGCCTTTCAGAAAAAGAGTGAGTCCACATCTTTGTCCATAACATTGCTCTGTGTGTGCAGTTGCCATGGTAACTGAATTACACTCTGGGAGGTGGGATATGGGATTGCGGAAATCTGTGTTACATAACGGGGCTGTCAGGAAAGGTTGAACAATGGTTGAACAGCTCCTGAGTGGAAAGCATGAGGATTTAGAGAAAAGACCACTCAGAAAACTATGTTGAACTTGATGCTGTCCAAGCTGAAACAAAAAAAGAAGACCAGAGAAAAGTGCAAATTGGGCTGTGACCAAAGTGGAGAGCCCTGGGGTTTGCCCAGAGAGTTTTTTTTTTAAACAAGACACACCCAAAAGGTTGACTAATCTTTGCCCTGGAGGCTTTTCAACACAGTCCTATATGAGGTGTAATTCCTTCACCTAGTAACAAGAACACACATTGCTCATGACGGAAACATTGAATGGGAATGCAAACAGCGACAAACTGAACAAAGAGTGTCTTTGTTGAAACAGGTGCTATCAGTACTGCACTTTGGCCTTGTTTATGAACTCAAAGTGACAGCAAATGACCAGTGAGCAGTAATGATAAAGTATTATGAAGGGTGGGACTCCTTGGCTGTGGGTGACTCACTATTTGGTGTGTGTTTGTCAGGCGAGGGAGTGAGAGTGACATATGAGCCTTTGCACTTCATCGAGGTCACCAGTTACATTACATTGAAATCCTGTCAAGAGTCTGTGTTCTGATCATAGTGTAATGTTGGTTTTAGAGAAGAGAGAGATTATACAGAGGATCAAGCTGTAAAATCCAACCCCCTCTGAAGAGCTTCAGTAGCCCATATTTGGACCCATGCATCAGGATCTCTTCCACACTGTAAACATAATAGTTGGCGACAAAGCCCTTTGAGTTATGCTTGTAATTTCATATGTAAGCCAAACAGTGAGCCATAAAAGCAATGTCAGAACCTTTTCCCCAGGTTGGTGTTCAACACAGTGGGCATGTCAATAGCAAACTGACACCAGAAAATGTTTTTTTTTTTATATCTTATGCATTAATTTCTTATTTTCAGTCTCTTGACATGACATCACTTTTCTGAACAGCATTACTTATAGTGTTTTTCTGTAAGAGCTATTCCAGTGAGGCAGTCCAAATCCCCATTAAGTTATAAACCAGTACATGGTTGCAGATTATATTGTTTTATATATGCATCACAGCAGGCCAACCTTGACACTGACTCTTGCTCATGATTAAATAATGTTGACTTGAATGAGTAATTCTTCCTAGGTACTTCTGCAAATACCCTGTTAATTACAATGTATGATTAGTGAAAACTGAATGTTAAAAAAATGTGTTTTATCTCTAAGAATTAGATGATGACACTTTCTTATCTGCATGCCAAATATGAAGTTAGAACCAGGAGACTAGAATTGGTAGGAAACATCTATTCTGAAAAGATGAGGTGAGATAAACTGGCCAAACGGAAATTCAAGTAGTCTTGCAGTAAAAGTATTAAGTACTATGTAGTAAAACTACATAGTACTACATAGTGGACGGTCCAATTCTTGCGGTGTGCATGAAAAAATACTCCTCTAAATCTTATCATGCAACACATCAATACAAAAGCTAAGTGTAAGATTGCTTTTTGCAATTTGTTTTCAGTAAAATAGTCTTGCACATAATTCCTTGAAAAACCAAACTGCGCTTCATTTTTTTGTACAGGTTAAACAAATGAGATATGTTTACCAGGAATTAGTGAAGTTCCAGTTGTGATTTTTTTTCAACCTTTGAATGAAGCCAAGCTGACAGTTTCCTCAGGTTTCAAGCTATTATGCTAAGCTAAGCTAATATCGCCTACATATTTTGTGTCTGTATATGAAAAATGTTGAACTGTTGCTAATTACTGGCCAAAATTATAGCCACGGTTGGGACAAACCATCATCTTGTACCAGAATAAATAAATTGACAGTGACAATATAAAGAGTATTGCACATATCAATCAGTGACTGAAAATCCAGCGGATCAAGCTCACTGATCAAAAGACCTACAGAGCTACAGTAGTATTGGGATTGAAGCTTGCCTCAATGTGTTAATATTTGTATCGTAGAAAATGAAAATGTTTGAATTTATTGTCAGTTTTATGAAAGATTACTAAGCCACCGACTCGCCCACATGGGAGTAGCTGCCTTCAATTTGTACTGGACCCCTACCTTGGCATAAAAAGTGTTGTTGGGCAAGACACTGAACCTCAAGTTGCCCCTGGTGGTTGTTCCATTGGTGTATTGAGTGTATGTGTGAATGGGCAAATAGTGTAAAAGCACTACACAAGCATAAAATCATTTACCATGGGTTAAATAAATAAGGAGATATGGAAAGGACAAAGAAAAAAAAGCAAGGAAGCCGACATGGAGCAGAAGCTATTTGCAGCATGAATAGGCAGACTGTCTGCACGTGGCAGCACAAAGGAATATTAAAGGAAGCACTGCCAGGCTGTCATCAGTCATTGCGGCATGTACTCCCTGTCATGGCCGTCTGCCATCCAAGGCTAGCTCGAGGCTATCAAGGGTGAGATCATGGGAGAGGAAAAGATGTCAGTTGATGTCATGCAATACTTTGCATGTACAATGTTCAGTTCAGTTCAATTACAAGCTCACTGTGAGAACATAAAAGCCGGCATTGTTGGGATACTTTGATGCTCTTTGTCTTAATATTGTCAAACTGTGGGAGCAACTTCAACTTTTCCAGTGTGCATAACTATTTCATGTCTGTCAGCTAAACCCTGAGTCTTTACCACCAGAAAAAGTATACACATTTTTTTTTTTTTTTTTTGCCTTTCTTGCCTAGAGTTAGATAACAGGATTGATACCCCTCTCACTTCTGTAGGCTAAATAACAAGTTACAGCCAGGGGAAACAGCAAGCAGCAGTGATCTAATTAGGGGTATACTCTATCCTCCATACTCTGGTGGTTGTAGGCACAGAGACGAGCTGGCTAACCTAACAAGCTGCTGACAGTCATATGTAGCGTAAAAACATGACAGTAATATTAGTCTTCTCGTTCAACTCTAAGAAATCAAATCAGTGTGATCCAAAAATGCAGAACGCTTCCTTTTAAGGGTTTAACCAAATATAAAGGATTAGTTTATTAAAGAGTGTAAAAAACCTAGCAGAGTGTAGGCCTGCCATATTTCAGTAATCAATTTTAAGTCTTTCATATCAATGAGTTAGTTAAGTATTAGTCATGACTGCAACAGTTAAAGTGGAGGCTGACCTTCCTATCAGCAGGAATGTGGCTGTCTCAGGGTCAGAAAGTCCATTAAGGAGCTGAAGAGAGGAGGCACATTCTTCACTTGGTTGCTGGACTCTATTCTGGAGCAGTGTTAGGTTTGACACACAAGCTGAAAGGAATGCCTAACCTCTTTGCTAAAGGTTTTGGGCACTGTACGGCATGAGACCTTACTGTGAAAGTCTTCAAACTGTGCCCAAACTGCACAAAGACATAGGGACATTTGAGAGGTAGAGAGTGGAACAAGACCACATACACGTTAGGGTCTTTCAGGTCATGCCAAGAGTGAGATAGATGTGATTTTTCATCTATTTGAATGGCTGTGAATTTGGTCCTTCAGTGCAGACAAGAACAGTAACTTTCACTCCATCCCTGCCACTAAAACACATTGCTGTTGTAATAAAAAAAAGTGTGTGGCTCCAACTGAGCTGAGAGGTGGGAGTTCAACCGGTAGGGCTGGTTTGAGGAACCACACCCTACATACAATTCTAGGAGCTTGAAGACCAGGAGGAATCTACTTGGGCAGGGCTAATACAACAGCTTAGCAGTATTCTATATACAATGCATGCTATCATGAAAGAGTGAGCTTATGCAAAGAATAGATTTGGTCCTAGAGTATTTTTTTCTGTACTGAGTGTAAAACACACACAACACAACACACTTTTAAAATCACATTTACAGTTAAAACTACCAGTGGGTAGTGCAGATGTGAAGTGAAGCATATCCCAGCATAGACTGGGTGGTGAAACCAGCACCTACTGAACATCCTATGTGATAAAAAAAAACCAATCCATTCTGTAAAGATACACATAGTTTTGTTCTACTTGGTGAAAGACCTGGGTAGTTCAGAACTGCCCAGTGAGGCACAGTTTCCCTGCAAAACCTTTACTGACTGTAAACACACAGTATGACTATGACTTTCCAAATTCTGCAGGTTTGTGGTAATGGGCCCTTAGGGCCAACAGTAAACTTCAACAAAAGTCAATTCATGGCATTAGCTACCAGAAGCACTCATAATAATGAACTTGATGTTCTGCATTATATAATCATGACTAGGAAGAGGCAAAAGAGTATACAAATTCAAATGCATCAGCCAACAAATTAAATCAAACTTACTAATCAATGAATGAATCAAAATTAAATAGAAATGGCAATTACAGGATATGTCTGTCAGCACAGCACCAAGCAGCAAGCAGTACAAAAAGATCATTGAGATTTAGGTTGATGTCCACAGATTTAACTGGGCAACTCCCTGCCTTGTAAAAGTTAATGCAATAGTGCCACCAGGTGCTGGTTTCCTGTGCAATCAAACAATGGGGGTGTCACTTCAACAAGAGACACAATGTAACATTATAGACTCCTTAGATTAATTTCCTTTTGGTTCCTGATTCAAACCAATTCAAAGGCTAATATTACATCTTGTTGCAGCCACAATCTGACATACATCATGGCTGAAATGAGATAAATGTACAGGCGACTTGCAAAAGAAAGCAGGCTTAGTTTCTCTATATGCAATTCATGGAAAATGTGTTTGTCAGTTGTCAGAAAAGACCTTGCAAAGATAGTTGATGAACTCTAACACATTTGTATTTAATGTTTGTTCAGAAGACTAAAAGCCACATCAACTATAGATTTCTCCTGTGGAAAGCCTTCAGGTTTACAGGTCTTCTGTGGGTAAACAAAATCACCATGACATTACATGACGTGAACGTTGCTTTATGGTGATCTAATGTTTTACACTGGATGGTAGTGTTCTGGCACTGCTAACAGCAGCAACAGGGGTGGAAGCCTAGTCAACTTAAAGGAGTTCACTCACACAAAGCTCTGAAATCAGCTGACCCTAAAGTCAGTCTGTTCTACTGTGTTATGCTGAAGCAGACTTATAAGTTTCTAGGCCTATTCACTATGGCACTGTGTTGGTTTATGGTCTTCTCAACTAAATCTTTTAAAGAGAAACCTCTTCACATCAATTCTGTGTGATCACACTCACGCATAAAACATTTGTCTGGCCAAACATGACGATACTGCCACCTAGAGGGCAGAAGCAGAAATGGTCTACGCTGTAATATGGTTGCCTTGAAGAGCTGCTTGTAAGACCTGTTGAAATGTAAAATGTCCTTGTTTAACTACAAACCTGTTGTCAAGATCACCAATATGCAAAACACAGTGTGGCTCACTGCGTGAGTTTCAGTGCCTCAGTTGAAACCTGGATCAAATTTTAGGCGGATAAACGAGAGAAGTGGGTGTATCCCTGCAAGTATAATTCCCCCAGTCCCAAGATTCCCAGTAACACAGAGGCTAGGACACCAGTGCAAAGGTCTTGTCCTACTGGTTTAGCTGCATTCCCCACCAACACACTGACTGCACTTTGTGGTTTAAAAGGCAGCCAGGATTAAGAATGAATATTAACATACCATGCATTCTCATTATTCATAAATAAATCTACCTCTACACTAGAAAGGAAAACTACCACCTGCTAACAAGTTTAAGGAATGAGGTAAGGTCCTCTAACGAATTACCTAAAACTGTCAAACCTCAAGCATAAAAAATGCAGCACTTTAATTAGACAAATTAGACAAATTGAAGCACATTATTATCACTTTAATTTTATAGGGGAACCACAAGTACTTTAAAAGAAGGTTATACAGCGCTGTACATGTGGGAGCAGTACTGACAGACTTGATAGCCATATCCTCTCCCTTTAAATACTATTCATTTAAATGTTCTATAATCTTATAATGATACAGTGATACAATAAAAGCTTGTGTAACTGGTCCTGCAGCTTTTCTGATATGTCGATATCATTTTTGTTGGGACTGTTGTTTCCTTGTCATTTTTTCCAAAAAAGGAAAATAAAAGTTATGATCAAAAACCATACGACAGGCAGAAACTGCCAGGCTGTAATCCTGTATGACTCCCAATTCACTCACACAATAGAGAGAAAGAGAGACAGAAAGGGAGAAGGAGGGAAAAAAAAAAAAAAAAAAGAGAGATACGATTTTTATATTTTGAAGGCTGGTCTGTGATGGAAATGGGCATTAGTTCATAGTGAGGTGCAGAGAAGCACAAGCTCTATTTTCGCGCTCTCTGCAACCTCGACTCTTACTCTGCCCGACCATCAACCCGCTCGAAGGCTCACTTCCATAGCTGTGTGCTCAGCGTCTGGCCAGATCCAGTGGCAGCCCAACCACCCATAGCTGACTGAGGCTGAGCAAAGGCCATCTGGGCACCTGCACCATTCAGAGTCAATCCTGACATCTGCTGGTTCACCTGAGGAATTTAGAGAGATCAGCATGTGTAACATTAGAGCATAACAACATGAAAACCTGTAGTAATCAACTCCTAACACCTGTCTTGTCCTCAGCAGTGAATGCTGCCTGAAGATCTATTGAGATATTGTATCATTATTATGTTGAGATATGATATACCGTTGCCGAAATGTGAGACAGTGTTCCAGATCTCCTTCCTGCCATCTTGTGCTCAGTAATTTATTTTATTTATATATATATATATATATATGTGTCCCATTTTCTTGCTACTTACTATGTGTCTCCAAGTTCCTAGTACATACTGACATTGAAAAAGATGCTGTTTTGTTAGTAAGCATGAAATAAATCAAAAGACAATTAACTGTTTTTCACTAACAGGAAATTAAATAATGCTGGACGTTAAAATGCCAGAAAGACAAATTTCAGAAAGAAGATTCTATCAAAATGTTCCACATGAGTTTTAATTTCATTCAGCTGAGTAGTTCCTTCTCCTCCATTTCCGCTTTTTATTGTATTGTGCAAGAACAGTGTGCATCAACAGCACACGCAAAAAGCTTTGAGTTTAGGATGTTCCAGTGTCAACACATTGCATTCTCAAAACCTCTGTATGTACACTGGATTAGGGACGTCACTCCAGTTTTAACTTTGTGCTTGTGCTGCCATCTGGTGGCTGCTGGATGCTTCACCCACACACTGCACAGTAAAGTACTTTCCAGTACAATATTGTGCAATGCATCATCACATTTGGGTGTGGTCACATGTGAAACAAGTCACACCTGTCTGATGTGCCACACATTCGAATCAACAGCCCAACAATACAAGATTTAGTGTGGAGTCGTTTGCTACATAATCTTCCAACGATGCAGTGATCAATAAAGCAGAAACTGTCTGCATACCTGACCCATGTTCCACTGAGCCTGCTGTCCAGGCTGGATAGCGTACATGCCCTGAGCAGGCATCATGCCTGCAGGCATCGCACTACCCTGTGCTCCCATCATCCTCGGGGCCATGCCCATCACACCAGTGGCAGGCGCATTCCCGATAAAGCCATTAGGCATTGTCATCCCAACCATCATGCCTGGACTGGGCCCCATCATGGCTGCACCAGTCTGACCCATCATGGCTCCCATGACGGTTGTTGGTGGCATAGCCGTGCCCATCCCAGGGAAGGCCTGATAACCAGCAGGGGCCTGGACAGGAAACTGCATCTGGGAAGGGCCCATGAACATGCCAGCTGAGGAGGGAAGAAATGTATGTAGACAAATTTAACTTTCATTGCAGTATTTCGGTGTGAGGTATATGGTTGGGTGATTTTCTGAACTAATATGCTTGAGAGGCCTACTCGTAATGTTGGCATAGATGTTAGGAAACCTCTCTGGGAATGTGGTGAGAAACATGAACAAGTATCTACTTGCTCCTTTTGAACTTTCAGTGGGAAAAATAATACGATTGCTGAAAGTAAATCCTGAAAGTGACGGCAAAAACTAAAGACCTGTGACCCATGATAAAAAAATAAATAAAAAGGGGTATACAGGTTCAATGTGCAACAGAACTGAAGGAGACATCAGCAGTAGTCACAGGATAAATGAGGACAGACTTAAAATGTTAGGCTTTAGGTGTATTTAACAACACAGGGGACTATAGCTGGGTATAATACATTAACTAGTCAAAGTTCTGGCATGGCTGCATGCATTAAGACAGCACAGAAAGCACTTCTTCTTTTGTTGAATAGGATTTAGGGCTTTGTTGAAAGAAATTTTAACAAAAATGCCAGGCCTCAGATGGTTCTACCTATAGAGTACACGACTTCAGGACTGTCTATATGTATTGTTGGATCAGTCTTACTCATCAGTTGCATTAACTTTTAATTAAAAAAAAAAAAAAAAATCAAGCTGTTATTTCCTCACCAGCAGGGGCTGGCTGGGACATGCTGTTGGTTCCATACAGGGACAGGATGGAGTCCTTGGAGAGGGGCTTCTTGGCCATGTCATCGGTTTTAGTGGTGCTACTGCTGTCACTGAATAGATCGAGGTCTCCCTGCCCTGACCCTGAGCAGGCTCCGACTCCTGCTGCTGGAGCTTGTGTTGGGGTGCTGGCTGTGTTACTGGAGCTCACCTGGAGGGAGGCACAAAGATCTTGTGATTTAAAAGACATGCTGATGGCGAAGAAGTCTGAAATGTTACCTGGGAATGCTTCCATTGGCACTGATGATGATTTAAAGGTTCAATGTGTAATATTTAGGGTGATCTCTTAGCAGAAAGGGAAAAAAATCATTCATAAATATGTTGTCATTAGTGTGGAATCAACAGAAAATACTAACCATTTTCTTTAATTTACAATGAACCTTTTAAGTCTACATAGGGAGCAGGTCTCCTTTCACAGAGACAGCAATGTTGTGCTGCCATGTTTCTACAGTAGACCAGAATGGATAAACACTGGCTCTAGACAGGGAATTGTGTTTTGTTTTAAAGGTGATGGCCACTGAGCCTTTAATATAATTTTATAGTTATATTGTATAATATAATATAGCAATAAAATAATTGGAATGGAAATAATATGGGTTAGCACTGTTGCCTCATAGCAAGAAGGTCCCGGGTTCGCATCCCATCAGGGGCCTTTCTGTGTGGAGTCTGCATGTTCTCCCTGTGCTTGTGTGGGTTTTCTCCAGGTACTCTGGTTTCCTCCCACAGTCCAAAAACATGTATGTCAGGTTGATTGGTGACTCTAAATTGCCCATAGGAGTGAGTGTGAGTGTGTGAGGTTGTTTGTCTCTATGTGGCCCTGTGATGGACTGGTGACCTGTCCAGGGTGGACCCCTGCCTTTCACCCAGAGAGAGCTGGGATAGGCTCCAGCAGGTCCCTGTGACCCTGGTTAGGAATAAGCAGGTATAGATAATGGATGGATGGATGGAAATAATATGTTTGGTGGTAATTACATCAGCTAGACCTAAAAAGGTAAGAGCTGCAGTCATGTTCTGACAATGCATTAAAGAAGTAGTAGTAGTTAAAGTTTTTGTGAGTGACATTAAAAGGCAAACAATTAAAAAATTCATCAATAGCAATTTTGATGATTAATGATCTAATACATGTATTAAGTGTTAAAGCAAAACATTTGCTATTCTTCTCTGTTTATGTCATTGTATAATGAATATATTTGGGTTTATGTTGGTTGGACAAAGCAGACACTTATGCAACATCATCATATGCTCTAAAGACCTTGATGATCAGCACTATGTATAATCAAAGCAATTCTCAATAAATACATCACTAATGAAAATAATCTTTTGATTCAAATGTTTCATCATTGCCTGATTTGCTGCATTCATTTGCTGATATGCGTTTCTGTTTCTCTTTCATCTGAGCTCACTGCCTCTCAGTTTAGTGCTGCTGTTTTGTGGGCTGTTAATGTTGATGGTTATCATTTGACTTTTTAGTTTTTACTGCACACTTAATTTCAGTTATACAACTAGACAGTTGTTACTGTCAAGCCCTTCAGAGCAATTTTCAGAAATGAGTATTAAATCTGGACTAGGGAATTCCTACTTGGTCTTACCTGAGAAAAATGAGCTGCGGGTGTTGATGCGGGGAGGGGGTTGGATACCATAGGGCCAAATATATCAAGGTCATTGCAGCTCTGGCTTGTGCTTGTGCTACCATTGTTAGTTGATGCAGCTGCTGGTGCATCTGCAACAGAAAGGTGAAAGAACTGGTTTTACCAGCCTGAGAAAAAATAAAAAAATCAACACTGTGAGACTCCTATAAAAGAATCCACTGGTGATTTCCCAATGAAATTCTACCTGCATTCACTAAGAACTTATGAACAATATAAATAAAATCCTAATACAACATCTAATTACTGTGAAAAGTGGTTTAAAACCAACAAACTGTATGAGCTGATTTGGAATATGTGTTGTCTTTGTATTTATTTAACTGCAGTGCCCTCCCACTGCTGCAGAACTGCCCACACAGTGAGGATAATGGTTAGTACAATAAAAAATTAATCAGCATACCCTTATTAGCTTATTGGCCACAAAACAAATAAAACAGTAAGCATGCCATCCAAACATTGCAATGCCCCTCACAGCCAATCAGTAAAATAAATATTAATTAGTCATCTTCTTTAAACTGTGAATGAAATAGCTGTAATGAAGAGGTAACGCAGATTATTCCTAAGTATCGACGTTCAGTTACCAATGCCTGGGCTTACTGAAAAGACACGGATGAGTTAATTAAAATTAAAAGAAGAACAATAACTTGTAGTTCTACATCAAGACGGAAGTGCCCACATAAATTTCCATCATGCAGTGTAAGTCTTACTTTAAGTGACGCAGCAATGGATTCATGAGGAAGCCAGTACTTGGAATCTCTAACCAATGCTGACAAGACTCACTTGCCATATTTCCATATGACTGAGGTGCCTGTGCTGTCAAATGCAAATGCGATCACTCTCATTTTATGATGTGTTAAACTGTCCCCATCCCGATTCATACAACTGGTTCACGGCATATTATTTTCCTATTCTGTCTGATTTTTTGCAATGTCTAACAATGGGTCTCCAAAAAGCACCCATGTCCAAATGCCCAAAGATGTACATCTGCTTTTTAAACAAAACAAGAAGTTACTTGGTAGTTTCTAACATCACTGAGTCAGCTGCTGTGACACTTCCTCTTGCTACCTCCCCCAGAAAAAAAAAAAAAAAAAAAAAAACAGCTCTGCGGTGGATTACTAGTACAAAGATTTTTTTTAATGTAAGGCAGGAAATGTTTTATGGCTTGCATTAACACAAGCTTAAAAGTCCAGCTTGAGAGACAGCAAAGTAGATCTGACATCAGTGAGGAGACACTATCAAGAATATATAGTAAAGGTGATTGTTGTGGTTTGGCCACCGATCCTTGGCACATTATCAAAGCTAAATGCAGTTATCTCTTGCTGTGAGGGCACAGTGATACATAATGTCAGGTCTAACACATTACCGCATCAGCATGCTACACAGGTTACAGGTGAACTATCAAATATACAGTGGTTCCTAAATGCCATTTACAAGCTAAATATCAGTGTGAATATCAGTAATGAAGACTTAGGTGACATCCTAAGTCCATAAAAAGGCTATCCGATAATTTATTTCTTCTGCAGAGGTGGACAGTAAACAGAAAACAATTACAAGATAAAGCCTTATTCAGCACTGATTCCATAAATGGTATCTCAGTCTCAGTGTGCACATTCATATGGCCTATTACAGATTATTTTAATTTTCCTGTACCTAGCAGGCAAGTGCAAAAGTACTCACCAAGGCCTAGGAGGTTCACAGAGGGTTCTGAAGTCTTAACAGGACTGATTTTAGGAACTGGCCTAGGCTCTTCACTCTTAAAAGTGCAAAGGAAAATCAGCAGAACACACTGATTATGGACAAAAACAATGCACAGGTGCTTGTTTACAAAACTCTACTCATGAGGGAGTGAGTGTGAGAGTGTGTGTGTGTGTGTAATACCTTGGTGTAGGATGACACCTTGTTCCCTCGGTCTGGCTCTCTATCTTTCTTGCTATCTTTTGGCTGAACACAGGAAAGAAACTCAAAGTAAATGAGAAGTTCAATTATAAAGGGGCAAGACTGAGAGCAGAATCATCTTTATATTAAAATGCTCAAAATTTTGCTTAGTACGTACACTGCTCCCATTGGTCACATGCTTGCTGTAGTATTTCTTCTTCTCATATTTATCCCTGATGAAGAATTCCACTGCTCTGAGGTCAGAATTAAGGAGGCAACAAACAAACAGCCTAACCTGACTAGCTTTTTACAGCATGTCACTTTGAAGTTCTTTTACATGCGTCTGTGAAGGATACTGGTCCGTCTGAGGTCTTCTGAAACTGTCGGGAAGGTTGGCTTCATAAAGCTTCCTGGCCTTGGTGTTACCCATCTCCTGTATACTCTGAAAAAAGGAAAGACAGCTGGAATGATTTATCAATTAATCAGAAGCTTAATCTTCTACAAATTGCATAACCTAGTCATTTTTCAGGACATGTTTTTGTTTGTTTCTAAATTATTTTATAAACTACATGTCTTTAATTGGGAAAGTAACTGACAGCCCTACAACAAGCACTAATCCTTTGACGTTCGTGGGTTTGTAATTTGAAATTTAAAACTGAAAACCTGAATTACAATATAGTGGCCTGGAGGAAAGTAAGGCCCTCGTCTGTCAGAGAGGGTCTGACAAGTGAAGTTCTCAGGCTGCATCATGGGAAGTGTAGGATTTAGGATTTAGCATTAAGTTTGACCCACGGTAGGGTCTGAAAAAAAGGACATCTCATTATGAACTTTGACTTATTTTTGTTACCTACTTTGTAGGTATGTAATATGAAATTACTGAAGTGGTCCTTTAATGTGAAAATGGTAGTTCACTTATGCTGTGAAAGGACACATGGTTAAAAATGCATATGAACCTAATGAAACTAATTTGGATTCAGGGGGTTGTAAGCTGTTGTTACATGGTGAACTGTCATTCTGTGTGACTGAGTCCAAACACACAGACAAAAAGCAGTACCTGGATTTGTTCTGTGGTCCATTGGTCCAGGTTGACTGACTTCACTCTGGATATGTGTACTCCCAGGTTCCTGTGGATGCCAGCACAGCGGATGCAGATAAACACTCCCAGATTCCAGGATGCCCATCTTGGACCTGATAAAACAAGAAAAACAGAGATGCCTGAAGGAACCCAGGGACATGCTCGATCTTGTCGTGACTTCAAGAGCCAGTAAAAGGCTGGAAAAAAGACTGAGGTTTGTCTGGGGGACCTGCCACCTTTGGTTAGAGGCTGGTAAAGGCGGACAGCCGGGCGGAGAGAGGCTGTGTGTGGGGCTAGTGCAGATGTAGAGGAGTTAGCTGGTTAGCTCCCGGTTTAGCTTAAAGATGTCAGCTGACCAGCGTTAGCAAGTTACCCACGAGCGGGTTAGCTTAGCACGGCTAACCAGCGCAGATGCTATCCTGTTAGGATTAACTGTGAACTCTGTGTAGGACAAATGGTGAATGTCGACAGCATGAACGTCGTACCTTTCGCTTCGCAGTCGGCGCAGTACTTGTTGTCCTCCTCTCTCAGCATTTTGGACAGGATGGCCTGGTGCTGCTCGTTCAGTTTCAGGGCCTTCTCTCTCTCCGAGCGGGTCGTCATATTCACGGCTTCAGTGGGGCTCTCTTAATTAAAGAACTCTACTTTAATCAGTCATCAGTCGAAACAGGTTTCTGATAAAAGAACATAATCAGAGCGATGGTCGCCTCCGACAGGGACAGGAAAACACCCGGAACCGGAATCCCTTCTCCGCCCAGTTATTCTGGAGCTGACGCGGCGGCCGCACCGGATTGGACGACACATGTGACGTCGACTGACGCACAGACTTTCTTATGAATTAACTTGGAAAGATGCCTAGATCAATAATCAGAGAGCTGTTCTGAATATGATACACCTGTATTTATTGAATATGAACAAGAACATATATACAAACAAACTGAATATATGTAATACACTTCAGAAAGATAAAACCAATTCCCATAGGTATATACTAACCTACGGTGCATTGTTGATTAAACATGGCAAATAAAAGTAGGCTCAAAGGAAACATGTCATCAAGAGAAACCTTTCCCCCCTGTTGAGGATTAATCTTTCCATGAAGCATAACAAACTTTACACTGATTTGTGGAAACTACAAAATATATTTCAATACATCAGAATGTAACAATAATTTAATAGATTTAGATGTTCTGAGACTTTTTAAAAGGACACTCTGTACATAAAGTACAGTTCTCAATTTAAAAAATACTGACGCCTAAACTGGTCAATTAAAATACTAATTTAATAACGTGCACTACAATCGTGAGACAGATATACATACTGTACAACAAATCATTATCCTCAGTGCTTTCCTTGCACAATTACTCTTCATTTTATCTGGCACAAATATACATAATTAATTAGAAACACTGGTGGATAAGTGGTGCTTGAGATGGCTAATGCACCACTGGCTTAGACAAAGGTTTCCAGGCGGATCTTGAAGTTATTATCTTGGTGCCTCACTGCAATCCCATAGCGGAGCAGCATCTCTACGTATGGTGGCCAGAATCGTTCATTTATCAGCACATAGGGGTCATGTGGGGTGTTAAGCATCTTGTTCATGAGTTCCTGCAAGGCAACAGAAGACAGGGCTAGGCTGGGGTTAAGCATTTCAACAGTGCAAATGATAACTTACAGAGCATACAGTGAGTTGACAATCACATTAACACAGAGTGTATTAGGTTTTTAATTTCTTTTTTCTTCTTCTCTTGCATTCAGTAATACAAACTGAGCTGACAAAGGATAGATGAGGAGAAATTACATCTGGCAAAAGTCCTGCCCTATAATTAAATATTGAAATGTATGTATGTATGTACACTACTCACAAAAAGTTAGGGATATTCGACTTTCAGGTGAAATTTATGGAAAATGTAAAAAGTTCATACTACAGTGATATTATATCATGAAAGTAGGGCATTTAAGTAGAAGTATGCAATGGTAATTTCTTCATCTCAAACAATTTATTGAAACAAAAGCTAACAACAGAACAACAAAAAATTTCAATGTCTCAATAACTTGTCAATTGTTAGGTGTCGTCATGATGTCAAAATGTGAACAGATGATGAAGAGGACTGTTTAAATACGAACTGTCATTGAACCAGAACATTTAGTGGTCGATGGTCATGGATCAGACACTTGTTGTGATTTTTGTGGTTAATCACCTTGTTAGAGAACATCATGTTATGCAATAAGTATTGAAACATTGAACAGTTGGACATTCAAAAGTTTAGAGAAGGTCAAATTAAGTTCAGCTGTAAAGGTTATAGTGCATTTTAGGTGCATTCTGAAATTCTGAAAAAGTCAAATATCCCTAACTTTTTGTGAGTAACCAGACTCTGTGTACAGTTCTGGGAGTTGATATGGTTGCTGAACACTGCTGACCTACATATCTACCTACTATCATTCACAAGCAAAATGTGACTGCAGTCTTGTAACCAAGAGGAGGAGTGGAAATGATAGGGATTAGATGATAACTATTTGTCTTTATAGAAAATATAAACTATATTATAGCCTTGGTTTTATTACTGGCATTACACACTAGCCGACATCAAACACAGGTGGGAGTTAACATATTTATTGATTAGACAGAGTCTGCATCTCTGCAGAAACATTTCCCAACCGACATTTTGATTTGTTGTACCAGGAAAAACACACGCGTAATTAATAACATTAACCATGACTCTGTAACTACTAAGGGTAATGGAACTGATCATATAAAAAGAAGCATGTGGATTGTTATTTACTATATTAATTACAGCCGTGCTTTTTCTTCTTCCAGTATATAAAACCAATTGCTGTTAATAACCTCAATCAGGACCTGCATACTTCAAAAGACATGGACCATGAAGGTACACAGCTAAAAGCAGATACCACTATGAAACTGTTCTATATTGTTAACCTTTCAAACAATGTTTTAACACATTATTATTCAGAAGCTTCACAAAGTACACCACCCCCTTCACTACTTTGAGTTGTAAATTTCATTATAAAATGAAATCTAAAATGGATAAAACTGATATTTGCCTATCTACACTCAATTGAAAACATGTTTTTTTCCTAATTTATTAAAAAATATTTTTAAAAAACTTAAATTGCTGGACAGCAACTTGTCCTGGTCTCTCCATACAGACCTCTTTGTAAGGCTGTCCCTCAAGAAAACCTTTTTCTTTTTAATTTTCTTCCTAAGGGTTTGAAACTTTTATAGTTTTGTAAAAAAAAAAAAAAAAAAAAAAAAACATTTTGGTTACTTCATTATGAAATGTACACTGATGGGCATGCATGGCATTCTAATCCAAGGCACTGTACAGTATATAAAATTATTTTGCAGTTTACTAGTTACACCTGACAGTATAAAGAAATAGCAAAACTGTTCCAAAATGATCATACCCCTGCTTCACTGCCTCTCATAAGTTTCAACAAAAATATTATCACCTCCTTCAAAGGATGATTTATTGCAGGACTGTTGTATTAGACTGCACTGATTTTAACCTAGTGCACCTAATAACTGCCAACTGAGGGTAAGTGTAGCAATTCCTGCTGAAAATCTGCAGTGATTCTGTTTATGGGAGAACTGAGGTTTTTTGAATATCACAATTAGGTTCTTAAAGGAAGGACAAACAAAACCAATTCAATTCATCTTACCTGTAGTGTTGTGAGAAATCTCAATTCTCTCTCTCTCAAAACACGAAAAAAGCAGGAATTCACCAGAACTAGATGGTTTGTGATTTGCCTTTAACCAATGACTTGTATATGAAATTACCATCATAATATTAACATCAAAGTTGATTATTTACTGCATCAAAACCCACCTCTAGAATTTCAGCCAGTGAAATCAGGTCTTCATTCAACTCTACTTCACTGCTCTGAAAATGATAGCAAAACATTTTAAGCAACAGTGGTGTAGTAACAGCAAGAAAATAGGTACCAGAAACACAGATGATCAGCAAAGACAGCACAGGTCACAGTACCTTCTTCCTTTTGTTTGAGCTGAGATCATCCTGAGGGAGAGGAACATGATTCCCCAGGATATCTCCCAGACACTCCATCAGCCTCTCATGGTAGAACTTCATTTTCGCCATTTTTGCCTTCATGTCCTGCAGCAAACTGTGAAGTGCATGTCAACACACTCAATTTTCAAAGTCGTCCTACCAAATACCTTGTCATTGTTTTATTAAAAGTCAAATATTTGCTCTATTACTTTCTTTTCACGTTTCTGTTACTCTTCACATGGTTTGCTGTCCTGTCAGAGACACACCTCAAAACTTGAAGTCCGCTGGTTTAGCCTGACGCTGCCATCACACTAACCTGTGCTCTGACAATTTTTCCTTTTCCTTCTGAAGTCGTTCAATGTGATCGCTGACAGCTAACAGCACCTGTGTCTTCTCCTCCAGCCACTTCCGTTCACTATAAAAAAAGTATAATATGCAGAGTAAAGTACAGAGAAAGGTCTGTGAATGGTTTGTTCCATTTACTTGTAAATGTCCTGAAGATGGGATGGTAAATCAGGAAGCCTGCAGTAAAACTGAAATGGTTACGTACAGTTCTTTTGTTTCTTTTAGTTTGTCTCTTTTTGCTTCATAGCAAGAAACAACCAGCTCAAGTTCAGAGCACAACTTGAGCATCTGTGAAAAAACAAAGGACAATTAATAACCAGAGAAAAGGATTAATGCATTTGGCAAGTGATAAGACATATATTGCAATGCTGCTGTTCACACATACCTCCGCTTTTCCCGCTTGAAGTAAAATTTCAGCATTTTCTATCAACACTTGATGGAGCAAAATAAATACATGAAATTTGAAAAATGCAAATAATCTGTAATGAAACATTCAATACTGTTGAGGTAACCATTCCTCTTTGATATGGAGGGCTGGAAACACACTTTGATATAGTCCCAAAATATGAAATGAAACTTTTTTTCAGCAGTGATGCTTGATGCAGCAATTTCACACAAGGCTAGTTGTATTCTTTGGAATGAGGAGGACTGAAGCATAAAACAGTAGCACTTATTACTGATAATCACACTCCAGTTAAATTACACTATGATTACAGCTTCTATCTCAGTGTTATTGGAGGACTTACAGTTAGGCTCCATTGTCAGCCACTGCTTCAGTTCAGTTTCTGTTGCAATCAGCTGATTTTGTGCCTATGAACATTCCCAAAGTAAAAAACATACAAGCAAAATATTTACAATAAAGAGTGGTGACGGTATTGATTGATTACTGAGTTAAGATATTTACATGCACACGTGTGGCCGTATTTAGGTCCTTTTGTCCTAATATTGTTTTTTAAATATATCTCATGTATAAAGCTGAAACTAGACTAGAAACTAGACTTTAACAGTTATAGAGTTATAAGTATTTATTTTTCTTTTAACAAAAATGTCAAACATTCCCCACTTTTAGCTTCTCGAAGTTGGACATTTGATGCTTCTCTCCAGTGAATCATCAAGAAAAGAACTTGCAAATTTATACTGAAAATCATCTTGTGACTGTAACAGCTCAAAATGTCAAGCGTTTCTAGACATGTTATTTAAAGGTTCTCCAAGTTGTGTACAGAACAACGCACATCAGAAATGACCGTGTACAATGATCTCACCAGTTCTTGTGGATTCTCACAGGACTCGGGTTCACGCAGCATAATTTCATTGTGGACCTACAACACAGACGCACACAGTCTGCGGTTAGTACCTTTTCTACGCACCTGGTGCATGGTTAGAGCCAGAGGGTGGGCTGGGTGGTCAGGTTAAAACAAGAGGTTACCTCTTCCAGCAGAGCAAACTGATCCTGACACACGTCCAGTAGCTCAGCCTGGGCCGCCTCCGACAGCCCGGCTGCCGCCGCCTGACCGCCTGGGTTCACCTCAGCCTGGACACGGAGACACAAGGTCAAAGACCGTCGAATTTCAGAGCACAGACAAAGCTGGGACAGCATCGTTACAGGTTAGCTTTCGTGCTTTTTGCTAGATAATTCACCAAAGCGTTTGTGTTAGCAAGGCCGATGTTCTCTGTCATTAACCTGCAGAAAGACGCTCTACGTTACTGTGTACATATCTGAGACACGGGGATTAGTCAAGGGATGGCAGTCTTACCATAACTTGTAAGTTTCCCTTGTGTTTCCTCCCTGAGCGGACAACAAAACTTTTTCAAAATACCGCCAACTCTGATGACGTAACGCCTGCGACAGAGCAGAGTGTCGAAGCGCATTGCGGCTGCGCAGGACTGCGCAAGTGCAGTCATGAATGAGCTCTGCTCAGTTTGTGTCTAGTTTGGAGGCGCCATGTAGATTAGCTTCACGGCAGATCATCGTTTTTCTCGACGAATAGATCATGGTTTGTTAGGGTCAGTCTGAAAAGACATACAACATGAACCATCTTTAGACAACACCCTGACCCTCCAGACTGACAAAGCATAACTTTACATGGTTAAAAGTCAAAGGAGGAGCTAGTTAACACGTAGAACTTGTACTTATCCCCATATTTATTTGGGATGTGAAGATTTTATATACAAATTATGCTTATTTGAGAAATTACATCTTTATATTGTTAAATTTTCTACAGATAAAAAAAAGTTAAAATGATATTGATGATTGATTAAAATGATATTTTCAGCTACAACATTAATTTTTGCTTACACAATCACACATCAGCAACAATAAGTCAAGAAGGACCATTTTTCCAATGTGTTGCAGGATAGGGTGGCCTACATTTGCTCACTTTTACTTTGAACATTTACAGTTTCAGTCTGAGCAATATTCAAGCAGAGCAGTTTAGTCCAAAAGATGGGCTACTGTAAGGGTCCAGTCAGGGTGCAGGTGGTTCAGGTTCCTTTTGGGTCCAACTGGACTGGACAGAAAGACAGTATATAGCCTACATAATCTTTTCTCTTTACTTATGTTCTAGTTTCTGACCCTGAGAGGGAGAAAGGGAGACAGACTCTCACTGTTACGGGATCTGATGTCATAGGCCACACATAGCCTTATGATTATTCAGTATTTATTTTATTGAAATATTTTATTTTTCAAAACATACACTCACAGTAACAGCCACACACACACACACACACATACACACACACACACACACACACACACACACACACACACACACACACACACACCATGGCTGGTTAAGTGCTCATTGAAGTGGAGTCCACCCGCCCTGTAAACACCAGCAGGTGTCTCTGTTCAGCTCTTTTGCTCCTCAGTGTCAAAGCAAGAGGCTGGAGTTTGCAGCTTTGTCAGCATCTGCACTTTCTTCTTCTTTCCCCATTTCCCTACTGTTTTTAAATTATTTCAGAATTTCACATATAGTTATAGAGAAGCTTTTTCTGTAACTATTTGTTTTGGTCTGACGTGATTTATTGGATGACCCCTTCATATTTGGATGTGCCAGGGACAGCTCATGTTTATTTTTAGTTATTAATGTATCTGTTTATTTTTATAATTTGCCTCTTGCCACTAAGAAATTCAGTTTTGCATCACATATGTCTGGTAAATACCTTTACCACCTGAGCGAATTATTAAATTATCACAACTACCTTCACTCATTTAGGTCTAAATTATCCACCCACTCCTTTTCTTTGGAAAGCATTTGAGATCACATTTATGTGCTGCTATTGTGTAATGTTTGGGGATTTTCTCTAAAATCTTTATTCACATAGGCAAACTTTTAAATAGGGACTACAGCTCATGTTGCTGGTGCAGTTTTGGTAGTGCATATTAACTAAGAGCTCAACCAATATTAGACCAGCAAAGGAAGACCTGCTTATCATTATTTCACTATACAACAGTTATTTCAAGAACAATTGAATTATTATTTTTATAGATAAAATGACTGGCAAGGAGGATGATGTATCTACATTTTAGCAGTCTTTTTTCTATTTTTAATTCCCAACTTCAATTAGAAGCTTTTTTTAATGATTTATAAACATTTTTTTAATATTATGGGGCTTATCTGTAGTAATTACCCTCTTCCAAACTCCAGCTAGATATGACATAACCTACTGCTGCTGTAACAGCTGTAGCAGTGAGGCACTGGCAGCCGGTGAAAATTTTTTTCTTTCAAATTAATAACAATGCAAAATGTCCATAATACAGGAGCAAATCTGCATGTCCTTCTCCTGGCTTTCTCTCTCAGCAGCAGATTGTGAGAAAATATAGTGTTCACTGGTTTTATATGTTTTCAAGTAGCATACAAACTCACATAGCCTGGATTATTTGAATGATCAACTAGAATTTGATTAATATGCAAATTTCCGAACAAACCGTTCCATTTGAGCCTTCAGCACAGCCTAATTAATCAACAGTTAAAGGAAATTAATACATACATCAATTCTGTCAGGAACATGCTTAGTTCAATCGCCCGTAAAATTGAAGTTTGAAGTATTAACTGGCTCCACAGGAAGGCTATGATTAAAACTCTACAATTCAGCTCTATTTAGATATATAGAGTGATTTAACTTCAGGCAAATATAAAGTCATTTACAGATCTCCTTTTTATACTTCAATAAAAATAATACCACTGCTACTATGACTATAACCAGTACTAATATTGATAATAATGAATTAAGGAACTATTTGAGGCCTATGGATATACATTGCTGTGTATATTTTATTTTTGAGAAACGTACCACAAACAATTAAATCATTTCAGTGGCTGCCTTAAATGTTGTCACTCGACCAGTGTCTCAGATATTAATTTACACTTTGCACCTGAGACAGTTTTCCACAAGGTGCAAATAACAGAATAAAGAGAGAGAGAGGGAGAGAGAGTATGAAAAGGGGAGGGGAAAGAGTAGAAAAGAGCGAGGGCTGTACTATTGTTTCAGTAGGGACTCATGCATCAAACTTCAATTTTCCGGACGATTGAAGTAGTGATTTTTTCCATCTTGAAGTGAAATCCTGAAATACACTTAAGACCTCCAGATTAATTACCACGAAGTGGTCCCTCAGACTGTAGTATTACTTATCGCCGAGCTCGCCTGACAAGCCCTCATAAAATAAGCAAGTGAAATCCATAAACTTAGCCTGCCTTAACACCCTCTCCCTTCATAAATATGCTTGAGTCATAATAGGCTCCAGAAGCAGAAGACACACACACACACACACACACACACACACACACACACACTGCAATATACTATGTGCCTCAAAACAAAGAATCAGTTCTTAAGAATGAGTTTTAATTGACATGTTCCTATTTGCACATCACTTTACAAAATAACTGAATGGAATTGAACTGAATTGATTTTTTTCTTTGGATGTACCTTTAAAAATCATACATTACCTTCAATTTAGTAAACCTTAATAAATATTAAAAGTAACGCTTTAATTTTATCCCCTGAGTGCCACCATATTTAAAATATAATCATAAATAGTAAATAATAGTGGAATTGTAACAGGTAAAATGACATTTTAATTATTCATTAATTTACAGTATTTGTCAGCAAGTATACATTTTTCTATGGAGGTATATTTTATATTATTGAACCTACTTTATTGTTATTCATTAGCTGTTTACATGGCAGCCTCCACAACTGGGTGTCCACAGGAGGCCTTATAGTTTTTAACTAATACATCACTTATTTATGCTTCTAACTCCATTATAGACATTTATTAACAGTTTGTATTCTGATTATAATAAACACTAGTGGTATTAAAAATAAAGTGTCACCAAATGTTTTTACTAAGACTAATTTTCCTCTACAGGAATTACAATAGCGCTGGTCTTATTAAGTGCTTACTGGCCTATAAGCTTATTCAACTTGTCCTGAACAAAATTTAAAAAAATAAATAAAAAGAGCAAACACTATAAAACAACTCACAAGAAGACAGCTCTACTTATCATTCCTCTTAACAAAGAGGGTTAAACGGGAGGCAGCCTTTTGAGTTTCTCTTCTGGACACCCTCTTTCTCACATCACCATGTTTTCAGCTTCATTAAACTCCTTAAAGACAAAAGAAATAAAGAGGCAAAAGCAGAAAAAAAGAGATGAGAAGAAAACAAACAAAAGAACTCCCTAACCAGACTCTGGCATAAATGTCACAGTCTAAACTCTTTATGGCTCCCTACTTAACATTAAAAACACTTTCAACAAAATCCATTTCTTGTTTAGAAAACCTTCTTGGACAGAAGTCAAACATATTATTCCAAGGCTAAAAAGCGGAGGAGGACAAGCGGCTCACAAAAAAGGGGCAGTTTCATTGTAATTCATTGACTTGTTCAAAACGCCAGCCAAAGAAAGGGGCTAGACATTAATAGCCGCAGATGCCCTTATGAAGGGAGAGTCTATGTAGGCATTATGGCCTTTGTTCGCACCCAGTTAAACTGTTTAAAAGGAGGGTTAACTCAATCCATCAAATTGTCTGAAATTGTGAGGAAATTTCAAAAACCATATGGCCTCCAAACGTTTGCGTCCTTTTTGTGCGGTGGGACACACTTGTCTCAGTATTGCTGCCTGCGGGGGACCGGCCCTGCTCCTTTGTGGCTCGTCCCATCAGGGAACGCTGCTCATTTGTCCCCACTTTTCATGCTTTACGCTCAAAATTACGGCCCAGTCCCGCAGAACAAAAAAGGTCTATAAAGGCCCGGAGAAACTGGCCCAAAACTTTGTGTTTTTGTGGCATCCTCGTCTTTTTTCCCCCCGACACCAGATTTGTGTTTCTCACATAAATTTTTGCCACGAATGGAGAAACACGTCTAAGGGTCAAGAAGCCACGATACGCATTTAGGATGTGAAAGGAGATGTGAGATTCCGGACCACAAAATGTTTAGAGCATCTTAGCAGAAAAGGACACAAAGGGAGAAAATAGTTCAGTGTTATAACTCTAAATAGGCCGCTTTGATGGGCTAACACCCCGGATCTGGCAACGAAAGCGTGTTTCTAAAATGATTTTTCTTTTGACGTCAATAGAAAAAAAATCATATTAATATATAATATTAATTCAAGAATTGCAACATAAAAGAAATATTGAGAAAAGCCATTTTATTCCCATAGTAGCCTATATACAATACAGTCTGTGCATTGGTTTTCAAATAATGTCCTGATTTTAGAAAGGCACTTACAGGTGTACAAAACATAACAAATTTATAACTGTAAATCTATTGTACCCAAACAATAAATCTAAAAAGTAGCCTATAGCTTGTCAAAATCACCACAATATTCACTGATGTTTCTCGCCATCGCTCGAGCATTCCCATAAAACGCATAACCGTGAATGTCCGGATTTGTCTTTCCGACCAACAGCATCATGCACTGCAGCATCGGGACGCCAAATATGAACTGAAGTCAAGGGCTTACAGTCAGATGGTGGCGGGGAGGAGGAGGAGAGGATCCGGCAGTAGCCTGACAAAGTGACTCAATGGCGATTTGGCTCACAGAAAACACAAAAAGCATTTAAATAAAAAAAAAGTAAAAATAAATAGATAATGGTCACAAATCAAATCATGCATTTACATGCAAAAGTATGGAAAACTGGAGCACTTTCATTGTGGAGTGGATATGGAACAGGTGTGTGTGTGTGTGTGTGTGTGTGTATGTATATGTGTGTGCGCGCGCGTGTGTATGTGTGCGCTCGCGTGCGTGTGTGTGTGTGAGTGTGTGTGTTGGCCTGAAGTGTAAAAAAATAATAAGTTACTCGTGTCATTTTAGACCATATTGCTTTGATTGCAAGTAGGAACAGTTTGCTAATGAATACGTTGTAAAATACCACTGCATATTTCTTGTTCTGTGTTCATGCTTCACTATGAATAGGTCTATCTGTGCCGATATAAAAGTCATTACATTTTGGTACATGTTCTGAGATATGGTATACAATATAAGCAGTAAGTTACAAGTCCTCGGTAGGATTTTTTCATAGTCTTTTTGTGTTTTTCGCCCTCTCAGCCCCACGCTGCGCCATCAGTCATCCACATCAATCTCCACGTCCTCGTCCTCTGAGCACTCTTTACTAGTTGTGTGGTCTGAGAACGGAGACAGCGGCGACGTCCGTAGTTTCTGAGCGAGCTCGTGCTCCTGCTGGCCTCCCCGCGCCGGGGACTCAGCTCGCGGGTGGCCGAGCGTGCCGTTGGCGCATTTCTCCAGGTCCGCCAGCTTGGCGAGCTTGTCCAAGGGGACCTGGCCGATGGCCTTGGCCGACTCCACGTCGGCCTTCATCTCCTCCAGGTCCCGCTTTAGCTTGGCCCTTCGGTTCTGAAACCACGTGATGACCTGAGCGTTTGTCAGGCCCAGCTGCTGTGCGATCTGGTCCCGGTCGGCGGGGGACAGATACTTCTGGTATAGGAAGCGCTTCTCCAGCTCGTAGATTTGGTGATTGGTGAACGCCGTCCGAGACTTCCGACGCTTCTTCGGGGTGGTTCTCTGGCCGAACAGAGTCATCCCATCCCGGCCTGTGAGGGAGAGGAGGAGGAGGCTGAAAATCACTGATTCGTGCAGGTGCAAGGCTTTATCTGCACCGCTGCGGTGTGTGCGTAAAAGTCATCCTAACGCAAAATGAACAATGAAAGTGATAGTATCTGTGATATAGCAAAGCCTTAAGTCCTTATGGGAAAAGATTATTACAAGAATATTACACAGACACCACTGGGAAATATTAAGCAACAGACACATACGGCCCTGATATTAAAGAAAAGCGGCGGTGATTTATTTCGTTGAAGACAATTAGCACGCCTTTGTTCGGAAAGACACTTTTAAACGAAAAATCTTTGCATTGCTGAACACAAGAAAAACAGCGTTGGGTTTTAAACAAGACCATAAAATCACAGAGTGAAAAATACACGACGTTGGCTAAGAAAAATCTCATTTTCAGTTTGGTAGCCAGGGGCCTGTAAATATTAGAAGAAGAAAATCAAATAGCTACAACGCAAAGCTGTATTTCAGGTGCATGTTGTGGAATGTGGATTTACCTTCCGCAGCCTGTAAAACGCTGACTTCCAGTCCTTTGAACGTCTTGCTTGCCAGCTCCTCCAGCGCGCAGAGCGGGGAGGTCTGGGTGAGGAGAGCCCGGCTGGACAGAGGGATGCTGGACGGACGGTGCTTCTCAGAGGATGAAATTAGATGAGCCGTGCCGCAAATTGTGTAACTTCGTTTCACAGACGGTTTGTTCAGGATGTCCTCGATACTGAAGGGGGTCAGCGGCTTGTTGGAGTTGGCAGGAGGCGGCAAGTGGTCCAGCGGACTTCGCCTCCTGTTTTCCACTGCATCACATTTGGCTACTTCTTTGGATGTCATCATTGGTTGTAGGCAGAGTTTATGTAGGACTTCGTTGAAATATTCAGCGGTTAAAAACGAGGGGAAAAAGTCACATAACAGTTAGAGGTAAAAAACACACACACACACACAGAGCTACGGGGGAGAGAACGAGGAAAAGAAAATCCTATTCCAAAACGGGATGTCTTCAAAGTGTCGATCCTCGGGAGCAGCAAGTCCGCAGGAGTGAGATGCCTCCCTGAAAATGGCGAGGTCCAAAGAGTTGACGATTACTAACAAGTTATCATTGATTGGTAGGTAATCAATTATCTCCAGTGGCACTTTCGCCCTCTTCCCTTTCACTCTTTGACTATGTTGCAGTCCAGTGCGGGGCTTTTTGCGACTGGGGGTGTCCCATTAATTAGGACGCATGGCTGGAAGGAGGAGGAGCCCGGCGAAATTATAATGCTTTGTGCTCTTATCATCTTTGGTCTAATTTAGTCGTGTGGTGAGATACCAGAATAGGTATATGGGGTAAATGAGGGGAAGCAGAGAGAGAAAGAGAGAGAGGGAGAGGGAGACAGGGGGACAGAAATCACAATCCGTAGCCTTTTTAAGCGTTTTTACGTGTAAAACTTCAGTTTCAGTTCAGCAGGAGTTTCTAGTGTTTTATTTAAAAGTATGCGCATTTTTGGATGTTCTCAAAAAGAGAGGTCGGTGCAGGGTTTATTTAAGATGTCGCAGCTTATAGAAGGATACTTTCCTCGACCCAAAGCTTGGATGATCCTTTGTTTTATAAAGGTAATGTAGAGCTGGGTCATATATCAGCTCTGATGATACCTTCTCTGGGGCGGGAGAGAAGGAGCAGCATGCATCCCTCTCAGCAACGCCAAATCCAGGCCATAACTCAGGCGAAAGGGCTCCTTTTATATCATCCGAGAAATATTTCATCTCCTCTCAAATTCCCCCGCGTCCTCCAGGTTTGACATGATGGGTTTATTTTGGATGCTGCTCGGAAAAATCGACGACAGGGCATTTGCATAGGAAAAAGAATTTACGCAGTAGGATAAAATATTGTTTCCCAGCAAAAGTTTTGTTTTTGATGCAAAACGAGAAAATTGTAGTTTTTAGTTTTCTGACATTTATCTTCACATCATCTTTACATTAGCCATGTTGCCGTTATATTTACTGTAGAAAAGATACATTTAGGAGATTTTAAACCTATAATACGGTGCTATTATCATTGTTATGTCTTTTTTAAATTAAACATTTAGTGTCATTTTATGTTATTGCTGCTGTTGTTGTTTTTGGATATTATTATATTTACCTGAAGATCAGATCGTGAATATTGCATTGATTACAGCGTCACGTCACTGATGGACGCATCAGTCAAAATAAAACACCAGACTGACGATGATGATGATGATGATGATGATGGTAAGCGAGGGGGGAGGGAATTATGTAAATACTTTTAATATTTTAATATTTTTAACACAATTGATTATCGAAATCTTTGTAATCTAAATCTTTTATTACAAAACACCACTTAACTATATTTTACCATTCCCGTATATGACCTATATATATTCTTATAGTGATGAACTGAAAACAGCAGCGAACAGAAAAGAAACCAATGCAAAAAATTATGCAAAAATTATATTTTGAACTGACTTTATTTTATATTGTCTTCTAGAAAAGTCTACTATCGACTACACTGCTGTCGTGTATATTAAAATTCAGACAGTACGAATTTAGAGCAAACATTCAATAATTTATCTTTTCGATTTTTTTTTTTATTGAGATTTTTGCCTGCCTGTTTGCAAAGAGCTTCTGAAGTTCTGTATCTGGCCAGGCAGTTTAAAACCACTACAGTGTTTGTTTGCTGCTGGTAGTGTGTGTGAATGTGTGGGTTTGTGTGTGTGTGTGTGTGTGTGGGGTGGGGTGGGGGATCAGATCATCATTTCAGAAATAGGCTGGGTATTTATTTGATGTTGAACTACAACCTGATACTTCTTAAACATGTTTCCTTTATATTTTCCAGGATTTTTCCTTTCCTAACACTAACTAAATGCACATGGTCTAGTTTTACTTTAATTAAACTCTTTGCTGAAAAAAAAAGAGTAGAAAGAAAAAAAATATATATGTGGCAGGCCAGTCCACCCACAAACCTTTCATAATATTGTCACATGGTATTTTAAACTGGAGTTTCCTTAATGCATTAATTACCATAATATGGGACCAAACACAGTGTTGTCATATCAAAACACTGGAAACAATAATTTAATTAAACATTAGCATCTAAGGTGAATAATTCTTACCATTCAGAACAGAACCCATTTAACTGTAATGTGCAAGAAATACAATTATAAAGACATTCCTAACAATATTGTTGGGTAATATTCTTTAGTTAATGTTTTAAATATGCAAACTAAGACAAGCATTAAACAGCACACAGACTGATTTAGAGGTGGAGATGTCCAGCATGAGTTTAGTGGGAATCATCTGTTACATCAGACGTGTCTGTTTCCAGCCAGCCGAGCTGTGGAGGCTCATGGTGTTCAGTGCTGCGCTGGCCTGTTTATTAAAGACAGATATTTGTAGTGGTGTGTCATCATCTCAGTGTCTGGCTTGCCAAGGTCAGCGACACTGCCTGCCTCTCAGCTCTCCTTTAGCCAGAGAACTTAATCTGTTAAGCTACTAGACTGTGCAGGGGACGTTCCCTGGCAGGGGACAGTGCACACTACATCACTGACTGTCTGGAAAATTACTCTCTTTGATACACTATCTACTCATATACTCATGGATTCGGGTATCCAAAGAGATATGGATGTTTCTGGATGTTTTCGTCGTTTTGATGGATTGGTTTTGAATTTATGGCTGTAATAAACCCCCAAAAGCTTTGGTTAACCATAATCCAGTAGTGTTAACGTATTTACACTACACTGTAATCTTCCACTCCTTCGGCATTCATAACTGCATTTAGAGAATACAATAGCTCTTTTTCTTCCCAACCAGGTGTTGATTTAGCCCTGCCACACTGCGGTCTGTTAGCTTAAAGTGCCATCCTGCAATATGTCTTAGTGACCTCATGCAGGAGGAGACACAGCGCTCACTGCAGGCTTAGATTGCGATCAGACAGCTGCAGGGGAAACTATCCACATTGTAGCCATTTTGTGAGACCCCAAAGATGGGTGTCATGTCTCCCCTCTCCCAAAGGCCTGCCTGTTATCTCACATGACACCAGATATAGATACAGAGAAAGAGAGAGAGAGGGAGAGATAGCCTGGGTCGGATGTGTCTCTCTGTTTAAAACATGTACTGTATAAATCACACGTCATTACCAGAGGTCACTGGCTGAGCCACACCATTGGATGGTTTCACTGCAAGGGCCAGTCTGGTTGGAGGAGAGTGGATTTATCTGTCACTTGGATCTCTGGAGAGGTGGCCATATTTTATGTGACTAGAGACGTAATAACAGGCCTCTGACAAATCCCTGATGGCCCGGCTTTTCCTGCCTCACAGTGCAGAGCCGGTGCTGCAGGAACGGTGGATCATAAGCAGCACTATTATTGATACACGTGAGCTGCACTGTGCCACTCAGCAAAGGGTTGGGAGCTCTTTGAGATGACTTTCACAAGTCAAGTTGTTAAAGGGTCAGTTCACTCAAATCACAGCGAACATCTGCATGTTAACCTCCTTTGCTATTGAGCCATGATAGTTTTGATTTTCTATGCCAAGATATTTATAAATAGAATCCAAACAAACAGGAGTACTTTCAAGAAAGACTGTCACTTTTGAAAGAAGAAATAATAAGTAATAAAATACACCCTTTTGAAAACAATGAAGACTTTTGCTGCTTACAGCCTGGTGATAGCTAATGTTAGCAAACATTAGATGCAAAACATAACTTTTGGCTTTAATAAGCCTTAACAGAACACTTTAAAATTTATAAGGCTAGTTTTAAATATTTTGAATAATCAAAATTACATGAATCTCCACCATACTGGGGTGGCATCAAACCTAGGGAGATAAACTCAAAGCTAACTACATGGCTAGCTTCCTTTTAGGTAGGTGAAAACATTCAAAATCGTACGCAATTGTATTTAATATATTAGAAACAAAGTACTGATTTTGCAGAATGAATTCTTTAAGAATATTATGCTATGGCATGATTGCATTTCTGTCTAGTCATTACTTATGCATTAAAATATAAATAGCATTTTAATGTTGACGATGGATGAGGTGGAGCTAACTTTATCTAATGGCATTTCTTTAAAAATGCTTATGAGTTTATAATCAAACATATTTGTGTTCATCTAAATCTGCAAAGTAAACAACAGCTATAGTTGTCAAATAAAAGTAGTGGAGTAAAAGAGTAGTAAAACAGAAGAGATACTCAAGTATAGTACAAATTTCTGAGTGCTTCAACAGCATTTGAGTAAATGCTCTCAACACTGGAATTTTCTTTTTTTTTTTGGGTGAACTGACCCTTTAAAAAGACAGCTCATCTTGCTCTGTCCAAACTAAGATGAAACTATTCTCTTGTTTAAAAGCTGATTCAGTGATTGCTTTCATTCCCCCAAACCGACTGCAAAAATAAAAATGAATAAAAAGAATTGTACAAACTCAGTTAAACCTAACAGTTAATAAATTATAAGTCATGACATTATTTTCATGCAAGGAAAAACAAAAACAGGTGCACACTCTCCCAGGAAATACAAGAAGTGCTGAAGTTACCTCATGGGGAGTGCATAATGCAGAGTTACTCTCTCTTAAAGAAACATTTTCATGGGTCTCTGGCTGTAGTAATACAAAATATTCTCACTGCCAAGGACTCCATAAAGAATCATTCACTCAATAAATAGTCTGACACCAATGTTTTAATGTTAAGAGGGTCTTAACATTGTTATTTTTTTACCTGTCATGGCAATAAAACTGAACTTGAAACCCATAAGATCTGTTTACTGTCATACCTGGTGGAACAGTTGCAGCGTTCACACTCTTCTGCCAGCCAGTGACAGACTGGCTGCACGCCCCTGATCATACTGGTGTGGTTTGGGGCCTGTACTCTTGTAGTTTGGCGCAGCCTGAACATGAGCATTGCTAATTATACAAAAATGCACACTTTGAAACTGCGTATGTGGCCATCAGAAATGAGTTGATGCCACTGCAATTCTGTCCATTAACCCATCTCTGAAAACATGTTTCACCTCGTTTTTACTCGTTTTTTTCACTGTCTGCTTTTATCAGATGGTTAAACAATGATACATCAATCTGCTTCACATGAGCATTTTCCCCTTTGATTCTCTATATTGGCTGGGTGCTGATGAATCCTTCCACTGCACTATGGATGCTGTAGCACTGCACCAGATACTGCTTCATTTGAATGTTCTTCCTTTCTCATCTGCACTTCACCATAAAACATAGTAAGCAGTGATGCTGAAGGATTGTATTACTTGGGATGGCCAGGGTGGAAAAGATTATTCACCGTCTTTGATAATAAAAACTGCCGGAGGAGAACTGAGGAGAATTATGACAGCAATCCTTTAGTTTTCGTTTGTGGAGGCTGTTTTTTTATTATTATTTTTATTTGATGCAAAAGCAAAGGAGGATAAAGAGACGTTAACAGGAAAAACAACAGAAAATCTACCATGTCACCTTCCGTGTAAAGTGTAAATACCAGCTGCAGCTCCGTTTATTACTTATATGTAAACTAATGCATCAACCTTGATTTTTAGTACTTGTTATCGGCTCAATTTACCTGCTTCACATTTTCTCACCTGTATTCCTTCATTATCAAAGTTGCTTGATCAGTTCCAGCTTTAACCATTTCAAAGGAATGATTGGTGGATACAGAGGTGCAAAATGTGTAGTTCCAGCCTTTCAAACCAAACCATGGCTTATATAATTCAAACATGTATTTGAAATAAGACCACAGGGCCACACTAATTACATGAAGTGGGCTTGGTTTGTGTTAATTCAAAGCCCATAGGGGCTTTTCCAATATGGCCGCATGGGAACGAATGCTGACAGGTCAGCTGTTCTTTCTCCAGGAAAGGAATGTCTGTCTTTTTCCTCCGCCTTTCGTCTTCCTCATTCCCTCCATCCTCGGTCAATTATTTTCCACACTTTTCTCTCTCACTCTTATTTCTGTCAAGTATCCTTCACAACACACACACATGCGCACACACACACACTGTCTTTGAGAGATGGTCTCTGTCTTTCAATTAGCCTGCAATGGCCCTCTTACAAGGCTGGCGTCTGGCGAGTTAGGCCCGCAGCAGATGCTGCTGTGGATTGGCTGTTCATCTGCAGCCTGCAGACTGTATTGAATAGTCATTAGGGTGGAGCTGACTATTCATGACAGAAGAAGTGGCTTTGTGTGGGAGGGGATGCTACTACATGAGGTTATCTTTATTCTCTTGTTCTCTGTGGGTTTTTTTACCGTGTTGAAAAGAAAAGGACTCTGATTAGCAGGATAAACAGATAATGAATGGTTACACTGCGTGACAGCTCTCTCCAGCGTGATTTTTTTTAATGGTTAGGTTGTTACGGTATGTTGCATGGTCTAGATCAGAGATAGGGAACAGAAAGCATGGAGAGAAACAGAGAAAGACAGCTACATAGAACCCCCTGATGGGCAGAAGAGCCACAGGCCAGTCTGTTGCATTTGTGTATGATTTGTCAACTCTCAGTAGGTCCGTTCATGAAGCACCTGGCAACCCTGCACAGAGGAATATGGTGCCTGCCATGACCATGCAGCAACACACACACAACCATATGCCCCCATTGTCATTCCAATGAGCTCGGACAACATTCACTTTCCCCTCTTTTCAGCAAATGCTATCAATACAAACCCCATGTGGAGGGGCCCGGGTCAAGAGGGAGACTCACTACAAAGTGGTCGCTGACACAGACAGGCACAAACACACACACACACACACATGTATAAACACACACACACACACACACTGAGTACTACCTCCTTCTGCTCCTCTGCCCCCTCCTCTCCTGAAGCCCCGTAGGCTGAGCTGAGGAAATGTGAATTAGCTTCATCAATGCAGAGGTTAACATTGCGCAAAGACGATGTTGACCCCTTGTTGTATTCTTGGTTTGATGTCTTTCTTAGGGCCAAATGCTTATGAATAAAAATGGCAAGGGGAGAGGTTGACAAAGGGATTTGTCTGACTAATACCAAGGAAAAACCCCTCAGGGAAAGCCTGGTTAAGTCCAACACCACTGAAGCCCCCTGCAGTATTATCAATCATGGAGTGGCTCACACAGTGCTTTTATTGTTTTTGCCATAATTGTGTCATAATAGCTTTCGTTTGTCTCTAATGAAAAGTGTCTGCATTCATCATGCTAATGCAGTGACAACATAAATGTTGCACATGGCAACTTATAGCGCCTTCTGAAACATGTGTTATTTCAAATGTGAAAGAAACATATGTGCTGGCTGCTTGTGTCTTCACTTTAGTGTGTAAAAATTAAATGGCTGATGTGTCAAAGTTACAAAATAAGTGCTTTGGGTGTAAGAGATTTCTGCCATTTATCATCCAATATGAAATGAATTAACTTTTGTTTGTGAATCATGCAGAAGAGCAAAGCTATATTTAAAAAATTCAACAGTGAAGTTCAGTTGAAAAATCTTTCACTTATTCTTTAGTAAAGAGTAGATCCAGTGAGAAATTGTCTGAAAAGATGCATTGCAGCTGAAAATCTGAAAGATAGTATTGTCAGCGCATTATGTAGCATTTATTACATCTTCATATTATTGATGAAGAGGCTGACATTTTAGAAACATCTCCAAGATATTTTAAATCTGCTCAAAGAAAACCAAAACTATCTTTATGCTAAGATTCACCTTGAAATAAACAAGAAAATATGTTTGTCTTTTTGTGTTTGTGTGAACCAACTGAAATCTGTAGCTGCAGTGACAGATGTGTCAGAATCAGCATGAATTTTACAATCAATTTAAGAAGGATTTGATGACATCCTCAATAAAAGTCTTAATGGTAATAACCACTGGTAATAACATAAACAACAGAAAACCTGGGACACCAGAGGTGAGGCAGGCGCTCAGCCTTTAACCCCAATAAAATTGAAAAACACGTCAGTGTTGGGTGGTTACGCAGAAATTCAATATTGTTGTTTAAGGGTGAAACTAAAAAAAAACAAAAAAGAATATTCAGAACTGAGAGCCTGTTTCGCGATCAAATATTAGCTTTTTGTGATTTTTTTTTGTGTGTGACTGTAAGATACTGGTCCTCATCTTTGTCTCCCAGGCTTTTTTTGCACACAAACAAATTAAAGACTGCACACGCCCACACACACACTCACACATTATATGCTCCACAGGGCCTGGGCTTGTCTTTATGAGTTTATTAAAAACGTCTTGTTTCATATCATGCTCGCCCAGCAAAGCAAACCATATACCCTAATATATCACACTGTTATTGTAGGTAATTAAATCCAAAACTTGGTGTTATACGGCGCCTGTTGTGCATAAGCAAAATTGACCATTTTAATTGCAAAGGAAATATTTGCTTGCACTTTATCTAGCGTGAAAGATAGTATTACTCTTCTTAATATTGAAGAAGGAGGAGGACCCTGAGAAGATAGCACAGGCATTCATTATACTAACAGTCCCTTTTTAAAAATGAATGATAATGAGACACAACAGCTATTTACTTTGCTTTAATGCTGTGGCAAGTAGATAGCAATGTCCCCCTCCTTCCTGCAAATACCCCCACCGCTGCCCGAAGCTTTTTAAATCTTCAGACTTGTTACACTGCAAAATACAACACTGCATTAAAAATTTAAGAGATATGAGTCAAGCCCAGATGAATCCTGCTCCTGCTGATTATCCTGCTAATCAGTGCAATGCAGCATCTGGTTTCTACTGCTGCCTGTCATGCTCCTTCACTGTTTTTTTATTATGGAGGAAAAACAGCACAACACCCTCATCCATCAATAATGATTTTAAATCTCATGCTGAGTATTTCCATTCGTGTCTTTTCCTGGCTTTGTCTCTTCTTCTTCGTCTCAACACCGTGCAGTATTTGTCACAGCGAGCCCAATAACCTGCGTCTCTCTCTTTCTCCCTAACAGATGAGTGTGGCCTGAAGGAGTAAGGCTGCCATTCATGCAGATCTGTGCCTGTTCCTGCCGTTTAAACCCGAGCAGGCTCGACTAATGCCCCTGCCTCACTTCTCTGCTGCGGCACTGCTTTATAGGCTTTGTTCGAGGCAGCTCCTTTATTTCCCCCTCTATCCATCATTTTCATATTTTTCACCTCCTAATTCTCTCCCACTCTCTCTCCACACCTCGGCTTCATTTCTGGCCTGTCGGCACCTACTTCCACTTCTCTCTCCCCTTCTCTTGTGCTTTCGTTTACCTCTTTTACCTTTCACATCCCTCCTTAGCAGTTGCTTTCTCCATCTCCTTCTCCTCCTACAAAAAAAGGGGGTCTTAGATGAGAAGTCGGTGGCGTTGAGCCGAGGAGGACACACTCCACTTAGATAAATATCCCCATCGCTCTGAGCAGAGCCAGGGAGATTTATTCATCCGCCGAGCTGGCAGAAAATTGACTTGTTTCATGGGGGCAGGCTAGTGACGCATCGCCATGAGAGGCAAAGAGACAGGAGGGAGGGAGGGAAGAGGGGAGATAAAGAATGATAAAGAGAGAAGGCACAAGCAGAGGGAGAGAGAGGAAGGAGGGAAAGAAACACGGCGGAGAGAAATGAGGGGAAAAAGAGGAGAAAGAGTAAAGCGATTTAGGGAGTGGGAAGGGAGAAAGGCGATAAAGAGAGATGAGAGAGTGATGTCCCTCCCCTTGTACTAGAGGATAAAGCCAGTGGGGTGGTGAAACAGTGATGAGGGAAATGGTACAGCTGACATTTATATAAGAGGATATTGATGAAGCAGAGACAATAGCAGACTCAATCCACTCCTTCTCTTCTTCTTTTGCCCCTTTCCTCGTGTTTACTACTTTTCACTCTTCCTCTGCTTGTCTTCTCTCCTCTGTCTCCTTCAACTCTCTCTGTCTTTGGACTGACAAAGCACCGTTATTGGCCACTACATCCTCATTGAGAGAGAAGGGCCACAACCTTGGGTGACTTAAGACTACAGCCACCAATGCATCACAGTGATAATCTCTTATTTTCTCTCCCCCCTTCACACACACACACACACACACACACACCACCACCACCACATACACACTCCAGCCAGCATGCAGCAGAATCATCCCTTAACAGAAAAACTACAGTGTTCCCGTGTTTCATATTGCATCCTTGCTAACACAGCAAATAGAGAGGAGACGGATGCTGCCTCCCTTTGGCTTTTCTGAAGAGGTGTAGTGAATGGAGGTGTATGTGGGCGTATTTGTGTGTGTTTACTTGGTATGTGTTTGTGTGTGTCTGTAAGTGCATATGTGTTCTGGGAGCGATGGGGCGTGGAGGATTTCTGCTTGTATCAGCACATGGGCTGCACTGAGAGAGAGGTATACAGGGGAAAAGATGGGGGAACTGGGAATGTATGTATGTGTGTGTGTGAGAGAGAGAGAGAGAGAGAGTGTGAGAGGTGGGGTGGGGGTTGCTAACAGGGAGTGGAGTATAATTTAGTCGCACCGAAGCTCAAGGCTCATGTCAACCTTGGATAGAGACCCAGGATGATAATTTGAATTGGGAATTAAGTCACCAATCAATGGTTATACTTATGCTGAATCAGTGGTTTATTAAGGGTAGAGAACTCAATCATCTGATTGTGTATGTGTGTGTGTGTGTGTGTGTGTGTGTGTGTGTGTGTGTGTGTGCGCGTGTGTGCACATGTGCAGGTGCTTTGAAGAAATAGCACTCTCCTTTTCTGCATGACCACATGCAGATTTGTTTATGTCATATTTGTTTGTCAGTAGAATAATCATGCTTTGCTGATGCCTCTGTATTAACACGTAAGTCCATGTACTGGACATAGAAAACGCCACCAAAATTAGACCCAACATGGATCTGATTAAAATCAGGGAAATATCATCGGAACGTTTGAATGATCTGCTTAGGATGAATGAAACAACCCAGCATAGGATTTGTACAGTATATTTTTTCTACGATCTTTTAAGCCAGTTAAATCAAACAAAATTGGACAAACAACAGAAGCAGCTATACATGAGTTTTGCTTAAATAAAATAGTCTAATATTAGCAAAATAAACACTTTAACAAAAACCTGCTTAGTATTAACTACTTGCAGTTCATAAACCAGGCATTTCAAATGTCATCTCCCCTTTTAATGGCTGTTGCATGTACCACGGGGCCAAAAGGTGCAGATTACTGATACACGATGTTATAATGGAACCACTAGTGGCCGTAGTATTCATGGCAAGAACAACAGTCATGGTTGTTGATGTTGTATAAAGACTGACAAAGTCCACATAGGGACAAGATCGGGGGTGAATACATGGGCAACAAAACAGAGGACTTTCAAAGAGAAGGCAAGTGTTTGTTTCACATTTCAAACCATGTATGGCAGTGAAGCTTCAGTGCATGATTGAGCTGACTAAGAGGCAGAGTAGGGCCCTACTAACTTGTACCTACAATATAGTCCCATAGCAACTGATAACGGCCACTGAATGGTGTGATAACCTTCAAAGTGGGTGGATAGACTAAAAGGTGTATTCTTGGTGTTCCAAACATATATTTTAACTAAAATATAATAAATGAAGCTCATGTTCTCCTCCAGTGTTAGCAAACAGCTGCAGCTGCACTACCAACAAACTGAAGGTCTTATTGTGCTGCATTGCACTGTCAGCAGAATGAGAAGAACAGTTAAACCTCCAATTATTCTGACTTGGGAGAGTTAATCCATCATTCTCATTATGAAGCTGTATAATTCAAAAGCCAAAATCAGCATTTATTGGGTTACATATTTGTATGTTCTAGAGGCTAACAACAACTAACAATTATTCTTTGGGGTGTTTTATTACCCGATGTAATAGCCTCACTGATTTGTTGTTTTACACTTAGCATTTTAACTCTTGTTAAAGAAAACATGTTGATTTCAGGATGTAATTTTTTAAAGGACAATGAAAAATCGTGTTTACACTGCAGCTTTATTCATTATGGTGAGACATACATACCTGTATATACGGTATTTTGGACTTCATTGTTTTATGTTGTCTGCACTCATTACTTTTCTGCCTGTCTTACACAGGAAGAGACATTATTATCAGTTAATATCAGTTAGGTATTTTTGAGTATTTAAGAGTTAAAAAATAAATTAAAACAAAATCAAATACACACATTGTATCAGGTGTAATTTTCTTAGTTTATATATTAAACATAACTCAGAATATTTTGATGGTTAATGTTTTTTATTCTAAGTTGCTGCTTGTAATAAGAGTCTGATATGATGTGGATGTTGCATTAATGATTTTTGGCATTGTAGAGACAAGTGCTGTGGAAATAGTCCACCTGATACCACCTGTATCCCATGATACAGGACTATAGTAGAAACAAAACAATTAAACCTACAATATGCTGTTTTTCATTTAAGAATATTTTAGAACATGTTCTGACTTGACATCTTTTGACTTTAAATGAGTTGAACCTCTGAGAGTTCACTCAACTCATTAAAAGACGTTTTATAGAAGCAAAACTATCAGACTTCCCAGCATGCATTGTTTGGGAGCTAAATAGCTTCAGAAACTCTTTTTTTGTAATTCAAAGAGCCCATGCATGGTGGAAATGTTTTGTGTGTCTGTAATACATACTAATTTAAGCTGTGGTTGCTTATTTTCATAATAATCAATAACAATGCAAACCATGACAAACCTCAATACTGTCTTTAGTCTCTCTCCTTGTGCACGTATCCCAGTTGTCTTCAGATGTCAGACTTTGTACAGTGGTTTAACAATTTTCAAAACTTGGACTGTTGTTGAAAAATGTCATTGAATTAGCAACTAAAAAGGAAATATTTGAAATGTTTTATGGTGCATTTATTTTTCTCAACCTGTAAATAATTGTAACTACTGTAAAAGTTCAGCTAAAATTTTATCATTGCCACCTTTTAAGACAACAAGTGTTTGATACTAAAAACATCAGTTATCTGTGGTTTTGCATGAACTGTTAGATCGAATAAGTGGACTCCAAGTTTTATTTTGCATTTGATGACATCCTGAGGAACTTAAACATTGTCACAGCTGTACATAATTCACTTTATGGGTACATTTTAGTCTGTATCCAAAATGTATTGAGGTTTGATAGTCAGAAATACTTTCACTCCCTTCTGATTTAATGGTAAAACACCCTCAAACAAAAAACCTATACACACAGCAGTTTAAAATAACCGTGGGTTTTCTTGGGGGACTGTAAGGTGGGTAATTTCCACATATGAGGGTGTTTGTACCTTCGGAGCCTGGGCAAATGTGAGTGGCAGCCGTGTTGGAGAGGCACTGTGACCTTCTCTCTCTGGACTGTAACTCAATCAGAGCTCAAGGCGTGACACCGTAACCCTGCGTGGCAGGAAGCGGCATGGCTACACCACTCTGCTAATGCCTGCACTAACGTCCGTGACCGCACCGCACTCATACCCCCCTAGAAAACAAAGCTGCTCTGCTGCCTGTTCCTTAAGAATGAGAGATAAGCCCGTTTTTCATGATTCACCACAAAATGTGTGTTCAGGATGACAAGTTCACAGGTTACCAGCTCTCAGATTACATGTTCATTAAGGGAATTAATGATGCTTCTGTGGCAGCTGGATTAAGAGAGTATCTGCTTTCCATCCAGGCATGCTGTCTACAAAGTCCATTGGAAACAATATGTATTAACCATGATTATTTAAATGGCCTATAAATGGACAATGGCCACTTTAAAGAACATGAGCATGGGTGTTGATTTTTCTCAGGCTATAAGGTGGCATTAGGTTAGGTCAGTAACACTTGTAGATGTTTAGATAAGGGAAGCTACCTAATTTGATTACTGACTCTAAATGGTAGACACTGACTATGTTTCAGCAGCTGCTGAGAAGAACAGACACCTGCATAGGTTGTGTGTGTGTGTGTGTGTGTGTGTGTGTGTGTGTGTATAAGCCGTTAATA
This sequence comes from Mastacembelus armatus, assembly GCF_900324485.2. Lineage (NCBI taxonomy): Eukaryota > Metazoa > Chordata > Actinopteri > Synbranchiformes > Mastacembelidae > Mastacembelus > Mastacembelus armatus. The sequence goes on along the minus strand of NC_046633.1, from coordinate 18,749,802 downwards.
GGTATAACTACTGGGCTGTTGTGTTGTAAAAATTCCTTTTGGCTTGTGAACGTAAACTAGTTGGGTCTTTTTAGCTAACAATTTAGTTTTCTTTTTTGGCCACAGTAGGTTATAGTACATTTGTTAGGAACTATTTTCGGCTAAGGATTAATATATGTGGATTATTTATAGGAACAGTACGGTCTATATGGGATTGACTCAAAATAAGCTATATTATTGTAATTGTCATGAAGGAACATGTCACCCGGTGTGACAGTGTTGCTCAGTGGTGTGTTTTTAATAGTTTTTGGATGACAGTGTGTTTCTATTGTACAGAACAATAAGACACACCAGGCTTTTGCTACACTGACAATACTTGTTAATGGGATCAATTCATTGTTGGTTTTGGTATTTCCATGGGATTTGGACTATTACCAGACTTACCCTTTTAACAATATACTAACTCTGAGCCTTTATTATTGAGTTACTCAATGTCTAATAAGCCAGTTGTTAATGTTAAGAAGCTGTTAATGTATGGATCTTAGTCCAAATACTCTGCAGCACTTTTTCATAAGGTAAGTGGGACAGTCTTCCTAATAAATAATTTATCAATCATAAATAAAGCTTATGGCTTCTACTTTTGAACCATTTGTGTAGGAAATTAAACTTCATTCATTTGATCATAAATCATTACATCAGAAAAGAGAGATTATCATCAACAGACTATAGCTAACCACAGACCAAACTCTCAGGACAAATGTAAAACTCATGTATGCCTTCTGTAGTGCTGCACTACTATTCCAGTTATGCATAAGATGCATGTAAAAATAGATAATAACGCCTTTATGTTCATGCATGTGGTGGAACAGGTGCAGCTTTTCAACAAGAGAAGCCCTTTCTGATCGCTTCTCCCTCTGAGTCAGAAATCGTGAGAGGGGACGAGGTCGTTCCAATGAGACGAACAGTCGTAACCCGGCTCGTAAACACTGAGGTGCCGCGGATAAGAAAAATGTCAAAAATTCACGTTTGGAAGTGATGGAGAAGTCTGGTGTGCTGTGTACGTCCAATTGGCCTCTGTGTGCTATTTCAGTCTGCTGTCAATGTTTGGTGGATGTGCATACAAAGTTTTGAATCAGATTACAAGCAGCTCTACAGAGAAAATGCATGCAGAGCAATGTGAAGTTGTGCAGGCATGCACCAGCACAGGAACACACATGCACTTCACAGTGATATGCTGCCTGATACTTGTGTTTATTATCATGGCTGGTGTTGGGAAAAGGGCTTAGTGGCAGGTCAGAGATCATGGCGGTGAGATTTCATGGCTAACACAGAGATTGAGCCACTTGTGAGAGACCATGGCCCCTCAAAGGTGCAAAAACAAAGACAATCCCAAATGGCCATGCTGGATAAACAGAGAAGAATAAGTAGGAACAACATGAGAGAAAAAAGAGAAATTGTATGTTTTGTCTGTCAGTGAATAAAGTCCTGAAAAACAACAAACCAAGAAATCTCAAAAGATAGAGCAGAAAATAACTGCATCCACCACAGAGAAAAAAAAGAAAGTAAAAATGTTAATATTATTTACTGTCCTTATTTTCCTATCACCGTTCTTCCCCAGATTTGCATGTGTTTGAGCTCTCCATTTGTCTGTGGCAGTAAACACAATTTAATATTAGAATAAATTACAAATGGAAGACTGATGCCTGGGATAGATTTTTCTTGCGGGAAGTTCAGACTGCTCCAACATTAATGTCCCTTGCCACCATTGGACGCATAAATCTCTTTTTCCCTCTTTTTGCCTTGAATCATATAGGGATATTGAATTACCCTGCTGCTCCGCACACATAGAGGCATTGTGCATTACACTGACTGATAAGCTGTCACCAGCAGTTTAACTTAGAGACATTCAAAGAGTAATACACCAGTTGAGGATAAACTAACCCCAGTCCCCTTAGAGTAAGCTATGGTGCTGTCATGGTGAAAAATATGATGGGGGCATTTCATATAACATGCAGCATCTGGCATCTGAAAATAGAGGAAAATACCTCTGAACAATGCTTGGTTTATGGCTGTTTTCATACTAGGCGACAGTTTTACCCTTGAACATAAGGGAAAGCTTGGATCCGAGAACCAAAGTGCTATAAAAGGCTGATATACAAGCTTCACTGTAATCTTTTGACTCTGGAGGAAGGGCTAAGGTTTGCTTCAGGTTTGAGTCAGGACGCTTACGTTATTAATATGAAACAACATTCTTGGTTTTATTATCAGCTATTGTTGTTGTATTCCTCCTGCTTACACCATCATCCATTATTATATTCTGATCTCATGCTAGTGCAAATGTTCTTAACCTGTGTGATGGACCTGTGTTGTTATTATTATTTTTACCTCTTTACCATATTTATGTAAGCTGCTGAAGGGCCTTTTCCTGCTACAATGTGGGAACAACTATTAACACTTGGAGTTGGACCAATGGGATCAAGCCGTCTCTCACTCGTTGTAGTTGGCATGAGAGTGGGCAGATCCATCACAGCAGGTTTGGCAGCTAGACTCAGGGTACTGTTTGCCCCGGTGCTTCAGGGTGGTCTGTCCAATTCAACATCTGCATAAGAGACTCTGGCAGAGCAGCTGTGTATTGGGCTGCTCCTGTATGTGTGTCTGTGTGTGTGTCCTGGTTGTTTTGGTGCTAAAGATGTTACTGTCTGGCCTCTAAATGGGTAGAGGCTGGAGACAATATTACACCATTAATAAACATTGCTTAGATTAATGCAGGAGGAAGGCAAGAAGGGGGGAGGAGACTTAGTGGAGATTGCAATGTCTCGTTTTTTCCTCATATCTTTCAATTTATGGTGTTGGAAATCAATAGTTATATAAGAACAAAGGCTGACTGTGAACATATTTCAAGGATTCTGGCTTACTTCCAGTGGTGAATGTTTAGAACAATTTAGATAAGAAATAAGACTGCTAAGCTTTGTCAGTGTAACTTTATATTTCTGATTTGCGCAAATAAAAATACTATTTTTAGCTTGACAAACGTGCTTCTAAAACAGGTGTGAACATTTAACAGAAGCAAGTCTCAAGCAAATGAGACCGTACAGTGGACAACAGAATTAGTCTAATGTCATTTCGCATGTACAAGAAACTAAAAAAATATATAAAATGAAGAACAGTGGAAGATTTATTTTTAGTTTGACAACCATAGTAATGTGATGTTAGTGTTTATTACACAGAGGTTTTCTTACAAAATCAGAGGTATGGAATGTACATTGTGTGCTTATCGTTTGAATATTGCTGTGAAGAATTAATTCAGTATCTTCAAATCCATGGCTTGCCATGACAATGAGAGGCTTAAAGGTAAGGCCATAAAAATGTGATATAGCAAAAGGACTGCCACTGACTGAGAGGCTGAGGGAGGACATAAACAAGACGGATGCCTGTCCCCTTTAATATAACATAAAGACTGAGCTGGAGAAAATAAAACACCCCATTGTAATGAAATGCATTTACTGCAGCACAGGCTTGAAATCAGGCAGAAGTGAGCGCAAATGTCAAAAGAGCTCTCCTGTTGAGCAGAGCGGCTGAATTAAGAGGCCTGATATCTAATCCATTTCCTGTGAAACCGGCGGTGTAGGGGACATCAAAGAGAGTTAAAGGGGATTCAGTGAGAGCGGTTGGAGTGGCAAGGCAGTGAAATATGGCACATTTGGTTTCTTCTCTCCCCCGGCACTGGGCCTTTGGAATAATTAGAGCCTAATTCTGTCTAATTAACGGACTCAATTACTCCTGAAGAAAGCTCATCAAAAAGATGGCGGGAAAGCAGAGAAGAGAATGGTAGCGTTTTTTCTTTAATTAATGAACTGAGTTGAATAACGGCCATGGAATTAAACATTTCCCCCAATGTGTATGAATTGCAAATTGGAGCATCGTTTTTTTTCCGAGACGGGAGCCCAGGGGCTAACGCTGCTGTCAAGTAGCTCTCTAAAAAGTCAAAGCGCCGATGCAGCACTAACAAATTACTTAAGATTACCATCTTTAGCACATGCGGAGGTCCTAACGAATAGCGATGAATTAATATGCCGTCTGTGTTCCAGCGCTCCCATTGGCTATGAGTTTCACTGATCCTAAAAGAGCCAATAAACCAGGCACCAGCGTGAACTTTATGGAACACTTTTCTTCCTGTACAATTGGTTGTCTGTCGATTGCATATTTCACATCCTTGAGACGTTGATATAAGGCTTGTTAAATTACTCAGCTGAGATGGAGCTGTGCATACACGAGTGTTTTCAGGGGTTGAAAACTTTTTATGTGTTATCCCGTGTGTGTGTGTGTGTGTGTGTGTGTATGAGTGTGTGTATGGGGGTGTGTGTGTGTGTGTGTGTGTGTGTGTACGAGTGTGTGTGTGTGTGTGTGTGTGTGTGTGTGAGCAAAGTGCTGTGCTGTGCTCAGCAGCTTTAAAGGCCCAAGGGTCGGCTAAGCTAACTCACTGCCTCAGCACTCTTTAGCTCAGCTCCTCAACACATTCGCTGAGGCACTAGGAAACAAACTTAAAGGCCCAATATTACCACCCATATGTAGACAAGGAGAGCAACACAACAGCACAGGAGACATTTGTTATCCTCAGTGAAGCCGCTGTTTTCTGCAGACTGACAGATCTGTTGTAGTTTATAGTGTATATTATAATGATTTAAATGATTGCATTGCTCTTCTGTGTTTGTGTTTTTGGTGAAAATGTAACGTGTGCACAGGATTTTTTAGCTTATTAACATCGATATCTTCCTCCAGCTGGACCGAGTTTTACTGTTAGACCTGAAGGAAGCGCATGCGGTTGAATCATCACTTGTAGCTGAATCCAAGTCGTCTTTCTTTGGCCCATAAGTTTGATTCTTGGCTGTAGTGTTCAAATACCTCCAGGAAAACAAATGAACAACAAAAATAACTTTAAATTAAAATACTAACATCAACAGTGTTAAATGTTTTGAGGATATAATTATCCAGCTAGTAGTTAAATGTATTTTCTACTACTGTGGTTTCATGCCATTATAGGAAATTGTGCTGCAACTGGATAAGTTGTATTAGACCATACACTACAGTTAATTCATCACTGAAATTTGTGTCAAAAAAAAAAAAAAGCAAATGGTAAACTGTGTTGTACAATTTATGTAAACAGGAGGAATCTTCATTGATTTATTAAATCCTTCCTTTCACTGGCTGCTATTAAAAAGTGAAGGAAAACATTGTTTATTTTTTTTAAACAGGAATATTGTGGCTCATGAGATGTAGCTCACTACTGAAAAACAATAGAATAAAATCTGTAAAAAAAAAAAAATATATATATTACAAATTAGGCTTACTACTGAAACAGTGAAACTGTATAGCACATACATTTCATATATATCAGAGCAAAAGTCAATAGCAGTTGACATCAGAGCAAAAGTTAATAGCAGTAGTTATAATTATTATTATTATTATTTTTGTTTTTTAGTTTTGTAAGAGAAAAAAGCTTTTTACATACTTCCGAGCACTGACTAACCTAAGCTGTTTTACTGAGGCAGAGGCCTTCCCACTGAATGAAGCCAATGGTGAAAATAGGCAAGAAATAAAGAAAAACTATATTTAGATAAATAGGCAAGTCCTATTTAAGGACTAATTATTTATGTATTTATTTATTATTTATTAGATTTTAATCATTTGTTAAGCAAAAATGACTAAATGTTTTTGTTTTCATGGTTATTGTTTTAAATCATTCTTAATTTCACATCTTGTAGTTACAAACCTTTGGTTGGACAGCTCATTTGAAGCCTGGAGGAACGAGATGGTAGTTTTCCATGATTTTCAGTCATTTTAAGCCAAAGGGCTAATTTCTAATATTCTAATTTCTAATAGTCTAATTTCTACTATGATAATTAACAAAGAACATAATTGTTACTTTCAGCCCTGTTATGTGTTTTTACATTAAATATTTTTCTTACTAATTTAGCCAAAAAAATAAAACCATCTCAAAGTGGTGAAATTAGCTTAGTTATATGCTAAAGACTGAATCAGAGCTACATTTGGCTCAGTCTAGTTGTCCGAATTTGAATAATGGAGTAGGAAGGGTCCTGCCTCAAGTTACTCTCCTTCTGTTTTACCACTTTCCTAACAAAAACACTAAATACATGCATGTGTGTTGTCTAGTTGCAACACAAAGAAAGAAAAAGACAGGAAAAAAGAAAAAGAAAAAAAAAACGCTGTTAAACTTCTGAGGGGCATATTTGGGAGGTTTCTTCATTTGGTGTTAGATGTGCCATGACACGCCTTGTTTACATTTGGAATTGGAGAAAAAGGACTTTCAGATCATCCAATTAAAGTTGTACCCCTCCAGAGACCCAATGCCCTTCCTCTCCTCAGCTTATTGGGCAGCACCCACTGAGAAAAAGCATTTGACTGCATTAACAGTAAATGAGGCCAACTTCGTTTTGTTCATTAAAGCGCCATTCTGAAGATGATAAAATTGATAATAGTCAGCAGCATGTATTTCTAAATTTGCACTCTTAATTTGACATTTTTCATATTTTGGGAGATTGGTGGTGGTAATTGAAAACATTTATAAAAACAAAAACAGATATTGTTACGGTTCGACTGGCAGTATAAAAAAGATGTATGATAGCCTGCTATTTCAGCACTGTCTCCAATGATCATCGTTTAGGAGCACCTACTGTGTTTTTAATATCCTGTAAATCTAATTAAGAAGCAATACTGTGGTTTTGGGGTTGTGTGCAAACAAGTATTGGCCCACAACACCATTGTGGATGTAGAAATTGAAATTAGAAACAAACTAAAACCAACAAATCTGAGCACTCATAATTGCTTATGTCAAGACGTTAAAATCAATAACAAGGGTGTTTATTAGTTTAATCACTTTCCACTCACTTTGTTTGAATTGTGGGACACATATCTCAGAATACCCCTTGTTATTTTAGAGCAGCTGAAGAAGAGTTAGCAGGTAAACTTAGTCAGAGCATTTCTCAACCTAAACACATTTAAAATGCTGGAGAAAAAATAAACAATACAGATGGCTGGGGCTTCCCATCTGTTAAAGAAATGGTGCAATCTCAATCCTAAGGGTTGTTTCACTTTTAGACTGAATAGCATGTGGCAGGGCATAAACAGTATTCCAGCTTATAAAAGGCTTCACTGGTTTTACCATTTGTAATTAGCAAAAAATAGACACCAGTAATTCGCCCTCTCGTAATAGCCTACAAGAAGTCATTAGTTCATCACATTAGTTTGTAAAGTTCAAAGATAATTCTGGACGATGGAGAGAGCCATACATAGCTCTGACTGGTAATGGGGCTCCAGCTTGGTGTGTGTGTGTGTGTGTGTGTGTGTGTGTGTGTGTGTGTGTGTGTGTGTGTGTGTGTGTGTGTGTGTGTGTGTGTGTGTGTGAGTATATGTGGATGGAGAAGAAATGTCATGATGTGCAAACCTGTTTGTCAGGAAAATAATAAAAACTTAGTTCACTTTCTTCTTCATTCTATAGACCACTACAGCAAAGACACACACTGAAAAAGCTCTCGCATGCAGACGACAACAACACACACAGACACAAAGGGGCAGGTTCCACTGGGGGGCATCCATCTTATGGTAAGCACAGCTGAACCATTAACCTCATTAGTATAATGGTCACACATGAGTGGAACGGAGCTCCATGCTTCATGATGGCAAATTGATGCTGATACACCCCTAATGTTGCTTTGATAAATATAGGCAGGAACAAGGAGCTCACACAAAATTGGTATATATCATTGTTAATGAAAAGAAACAACTGCAGATATTAAAGTCTCCTGGCTGCTGATGGAGGTTTGGTTACGGACAGAAACCACGGTGAGGTGGCAAAAATCTCTGACTGGAGCATCTTGAGCTACTCAGAAGATCGAAAGGAGCATCTTCATCTTTTTGTTTTTGTGGATTCAGTGAGTTTTCACTTGACTTTCATTTTATACTTCTAACAAGCTCAATAAACTTAAAACCTACAAAATACATCCACCCACATACAGAATGACCTTTATACCGTTTAATCCCATACAGATTCTTTGCAGCGTTCGTAGCCTTTTGAAGCCAACCTTGGTCCAGCATACTGAGTCAGAATAAGAGCCTTAGAAAGACAGTCACTGTGTCCACGGTGTGCTGCACAGGCCGTCTGCCATGACGAGAAGCGCGTGGCTCAGGCTGCGTCCTAGTGTCCTGCAGGCACCCTGTTAAAAATGTCACTGCAGGGAACGAAATGGCCGCCCCGGGGCATCACGGCCCCCTTTTTTCCACGGAGATAGAACACAAATTGCATCCTGGCAGTCACGATGGCTCTCCAAATGTTAGATTTCAGTATCATTTTCTCGGTGCAGTGGCCTCAGAGAAAATAAATAAAGAATATGTTTATAAATATAAATACATTCAGAGGCGGCAAAATGTGTCCGATAGGGCAGTAAATGATAACACAGCAGGGAGCCATGTGGAATGTGTGTTTATCCCTTTGGAAGGCAATGACCTCTATCCCTCCTGACATTTCCCCGCCACCCATCCCCAGTCAACACCAATGGGGGTAGAGTGAATGTGTGTGGGTGTGTGTCTGTGTGTGTGTCTTACTACTTTACAAGAAGCTAACACAACATGCCCCCGAGAGGTACCCTTTTCAGCCTGAGCCATAAAAACCACCAGCTTCAGCAGCCTTTGGAATCATTCAGGATGAAACATCGGCAGTTCGGGATTAAATGTTTTTGATAAATCACTTTTATGAGAAATGCTTGGAAAACAAATCGGGGATAAACTGCAGTGGGCACCGGCGAGTGAATTGAAGGAGAAAAATGTCTCCACCACATTTGGATAGACATGTTCATTAGTCTTGCTTACCAACATATGGCATGGGGATGAAACAGAGCTGCTGCTCCTCCAATGAAGAGTGTAGCTTAAAGATGCTAAAACACTCGCATCTTATAGGAATTCACAGCAGACAAACAAGACAAAACAATGAGATAATATGAGAGAGAGAGAGAGAGACAGGGGAATAGGTACAGGAAGTTGTTGCACTACTATTTGGCCTTTTGCCAAAGCTCCAGTTTGGGTTCGATCCCTGAAGCATTTGCATCACACATTCAAGCTGTTCCAACAGCCTGAGCGCTAACGGGCTAATGGGCTAATGGCTAATGGAAAGACTGCATCATGGGCACAAGCTCCGTCTTGCCAAAGCTGCACAATAACACAGACATGGCAACAACATGGCAGCAAAAACTGCGCTATCATTAATGTATCTATGGGAATACCAGAATTAGGCATGTTTTGCTAACGTCTGCCCAGCTAATTTTAATTATGCTACAAAAAGTCCATCAAAACAACATTGAAATGTGGCTCAGTTGATTAATTTACTTGTTTACAGTCCCCAGTTTGCTTTATTATTACTTCGCTAGGTGGAATAACCTGTAAACCTGTAAAAAGATCTGATATGTGTGTTGATGAAAATGAAACTCGCTTAAACGCTTCTTTGCTAATACAAATGATGGTTCTGCAGCACAGGTTGAAAACTGGAGTTATTTTTATATGGCAATATCTTGTACCTTGTACCATTGTTCCAATTAGGATTTGCAACTAATATATAATACCAATAATAATAACATTAAAAATATTAGATTTTTATGATTAAAAACATATTTACTGATGCTTTGTAAATCAACTATAAGCCTCTAATACAACAAACGTTTGGGTTACCATGTTGTGAAAATTACCTTAAACCTATTCAGGTAGACCACTTATATTTAGGAAAGAGAAATTAATTTTTTTAATCTCTTTAAACTGCAGACGTAATGACTCTGTCCAAAAGTCAGGTTATTGTTAACTGGTCTATAACGTATGTATTTATTGCCATTCAGAAAGCCATGAGTTACAAATTCTAAGCCTTTTAATGGTGCCTTATTAAAATGTCCCACCAATTTTGCACCTTTTTTCATTTTCATTTAACAGGAGCAGCAAGTTTGTAATTATCTGTAATCTAGCAGCTTGATTAAAGTTCTCAAATCATTAGAGACAATTATAGTTTGTACATGTTCAAAGTTGCTGCAAACACACACCCGCCATAATCACATCAAAATGCCTAAACCTAATTCTACTTCATTTATTTAATGGTAACTTATGTAGTTGAGGAAGACAGTGTAATTATTGACACCTCTTAAAATGCTGTAAAAATCCCTTCACACATTCATCTATTCATTTATTCACTCATTCACTCATTTATTCAGTGGCTCCATCAGTTGACTTCACCACTAAGCCTCAGTGCTGTGCAGTAACTGAGTGCACTGGTTAAGTTGTCAGTGGTGTAAACTACTGCTATCTAGTGGTGTGAACATCCATTACACTGCGGGCGGAAGTACTTTCTCTCACCAAGTCACCAAGGCTTCTTTACGTATTTGTCTGATGTTGCATAGATTGAAATTTGTGAACTGGAATACAAGTGTTGAGGATGGTGCATTTATATTCTTCTTACTAAACATCTGTAAAGATTTTCTTCCTCTTTTAGACAAACAACGGATGACAGCTCTACACATCATTTTCTTCTGTTTTTAACACAAACAAGAAATTCTAATTATAATGTTGCTGCCCAATGAAAATGATATGCAGGATGCACCAAATCCTACCTGCTTTCATCTATGTACTGTCCTCCTCTCCAAATCAGGCACCACATTTTTTCTTGATGTTAAGCAATATTACCTACAGATAAGGGAAACAAAAATTTGGTTTCAAATCTGAAATATTTCTTTAGGATTAAATATTTTTTGACAAAATAACCAGAATCAATCAGTTTAATGGATCCTTGGGTTTTATTTTTTAGAGTTTAATAAACTCAGCTAATCAGGGCTGCGTTTGGGTGGTTTCATCACGTGACTGACAGCTCAGGCAACAGTCTCAAATAACCTTACAACTGTCATCATGCTATATTTCCATTTAAATGTTCCAGCACAGACTTTACATTACCTTTCCCCATCTAAGCCTCAAGGACAAATACACAAATACTTTCACTTACAGTCTTTCATGTGACCCAAAACTGTTTAAAACTCCTGCAGAGCATTTGTTCATATATATTCCATCACTTACAGAAAGAAGCTGATTGACAAAATGGGTTTTCAGGGCCTTTGATGAATGTGGATGTTTATGTGCAGGACACAAGGTCTCTAAATCGTTTGATAAGTGTGAAATAGTGTGTGTTATATATAATGGCTTTCACAGTCTGTAGATTTCAACTTATTAAAACACCAATCTGAGATTTCGAACTGATGTGTTAAGGCACCATTAGACTACGTGATCTTAGTTTATAGCATGTCGCACTGAGATGTGTGGGCTCACTCTGCGCCAGTGTGTAACAAAAATGTCAAATAAAAAAGCGAGTGCAGAAGCATGTCATCAGCTTGCGTCATCCATCTGCAATGCTCTTATATTCTGAAAATACAGTTCTGCAAAATTTTCCTCTTTGCCAGAAGAAAATTTGCCACATGCAACCTTTTTTCACCTCCATGGTTTTACTGTTTGGATGCACATTTTTGTCCCTAAATTTTGCTTTTAAAATTGCATGTTCAAAGCAGTGCTTGCATATTGACACGTATTCTGCATCAGTTCTCGTCCTTTTCTGATTGGTTGATTTTAAAAAGTGGGTTTTAGCAGTTTAGCTGCACAATGTGAGAGTCTGGTCCTACATTTCTGACTATGAGAATTCAGATTCACGTAGGATTGATTTTATTCTCTGACAGCCAAAGCTCCATGTCAGTCATTGGTAGGTGTGCATCACAGTGGGACCCAGGACCAACAATTCTCTTAGTTTACCACATCTGTCGTAGGACTGACTTTCATCTCAGAAGTGCACAGTGTAAAAGAGCATTGAATGCCACCATGAGAACACCAAATGAGGGAATATTTTTTGGAGGAATATTGTTCATCCATCCAGTAGATTTCAGAAACCTGGAGAATCTATGCCAAGAGGCATTGAAGCTGTTCTGGTGGTGGCCCACAGCCTTTGTATGTGTGACCCATGTATATCCCTTATGGCTATGAGCAACTATTACATTACAAAATAAATCCAGATATGTTCACATGACCTCCTGCTCTGCCTTAAACAATAGTGTAGTTTAATACGCTTTGTACGATGACATAGATTAAGCTGTAACTGCACTCGCCCATGTTCTTTAATCAAATACTGATGCCAGATCTCTTTGCTGGCATTTTTTTAATGGTAGTTAAATGACGTGCTGATAAGTTATATCACATCATGTTTATAATGGACCCTTTTATAATTTCTATCAAAAGACTGAGACAAACTTTCACCACCTGCACCATTTCTGATACCCTCACATCACCCAACCACCACGACCACCACCACACCCCCACCTGCAATGACATCTCCATTGTCCCCTCCTGCCCCCCCCTCCGCTCTCTAACTGAAGTGTGGCGGGAATGAGTGATGAGCCAGTGTTTGGGTTAACGACAGGGACGGGGTGTTAAACCTGAAGTGTTTAATTAACCTCACAATGGGCCTGCCTGTCAGCCCGCGCCCATTCCCTCTTGATGGAGACTTCAGCTCACACACACACACTCAAAAGCACATATATGCATACACACACACACACACACACACACATACGCACACACACAATCAGTGGCAAGTGTGCACACTCATACAAATTCACATGAACGCACTCAGGCACATAGGCCCTTGGAGACAAACATAATAGCAGGTGCACACACACATACACACACATATGAACACACACACCAGGCCGGGAGGGGAGAGGACAAGGGGAGGGGAGTAAAGTGATAATGCTCCGCCACAAACGCAAGATTGCTTTTTTTTCTCCCTCTCCTTCTCTAAAGTCCATTTTCTGGGTCACTGCATTGCATTCATTACTGTCTTTGAAGACATTGGGCTGGGAAGGAATAATGCTTCCCTTTCACTCGTGCTGAGAGAGAGTAGAGAGTTGTGAGCACTGGAGTCAGGGCCAGAGGCCTTGGAGGGAGGAGAGGAGGGCGGGGTAGCGGTAATATGTGACATCTTTATCTGGTTTTAATTTCAGTCATAAATATTGAATGCTTTATTTGCTCATCTGCAGCTGCCTCCACTCAGTCAGTGTTTGTGTCTCTTGTCTTTTTTTCTGCTCTGCCAGCACACGCCATGTTTCTTATGTTGTAGCTCGAGGCTAAAGCAATAGGATTAGGTAACGATTTTTCCATTTTCAAATGAACTCCAAAATGGACTTTAGCCGATTGAAACACTAAAAATCCGGCCTGTGGATCCCCTCCAGATTGAATGAATATGAATGAAGCATGATTTAAAATACTCTTGTCTCAGATCTACATCAACAGACAGGAAGGAGAGAGGCTATCGGCCGCTCTCTGAGAGGGTGACACTGACATAGTGAGCATTATGGGTATCATCTCATCCCTTATGTGAATCAATAGGTGCCATATGACAGTGGCTCACCCATCAAGTGGCGTGGTGACTGGGGGTACTGCTGGAAATTTGCTTAAAGCCTACACCAATTAACTTCAACATGACAGATTCAGGCAGCCAATGAGTGAGCACTTTGCATTCTGCCGCCTGCCTGACTCTGTGGGTACAGAAGGGAAACCTCAGCTGTTAGACGGATGGTGGGCTGCTTTTGTGTGTCTTCCTGCATGCAGGCGAGCATCAACCCTTTGCGTGTGCATGCTAAGGCGACGTGTGTGTGTGTGTGTAGGAAAGGAGGTGGTGAGGGAGTAAATCTGCAGTGATTCAGGCCCTGCTCTCGCTCCTTAATGATGATGTCAATCTGTGAAAATGCACGCACACATTGGAGCTGTCAGGGCCTCATCAATCAGAGAGGGGTTTGTCAAAGGAGCCCAGGCCCAGATTAACGAGGCGGGGACAATGACGGCGGCCCATTTGCATAGAAAATTACCCTCATCTTTAGGAAAGTGATAGCGCCAAGGAACAGAGGCTGACAATGGGGATGTTAGCAGGCGTTGTTGCGGCAGTTATTGAGGAACGAAAAGCACTTTGATCTCTGTTTTTGTATTTAACTTGACAGTAGGAAGCTAATTAAAAGAGTTGATTGCAATGTATTTCATGGCATTTACCCTTGAATACAAACAATCATTTTCTTATATTTCAGCTGTGATAAATAGATTTAATAGATTTTACCAAAGCACATATGATGAGGTGTTTCTGCACCTTCCACTTTTGACTCCACGCTCAAACCTCCCCTTAACACCAGCTATACCCTCTCTTCTGTCCATTTGCTTTCTTGCCCAAATGAGACAGTGATGAATCAAGTGGGTTTTAGCTCGGTTTTTATGAACTCCTCCAAGAATACAAGTCCATCTTTAGCCACAGCTCCAGCGAGTGCTCCTCCCTCTCAGTTCGCACCATTGTCAGGCAGGGGAGACAATGGTTAAAGCTACATATTAACTCCGTCTGTTGTTCGCAGCCATTTGGCTCCACTGCCATCTGGCTGAATTGGCTCCTCTTTCTCTGACAGACAGGACAGTAAGGGTCACGTCACCTGCAGGGACAGGCCAGAGTACATTATGGCATAATGGTCGAGCTCTGGTGTGTAAGTGTATTCATGTGTGTGTGTGTGTGAAAGAGGGTTTCAAAAGGAGAATTGTTTCTGTTCATCATGTAGAAAATGTGTGTGGTGTGGGAACTGGGATTCAAAGACGGTTTGTGCGCGTGAATGTGTGTGTGTCTGCACGGTTTCATCGGTGTGTGTTGGGCAAGTTTGTGTACGCATTTACATTTGCACCTGTGTAAAAAAAAGAAAGTCGCTGCATGCAGTGTGTGTCATTGTGTTTTGTCCTTTCACCACCACAAGAGAAAGTGTGTGTGTGGTTTAGTGTGTGTGTGGTGGCAGGGGGCCTTCCTCACTGAGTGAGAACAGGACAGTTAAGGTGTCACCGCCATGATGGAGAGGGTCCTCCTTCACAGGAGGCCAGCAGCTGCCAGGTTTTCAGCAGCTTGTGCCGAGGGCTCCACATAAGTTTGTGGTCAGAGATTTGGGTAATGTGTGAAGGAAAGGCCAAAAATCTGAGGATTTACAGCAGAGGTCAGAGGTCACAGGTCAAAGTGTGGAAGGTCAGAAGGT
This sequence comes from Mastacembelus armatus, assembly GCF_900324485.2. Taxonomy (NCBI): domain Eukaryota; kingdom Metazoa; phylum Chordata; class Actinopteri; order Synbranchiformes; family Mastacembelidae; genus Mastacembelus; species Mastacembelus armatus. The sequence goes on along the minus strand of NC_046633.1, from coordinate 18,734,692 downwards.
GCACTTTCTTTTAAAGAGAGAAAAAGTGTCTTTCTCTTGTGCATGCACACACTCATGCACACATTCAAACAGACGCACTCCAGAGCTAATGTTGATGTAATGCAGGTCATTTACATTTTGTCACCACAGGAATTTCTAGTATGTTTTTTTTTTTCCTAAACACAACGGTCAGTTCATGCAAACTACAATGAAAAAGCCTTGTATTTCCTTAGGTAGCTATGGTGGAGACTATAATAAATAAATCAGGATTTCTGTTAGAAATCCTGATTTCTGACCCTGAATAGTACATTTCTTTCTCTGTGAGTGAGGAAATTAAGCCAAGGTGAAACCAACACAAGGGTTAGTTATGTTTTCTGAAAGTCCTGAATCAACAACGCCTTATCAAACAACAGTTATTTTAGTTGCAATTCAACTTAAAGGGGATTTCTGACACAACCTCACCCATTGCCAAAATGCATGGGGGAGGAGAATCCATTCATAAAGGTCTGTAGGTATACTATCTACCAGTAATTATATTGTTCTAGCTAGGACAAAGTTTAAGAAACTCAACATGATAAACATGATAAACGTGATAAATAAAAGAGTCTATTTCTAGTGAAAACATAAAGAATCCTGTTTGTGTTTAGTATTTAGGCTTAAAATTGGCAATAGGATACTGAGTCAAAAATACTGTAATTAGTTGAAACGTGCATATTTTTAAAAGAAAGATATAGACTCCCCTAAAATTTGCCCTAAATTCCAAAACAAGTGCAGAGGCAAAGATTTCAGTGTCCTCAGCTATGGCCCTGATGTCTCGTAGCTACAAACAGGTAAAATTAAGGAGAAGTAACTTTGTTTTTACCTACAAACATTTTTATACACTATATTGCTTTTACAAGCTAATCCAAAGAAGACTAACCTATAGCACCCAATTTTTTACATTTTTAATTAAAGCTACAGCAGATGCTTCTTTGTCCTTTATTCTGTATTTCCAAATTGACCTTTAAATCTACTTAGAGAAATCTCCACAAACTGTATTTAAGGCCAGTAAATAAATAAATAGCCTCATTAATCACCTCTAGATCAGAGTAGACACTTTAACACCCTGACAGTCGACTTGGCATCCCCCCTTATTACACTGTCATGGACCAATAAACACCGGTGCCAGCGCCACTCCACCAATCAAACATCTGGCATCTGCAGGTCGTTAGGGACGACGGCGAATCGGATCCCTCGCTCAAACAGAGGAGGGGGAGTCGGCTCCATGCCCGGACCCTCCTAATCTCACCAATGGGAATGCAGCACTCCTTGTAATCCAATTAAAGGAGCGTAAGCGGTTTGTTAGACATTGTGTGTTAATGTAAGCACTATCCAATATACTCTGGGCTGGTAACAGCATGGCTGGGGATACACTTTGGTCTGTGGAACAGAGGAGTAGTATACAGCTGGAGGGGCTGCTGGTAATATTATGATCAGCAGATTTCCATGGTATTTGCTTTGGCCTTTTGGAGTCTCATTTGTACCATCTCAAACCAGGCTTGTGAATACAGCAGGGGGGGGGAGGCCTACATCAGTCAGAATGATAATACTGCTGACCTTTGGTTGTTCTTTTTCAGGACTGATGACGAAGACAAAAGAAGTTTTAGGAGATGAAGAATGAGTAAGGTCATCCACAAAGTCAGTCAACAACCATGTACAGGATGTTAGTGTATTGTATGTATCAGTATTGTCTTTAAATGAGGCTGCACAACAGAAAACTGAGTAGTTCCTGGATTGTGTGCTCTCATTGTTATTCAGACCATTCACTCTGTGAATGTACAGACATACTGTAAGCTTTAATTGTATTTTCCAAGCAGCATTTAATATGTGGAGATTTGTATCATATGCAGTCATTGCAGATGTAAAGTTGAGTGTTTTCTCACACTGGCACCTCCCATTTCCACCGATCAGACTGCTGCACATGAACCCGCTGCATCTGACACACAGGAACTTAATCATATCTTCCTTTTTCCCTTTCCCATATGCACCAAATTGAACTTAATTAGATGCTACATCACCTCAGTGAGGGGCTGCATGGCGAATCTTATTAAGAAAAAGCAGTGTGTTTCTCCATCGCTCACTGATTCCTTTACATCTTGGTGTCTGTGGGAGAAAACCCCGCCGAGGCATATTCTCCAGTCCCTGTAACTAATGACGGCGTTGCCCAGATCTGACAGTGAGCTGTGTCTGTATATTGTGCTTAATATCATAATAATAATGAGAGCAAATTAGAACAATCAATTTCCATGGCTGGTTGTTGATTGGAGGAGGAGGCAGAAGTGACAGGGGGTGATCCATCATCCTCGGCCAGTCACATTAAGGAGAGCACTGTGGAGCAGGTGGGCTGGGCTGGGGGCCAGCCGCAGCCAATGGGAACAGGCGGGAGGGGAGGAGAGAGATCCATTACACCCAAATCAAGTGCTAATGTAGCTGTGAAGTGGGTAAAACACAGAGCAGAGGAGGAAAGAGGGTAGAGGAGGACGACAGGGTGTCACTGATACTTATTACTGGTTCAAAGACTCTTGAGTGTGTGTGTAGCTAGCCAGCTTGTCTGTGCAACCTTCAGCTAGAATCACTGATATTTCTAAAGAAACATCACCTCTAGTCTAAACCAAACCTTACACAATATGAAGACTCTTGTTCCTTTTTCCAGCCACCCTGGCATCATGAACTGAAGCTCACACCCCACAAGGGGTCACTAAAATCTCACTTCATAGTGATCCTCAGAAGCTTTCTCTGTCTGTTACATGTTCATCAGCCCAACAATGCAATTAAATCACAGAATCATGTGGCATAAAGCAGACACATATGAGAGTGCGATTTCCAAATTTTCTGCACCTTCTACACTTGGTGTAGAATTGAGGCTTGGCTGGTGACATTCTCTCCACAAAAATCTATAAAGTGCTGAATGAACTCACTCAGATATCCACCGCTTTTTTCTAACTCCCCTTCATCACAGGAAGCGTGAAATGCAACCAGCCTTCAGCAGTGGTTTGGAGTTACTCAACCACAGCCGAAACTCCTCAATTTTAAGAATCTAAAAAAGCAACATTAAGTATATTTCCACCTCTTATCAGCTCTTGTTGAAGTGTTTCTTTCTAATCCTATTTCTGCTAAACGATGGCATGGGGCGAGTATATTAGATTTCATCAGCAGCCATCAATCATGGCCACACTTAACACGATCAGCTCCCCAGTTTATTCAGAGTGAACAATGGGGGACAGGCACGTCCCGCCTGCAACAGAGTAAATGAGGAATTTAAATACTGCACAAGAGACTACACGGCTCGGAGGGGGCTGACTGATTAAAGGTCACAATATCTGCTTTTCTAGGCAGCTGATCTGTCAATGGGATGCAAGAGGAGGTTTATTGAAATAATGGGCTGCTAATGTGAGGTTATTCTGCGCTTGCAGCACACATGCAAATGCTTGTGAGGACATTCACTGTAGCAAAATGTCTTTGCAGTGTTATGTGCACACTCAACACAGACTCACGAATGCACACACATTCTAATTTTCAAACAAAAGTACAAACAAGCGACACCATAGACACGACATTTCCCAACACAGCATCCTCTAGTGTCTGGTGTTGATGAGTAATTTATCAAATGACATCTCATTCAGCGTTGAAAGGAAATTAAATCATGTAGTTCCAAATGCTGATTATGAGATGGCCTTCTTGTAAATTATTATAATTATTACTGCAGTTAGATTTTCATTTCTGTTCTCTTTTAATTTGCCAACATCCAGATTTCTTTCTTTTTTTTAACCTATTTTTTGTTTTTTTATAATGTTTTTGTTTTTGGAAATAAAGTCACTTTAGACTGCTGTGGGGAAGTTTGAATGGACAAAAGGAATGACTTAAACTGTTGTTTTTTTCTGGTCTTGATCAGAGAGACCACTCACATGTTCTCAAGTCACATGAGACCCACTGTGTTTTCATTGGGAGGGGCCATCACTGAATGAATGAATAAATAAATGAAAATATGAAAAGTAGAATTAAGGTGAATAGAGGTGCAGCTGTATAAAGACACATATTGTAAATGTGCTATTGTAAGTGATGGCTCATTCTGAGTGTGTCTTGGAGTTTGATCTAAAAAACCCAATGAGTAAGACCCACAAGGACACAAGGGGCCCAGTTTCCTCATTTCAACTACCTTGAGGTTTCAGTGGTTCAGCTAAAATGACAATCCTGCTCTCAGATGAAGTCCTGTGTCTATCTGATGCATTAAATAAGAGGAATCATTTTTTGTTGTTTGTCTGGATGTTATCAGGTTATTATATACCTACATATATATTGACCATTATATGGTCACTTTTGTGTCTGTGGCAACTGTCAGACTAAAACAATGAATACAGAAGAATATTATAAACACAAACTAGCTACAAAAAGTAGGAAATGTGTGCAGAAATAACAAAAACATATACAATCAGCGTCCTCATCCCTTATGAGAGGAAAAGAGCACTTTCTATTCAGTGTGGCTTGCTACCTGGTTAATTAACTATCAGAACAGACCAATGGTAAAGGTACAGGTAACTTGGCCTATGTTTTTCCATGATATTTTTGGGGGGGTTAGGGTTAGGGTTACATTTTGGCTTAAGGCATTAGAAGGAGAAAGCACATAGAAGCTCAGTATAATTAGTATAAATACCAGCGTTTTGTGTCAGCTCATCATCAGTGTGCACCCTATAATCTTTTGACTTTACAAACACGGTAAAAAAAAAAGGGGACAAATGCTCCACAACCATGAGGGAAAACTTTACTGCGTCATTATTCATGATAGTTTTTTTCTCTACGAGGTCACATCATTTAAATACAACCGCATGAGGCCACAAGTAGAAGTAGAAGATATACTGTATAAGACAATATATTTATTTAGAATCAGTCCTGAATATTAGTGTAGTTGTTTTTCAAAGACAGTAGTAAGAAGTTTTTTTTTACTCAGCAGTATTCTTGGACGGCTCCCAGTTCCACTGCCAGCTCCATCTTCACTGCAACCATTAGAGCCATTTCCTTTCAAATTCTCTCAGTTGCAAAAAAAAAAAAAAAAAAAATTCTCTGATATGACATACTTCCCTAAATCTAGAAGATATTATTCTTCGACTCATGACATGACACCACTCAACAATATTGCTCTGCACCCTAGTGGCAACCTCTATTTTCCTTGCCATGTCTAATGTAGATGGACAAATGGTTGTTGGTGACTCAACACAAACTGTCAGGTTCCAGCCTACAGCCATCTAAAGGTGGAGGAGCTTTTGGAGGGACACCTGGATGTTGTACCACAACCTGGCTCACTAATAATGGATGTTGGGAGGAGATAGGACTACACTACTACTTTCCCAAAAGCTGAGTCAACCAGTGGGGCATCCATCACCATGGGTGGTGATGAGTGAAGTAATGTTTGTTGTGAAGTCCTTGTACACTTTAATGACATCTGGATCTTGCAGCTCCCCCATTACTGCTTTGTAACATTTACTCCAGTTTTTTGAGAGGTTAACATCAGCTTATACAGAGCATTTTCAACAAACGCCATAAAGACTAAAACCAGTAGTGAATTGCCTCATCTCTCATATTGAGTATCTGTCAGTCTCCAAACTGGATTGGCTTTTTGTCTGTGCCATAGATTGACACTTGTTCAAAATGATTAAAAACATTAGCGAAACACATTACTGCACTGAAAGATATATTTCAAGACTTAACTGTGCATGTGCAAGAGCTCTGTGAAAGCTGGCAGACTGTAAACAAAGCAGAGAGCTCAATGATCTCATGCAGTTGAGGCTTGCTTTATTAAAATGTTATGGCTGTTTGAAGTTTTTGGGGCAACATTTGAACAAATATGTGGGTCTCGTCTTCCAGTTAACTCAAACGTATTTTATCTTTGCTCAAAACTAAACACAAAGCCAGCATAAAGACCCACAGCATTTATTACAAACTACACAGAAAAAGCAACACTCTGGTCTTGGCATAGCAAAGCAAAAAAAAATCTTATTCAAAAGATCTGCATGTTTTTATATTTAGGAAAACCTGTGTTTATTTGTGTGGTAGAAAACCAGCAAAAAATAAGCAATAAGCCTACATTAACTGTAATATAGATGTATTTGTATTTACAGGATTCATTCTGCCTCAGCTTCATGTCTCTGGCCTGGGTCAGGCCACAAAACATCATCCACAGCACAAGCAAAGTTTTCCCTTGCTAGGCAATGGGGAGCTAATCCTTAGGTTGCTGAATAAAAACACTGCACTCTTCTTTCGTCACAAGCTGCATCCTCTGACTGGAGTAGATTTTCCTGTATAAAGGAGTTGCGGTGATAAACCTTCCACCACCACGTGGAAAAAATTCTTCGATTGGGTTTAGAAAGAGAGAGTATAGTGGAAGGCAAACATTTATGAAGCAGGGGTTATTGATAAACCAACATAGTGTTTGTCTATTTATTTTATGCTGTTAGTGAGTTGTGTCCATATGCAGTGTATTTTTTTTTCCACAAAAGCAGCATGATGCCACAAACATTTCATAGTGAAAAAGGCATATAGTATCACACAAGCCATTGGACTGTGATAGTCTCAACCTTTTTGGTTAAAGTTATAGGAGCACAAACCTGAAGGTTCATTGGTTCCATATTAGAAGACATTGTGTGGCCTATTGTTGCAGGAAATAGCAGCAGGGAGGAAAAGTTTCAGGTGAAACGGTACCAAAGAGAGCTGTATTGTTCGAGGACGTCAGAGGCCACATGGCTATGAAGAAAGAACTGCTACTAATTCACACAGGTGGGTTATCATTCAGTCATCTCTCTATAAAAAATACACTACACCACATATAAATTTACTTATAGTTTTATCCTATACATTTTTATTTCAAAATTGATCCTAAAATGTGCATAAATTATGATTTCACTATTGAGACTCCTCACCTCCTCCCTTGGGATAAGGCTACCCCCTGAAGGTGCCAAGCCCTTAATGTTTACTAATCCTGAAAACGCCCCTGGACACAATAAGTCGCAGGCTGTGTCACAACAACTGTGTGCAGTCTGGAGCCCAGGATGACTCACTTGGCTCATGTGATCGCTGATGGAGCATGGAAAACTATCTATGATCCTGTCCTGCGATGTGCTCCGATGACTGGAAACTGGGAGTTTGACGAGCTTGTTAATTCCTCCCAGCAACACAACAAGCCTCCTCCCTGACACACAAGCAAGGCCGGGACCTACGAGTGGGGATGCACGGTGAAGACTTTCGTGCAGATGAGCTGTTTCCATTTTCTGCTACTTCATACTTTGACTTCACTAGATTTCAAAGGAAAATATAATTCTTTTACTAAACTATATCTATTTTATAACTTTAGTTACCTTTTTGAAATCAGATAATAAAACAAAATGCAGTATAATCATAAAACTTCACTGATCCTCAAATTCACCAGCTACCCAGCAGTATGTGAAGTAACTCATACGTTAGTTCACCTTAGCTCCACCTTTACCAGCTGCAGCATTAAAGTGATGAACACAGGAATGCATCAATAATTATGATCCAGTAGTATCAAATACATTATTGTGAGATGTGACATTGAATGGTTTTAATTTCAGTAATACTTACAGTATACTTGGCTGCTAATACTTTCGTACTTAAGTAAAATTTTGAATGCAGACTTTCCCTTATAATAGAATATTATTATACTGTGGTACTGTATTATATGTAAGTAAAGGATCTCAAGACTTCCAACCACTGATTGTTTTTACTTTTTTTTTTTTTTTTTACATTGGCTTGTTTTGTTTTGTTTTTTTTTATCATAAAACGTGTGTATACCAGTCATTATAAAATAGTAAAATGTGGTTCAGGGTCACAGATGCTGTTTGGGAATCCTTAACATGGAAAAGTTTATGAAACCTGTGGCATGTCCTTATCAATGAGAGTCCACTGTGGAGTCAGAACAACCAGATTTACAAAAACATATAAACAGCCCTTAAGTTAACCTCAATAAAAATGAACCAAGCAAAGTTTTAAGCACTAATCACTAAAAGTATTGTAGAAAAGTTTCCCAGAGTCTTGAGCAAAGCTGTGTGCTCTGACTCTATTTACAGCAATTGGTTGTGTTCACTTCACTAGATACTTTTGACACAGTATAGACTTTATTTCATCAAAATGTTTTCAGTGAGGTGTTGTGGTGTGTTGTCTTTTGTACTGCTACCAGTTTCCTTCATGCTCCATCCGAAAGCGTGGGCATTCAAACACACACAATAATTACAGGGACCTTCTGCCTTGGAGGTCAACTATATTTAGTGTGCTCGAATGTAGGATGGCAGCCAAGAGGTATCAGGTAGCTCCAGGCCACTGCTAATGAAAATACAGTAGACTGCCCTCATCCATTTGAAGACTGAATAGGGCTCATGTGACTTTGGATACTTAGGTGGTCCACAGAAGTGCATGATCAATTTTTTAACATTTATATGTGACTCTGAGTGCCCTCTATGCCAATATTCAAAGCCGTCATTTACCCAACTACAAAAATGTTTTTCATGCGCTCTCTCTCACTCTTTCCCAGAGTTTACAGATATAGTAAAGATCAGATGGTATTTCGTTGTTATATGAAGCCGTGTGGGCTTATGTATATATTCCTAAAGGTGCTGGGGATCAGATAATGCCACTGATGTTCTGCAGTTTTTACCCATCAGGTGCTCTGTTCTGTTGCTTCAGAGGTTCATTCGCTGCACTGCTGTGACTAAGCTGTGAACTCTTTAGCCATGAGCAACATGAGCTTCACCACCACATCTTATGCTAGTTTAATGTGCCATGCCTGTATTGAAAGAAAATGGACATAACTTAGCATAGTTTTCAACATTTCGGTGTGTTCTTCCAGTGGATCAATAGACATACAGTACTAATAATAAACAAATAATAAAACTCGTTTAATGACAGAAATATAAACATGACTGTAACTATTTCCTATATCCAATGTCACATAACACAAAGCTAAACTAACCCCTCTAATCTAAGATAAATGCCTACCAGTTTAGGAAGGAAATTAAGTAAATTAATTCTTGAAAGATAACTGTCCACAGATTGCATTTTCCCATTTTATCTGTTGTTGATGGACACACAGTTTATACAGTCCCATTTAATACTGATGAATTCAACCATTTCTCTCCTTTTAATCATTGTTTATCTCCATCTTAAGCATCAGTTCCATGAGATTGGCCCTCTGCATCCTTACTGTTTTACAGACCAATACAATGTAAGTATATTGATTAGTATCTGTCTGTTTTTCTGACTTTTTTCTGCTTTATGCTGTTCCGCTCCCAGAGTATGAATAACCCATGTAAATTAGGTTTAATGTAATGGATTTGCTAGGACAGCTTGATCTCAGTGGAGTCTTCACTGTCAGATAAACCCCAGTGAAATCTGAGGGATCTTGTTGTTGGCCCTTATAATACATTTATGTCACACCATAAGCATAACCACTGTCATTTTATCCAGCATGCAGTTTATAATCCCTTTCGCATCAAATTAGATTTGAGTTTAGGGGAACTAAAAGAAGAAAAAAAAACAGGAATGAAGAACATGAAGTTGGCTGCCTCAGACATTGATTAAAGCATCTCTTCAGCCCATCCCCCAGTGCTCTGTAGAAATGGCAAGACTAATGTTGGCATTCTGGTATGTAGCGCTGTGGGAGATAACTGATGAGGCGATGATCTCAAAATTTTATGGGCCACCCTTTTGACACTCCAGGTCTGCAAAAGTGATGGGGTATTATGAATTAAATCTTTTTATTAAATCTTTTTAAATTATGAATTACTCAGCTCTCACATAATGTAGCATGTATATTTTTGTTTTTCCAACAGTACATCAATGATTTCTACAATGACAAGATCGTGGAAGATTAAGACAGGATGCCGGATGAAGTGTTCATCAGTGTCTTGTACTCCCTCACTGTGTCAATCTTTGCTACTGGTGGGATGACCGGAGACCTGCTGGTGGGCAGAACTGTATGTAAAGGTTAGTGCATGTATAGATGATGTTTGTGTGTATAACATGTACAGAATGCATGTTTATGCTTGTAAAAAGCTGAGTAAAGAGTAAACTGTGCCTCCAAAGAGTAAAGGGTAAAGGGACATGCTGAGATCCACTGTGCTCGTATTTATAGGAGGAGCCTTATGGGCTTCAGAAAGTGGTGCAGGATTCCAGCATTGGTCATTATTGACACTTGGACAGGCCTGCCCTGTCTGACCTCTTAAGGGCCATAGTGAATAAAAAGATGTCACATTCATCCTAGAGATAAACCAGAAAAATATCAGACACCCAAAAGAGAAATCCAGTCATAAGATTTATTTCCAAACAAAATCATTTTCATTAAAATTAAACTTACATTTAAACTGTGCTAATCTTTGCTTGGTTTAGATTATGGTAGGCAGTCTACACTTTCAGCAGGTATCTCCAACAGTGTGGTGCACATGTACCATGGTGAGATCTCCTCAAAAGTCTGTAAGGCTTCCTCTGTCTCGTTCCCAGCATCCACATTAGTCTCGGTGTCTTCACCACTTGAATCCTGGGGCTTAATGAACTGCTGGGAAAGGTACTAATGCAGTTCTGCACAGGTCGACTGTCATGTAGTTGGCTGGCTGAGTCTTTTCAGCAGAAGAAAAAGACATTAGCTAGTCCTGTTTCCAGTCTAATTCTGCTCTTTCTCCAAGTTGAGAGTTTGTAATAAAAAAAAAAAAAAAAAAAAACCCAGCCTGTTACAGCCCTAAGAAATAGACTCAAATATGTCATGTGTCTATTTCCTACTACAGCTGATTATACACCAGTGTATTGCTGTGATCATTGCACATCCACCTATCATTTACAAGCATGAATGTGACACATTTAACAGACCTATCTCAAACTGTTAACTGTTCTGTTGTGAAATCTGGCTCATTCTCATTAGTTCTGTACATTTGATGGACATCCCATGCTGCAATATTAGATAGCAACATGTCAGGACTTGAGCCACCAGAGGTGCTCGGACCCTCACACCTGGTATTAAATTACATTTTGGAGACTGAAACATGTTTACACACTCACATGGTGGGGACAGCCTCCTTGTTTGGACCAGACACTGATGGTTATGGTTAAAGGTAGGCTGGGTCTCCAGGACATTAAGTCCCCATGAGGAAAGATAACAAAAATGTGTGTGTGCATGTGAACTCACATTTTAGATGTTCACAGGTTGTACAGTTATTATATGAGAGTCTATATTGCTGCAGTTGTTCCCAGCTGTGCTCCTCCTGTCCATACATCACAGTCACACATGCAGCCACTGAGTGACTAAGCAGGGGGCAACATGACCACACCTCATTATCTCCTGGTGCTCTCTCAGTGATACCCCACATAAAAAGGTCCACCCATTCATACACCAAATCAAACACATTTTAGTACTCATTGCTCCATGTCAATGAAGGCTCTAGGTGTGCTAGCTCATCTTATACCATTCCTCAGCAGGTGGACTCCCTGCTGATTTCCTCAGTCCCAGTCGTTTCAGAGAGAAACAGTGGAAGACTTCAAACATGCAGAAGGACCAATGATGCTGTTTTTTTGTTTGGTTGGTTTTTTTTTTTTGTTTTTTTGTAAAGTGCCTTGAGATGATTGTATTGTGATTTGGTGCTATACAAATAAATTGAATTGAATTGAATTAAATGTGCCCAGGCTTGGTGTACAAAAACCAGTGGCGCAAAATGCTAAATTAAGATTCAGGAGAGCTGAAAGCGGATTTAAAACCTTTTTTTTTCACAGTATTTGTAATACAGATTTTTTATTATTTATTTTATTTTTATTATTTATTTATTTATTTATTTATTTATTATTTATGTGATTGTAATACATGACCACCCTCACTATATGTCTATCTACTGGTAGCACTTGAACAGAATTATTCTCTTAGCAGGGAGACAGCAGAAGGCACCATATCACAATGTTATTTCAGGCTTTGACAGTCCAAACAATATAAACTATATGTTCTTTGAGTTCAAAATGAGGAGCCATGTAATTAACATTATAAAATTAATGGTAGCATGCATTTAAGTTAAAAACTTTAAAATAAAAATACCTGTTGAAAAAGGAAGCACAAAATGCTTCAGATGACTGTAAAGTGATCAAATTTAACAAAGAAAGATGATTTGGGAAAGTAATTAGGGAAGAAATCAGCCTTTACCTGTTTATTCCAAGCCACAAGATAAAGAGGCAATACAAAAATGCAAGGACAGATGCTGAGTAAGTGAGGCCAAAACACTGAAATTGTTAGATTCCTTATTCTATGCACATGAAGAGAAGTTCACTCACGTTAGTTCAAGTTTTGAACTTGATACCTTATCTTTTCAAAAACGTTTATCTGATAAGTCTGCACTTTTGCAGATGACGCTTTTCTTTTGGTTTGATATACACATTAGAGCAGACAAGCTCAGGGACTAACTGCCAATTAAATTCCTCTAGATTATGCAATAAAAAGAGGAAGCTCTTCACTTACAGGTCAGTCTAAATTCCCTTATTTAAGGCTGTGTGTAGTGACTGAAAGACTTGATTTCAACAGGAACAACTTGGATTTAGCCTGGAAGAGCTGGGGGAAATGTCACGGAAAAATATGCTAGGGCTGCTCTGCTTACCCTGCTGCCACCACAAGACTTATATTGAATAGCCCTCTGGATAGATGGACAAAGAGGATTACTGGAAGAACAAAAATACAGTAATTACTCTTAGTCCCTAGAGTGACTAGCATATTATTGGTCAACCCTCTAGTGGTTTTGCAAACAAACCTTTTATATGTTTAAATGAAAAATGTGTGTTTTAACACAGGATTGTAATTTTAAGTTGCATTTCAGTGAATAATAAATATATATACCCCATATATATATATATATATATATATATATATATATATATATATATATATATACATAGCTGGTTCTAACGCTTTAACATTTTCAAATTGTTGTACAATGTTTTCTGCTTTCTTATAGGCATGTATACTTTAGTGCTGCAGTGCTGATGAAATACTATACATACGGTTACTAAATCAACGAGACAGCATTTAACTGCACCAATCACGATCTTGTCCACACCTCATCAATGATGGATGTTGCATCAGCAAAGTGTGATTAATGAGAATACACAAATTAATTTCAAAGGGAGCTCTTGTCAGGAGTCCATACTCATGCAACACTGTATCTCAAATGCATGAGTGAAGGTCGGCCTGATGATAATGATCACTATGATGAATCACGTGGAAGCACCAAATAAACAGAGTGACTTTCCCACTAAGAAAAAAAAAAAGACAAACTTAGAGTTTCAAAGCATCTGTCTGAGCATCTGTGTGTATGTGTATCTGTGTGTGGGCTGACATATTCATCATATTAATAAACTCATGTCATCATCAATTTCAGATCTGGTTCTACACAAATGACATATTTAAACACACAGGAATCACAGACCTGTATATTCGGTACACAACAGTGGGAACTGGTTCCACTGAGGTCATCAGTGCGATGCTGGGGGTGAGTAGCCCCTATAAATACAATATAATGACTGTATTATGTCTGTACCACAGTACATGACACTATTTATATCTTAATCATGCTTAAATTACTGAATTTATAATAACTAAATTAATAGTTTGAGTTGTCCATAAAGCAAAATGCAAAGCAATTAAAAATGCATGCCCGTTCATCCCAGGGCCTTTCTGTTTTGTGTTTGCATGTTCTCCCTGTCTGTGTGGGCTTTCTCCGGGTACTCCAGCTTCCTCCAACAGTCCAAAGAAATGCAGTTTGAGGTTAGTTCAATTAGTGACTCTAAATTGCCTGTAGGTGTGAATGTCAGTGTGTGTCCCCCTCCACCACCCCAGAAAAATAAGCAGTATATAATGGATGGATGGATATATAAAAATTCTTCTTTACTCTAGTAGCTTGAGGTCGGCAAGTATCATTTTTACAATGTAGATGAAACTGTTGGTTGCCAAATTGAATACTAGAAGGTTATTGGTAGTTTTAGTTCTAATTAATACAGGATATGCTATGTAAGACTGTACATGCATGTTCTAAGTGAAACTGTTTCTCGTCTTTTAAGGACAAACTCAACTTATATCATGCCTGAGATTATTGTTTTAAACAGGTTTTAAGATGGAGCAGTCATATTGTCATTGTTGAGCTAATTCTCTTTTTAATCTCTTCTTATCAATGTTTTTGTTGTATTGTTTTTCTAATGTGTTTCTATATTTCTATATTCGGAGTAGGAATAACAAACTTGGATTATTAAAACTATAATATGTGTGTGTAGCGATCATCCATGCTACATACTCCCTGTAAAAATAAGCAAAATCTATAGTGACATGGATGTTATTTACTTTTTAAAGACAGTAATTTTTTCAGTTATCAGTGACAGCACATATTGATTGACATCCGCCTGATGTAAGTATTGATGAACGATAAAATGTGATTATTAATTAAAAAGTTGTTTATTTATTGTGAATCATGTAGCCAGCCAATCACAACAGGTCCTGCCTTTGCACGTCTTGCAGTGTGTCGCTATCGAGCATTTGGCCAAAACAACTCAGCTCATTGGTGGCTTCCTCTTCATGGGACTCCGCTGTCCTGGGGACAGGTACAGTGTTAGCTAATGCCCAGCTGGTGTAGAAATATATTACACAGATACAGAGTCAAATACAGAGTCTACACTTACCTACAGTGAGTAGGTAGAAAACCCCTGTTGACATAGACGGTGAGTAATGAAGTAAATGTCAGGAGCTCAACATGTTGCTAATTATGCTGCTGATGTGTGACAAATAATTGTAATTATTAAATATAGTTTTTTTTTAAAATTACAAACTCGCTCATGAATTTAGACTCCTGACTTGTGTCCAGTCACAGGCGCAGCTCTCCATCATGAGCCACGTCAGCATGGGCTGTTGTTATTGGGATTATTGGTGGCTTCTGCATAGGTCCAGGTAAGTTGGTACTACCAACATCTCTGCATCTGAAACAAACACTTTAAATGCAACACTTTTAGTCTACACACACTGTCAGATTTGGACTGCCTTGTGTGTGAGGTAACACTGCTCCCTGCTGGACGGTTGCACAATGGCACCATATCAAAAAATCTAAAAGCCAGCCTCCCCCCCCTACTCCTCTGTCTGTGAAAAGATATAGTATTTCATTAGTCTTGTAAATTAGGAAATCATAACTGCCACACTACATCCATTCCCACAGCCATTTGTACACTGAATGAGTTGAGTGGAGTGAATTAAGAGGCTATAGTTTAGAATGTTGGTTGCCACGTTGAGTGGACCTGCGAGGATGATGAATTAGGATGAATCTGGTTTACATAACGTCATCCGTCACGCCGGCAAAATCTATACCTCAGCACACGGATGAGGATTTCTGTTGCTGCAATTAGACTTTTAATGGCTCATTGTTCATAAGCTAGCCATGATGAATATGGTTTCCTTGAGATGAAACCTTGCATGCACAATGACGCCCCCCACGCATACCACAGATGTTGACAAATGGCCTAGTTATTGATTTGATGATATTAAACCTTCCTCTATGCAATTATCATGCACAGATAATGAGGATATCATTCGGAAAGCTCATCATTAGAGCTTTTACTAATGCATATTTCTCCTTCATAGCTTTCACTTCTAACAATGAAGAATTATGTGTTTAAAGCTAAGACAACTTCTCCTAGTTGCTACGTATCCAACAGATTAATTGCACAAGTCTTGGCTAAGCTATTTTGTTTCTTGTGGTTTGGACTTGGAGTTTTGCCAGCTTTACAAACATCCTCCTCTTTTGTCAATCTGTGATCACTGAGTAATAATGAACACATAATGAAGTACATGCAGAAAAGGACTGTAATTTAATAGCATGGGGGAGTTTATCATTTGTTAAATCATGATCTGTTTATGTTGAACGACTGCCAAACCAAGACTGGGAATATTGATAAACTAATTGATGGATAAAGACGCTGATGATAATTTCACAACACCCAATGGATTCATACAGCTGCACTGAGTGATTGAATGTTATTTGTATTATGACGGCTTGATAGGATGCCTAGCCGGATAAAAACATTAGGTGATTGTGGAGTGTTGCTGTGAAAATAATACAAAAATGTTTTGTTTCTTCTGTGTAGCTGGTGTGCCTTCCCCGACCAATGCAGGGCTGTGTAAGGAGGCAGACCGGCTGGCTACACTGTGGGTGGTTACCTCAACTGGTTGTCCAACTTCACCATCGCCCTCGTCTTTCCATTCCTAGAGGTATAGGCTGCTTTTAATCTGTCCACTAAGAGTGCAATTCCATTTATTTTTCTCAGAAGTAATTTAGAAATGTTTACAGATGAGTGATGGCATGTGATTTTGAAATAAAAGGTTTTGATTATCTGAATCTCTGGCTTAGTTGGCATTGAGGAATTTGAGTTCATCTTGACCTTGCATCCAGGAAATATTGTGGCTCCACCTTCAGTGTCAAGGATAATAATATGGGCTATCTGCTTTTGTTTGAATAGAGGTGACTCCCCAAATACCAATAAAATTACCAATTAAAATCACGACCTTGCTGTCTCTCATTCGTCTCAGTCGTCAATTGTTCCAGGTGAACAGACCTGAAGGACAATGATCTGTCTCATGTAAGAGTGACTTTGTAAACCTACATGAATTCTGGCCACAAATCTTAAAAACACATGGGTTCTCAAAGAGGCCATGTAATTTTGCTGCTTTATATTCACAGAAAATACGTAAATAGTAGGCTGCAGCCTCTGAACGGCCAGATGTGTTTTTCACTGGGAGCTTTACCTCCATGATCTCTTTACTGAAAATAGTTTTAATGCTCAGAGTAAACAAAGCCTTGTTCTCATCCTATGTTGTATTTTTTTAAGGCTAAGTCTCACCACCCTAAAAAGAAGATGCACTATTTTTATATTAACAAAGAGTCAAAACAACTATTTGTAATGTTGCTTGTCATGACAATTCCAAATAGTTTGCAACTCAGTAGTGTCACTTGGCTTTGCACAGGGTTTTTGTATCTTTCAGCTTTTTGTTTTGGTTTTATCACCCACAACCTAACTGTTTTGGTTTACTCTCATCACTCTTACCAGTCTTATTTTCAGCAAGAACTGTATTTTCTTTTTTAGCAGCTAAGCTTTGAAACGTGCTCAGCAGCAAACAACAGACATTAGTAACAGCCATCTAGTAAACATAGTGGTGAAATTAGAAACTAAAGACTCAAATAATTTCCTTAGGAGCTATTGGAAAGTTTCTACTTTTTAAAGAAAGTCAGTAGTATATTTATTATTTTAATCAAAGTTACACTGTGTGGCTGTATACACCATCTTCATCATTCCTCAGACCAAGAACAAAACCTTTAAGATCAGCCACGTTATCACCACCAAGAACCAAATCCCTTGAGAAGAACTAACTCCTAACAGTCATGTGAATTTGGCTACAGTGAATGGCTACAGGACTCCTGGCCACCATGACAAAAACCAAGAACTTGAGAAAAGAGAGGGTATGCTTTCTTCTCTTAGTGTGCCTTCTTTGTTTGTGATGACTGGATAATTCCTGTTTTAAGTTTTAGTCACAGTGTAGGTCCTGTACATTACATGAGAGAGAAGTCACACACTGATGCATTTCAAATTAACCATCAGCAGCATTTTAATAGGTTTCTCTGCATCTTAAAGCATTTTAATGGGAGCTGAGTTAATTTCTCACAGTGCTCTCAAAGGTTTTAATCTCTGCATTAGTTTCACTTCTTTTGAACACATCCCACAACCATTTTATTATTCATATTCAGCAATAAATGCCTTTTTTGTTGCTCAATAAAAGCTAATATAGCTAATATTTATTTTGTGTCATATAAATAATGCTTTTGAGGCAATGCCTCCATCAGCATACTAAAGCAAGGTATGAAGACCATTTCTCAGATCTTTCCCTTTGGTTAAAGGTCCCAAATCATATGTGAAATACAGTATCACCATATGGTACACACTGTGCAGCTCAAGTATTGACCAACAGGCTAAGTTGTGTTTGTTTTGTCTTTCTTTTCCTCTTTTGTTCAGTTTGGAAGTTTATTTCTTATTGCACAAGAGCGCTGGATATTTTGGCTAGTCCAAGTATATGCACTTTATGTAATATAGTGTATATTTTCATAGTGTATAATCATGTGTATGTAAAACTTATAATTTGTAAGTACATCATATCAACCTGTACCTGTACAGATTTATACAAGCACTTTTTTAACACTTGGTATAATATGGAGTCAGTGAGAAACTAAAAAGACTTCACAAATACAAATACAGATCGAGCTCATCCCTCTTTGTTATTCTGCTGTATTGAACTGTAAACTGTTCTGCTCACTGGGCCTTGCAATCACAACCAAACATGCAAAATAACAGCAAAAAACCATATTCATATACAATTAGACATAATCCTGGTTTACCCCACTGTACCATCAAATAAGAAGCAGCACTTCTGAGCTACCGCTTCAGTTTCTTCTGGGGCAAATGTTTACTTCATACTCATTTAGCTGTGGTGACGCAAATAACTGGAAGTTGCATCCATACGCATAAAATTAAAATAGAGAGAAATATTATTATCTGGCATAATTGCCTCTTGCCAAAAACAATCATAAATGAAAATAACACTTGCAATTCCAGCACAGATACCCATTCATCATGAAACAAATTATTTGGGCCTTAGACAACCACAACCAAAATGATTCCCAACACTGACATAATAGGAAAAAATTGTAGGAGAAACACTCGAAGTTTGAAAAACTCTTCATTCCAATGGCCAAGCATGGAACTATAACTGTGGACTTAGAAGGAAAAACAAATAAAAGTAGCTACTGCTGTCTAGTACGGCACCCTTTACTGTATAAAGCTGTGACAAATTGTAAATAAATTATTTAATAGCAAAGTTCATAATTCATAGATCTCAGAAACAGTAGCTAAGAAAGAAAACCTTTCCTGAAAGTGCTTTTAGTGGCTGATCTAGAGCCTGTGATCATATTATGTGATTCTGATCACCAAATGGAGTTGGTGCAGTTGTCCTGGTCTGTTGGTGTGTATCATCTTGCATATTTGCATGTGCTCCCTCCCACAGTCCAAACATATGTGGGTTAGGTTGGCTGGAGACTTAAAAGTGTCCTTATAGGTGTGACTGTGAGTGTTATTGTTTGTGAGTCTCTACCTGTGCGCCCTGTGAAAGACTGGAGATCTTGTATGTCCAGTGTCAGCTGGGACTGGATCCAGCGCCCTGCAACCCTCTAGAGGATAAGATGTAGTGGCTGTAGAGTACAAGTTGCTCTGTCTGCAACATCTTCATGTAAATGAGACATTTTGTAATAAAGTACCATGAAAAGTTGGGACTAAATCCTGATATACTTGTCATTCAGCTCAAACTGTGCTCATATCATGAAGCTTTAGTAGAGCTCTCCTCTGAATATGTAAAAGGGTCATCATCTTCACAACCATGTGAGACATGCTATGAGTCAGTATAGAGAAGGATGGGAAACGCTGCTCCTCTCACTCTCATGTCTTCTCATTGCCTTTGGGCTGGCTGATCCATCTGTCAGCCCCTGCAGAAGGGCCCTGCAAACCCTCCAACTGAGGCACAAAGGATTAATGCTGACACAATCCTGCTTGTCCTGACGCCATGGAGGGGAGAGAAGGCGAGAGAAGACCAGGCCAGAGTTAGAGACATCAGCGTATCACGTTTGGAGTGTTTTAGATTGGAGTGTTACAGCACTTTCAGGACTGGGTGATGGAGGGTCAAACTTTGCAGCTGGTGATTTGCTGCTGAGTGACAAATGGACGGAGAGTTCAGTCCTGAGAGAGACCCGCAAACAGGGGCTGTTCATATGTAACGTCGCTCGAAACAAAGGGCTCCTTGTCGCTGAGACTACAGTATATTTCTGTGGATAATGCCACAGCATTGTGCACATGTGAAAGCACACACACTCGCATGCAGGCTCACTCCGCCTCGGGCGGGCAGAAGCTATAAATCAAACAAATAGCATCACAGTCTGGCGAAGGAAGCATTCCAACAGATAAAATGCTCTCCCACACAACAAAGCCACACTCACTGCGTAATTAATTGCAACAAATTACCTCTTCGTCTCCCTGTCGGCCCCCACCTCCCCTCTTTTACGGCACTGACAAGCGCACTCCACGCTCCTGTGCGCGCGTGTTTGCGAATGTGTATGTGCACGCAGCGCACACTCCAGTGTGGAGTCGGTGTTGTGCGCGCACACATATACACAGACACACACTCACACACACTCGGCCTGCACCCTTCATAAGTGCTTTAATGTGGCTTATTGCAGTGTGCGGTCCCCTTAGCCGTGGAAATATTCGCTTGACGGATGTGCTTTGTCGCCGGCGCTCCCCGGCGGAGGGCGGCTGTCAGGGAGGAGATGATAACATTAACAGGGAGGCAAGGCGATGACAAATGCCTGTTATCAGCGAACGAGGCCGGTGACAAATCGAACGGCAGCGCCCAGGCAGCCCCGGCGCGGCGTAATAAAAAAGAAGATGGATGGCACACCCAGGCAGGGCCCGCGTTAATGCGATTTCCACTGCTCTCCCTGACTCCCAATTAAGGCTGGGGGGTGGGGGGTGGGGGGTGTTGGCTGAGGATTGGAGAGAGAGAGAGAGAGAGAGAGAGAGCTGTGGAGTGCTGGAGAGAGAAGAAAAGACAGAAGCTGTGCGTCTTGTGAGTGTGAGAAGAAGGAGGGCAACTAAGGACCGCGAGAGAGAAATGGAGATGAGAGGGAGAAGAATGAGAGAGGAGATGGCAGCGTGAGGGCAGGAAGGAGAAATGAGGAGCTGTAGATGTAATGACGTATAAAAGAAAAAAGGATAGATGTTACTAAACATAAGGCCAGTGACAAGAACAAAGTGATGGAAGTACAACAGAACATGCAGCTCTAATTGTCTGCTTCCCCTCTCTCCTCTCTCTCTCCCTCACAGCTCAGTCAGGGCCATGTCTCAGAGGTATCTGGGTGACTATGGTCCTCTGGCCAGGTGGAACGTCTTTCTAACAAGGGCAGTAATGAGCAAACACCTTGCATACTCCTCTCGCTTTACTTTTAGATTAGAAAGCATCTGGAGGAATTTTTGCTCCAACAGGTTGAAGCTCCTTGATTAGCAGGATCAGGTGTGTCAGCACTGGATCGCTCCTGCACACTCTGTGGTTTTGTGTTGGCTCAGGATTCAAGGGCTGCTCCCTAAATCAGCTCTTATAAAAACAGAGCTGACAGACAGCCTATGGCTTATAGGCAGACAGCGCCATACAGATGAGCTACGACTCTGTCCACAATGAGTGTTCCAACTCATCCTGTCCAAGGACCCAGATGTTATCTCTTTGCTAAAAGGATCAGTGCAGGATATTGAGGAATTGCCTCAGGATGAGGGGGCATCTGTGCCTGAATACCCAAGGGCTGCTGTTTTGTCACTCTGACAGTGTTTTATAAAAGGCTGAGAAAGCTCAGAAGGCCGCAGAAGCACGGGCCCATATATCTCCCGCTATTACATCCAGGCTAGGAAGAGAAGGTTGAAATGACAATGAAATATAGCCCCACCTCAAAGGAAGAAAAAGAACAGGTTCTAAAGAGGGACGGCTGAGTCTCCTCAGGAGCCTGCAGGGGCTGTGCTCTAAATCGGAGACAGATGCGCAGCAGTCCCAGAAACTAACCCTGTGCCATACTGCAAGCACACAGAGGTGAAAAGGAGAAGATATGTGGTTCAGAGTGGGAAGTCCTTAGAGAGAACAGCGTCTTTGTGGCTTTGCTGATATTAGTCTGAAAGAACAAGGAGAAATTAAAGCCCTGCAGGGGAAGGAGTGGGGGGTCGAGGTGGTGGGGGGTTGGGGGTAATAGTACAAACTCGGCAAGGATCCCTGCATCATTAAGTTGTCAAGTGGACGGGAGGCACCGAAATATGACTTGGAGTTATTGCTAGGGCCGGGGCTGATGATATAAGAATTACAGTACATGGATCATAGCCGGATCGATAGGTAGACAAAGTCATTATGGTGGGGCTAGAGTTCAATGCCTCCCTGGGGCTGTGAGCAGGGACAGAGGGCTTATATTTATCACCATGGCAATGTGCAACACACACAACACACAGGTGGGTAGCTGTGTGGTTATATTTTGCTTGTTGCTCTTATTTCCAAAGCTATCTGTTCCAGCTGTATTGATTGTTTAAGTCATCTGTGGGTGCAGAAATGGATCTCTGCATGTGTGTCTTGACCTGGCATTTGTCTAGATTTTTCCAGCACGTTTGCAGCCTGTGAAGGATGTCCATACATATGTGTGTTTACAGGTAAGCTGAATGTCTTGGTGTGTGCTCATCACTCAGCAGTGAACATTTGTCCTTCTGTGCTCTCTGCCTTTGCAGCAGAGGGAAGTAGAGGGATGGGGAGCACGGGCAGGGCAGCATCGATCCTTGCTGTGCCGAGAGAAATTAGGCATGAAATTAAAGCTCCCATCAAAGGCCAGGGCCGGCACTGTCACCCTATCCAGCACTATTCATACAGCCAAGAGATGATGATGATGTCTCCATCCCACTGATGATAACAGGACAGAGAGAAGAGAGAGAAACGGTGGTAGAGATAGAGAGTCTCTCCCCTCCATCCTCTGTGCCACTGACCTGCAATCATTTATACTGCCAGGACCCAAGTGCAAGGTTAGCACCAGACAGAACCCCCATAAATCACTGCTCTGCTGGACGGAGAGAGGCCGGGGTCAAAGCCTCTCACAGCCAACCTCTGCTGATGAGAGAGTATTTATAGATCAGGATGGAGAGATGGAGGGAGGTGGGAGACGAAGGAAGAGCCAGGATGTATGTGTCAGTTACAAGTGGGTTATGAAGAAGTGTGTGCAGAAATACAGACATGATGGAAAATATGTGTCTAGATCCTTTCAAATCTCCTATTGCTTTACTGTTGGTTGCAAATTTAGCATTAGCATATAAGCTAAGCTGCTTCTCTGCAGTAATGTAGCATCAGTCAGTTTATAGAGCTGTAAAGAAGCCAGTAAGCAGTAGGGGGAGCCAATCAACCACACATCAGTTTCCTGCTACCCTCACTGACACACTTTGACTTGCTGGAAGAGGCTAAATTGAATTTCATTTGAGTAACAATCTAAAACTAAAGACAGTCAGCTTTAAAGTCAAAATACTTTCAAATGTTCAATTTAAACCCACAATTTTAAAGTCAAGCATTTTTTTCTCCAGTCACATTCTGTTGTACGCAGTTTCAGCCAAGCACAGTGTTTTGACAGCAGCACAGTGGGGCCTAACATGCTGCTGTAATGACCAGTGGCCAAACACTGTCCCGGCTAAACACTGGTTATGGTCTACCACAAGATAACTGGGTGTCCCTCTGTCACACGTTTTTCTCCTCAGCCTACTGCTGGTTTGGTGCAGGGTGTCCAACCTCTCCAGCAAAAATAAACAGTGGCTCTGCACCAGATTTTGAAGAAAAAAAGATTTAAAAAGATGGGTTTTAGGATCAATGCAGAATCTATCAGTGCTCATTCGGTATGCTGTGTGACTTTGTAAATTGGTGAGTGACCAAGCATTTGCTTTAATGATGTGAACAATGAAGAGAGTTGTGTGTGTGTGTGTGTGAGAGAGAGAGAGAACAGTATAGAACAGAAGAAAAGCCTTGTCATTTGTTTAAATCCAAATTGGTTGGAATTGGGAAGAGTGGTGGCAAGATCCTAAGCACATTTACTAAGGTACTAAAAATATCAAAATATTTTACTTACATATTTACTAGTAAGTATTTATTTATTAATTTCTAAAATTTCAGAGGAGGATGTTGCATTTTTGATTCCAGTAGATTTAAATGAGAGCTGCAGTGACTTCTCAGAGTGAGGTAAATCACAACAATAGCAATGAGCTATTTTCTTTCTATTATAGTCAGTGGTGCAAGTTTATGTTTGTACCTAGAATAAGTGCTCAGTTTGTAGGAAGTAGCACTGAAAAAAAGACGAATCAATTAATCAACTGAGAGCAATTTTGATAAAAATATATTCATTTAAAGAATTTAGGGCTGACAAAAGCTTAGGGACTAATAAAGCTTTCTTATTTTAAACATTTTAGAGAGTAAGTAATTAATTGATTATTGAAAAATAATTTGGAGCTTCATCAGTTAACCTCCAAATTACGGTCAAAAGAATGGGTAACCCCAATAGGAACTTTTTTATTATGGGTTATTTAGTAATGACTTGGATTTCATTAAAGGAAACATTATGGTGCCCCTTTTATAAGCTACAACACCACCAGCACTGCCATCAGTTAAAGCAGCTACAGCATTACAGCTTCCAAAAGCTAAATGTCATAATAATGTTGCATTGTTAAAGAGACAAAGGAATTTCCTTTAAATGCTGTTATCTACTCTTGTTCATTTTAACATTTGGTATATATACTTGGATGCAGATCTTTTGCCTTTAAATGAAATGCAAATACATTAAGCATCTATATTCGCCATTACAAAAGTAAGGGCTTCAGTTTATTGTCATCCAGTAAGAACCCAATAATATATTGGTACAGTCCTATATGTCAGAAATGAGTCACTGATGATACCTTCATTTTGACAACTTTGAGTAGTAACACATCTCCATTACTGCTGGCACACTTCTGTCAACTCTGTTATTGTAATAAATTTACATTCACAGTCAGAAGACAAACCCCCACCCACCCTGTCTCCCATTACAATCACCCCACCCAAACACCCCTCCTCAGGACATGAAGGTCAGCGCGGCAGATAGGAGGGGTGTTTGATCGATAAGCACCACCCTCCCTGCTGCTCGCTGACAGCTCCTGTCAAGTATCCAGCAGGACTCGTATCAAATGGATCAAGCCTTTACCCCCAGTGAAGGGTCCAGACCCAGCCTGTCCCACCACCCCCAGCTTTAAGGCAGAACTGTCACTAGCTGCCACTGTCACATACCAGTCAGGTGCTTTCAACGCACTGATAATGTGCCAAGGAATTTCACCAGGACTGTTATCCCAACTGTGTGTGTGTGTGTGTGTGTGTGTGTGTGTGTGTGCGTGTGTGTGTATGTGTGTGTGTGTGTGTGTGCATTGGCAGGGAAACTGTTGAAATTCGGTCTTTGTGTGTGTTTGTGTGAACTTCCTGACCATTTTTTTACTTATCAGTTCAAATCAAACTGTAGGGAAAAAAAAGATTCAGCTGAACATCATGAGTATTTGATTGATTTTACAGTATTTAATACATTTTGATTTTATATGAAAGCTACAAGTCTGCAAGAAATCATTACATGTGGAAAAACTCGAGGAAATGAGTTATGAGGCTGGAAAGATATAAGTTCTGTTTTTTTAATGACTCCTTGTTAAAAAAAGACCTGCTACTCTGTATGCACGTATGTCACCAGAGAAGAAGAGGTGCTCCTTAGTGACCCATATCACAGATGTTAGAAGTGGAAGAGTGTTTTGTGTGAAGGCTGAGAAAACTGTGTTTGTGTATCCCACAGCCGCCATAAGGCCTGCATTCTTAGGTGCTTAACACATCGACGACTGTCCTTAAACTAAGACGCAGCAAAGCGAGCTGCAGGCTCCCGGAGCTGGTGTTTGTATGTCTTAGGAGGTGGAGGGAGGAGGGCAGGAGGGGAGGTAAAAGGGGTGACATAGTAGAGATAGTGTCGCTGATTGACACGTGAAGAGCGACTAAAAAATGCTCTCCATTGGAATGCGACAATCTCCCAGTGTCCCGCGTTGCTCTGCATCTGACAGTTAATTGTTAAAAGCATTCCTAGTTGGGGTGAGGGTGAAAAGAGGGTGAAAGGAGACAGTCTGGTGCTAAAAGGAGAGTTTGTTTACCCCCAGAGAGGATGAACTGAATCTTAACTGCCCTGCAACATAATTACCTCCAAAAGATAGAGATGAAGAACTACAAATTTTAGTGACATTTCGAAAATCCTAGCTGCCACTAGCTCCCATCTTTTCTCTTTTCTCCCCACATTTTGCATTTTAACTGAGGACGGGAGTTCAAAAGAGGCTTGGTGGTCCCTGAGCTCCTGCAGTCACATACACCCCCCAGCCCAACTATCCCAAACCCACCCACTGAGGCAGGCAAGGTGATGGTGGTCGCGCTATAAGGGGAGGTCCTCATGTATGGAGCAGCAGGTTAAACCGACCACACGACAAGGGCAAAAGGTCCCCGCTTACAAGGTCTAATTGGTTCCACAGGTTGCAGACTACAGAGGAAAGAGGGAAACAGGGAAGAAGAGGAGGGCGAGAGGGGTGTATAACAGCAGGGAGTGAGAGACAGATAAATGGTAGGAGGGAAGCGGGAAAGAGAGAGTGAGGGTATAGGAAGGAGGAACGAGGCAGAGGCCGCATGGAGAGCCAAGCTAGCCATGGAGGGGGGGCGGCTGAGACAGAAAACAAGATCAAAGATGGAAAAGACGGAAAAGAAATGAAGTTGGGTAGATAAGTAAAGATGGAGAGAGGAAGCAGGAAGAAAGGGAGAAGACTAGAGGGGTCTGTTTCCATGATGTAGCTCTCAGGTTTTGCAATGACTTTTAGAGCAAGATTGAGAGGAGTTTAATCAGGGAGAGCTGGTGGCATAAGATGGCAGCTCACTCCCTGGGGAGGTGATACCATAACATAATGAAAAGTTGGATATAGGATTTTCAAACAACAAAGGAGACACGTGAATTTAAAGTGAAGGCGTGAATTCACTGCCTTCCTATCAAAAAGCAAGGATGAAACTAACATAGATGAACAAAGGTAGCAGTCTATGGCCACTGTAAAGTGGCTGAGCTAAATACCGACATGCTCACAGTCACAGTGCTGTCATCAAACTAGTACAATGTTTATTGTATTTGCATTCTTAGTTTAGTGTTAGCATGGTAGCTTTTGCTGATTAGCACTAAACACACCAGGTAAAGGTAATGCCATTAGTTATGTAGGTATTCGGCCATTACAAAAACTAAAGGTGTTGGACAAATTGAAGATTTAACCTGACAACAGCGTTACATGGAGAGTTAAAGAAAAGTTGTTTTTTTTTTTGTTTGTTTGTTTGATTTTTTTCAGTTCATCCCAGGAGACCGTTGGTGTCCCCTAAACATTTCTTGTGCCCCACAACTAGCATGGCTGAAAAAAGTGGAGTAGGCAGCTCTATTGTAAAAATGTATGTAAATGTACACATCAGATATGCACCCAGTAAA